>NC_139607.1:64761749-65361749 GCF_964270895.1 Podarcis filfolensis | reverse complement strand
CTACTATGGATGTGGAATCTCTGTATACCAACATCCCACACAACGATGGTTTACAAGCTATAAGGAACACCATTTCAGACAAAACCACAGCGGACTTTGCCACCAAACTCTGCCAATTTGTCCTTACCCACAACAACTTCAAATTCGGTGATGACCTGTTCCTTCAGATCAGCGGCACAGCAATGGGCACCCGCATGGCCCCACAGTATGCCAACATCTTCATGGCAGATTTAGAACAACGTTTCCTAAACTCCTACCCACTCAAACCTCTCTTGTACCTGCGATACATTGACGATATTTTTATCATCTGGACACATGGTCAACAGACCCTGGACACCTTCCACCAGAAATTCAATGATTTTCACCCCACAATCAACCTAACAATGAATCAATCTATGCAAGAAATACATTTTTTGGACACTACTATAAAAATACAGGATGGACGCATAGACACCACCTTATACCGTAAACCAACTGACCGACAAACATATCTACATGCCTCTAGCTACCATCCCAAACATACCAAACAGTCCATTGTATATAGCCAGGCACTACGTTACAGCCGTATCTGTTCCAATTCTACAGACAGAGCCTCTCACCTAAGAGATCTACAGCAAACCTTTTTAGAACTAAAATACCCAGCAGATGAAGTTAGACAACAGATCAACAGAGCCAGACAGATACCCAGAGAGAACTTGCTGCAAGACAGACCCAAAAAAGAAAATAACAGAACACCTCTAGTCATCACATACAGCTCCCAAGTCAAAACAGTACAACGCATCATCAGAGATCTACAACCTCTCCTGGACAATGACAGTTCTCTTTCTCAAGCTCTGGGAGGAAGACCTTTCATTGCCTACAGACAGCCACCCAATCTTAAACAACTCCTAACCCACAATAATACTACAACCAGACGTAACACGGACACTGGCACCAGAGCCTGCAATAAACCCAGATGCCAACTTTGCTGCCACATACACCCGGACAACACCATTACTGGCCCCAACAACATCACACATACCATCTCGGGACTATTTAATTGCTCATCGTCTAACATTGTATATGCCATCAAATGCCAACAGTGTCCCTCAGCTCTCTATATTGGACAAACAGGCCAAACCTTACGCCAAAGAATAAACGGACATAAATCGGACATCAAGAATCACAAGAAAGAGAAACCAGTAGGAGAACACTTCAATCTCCCAGGACATTCTATACAAGATCTCAAAGTAGCTGTATTACTACAAAGGAATTTCAGAAATAGACTGGAAAGAGAAGCTGCTGAATTGCAACTCATTACCAAACTTAAAACCATGGAGAGACCTGGTCTGAACAAAGACATTGGATTCTTATCTCATTATACATGACAAAGCCATTTTTCACCTTCTCACCCCTTGCTTTTTCCTGTAAGACCTATTGCAGTCGTTAAGAGCCGTCAACAGGCTCATCTCAGCTATCTGCCAACCACCCATTCCCACCACCCTTCTGAGTAATACCCCTCCCCACCTTCTCACTATATAGAAGGATCTGGCAACTTCTGTTTCAGTGTATCTGACGAAGTGTGCATGCACACGAAAGCTCATACCAAGAACTAACTTAGTTGGTCTTTAAGGTGCTACTGGAAAGAAATAATATTAATAGAGTGTGATGCACCACAATTTGGAGACAATTGAGCATGATTAAGCAAGTGCCATTAAAATCAATAGAGCCCAAGCAGACGGTAAAGCACTCAAGTTGTATTGATTTTAATGGGATTTCAGAAAGCTTTTGCTACAAGATTGCATGCCATAGTAAAATATCCCATTATAGCTATGTCCCTTTAAATTACTCTGGTTTTACGGCAGCCTGAATTACCATCTCATATATTCTTACTGGGCTGGCTGTCCTTCATATTCTGTATTTGTGGTCCTCAATCATTCTTTGGAAGGGGAGCTCCTAGGAACAGGCAAGGAGGATTGAAAGTCTTGGAGTTGGATACATTTTTTATTACTTTGAATTTTCAGTAGTCAGAAAAGAAAACCCTTCATCAATCACCCTGATAGAAGCCCACAGGGCAAACAATCATTCTATTCAGAACAGGATCCGATGAGTTCAGATCCTTATTTATGTTCTCTCAGTGCCCAGACATTACACTTCCTTGGCTGTTATCTGAACATTACTATTTATTATTAGTCCGCAACAGAGATTCTATTGTAATGAACTGTAAGATACACTGACCTAATTCATGTTGGCCAGTCATATCAGATTTATTGCAACTGGTCTTGAGAGGAGTAGTGTAATTTACCAAAATCTCACTCTGTGGGAGGTCAACAACGTCTCTGTGTGTGCGCTTGTGTGGGAGGGGGATCAGGTCTAACAAAGATGGAATATTTTAAAATCAAAAAGTCAACTAGCGCAAAATCCAATTTAACAAACAGGTTTCTGGTTGCATTGTGTTTTTCTCCTAATGGAGCATTCAGAATAGTGGTTCCTCCTACCATCCACAGTCTGAAAGGATATACCCAGATGTTATGAAACTGTAGTCTGTTGATCACTGATGGTCCACAAAGCCCATGAAGATGATCTGTGTAACAGCTGTGCAACCTTCCAGAATATCTGTACTTAGCCCTGCACTTTATTTTTACTTTTTTATGACAACAGAGATGGAAGCCATTGTGACCAGAGCCAGATTGAATGAACAGGCTGGTAAAACCCTGGTTTGGGGTCTCTGCTTTTCATAATATGGTGCTGGTGCATTCTACTAATTTTCCCCCAGGGTATTCTAGGGGGCCTTCTTAGCAGCCTGGCCTAGGACTGTGATTTTCATAATACAGTGCTGGGTTTGGCAGTGATGCCAGCATGGAATTTTTAAAATTATTATTAAATGGTCCACAAAGGCCCCCTGCACTTTTCATGCAGTCCATGACAGCAAACCACTGATACAGTCAGTTCACAGAACTTTTCTACCTCATTACCACCTTATTCTACTACATGTGTAAACTTGACTGGCAGCTCATTGCAGAAGGCTCCCTAATGAATATATATACAGTGGTACCTCGGGTTATGTACTTAATTCGTTCTGGAGGTCCGTTCTTAACCTGAAACTGTTCTTAACCTGAAGCACCACTTTAGCTAATGGGGCCTCCTGCTGCTGCCGTGCCGCCAGAGCACGATTTCTGTTCTCATCCTGAAGCAAAGTTATTAACCTGAGGTAATATTTCTGGGTTAGCGGTGTCTGTAACCTGAAGCGTATGTAACCCGAGGTACCACTGTAAACATATTGCATACGTCTAAGAATTTCAGTAATTTGGAACCCTCCTAAAAAGCCATCCCTTGCCACAAATGTTTTTAACATAAAAAGAATTCACCGTTTGAAATGGTTTTAAATTTGTAAAATGATAAAGCTTGCTGCGACATAAGCAGGGTTACACAGTGAACACTATCAAGAGCATAACAGATTTGTCAAAGTCACTGCAGTGCACAGTCACAATTAAAAAGCCCAAAACATTATATGCATTCAATTATATGCCTCTGGAAACAGTACTGCTCTGGTGGTCCTTTGGATACATACTCTGCTATTCAGTGTGTGTGGGTTGGAGCAGCACCAATAACTGTTATTCAGACCCTAGTACCTGTCATGCTATCTTCTGATAATGAAACAAGGTCTGTGGGAGGATTATACTGACCAGATTTCTAAGAGTGTGCAAGAATTTCAGTTTAGCTTTTTTCATTGTCCCATCTGTTTTGTGGTTAAAACCTTTAGTTTGTTGTGAGTTGAATGAATGAATGAGAACTTGTTGATTTGTACACCCATATTCATTTCCAGGCATAGGCAAACTCGGCCCTCCAGATGTTTTGGGACTACAATTCCCATTATCACTGACCACTGGTCCTGTTAGCTAGGGATGATGGGAGTTGTAGTCCCAAAACATCTGGAGGGCCAAGTTTGCCTATGACTGTTCATTTCTTTTTCTTTCTTTTTTTAAAAATAAGTTTTATTGATTTTCTTTTTCTCATAACAAATATCTAATATCAATAACATTCATTTTCCAATTTCCCCCCTCTCTATTGACTTCCCTCAGCTTCCATTTCTGGTTTATTACGTCAAATGTTACGTCCTGCTGTTTATATATAGTACTATGTTGTCACATTGTTAAATTTCTTGTTCTCTGTAAATAAAGTTGTAAATGCTTATTTAAATCCTGTCAGTGAGTCCATTTTTGTTGTTGTTTCTGCAAATACGTTGTAAAAGGTTTCCATTCCTTTTCCTATTGTCCTTTTCACACAGTTTATCCGTTAACTTTGCCAACTCTGCATAGTTCATCAAATTTTCTTGCCATTGTTCTTTTAATGGTAATTCTCCAGTCTTCCAGTTTTGTGCTATTAATATTCTTGCTGCAGTTGTAGCATACATGAATAATGTCCATTTTTCTTTCAGCAGCCTGTGACTGTTCATTTCATTACTTTCATTTGTTTACATTCTCCTTTCCTTTCCTTTCCTTTTCCATGTTTATTGTGCTCTTTGCTACAGCTGCACACAACCCTGATTTCAGAGCTGCTCCTGGCAACCAATACTACAGTAAGTGTTGGCCCATACTGGTGGTCGCTATCTTTTCCAGAACAACATTGGGTGCATTCTGGGGAAAACAAATGACAGCCACCAGGAGTAGCCACTGAAATCAGCTCAGTTGCTATTACCACAGAAAATGGTAAGCCTCCTCACAAATGTGACTAACAAAAATAAAATAAAATATCCATTTGCACACAGCCATACCCATTCATTCCTCATGGAACTCATTTTGCAGAGAATGAAATCAGTCCAGATTTTCATTTATTCTGAAATGAATGCATACCTCTAGAAATGGACATACTGCAAAAACTAGGAATTGGACAGCTGATGTGAACATTTTACTTTTTAAAAAATGGCAAAACAGAAGAGTTGTTGAATTGTGAGAGAACGGGTAGGGGTCTAAAAGATAACTAAAAGGGATGTCACAAAAGGCCACCAAAGATAAAACAGACAGTAATTCAAGCCCAGAATAGGGTGGGTTTGTTTTTTCCTGAGTTCAGTTCTGAAATTTGAAAATCTATTATGATCCCAATGACATCAAGAATACAATGTAGACTGGCAGCCTCTCCTCCATTCTGCCCACAAATTCCATCCTACTTATGAGTCTTTAAGGCCTATCTCACTGTCCTTTCTGCTAGCTCCAAGTGTACCTGGGGAATCAGTGCCAACAGGTACCATTTGGCCTTGCAGATTAGCTTCCATTCTTCCCTGGCACCTAGAACAATGAAATGGTAGCTTTCCAGTTGCCAGGGACCTTTTCCATTCTAAGCTAGAGAAGAGCTTATAGGGAAATGGCACTTGATCCACAGAGCAGCTAAGAATTATGGGCTGGAAAAATTCATATAGGTAAATATGAATGCCATTAGCAAAAAAAGAGGTTGTTTTCAAGAATTCCTAGAAATCATTATTGCATGTGGGAGGCCTTGTCTCTTTAAAGAGTCTTACTAATAATAGCAGAGGCACTTCACTGTACAAAAGAGTATACAATTTAAGCAGAAAGAAACAGAGAGGTTTGTCCTTTTTGACAGGACTTGTTCACTGCAGGGAGACATTCAACTAAACACTTACAAGTTAACTCCCTCACACCTAGACAGCCTCTCAGAGCTTGTGCTACCTCACAAAAGATAATGCTACCTTCACTGGTTGCTTTGCAACGTCTCCAGTCACCCCCCTCCCCAGTTAGTTAACGTACTAAGAACAGAATTGACCTTTAAGATACACACTGAATGATTTCTGCTGATGCATTTCCAACATGTTTAACCCCTAAAGACTTATAATAATTAATCTAGAGCCTGGGAAACAATGAGGAACCTTATATCTGTAGCATCTCAATAAAATGTGACCCTTTAGCATGCCTAATTTGTAATATGCTTCTCAATCTATAGTAGGTTTGCAGCCACAATAACCTCGGGGCATAGGGCATTTCCATAGCCATTTGACAAACTGAAAGATGCCACTAATCAAGAGTGGCTTGTCCATGAATTTATGGTAGAGGCAGGACTTGGACTTCCATCTCCCAGATCCAGTCCAGGATCCAGATCCAGTTTCCCAACCCTGGATAAGACTGACTCCCCTAACTTCTTAATTATAAAGCAAAATAGATGCAGAGATTGATAGAACAGGGCCAGTTGCCAAACAGCGGGTTCCACATCATTTGTTTCATCTGGGCATATCCATCTTTCATGTAACTGTTACTCCATTGATTTCAGCAGTACTTGCAGTTTAATCTTAAAAACAGAAATTGAAGTGTTATTGACAGAAATCAAGTGAGCATTTCATTATTGTGTTCCTCAATCCTGAATATCAGGAGGAATTATTAGAGAGGGAGGAAAAGGCTAATCCATAAATTTCTCATTACCCAACAGGAGGAAAAAAAACATTTGCTTGAATAATTGAGTATGTTTAGCATCATAGCTAGCAGTTAATCATGTTTACTCACTTTTATTTTTACTATGCTAAGAGACTCTGCTCATACTTGTACAGTATAGGATTTTACAGGGCATTTTGCAGGTAATTGTTCTCTGTATGGAACCAAAATGTTTAAAACACCACAGTCAAACATACAGAATTTTAAACTAACAGGAATTCTGTGGTTTAGAATGATGAGAAGAAGAAAAACAGAGCGGGAGGTGATATATAGGAACATAGAAATCTGCCTTGCATGGGGTCAGATGATTTGTCCATATAACTCAATGATGTCTACTCTGTCAGCAACTCTCCAGGGTCTATTTACCTCACGTGTCACCTGATGGTTGTTGTTTTAACTGAAGATGCAAGGGATTGGACTGGAGACATTCTGCTTGCAAAGTTATGTGTTCCCTCCACAGTGTTGTGGGGAAAAGGGAACATCAGAAACAATGTATGCAAACCATTCCCAGTGAAGAATGCACGCAGCGGCTTGAATTAATTTCCTGCTGCTCCCAGAACGACGAGGAAATCACAATTTTCTTGAATGTATCGAATGAGCACAAGTTGGAGGGGAGGGAGAATTAAAATATTGAAAAATTGGACTTGATTGCTTGGAAGCGATAGATCACATCTGAACTCGGCATGCCTTTGCTCTGAGATGGAATTATTTCCACTAAGATATTGACCTTTTTTTTTCTTTTCCAAAGGAAAGATTTACAATGTTGCCCTTGATTTAGCGAAATAAATCCTGTTGACTCCATAATGAATGGAATGAATGCCCTTCCACATGTTTCGGCTTCTAGACTGAGCCGCCTATTTTGCAGTCACAGTTAGGCGTAATTTCCCAAGCACCACCAGAATCTGCCATAGATGATTCAAGAGGCTGCACCACACTATCCAGCAGTCTGTCTCCCCACCACCACCACCACCACCAAGGGAGTGTGCAAGGCTCCTGCCTAGAGAGAGTGAATGGTAAGATCTCATAGGGAGGCAACATTTTATGAACTGGAGCCTCCATCTGACTGCTGAATATGAATCTGCTACACAATCACGATGGCTCAGAAAGGGCTGTTATGAACATGCATATGCTCCAGGTTTGGCAATGTCTTGTGCAGGGGTGGCAGGAACCGTTTTTAGCCCAAGGTCCACATTTCCCCATAAGCAGTCAAAAAAGTTTGTTGGGCCAGAGGCAAAGCAGTTGGAGTCACCAGTGAGACTCTGACCTTGGTCTTGGCTACATTCTAGCCATGCAAAAGCCAGATGTTTTCTCCTTATGCACCTCTCTGTCATGGCAGTTCCAGGAAACATTCCAGTTAGGCCAAAACACTTGATAAGGGTGCCGAAGAGGGTCGGTGAGTGGTGTGGCCTGGGTAGGGTCTTGAGAGTCAACTAGAGAGGCCTGAAAGCTGCCCTTGGTCCCTAGGTCTGAGGTTGCACTGTAGCTCAGGAGTTTAACACTTGCCTAGCATGCAAAAGGTCCCAGATTCATCCTGTCTCAGGTACCTTGGAGCAGCCATCTTCAATTTCCCACAATGCCACTGATGTACCATCACCCCAAGGGATTGAGTAAAAATGTAAATAGTGGCTCTACGCCACTCAGGGGAGTGCGGCGGAAAAGACAGGTGTTAGCAGTTGGCCCTGTTGAGGCCTAGGCAGCTGTCCAAAGATGCCATTTGATAGCACCTATATTGCAGATTAAGGTTACTGTGTGTACTTTTTCTTTTTTCTTTTTAAAAAATTGATTTCACAACTCCATTCACATTCATAATCACAAATAAAAGTAACAACACAAGAGTCTTTGCTTCTCAAGACTTCCCTCCTCCCCTCCATGGATTCTTTAAGTAACTTTTTAAAACTGCATATTATGTCCATCTAATTTACAATCCTCCATTGTATCCATTGTCTGTGTAACATTGCAAGAGTTATTTAAAACCTGCCAAAGAGCTCAGGTGTTTACAGTGGTCTTTCAAATATAATGTAAATTTGTCCCATTCTTTATTGAAGTTTTGATCCTTCTGGTTTCTGATTTTCCCAGTTAGTCTTGCTATCTCTGCGTAGTCCAATAATTTCATCTGCTAGTCCACCCTGGTAGGTATCTTATCACCTTTCCAACCCTGGGCAAGAAGCATCCTTGTAGCTGTTGTAGCATACATAATCAGTATCTTCAGTTCCTTCGGTAGACTATGCATACTTTCAGTGTTCATACAAATGTTCATACCTCTGCTTGAGCACCATCCAGCCATAAACTTAATGACAGCTCCATGTTATCCCAAAACACTATCTTGTGGAAGCTGGTGGCTAGCATGAGCCAGATCATACAGTAGGAAATCATTCATATTTATTCTATTCTCAAGGGTATCTAAATATAACAAAGTTTGGCCACCAACTGTTTGCATATTAACATGTAGTTTAAAATGACATGTGTGGTTTTCAAATTTTTAAAAAAACCCTAAAATGAGCTTTCGCAGCAAAAAATCTCCAGCTTCATATTCTGACTTCCAGTTCACCTGCTACAAAATGCAATATACATTTAATTTCCCTACTTTGAAATAAGCATAGTTTCTTGCTACCTATTCCAGCAGTAGGAAATGTGGACATAGCAAGAACCATGCATCTTTCATTGGTGAGGATAATATGCGGATACATCTCCTGTTCTTAAGCCATCAGATTCTTCTAGGCTGCAGTAGCCCCTGGAATAAATTAGCCAGTGGGTTAATGTATTTTAAATGTTAATGGTTTGGTGCTGTAATGGTGTCGCTGGCCTCGTCAAAACAATCTTAGAAACTTCTCATTCTGCAGGAGCTTCATTTCAGACACTTTTCATTTCAGAGCTTTTAAAGACACAGGGCTGCACTACGTATTATATGCTCTGCCATATTAGATTTGGATCTCCTTTCTAGTAGCACAAGTTTGTCTAAAGCAGAATTACACATTTTATGCCCCAAGACATTTTTCTGCACGAGTTAAATGACAAAATGGAACACACACCCCTTCCATCTATGAAATCTAACTAGACAGACAGTTGTTGGCGCTCTTCAGCACATTCAAAGCATAACCAGTGTACCTTTAAAGCAAATTATTTCCTCCAAAGAATCATGGGAACTGTAATATGCCCCGACAGATCTAGTTTCCAACACCCTTAACATTGGATGTACTCTAAGTGTATGGTGTGGACCTGCCCCTAGTTTAGGAGGTGGTACAGGACAGACTGTGTGGAACGCAGATCTCTTCCTCAAATAGAAAGAAACACCTGGAACAGGCTTCCTCAACCTCGGCCCTCCAGATGTTTTGAGACTACAATTCCCATCATCCCTGACCACTGGTCCTGCTAGCTAGGGATCATGGGAGTTGTAGGCCAAAAACATCTGGAGGGCCAAGGCTGAGGAAGCCTGACCTAGAAGGTCAGCAGAAACAGGGAGCTGCCACTGCTGGTTCCCAGCATCTGCCACCTGAGGCAGCTGCCACACTCTTCTTAATAGCAGAGCCGGCCCTGACAAGTGATGTTCCACATAAAACATAAATTGTGGGTCACCTTTGAACACCTAAGCATATTGCCTATGGGAACCCTAGCTGGACTGTGTGAGCACATGGATATTAAAAAGAGCAGGCCATCCATTTTCAGTGGTGCTGCTAGGTGCAAACTCAGGGATACAGGCTCAGAGCCCTGCAGCACCCCACCAGCAGCAAGCTTATAAATAAATAAAGATTATAAATAAAAAAAAACCTTTCGCAAAGCAGGTGCACTGCTATGGAGCAGAAGCGAAACCACCTTCATTTTCCCAAAGTGATGGCAATCTGGAAAATGAAAATGCTGCACCAACGAACCAAAGCATAACTTTGGGGGGGGGGGGAGGGTTGGAGGGAAGAAAGACATTGGAATGATCACAACCACTGCAACCTGGTAAGGCCAGAAGGCAACGGGTGGGAGTCGTTTTTTCACTCTTTAGTTCTTTTTACAGATGTTTCTGGGGCATGCTGCAGCAAAACAATCCATACAAATATCTCAAATTACACCAAAATAAATACAACATGCATATATAAAAGCAAAAAATGAAGCAGTTCAGTGCCATAACGAATTTATAATAATGAATCAACTTATAACATTTTGATAATATAGTACCATCAGTGTTTACTAACAGCATAGCAATAAATATAACAAACTGCAGGAACAGAACAACACGTTAACATTGACAGAAGAAATTGTTAGGCATTCAGATATAAAAAGAAGCCACAACAAATGCTCCTAAAGCACCTTGGTATACTATTTTTGCAAATATATCTTGAATATATCAAAGAGCAAGCTGCTAAACTATACTGAGAATATCCCTACACAATAAAATAAAGACAAGATATGCAACGAGGAAAAAGACATGCAAAATATCCTTTATTTCTTAAATTTATTTCATTTTTTCCCTCAAGCCATGTGGACTAGAAACTTGCTTTCTTTTAAAAGGCAGTATGAGAAAATTAGGCATCTTGAATCTTTGCCAGAGCTTCTTGGATTGTGTGTTTGAGGCCACATACTAGCTAACAAGGCCAAATGTGTCAGTGAGAACTCCCTTGGTTGATTGGCCTTTCTGATGGGGCAGCTGGGACAGAGAACAGGGGACTACATGTTTATCAACAACAACAAAGAAACACCAATGCCTCTTCCTGCTCCTTTCTGATTCGACTGCTGCTCAGACTCTGCTGAACTGGGTCCAGGGAATATCTCCCACCCCAGGAAATAGCTACAAGTAGCACTGTACTAAAAGGTGTTTCGTTGGTGGGTAGGTGGTTTCTCCTCACCAAGGATTAGCATGGTTCCTTGGCCAGTATGCTGGCTGGGTAGCCTTTCTCCCAGAGCAGCAGTGAAAGATGTTAAAGAGGGTTAGATGCTGAAGTCTGAATGCTCCTACCAGCTCTGAGCTGTCCTGTCTGCTGAGCAAACTGCCTCTGCCATCCTCAGAAACCAAATTCTGACTACTTAACTGGATCTGCACACCAGTGTAGACCTAGACCCTGAAGAAGTCACATTCCTTAATCTCTGATCATCTGTGGTGGATAGAGCTGTTTATGTATTGTTATAAATCTAGGTAAAAGTAAAGGAGTTGCGGCGCTCATCTCGCTTTATTGGCCAAGGGAGCTAGTGTACAGCTTCCGGGTCATGTGGCCAGCATGACTAAGCCGCTTCTGGCGAACCAGAGCAGTGCACGGAAATGCCGTTTACCTTCCCGCCAGAGCGGTACCTATTTATCGACTTGCACTTTGTGCTTTCAAACTGCTAGGTTGGCAGGAGCAGGGACCCAGCAACGGGAGCTCACCCCGTTGCAGGGATTCGAACCGCTGACCTTCTGATTGGCAAGCCCTAGGCTCTGTGGTTTAACCCACAGTGTCACCCACTAGCCAGTTTTAAATGGGGCCATTCTGTTTTCGGTGTTTATCGGTAAAATTACATTTTAGATTTTCCTTCTCATACCAATCAGAGTCAGATATACTTATGTGTTTGGCATGACTGTGCACACTTTCATTTCAGCACCAGTCAAATGACTGTGGATCTGGAGCGTTAAGAGCTTTAATGCTGAATCAATTCCACACAGTTTCAAGTCAAATCCAAGTAAAGGTTAGATTTTGATCACTAGCAATTACTGGCAAGATGGAATTGCCTAACATTCATTCATTTCCATGTGTTAATAAAACACATTTTGGAGTTCGTTGTGAATTTCCTTATCAAGAACAGTGGCGTAGCGTGGGGGGTGCAGGGGGGGCCCGGCCGCACCGGGCGCAACATCTGGGGGTTAGGGTTAGGGGGCGCAAATCCACGGGTTAGGGGGTGCAAATCCACAGGTTAGGGGTGCAAATTACTTGCCTTGCCCCGGGTTCTGACAACCCACACTACGCCACTGTCAAGACAACATCAGTAACATTTGGGATGCTTCACAATAAGGATATATGTTGCCATATAGCAGCAGCAAATCAGCACTTTGCTCAAGATTTGATCTTAGTCTACAGTTCAGTTTCTGTCTCAGTGTTAGCTTCCAAAAAAGGTGGAAAGTGGGTTTCAGGGTTTGTTCATCATGAGCTGATGCAGTATTTTGGTCAAGAACCTTGGTCACGGACTCACTCTGTGGCTTTAGACAAGCTGTTCTTGTCTGCCTTAACAAACCTGTCGGTGACTCTATCTGTGGTAGAAATAATATCTGCTTACCTTGCAGGGATGTTGTAAATATTTACCAGAATGATGTAAGCTAAAAACTTTCAACACATGAGAACAACAAAGTATATAGTTAAATTTGTGGTGGGAGCGAGAACCAGTGGCCTAAGCTAATATAAGGCAGCATTGCATTGCATGGCAATGTATGTTTATAGTCAAAAAGCACATAACTGTCAGCTTTGTATAGCTTCCATAGCAGTGCTCTGGCTTTTGTGCTGTTGTTTTCATGTCTGTTGTTTTAACTGTGTTGAATTTTTATACTATTTTTACTGTTTTAGTTCAATATTGTTTTGAGGGCTCATTTGGTTGGAAAAACAGCCTGTACCTTAAAATAAATAAAATTAATAAAGCCAGCCAGTGGGTAAGAAATCTGCAGCAATTCTCAGTGATATTAGGTAAATGTTTTATTAAAGTTGGAGCATACAACAAACTATGATTTAGCATTACATGCATAAGTCTACAAAAGCTTCTTTTCTCATCCTCCAGTGTGGACCTAAGAAGACATTTTGGTACCTGAGGCAAAGCCCAAAAGCCCCATAAGCAGTGCCAACTAGAGTTGGATGTGCCAGGCTTCACCTTGCAAGGCCAGCCCTAGAAGATTGGAAGTTTTCACTTCTCCTTTTCAATTTATCAGATGCTTTCTGCCACCAGCCAACGTGGTGTAGTGGTTAAGAGTGGTGGACTCGTAATCTGGTGAACCAGGTTTGTGTCTCCGCTCCTCCACATGCAGCTGCTGGGTGACCTTGGGCTAGCCACACTTCTCTGAAGTCTCTCAGCCTCACTCACCTCACAGAGTGTTTGTTGTGGGGGAGGAAGGGTAAGGAGATTGTTAGCTGCTTTGAGACTCCTTAAAGGGGGTGAAAGGCGAGGTATCAAGTCCAAACTCTTCTTCTTCTTCTTACATCCAAACTCAGATGAACTCTGCCTAGTTTAAACTATGGTTTGGTCTAACAAGCCAGGATCAAACCATAGTTTGTGGGTCTGATTTATTAAAGTAAACAGAGTCCCCTTAGTTTCAATGTAGCAAGGAACTCAGATTAAACTGGAAATGGATGATTCCAGTCTCCTGCATGTGAGCACGCTACAGAAGAGAGGGGGAACCCACAAGCCTAAGACATGAAACACCGGTGTTATATCCAAAACTTGGCCAATGTGTTGTAGCGAGGAAAGCAATCTGGATAAGGAATGGAAGAATACCTGAACAGAAGTCTTCAGTGAGGAAGAGTTGTTAGATAGCTGGGTCGCCATTTGCTGTTCATACGAAAGACAAGTGTCTCAGACAACACAAGTAGGTTCTTGGGCATTAAACTGCTAAGTGGTGTTTCATTGATTCCCAGTGTCACCTGGCAAACTCCTCAGTTAGCAGGGCTCAGTTTGCACATGAGAGACAATATGCTTAATATGTCTGCAGCACCCAGAGCCAACAAGCTAGGCTCAGTGAAGCACAAGAACAGCATGGGACTGGCTTCATGTATCTGCAGCTCCATCTTCTGGCAGCTGCCTCAGTTATATGGGAAGTGGACATGCTTGTTTTTGCTGGTTTGAAACCAATGGCCCCTTGTGGTCAGCGATTATCTAAGATAAAAAAATCAATCAGGTGTTGAGTTGGATTTGCTCCTTTCTGCATATTATTATACTTTAGGTTCTTTTCATATCTGTTTTTAAAGTTTTAAGTTATTCTTCATTTTTTTGTTTTTGAAAAAGCAACTAATAAATACAGTGGTACCTCAGGTTAAGTACTTAATTTGTTCCGGAGGTCCGTTCTTAACCTGAAACTATTCTTAACCTGAAGCACCACTTTAGCCAATGGGGCCTCCTGCTGCTGCCGCACCGCCGGAGCACAATTTCTGTTCTCATCCTGAAGCAAAGTTCTTAACCCGAGATAATATTTCTGGGTTAGAGGAATATGTAACCTGAAGCGTATGTAACCCGAGGTACCACTGTATAATAGTGAGAATAATATTTGCAGCAATAACAATATTGCACCTGATATCTGGAAACGCTTCAGGCTTTCAAAGGACACATATCCCCAAGATTCCCATCCCCACTGACTTCACTTCCAACCTCTGCATTTGAGACTTAAGGGAGATTCTTCACACATTCAGCAGCTTGTGTTTAGCAACCTTCCCACAGCACTCCACACCCTCTGCATTTTATTCCCACACACTTCTTTTTTCAACATCTGAATAAGTGTTAGTGTTAGTGTGGAACTACATATTACAAAATATGGCAAGCCTGTATTGAATATGTCCCTGCCTTCATAATTTTTGGTTCAGCTTGCCCCGGGTCCAGAGACATCATTATCCACCCCTGCTCTCCATGCCATTCACTGGTGTTGGCAGGGGTGAGCAATCTCACATTTTAATGAAGTCAAGATACAGAATGGTTTGAACAGGATGTTATGGAGAGAGGCTCCCTCAATATGGGGATAACCTTCTCTTCTTTTTCTGTCATCTCTATACTGTTTATAATGTGTCATTCTTCCACCCTGAATTGCTCAACCCACCTGTCCGTTTAAGACTGTTGCTGCTGTTCTGTGGGTCACATTTCAGTGGCTTTTAACCACAGTTAGTGCAGAAGACCCCAAAGTTTGTAAAACAAGCACAGGTACTTTTCATAAATATAGAAATACCATGTCCCAAAGATGTAATTTTCTCCCAGCCTGGACTTCCTGTTTGGCTTAAACTACAGGGTAGTATGCTGAAAAGAAAACAAGTCTTTAGAGATCACAAACAACCAATTTCACAGTACAAGCAGACATAAATAGAGCTGAATTCCCTTTCCTACTACACTATTCATCTTTGAGCTTCATTGAGTTCAAAGAAAAGCATTTTTCAGAGTTTAAGCAATTACGTTTATTTTTCTCTCTCCTTCCCTAGAAAGGAAATTATCGCCAAAGCATGGGATTAGGAACCACCATGATGTTGGAGGTACCTTCTGTGTATGAAATTTCAATTTAGAAAAGCATGTAAAACCCTAAAGGCATTTAAGACTTAATATACTAAAACCATTTTGTTTTCACAGTATATTTATTTTTGTATCGTCATTGACCCAGGCTAGTTACTGAATTAAAATGGCCAAGCATTTGAGACATGCAGCAACGTCTGCTGCAGCCCGTCATGCTGATGATTTACTGGGCAAATTAGTCAACTTTAAAGGGATGTGTGCTTACAAAAAGAATCCCAAAAGGCAGGGAGAAACTAGTACATGGACATGCTCAAAATTCAGATTAGAAAACTGACATGCCAATCTGACTGGGAGCTTTGAAATGGAAAGGAACCGCAAGGAGGCTCTGAAGTAATAGCATAATAATTTCCCTATGGCAGATATGCCCTATTAGCTAGGCTGAGTTGGAGGGTTTCTGGCTCTCTCTGTAGCAATATAAAGAACACCCTGAAAACAGACCCATCAGGATTCCCTGCCCTCCTACCTTCCAGCTAATAATCCACATGCCCTCAAAGTGGCCCTGTTCTCCTGAAACCCAGATACAGTAACTATCCTCTCTTCTCTACCATTTCTGGTCTCCTAGAGTGGATTAGCTGATGGGTGTTATCTGGCTCCAAACACATACCCTTCGGCTAACTCTGCATTCACATTATTCACGGTAGAGGCGTTCACTGCATATTTTCAACTGAAAAAAATACCTTTACTGCAATGACAAAATAAGCAAAACTTATGACTGTGAAAGGTAAAAGGAAGATAAATTAAATGATACAGAATCAGCAGTCAGATTTAGTAGGAATGCTTTCACCCTCATACCTCAAATATATGGCTCGATTTACAAGTGGACCAAGATTTATTTATTTTGGAGGGTCCCTGTTGTCAAGAATAGCACTTGTTACTGTAGCAACAAGTGCTATTGTTAAATGTGTGTTTGTTTAAATCTCACTGTTTTACAGTTACAGTGATCTTTTGAAGATGCATGACATGGAGCCAAAGGATGCCATAGGATCTGTTAATAATGTGTACCTGACTAGGCCTGCAGAACCAGCAACTACCATGAGCACACGGTAGAGCAGCCATGATGCACCAAAATGGATGACTGTGTCATTTGTAGGTTGTTTGGAATTTTCCATTAACTATTGCTGCCTTCTATGGGAGACCTTGTATGGGTTTAGAAGGTAGAAAACAGCCATGAAGTCAAAATAAAAGTGAAACCTTCATATTGTTTTGGCAACCAGTACTGTAGTGTGTCCAAGTGCCCTGAAAGGACAACTGCTGATAAAACAGGGCTCCCAGTTACAGATTCTTCCTCCCAGATCAGTTACAGTAATTCATAGATTATGTCTTATTTGGGTTTGCTCATGTAAAGTAAAGGCATAGATGAAAATATCCGGCTACCTGAGGCAGTTTCTGATCAATTTAAAATGTGTGTAGAGAGCCATTTTGTGACAGCTGTTAGTTCATTTTGAAGTTTTCTGAGGGAAGGGGTGTCTTTTATTTTTCTTATTCTTTTATTGCTGCCTACAATGCTTTACAGGGCACTGGGATCTGGTCTACTGCCTTCAATTGACAACTATGAACTTTAGGCACCAAAAAAACTAATAAATTATTTGACTCAATTTGTTTATAATCCTGAATCTGTGGTTTCACTGGTTATGCTTACATACATGCTTACTGTAAAACTGGCACATCTGGGGGTTGCATAAGCCATCCCAGCTTCGGATTGGATCCTGAGATGTCCTGTTTTGACTCCCACAAGAGCATGGCCCCAAAAGATGCACATTTTGGGGGACCATGCTCTCATGAGAGTCACATGACTTGTTCGGAAGCAGGGTCCCAAAAGTCACATGTCCCGGTTTTCCTCTGTGGCATGTTGGAGAGTATGTGCTTTGTTCCAATGGATTGCCTCTGAGAAAATCTCAGATTTAAAGAGCCAGATAGTGTTGGTGCTTTGGCCATGACGGTATGTTCCAGCCTTGATCAAATCCCTGAATTAACAGGGTCTACCTACGTTCACTGATATAATTTTATATGGACCAAACTTGGAGTACAGCCAACTCTACTGGTGCCTGTTCAAGAGAAATTGCTTCCACGATTTGACATTTATTATTGTTTACCAACTCAAGAGTCTCTGCATATATGCCTCATGGATTCCACTACTAGTGTCAAGGAGAGACATCAGCAAGAGGAGAATACAGGGGACATATCCAACTATAGTCATAGAAATTAATGGACATAACTTAAATCCATCCATTTCAGTAAGTCTGCTCTGAGTAACCTAGCTGGATACAACCTCAAATGTTCCATGAATATCTGGTACCAAAATCCAATTGGGGATCCTTGCAGAATTCTTTAGTGATTTTGTCTATCTCTAAAATGCCTTGAGAAAATATCTCTTTTCAAAATCCTTAGAAACATGAAGGAAATGTATAGAATTAGAGTTCAGGTGTTTTTTTTAATAAACTGTTCTAGTTCAATAAACCATTAGAGTCTGGCACTTCTCTCTGTTTTCAATTTAATCATATGTGCTGCTTTAAATGTACAGGAACCTGTACAAATTATTGTCTCTTAATTTATTTCCTACAATGCAATATTGACTGACGCTCCCAAGCACTTTGATCCTAAGCACACTTTCTTGGAAGCCAGATATGGATATTGAAGGCACACTTTCTTGGAAGCAAGATATGAATGTTCTTAATGTGAAGACATAATTATATTCCACTGCAGAAATGGATACTTTGCTTTCCAGGCTTAGGCTGTGTTGCTAAATGTCACTAGTCTGCAATAAATCTGTTTACTGTTTAGAATCAATGGCAATAAGAATAAATCTATAAAACAGAGGTGGGGAAACAGATCCATCCAGCTTGATGGTTCCTGGGTCCCCCATCTCCCGGTGAACCACATTAAGAGGTATGTGGTGCCCCACTCATCCATTTCTCCTTTGTACAAAGCAAAATCTAGACCAAGCGAGGTATTTCTGGGCAAAAGTTGTCATTAGACCTGAGTCAGGGCCTGGGAAGTATAGACTTTCAGTGTTCTTATATAAGTAAGCCCACAACTTACGCACATTTAACTTGTGCATATTCAGCTTTACATGTGTGGCAAAATAAAAATAAATAAAAGGGAACAGAAAGGTTGCAGGGTTCCAGGAAAAAGTATTTTGGTAATCCCACCCACCAGTGAACCCAATGTGTTTTGACTATACATGATTTAGGCCAGGCTTCCTCAATCTCGGCCCTCCAGATGTTTTGAGACTACAATTCCCATCATCCATGAGCACTGGTCCTGCTAGCTAGGGATCATGGGAGTTGTAGGCCAAAAACATCTGGAGGGCCGAGGTTGAGAAAGCCTGATTTAGGCTTTAGGTGCAAACCCCAGAACATAACCCCTGCATAAGTTGCAGGCTTACTGTGTTAGATATGTAGCTGCTAGACTTCTTTTCAGAGTATTGTCTGTTCAGATCTGTTCATGTCTAAGTAGCAAATCTTTTGCAAAAGCAGCCTATCCCATGACATGCAGTGATGTGTGACCTTGAAAATGACCTTCAAAGGCACTTTCCTTTTTTTAGTGTTGCAGCCACGCACATCTTCTTCGCCACCCAATCTGTAATTGATTTGTCATGGATTCCAGTTTTCAACACACTGACACCAGCAAATTATTATTATTATTATTATTATTACTACTACTATTCTTATTATTAGTTTGCAGAGCACTTTCTGGATATCAGTTAGCCTACCAATACTGATGGGCAAGATCTACTTGGCTCAGCTTGTGCCATTACAAGAGGCACTGAATAAACTCTTCCCCTTCTCCAAAGACTCTAAATTAGCTCCTAAGTCTCAGAATGCAGGGAAGGGTGTTCAGATGATTCTTTGGACCTTTTCTGGAATCCTGTGTGCTATCCAGGAATCTATCTTCAAATCTAGATAACCACTGCACATTTCATCATTCCAAATTTCCCTATCCTTTCTAATAATTTATTTGCCTGTAAAATAAGCCCAAAGAAGTGGAAACTAACTGTAAACAAATCTCCTGAACAAGCATTTCTATATATGCCTCAACATTTCAGTTCTGGTGAAGTTTGGTTGCACCTCCAAATAAAATATTGAAACTCCTATGCATTCTAAGATCTGTGAATATAATTGTGTTGCCTTTTTTTTAACAGAATGTCCAAGCCATTCACCAGTTGAGCTTTTCCCATTTCTACAAAAGGGGTGAGTACTATTATTGTATTGTGCCAGTTGAAATGTTGGACCTGTAATTGACTTACCTCAAAATTTCCCACGTTTTAAACTGCTGTTCACTGCCTTTGGGTGTATCCTCACTGCCTTAAGGTTTCCATTCCTTATTTAACCTGCAATGAAAACATTGCAAAGAACTGTTTTGTGGAAAGTATTGATTATACAGAAGCAAAGTCAGAGAAGAAGCTTTCCCTCTGGTTTCTGGCACAAGAGATGTAGGTAAAGCTGCAGGGCTTACTTTAGGCAGGAATAACCAAATCATCAGACCATTTCCAAAAAGAAAAAGAAAATCAATTTTCTTTTGGCTAAATTATCCCCAGGCAAAAATCTACCCTGGTGTATATCAACTGTGGTAGGATTTACACGCTCAGTAATCTGAGGATAACCAACCTTGTTATTTCTGTCTCTTTTGTTATATTACATCTGAATCTTAGGACATGGTGTCGAGGGATAGGAATATGTTCTGTTTGTTGGCAGTTTTATTTAAAGAAGGACCTTTTTTTAAAAAAAAGCTATCTCTGTGCTGGTCATCACAAGAGTTCAGTTCTGTTCTGCTGACACAGATTGACCTGAGAAACATTTCTTTCCTTGTCACGCAATGCCTTAAGGAAAACGATTATGAAAGCACAACACTAAAACGCAAAGGAAAGGATGGAAAACAACAGGATCTTTTTATTTAAGAAATGTCTCTTAATCATGTAATCACTCCTCATTTTTCAGTTCCTCAGTACAAAGTATTTCTGCTAGAATGATCTCACCAAAAGCCATTTCCATACCACTAGAGAAATAGAACCGATTTACTTGCAAGAGCTATGACATATACCTATGGGTATTGCTGCAGAACTAGATCTTGCTAAATTCAATGGCATATTTCTTTTTTCAAGTAAGAATACACTAAATTGTATACTTAGAGACAGAAAATGCCTCATGTATTTTCTGTAGGTGGTGCATCTGATTCATTTGAGAGAATAACCCTGATGTAAATTCCTGGTTATCTGTGAAATTCACTTGGTGGTAATAATAATAATAATAAGAACAACAAGAACAACAAGAACAACAACAACAATGTATTACTTATACCCTACCCATCTGATTGTGTTGCCACAGTGACTCTGGGCAGCTTCCAACAGAGTATTAAAAACAAAGCATCAAATGTATAAAATTTCCCGATACAGGGCTGCCTTCAAGATGTCTCTGAAAGTCGTATAGTAGGTGGTCTTGGGAAGGTCATTATTTCTTGAGCTTACCTGCCCCAAGGCTACTAACCCTGTTGACTATGTTGTACCTCCTGTCAGAGGTAGTATGCTTCTGAATACCAGTTACCGGAAATGGCAGCAGGAGAGATTGTCCTTGTGCTCAGGTCCTCCTTCATGCTTCCCACAAGCACTGTGGTCTAAACCACTCAACCTCTTGGGCTTGCCAATCAGAAGGGATGAGCTCCCATTGGTCCGTCCCAGCTCCTGCCAACATAGCAGTTTGAAAGCACTCCAGTGCAAGTATGAATGAATGTATCTTTATTTGCGTCAGCCATCGGCTATAGCAATAAATCAACAATACAATATACAAAGAATAGAAATAAAAAGTCAATTATAGAAAATACATTTTAGGGTTTTGAATCAATAGTCAAATAGTCCTAATTGTCCCAGCTAAAAACCTCCCAGCCTTTGCTGTCACCTGCTCATCGTGATCTGCCAAGAGAAAGGACACTGTGGCAGTGGTTGGGCAACCCGGAATGGATAATAAAAGAGGGGTGATAACCTCATTCCTCAAGTATTTATAAAGAGTGCAAGCCAGAAGGGCATGCAATGCCAATTCGGTACTGCCATCTCCACAGCAACATAAGCGTTTTTCGTGTGGAATCATCCCTCAAGTACAGCTGAAGGCAATACATTAAATCTTGCGAGAGTGCAAGTAGATAAATAGGTACCGCTGCGGCGGGAAGCTAAATGATGTCTCCATGTGCTCTGGCCTACATCACAGTGTTTTGTTGCTCCAGAAGTGGTTTAGTCATGCTGGCCATATGACCTGGAAAGCTGTCTGTGGACAAATGCCGGCTCCCTCATCCTGAAAGCAAGATGAGTGCCGCAACCTCAGAGTCGCCTGATGTTAGCAAATCACTCCTCTGATGCTGCATATGTGACTAGTGTAATTTGCATGCTGTCTGAGTAGAGTTTGAGAAGAGGAAGAACAATCTTATCTCTTCCACTGTGGGTACTGTTACAATGTACTTTCGCTTTTATATCTGTCTGTAGTTCTCTCAGAGCTGAAGAGAACAGACACCATTATGCTTTGTCTGTGTATAGTGTGTAAATAAATACATAGTTTAGACCAACGATGTCTTACGCTTCTTGCTGTGTTAAGCCAGAAGATTAGTGTGCATAAATCAGTTGATTTATGTCGCTGGAGCGCCCTGGAGAAGAGGGAAATGCCTTCTTCAGAGCTGCGCTCACGGGAAGACGTTTGGAGTTCCGGGGGCTTGCAGGCGGCCCCAGAGCGTAATCCAACACCTTTGACTAGACTCAACCGTCCAGAGGTCCTTTACCTTTTTACCTTTAGTTGGTCATTATGAGAATAGGATGTTGGATCAGATGGACCCCTGGCCTGATCCAGCCAGGCACTTTCCTGTCCTGCAGTTTCCAGAAACTGATATTCAGAAGCATACTGCCTCCAACCACAGAGGCAGAACATGGTTTTTACTTTTATGAATTTGTCTAAACATCTTTTCAAGCCATCCAAGTTGGTGGCCATTCCTGCCTCCTGTAAGAGCAAATTCCATAGTTTAACTGTGCTCTTTGTGAGTAAGTCCTTTCTTTTATCTGTACTGAATCCCCCAACACTCAGCCTCAATAGGCACCTGTGATTATGCCATACATAATTTTATGAACTTCTGTTGTGATTTCTCTTACTTGCCTTTTCTCTAAACGAAAAAGCTCCCAAGTGCTGCCACCTTCCTCAGAGTGGTGTTGCTCACTTTGGCTTGAACTTTTTTGAGCCTGTTTCCAACTGTACAATATCCTTTCTGAGGTGAGGTGCTCAGAACTGAATAAGCTTCTTGTTTACAAGCTATTAGTTTTCTCACCTTCTTTCAAAATTATTGGCTTATTTGGTGTTTGATCACTTACTGACAGTTCATTGACAACATGCATCATTTTTGAACACACACTCAAAATTCAGTAGTCTCGTAAGCTCTGTTGCATATACAAAGCTTTTAGGTATACATAGAACTCTGTGGAAGCAGAGGTTGTCTACTTTGCTTAAATTCCACCCAAAGTTCCGAGCATGCTTTTGAAATGGAAGGTGACCCTTTGCTCAACATCAAAGTAAAACGGTCAGATAAATTTATGAAATGTGGAGAAAGCACTAAAATAGTAATGCCTATTAGCAGTGCTGTAATACCAAATAGGCAAAGTACGCACTGGCCTGTAGACCCCACGTCTTTTAGGGGCCCTGTGACAATATTGATTTGATCTTGAAAGACAATTACAAAAATGTGTTAGGAGATAATTTGTGAGAGGTCCCCCAATATTTTGACTGCCTAGGGTTTAATCCAGCACTGTCTATTAGAATGCTTTGTGCTGCAGACTAGTAGGGGCAAGTATGGTGACAATTGGGTGAGACACAGTACTCACCGTAAGTTGTCAAAATTCATCTACCTCCCAAAGAGCACAGTTGAGACAGTAGAAGGAAGCCAGAAGGCATAGGGTATACAAATGAAATCACCCAGACCAAATGTAAAACAACATTTGGCAGATTACTTCTTTCTACAGTAATTGCTTACTCCCTTTCCGTCCTTGAAAACACTGCAATTTACTTATTTTTTATATTAAAAAAAAATAGCTAGCATTTCCAATAAATTCACAGAGATCAGTTAATTGACTTTGAGACTTCTGGGGAAATCATAACACGGAGACAGCTCATATTTAAGGGAGACTTTAATCCAGTGAGATATTTACCTTTGACACCAGGATTCAGAATCTCCAGGAATTTGATAAGATTATACTGTGTTACTTACCATCTTGTGTCACTGGGTCATCTACACAGGACTTTAGAGCAGCAGTGAGATAATGCTAATGAGGTCTGCTGTCCCTTAGCGGTGCTTATCCAGAGTTATCTGAGTCTGTATTATTAGCAACACTGCTGCACAATTTCTCCATTGAGAATCTACTGTAACAAAATGTAAGCGGGTTATGCAGCTGCAGTATGGAATCCATGACCTGAACCCAGCCCCCATACTGTCTGATCTTTTAATTAAAGAAGATTACCATAAGGCTTCCCACATTCTTTCCTCCTCAATCACACACCAAATCCCCCGAAATCCAAGCTTTTCTATTTCAGGACCATTTAGAGCCAGCACAGCTTTGATTCACCATAGTGTCATTAGAGAACTCACTGTCAATCAGCCATTGTTGTCCCTTGCCCTATGAATGGCAGAAGAGTCATGATTAAAACTTCAGGCTCACAACTTTTTTATTTCATTTTTGAGTCGCTTCCTTTGAAAATGTCATGTGTACGTGTGTTGCTGGAACAAATGTAGAAAATTGGATTGCTGTAAAAATGCCAGCAGAGCACATGGATGTCAAGAAGAATGACTCCGACAACAGCAGATATAATAATTAAGTCAACTTTATCTTTGCTATAAAAGAGGAATTAAAAACAACAACACTGCTCCACCATTTAAGATGCAAAAGCCCCCCAGGCAAATATCAGAGTCAGAATACAGCCAATAAATGAAATTTTGGAATACTAATTAAATACGCATGCATTTTTAAAAGAAGGTCATATGCAGAATATATCATATATATATATTGGAAGCAACAAAAAAGTGAAGTTGGCATGCTTTGGTTTTCTGTCCTTTTTAAAAAAGAATCTGTAAATAGCTAGGTCTAATATGATTTTATTAATTTGTCAAAATATTAATAAAACAGTATTTATATTTATTTAAAGCTGGTGCTTCAGATTTTTTAAAAAATTAATTTATATACCACTCTTTATCTCAAGATTACAGGCCCCAAAAAACACAAAATACATAACACAGTAACAATCGCCTCACACACTAGTTATAATTAAGAATTCAGTTATCTCTGGATATGACATTATTTTTATTTATTTATTTATAATAGGATTTCTAACAATGGAGCAGGCTATAAAATGCAACCACAATACATACATTACAATATATAAAAATCGGGTAGCATAATGAAATTGTAATGTGACATAACAACGTTATGGGGGGCATCTAATGGTGGCATTTCACTTGAACACCAGACTTCTGCTTGCTGAGTGGGGGCTTCCCATTCCTCTCCCCCTTGCAGCCAGTCCTTGTGCATCTACAAAACCTGCTCTGGAGGGTTGGGGAGAAGATTTGAGGTGTGTGCAAAGGCTTCAGGGAGAATAGAGGAAGGGGAAGTCCCATCATGCCCACCAGCCTGGTGTTGGCTATCACCCTAAGACACACCCAAGCAACTAAAACTGCAGAGTAGGCTATTCACTGTCCTCCAGAGCACACCCTTGTATTACCGTAAACACTGTCATTTCAATACAAAAGAGGCAAAGTGGTGCCCTGTGGCATCCTGTGAGCCGAGGACCATGGAGAAGGGCGGCAGTTACCCTGAACCTTGTAGACTATTGTAGTTTTGCTTCTAGTGCATGGAAAGATGGAACAGTATAGTATTAGAGAATGTTGCAAGAGTGAAGACTTGACTTTGTGCCTCACTCAAACCCAGCAGCTACTCTTCCACTATTTCCAGCCTTTCTGTCCCTCAGTTTGGCTAATATCAATTTAGTTCTAATAGGTTCTCATGGTCTGGTCCATTATAACTCTCGGTAAAGTAGATTTTCTAAGTTTTTAGGCAACTCAGAACCACAAATACATGCATATCTTTCTTCAGTAGAGTTATAAAGGTTTTGTGCCCTTCAGTTTATATCACCAGGATTCCTGTTTCTGAGAAGTGCTTCCAAACACTCCATTAACAGGCAATTCTCAAGTAGGACTCATGCTATCACAGCCGTCATGATTGACTGGGTCTTCATTTTGGGAAGGATTTACAGCTAGTTCCACATGTGACAACAATTTGTGGAACTGTTTTGCCCTGGTCACATTTTTTATATGAACTTCGTAAGAGCTAAACATTACAATATCCATGCAAATCAGACACCTAGGACAGCAAAACAGATCTGATAACATCATCTTCAGGCAGATAGATGACTTTTTTATTCTTAATCCCTAGCAATACTGTTGAGAATCTAAGAAAGTTGGACACCAGTATCGTATTAATGCTATCGGGACTTGTATATACAAATCCCTTATGGAGTTGAGTGAATCTGATCCTTAATATTCATAGCCTGAATTTTTCTGAGATTCATGTATAACCTGCCTCCAACTGCAAGTATAATTCTATAACTAAATACTATAAAAGGCTCCATGAATATATGTATTCCTAGTGATGCTGTATACAGCAACAGAACCTTATCTATTATAACTAAAATTGATTTAAGAAGCACAGATCATATGAAGATAAGAGTGTGCCAACAGATTGCAAGGATATGAGAGAGAGCATAGTTATATTTCATCTAGGTTTTAAAAGGACCATGTTAGATGAGGAAGGAAAGGCTCATAAAGTACTACAATGTTATGATAAGTGGAGGAAATGGCAACGGGGAAAAAACACATTATCAAATGATGTCAAATCAAAAGATGAAAAGGTATCCTGCGGAACCAGTTATTGATTGGTACTTCAGCAAGCATCATTCAGCATATCAGTAAATGACCTAAGGGAGAATCAAATCTTTCCAGCATCACAGCCGACTTAGTACCACCACTAGGCTTAACACAGTTTATTGCATTATCTGAGGCGTCCTTTTAATTTGCTAGAACAAATTCAAAAGCAGCACATTCAGGATGCCATTGTCCTGTGATTTTTTTATTTTTTTGCCCAAAGCAATTTTTAATTCTAGAATGGATCAATATTTTTAGCATGAAGGAAAGTAGAGGAAAAAAATTCATATACTTGTGTCAGTATAAATATTTTTGGCTGCTTCTTTTTCCCCCTTCATGGAACACATTTATGGCAGTAATGTTAAAAGGAAGTAGAAAGCTGTGTTTGGCTTTACTGCACTTCTTTGCTGCAGAAGAATTCCTTTTAGGGTATTTCA
Organism: Podarcis filfolensis; assembly: GCF_964270895.1. Classification (NCBI taxonomy): domain Eukaryota; kingdom Metazoa; phylum Chordata; class Lepidosauria; order Squamata; family Lacertidae; genus Podarcis; species Podarcis filfolensis. The sequence goes on along the minus strand of NC_139607.1, from coordinate 65,334,763 downwards.
CGGCAGCTCTTTAAAAATAAATCCATGCAGCACATGCCACCAATTAACTCAAGCTCAGAGAGGGAAAACTCAGGCCTGGGAGTCAAATGTAGCTCTCCTGTAAGGGCTCTGAGATCTTTGGGGGAGGACCTTTTCTCAGTCCCACCCTACTCATACGCACACTTGGTGGAGACGTAGGAGAGGGCCTGTTTGGTGGCTTCTCTGTATCATTACAATATAACAAACTGTATGTTTTAATAACACACACACACACACACACACACACACACACACATTCTCTCTCTCACTCTCTCTCTCTCTGAACATACATAAATGAATCATTTTTAAATGATTTTTCTCTATGTTTTTATAGCTGTTTCTAATTTATCTGGAAGCCACCTTGAGTCTCTGCCAGGGAAAAAGGCAGAATATTAGTAGTAGTAGTAGTAGTAGTAGTAGTAGTACATGCTTCTGCCTGGCTGATGTGTCCTTTGATAATACCAATTGTTTGCTTCGACTGGTTCTCTCTCTCTCTCTCTCTCTCAGTGTGCTTGTGTGTACAAAGCTCTGGCTATTGCCTGGATGGAATGTGGGTAAGAGTCATGTACGCAGCTCCACCTATTTTGCCTATGGCCACATCCACTACTGACATGCAGCCACCAGAAGGTTGCCCACAAGGGAACATGGTCCTTATCCTGATAAAGGCTCCCCTCTCTGTCCTCAACACGTGTTCTCTCTGTCTCACACAATACATGCATGATCAATGAGCAGAAGGGGAGCTAAACAGCACTGACTGTCCCCACTCCTGACACTTCTATGTTCATCATTAGTGAGAAAAGGGACCTACATGTCCATGACTCTTCCATATGATTAGAAACTCTGTTCACCCCAATGGAGTAGTCCTCGTTTTCAGGAATTCCCTTGAGGCTGGTCTTAAATTCCCTCAAAAGAGTTGACCATGCCTTCAAATTGTAACCAGCTCTCTGAAAAACATTATAAACTTCAAAGTAACATAAAAGAACACCTGTACATATTTCTCTGAAAATTGGTAGACTTCATAGACCCTGAAGACAGTGGTGGAGGAAGCTGGCATGGGGGACGGTGTACCCCGGATGCCATCTCTGGGGGGTGACAAGAAGGCACCACGTGAGGGGCTCGCCCCGCTGCCCCTGCATATGGAGGATCCCTCCACCGCCGCTGCAGCTACAAGCAGAGAATCCCGCTGCTGTCCATACGGCGCTTGAGCACCACCGGTGGCAAACCACCCGGCAGCGCATGTGCTGTCGGGTGGTTTTCCCCACCCCCCAACACCCCGCACTTTCCTTTACCCCTGCCTGAAGAGGCTACTTTGTCTGTGAATTCCACCCATTTTTGACAAACGGGTAAAAAATTACCTCTAACTTTTTAACCATTTGTCAGAAAAGGGTGGAATTTGTAGACAAACTAGCCACTTCAGGGCTTTGTTGCTATCCAGTCAGTGTGGTTATATGATGCAAGGGAACATCAGGCTTCAGTCCAAGATAAAGCAGATCATGCCTGAGGCAACCTGAAGCAACCTACTTTCTGTGGTACTGAAGTGGGATTTAAACCCCATCTTGTCTTGGGTGTACATACCTAGGTAAAGAAGTCACCAGTGCTGCCTTCATTATTTAGGTGTCACCAACCTACAAACATTTGAGGCAAGGCTGCTGTAATTAAAATCTTTGGTGACTCCATGTGCAAATGAGTCTTATGTCAGCACTGTGAACAGACAGGCAGCCAACCAACTGGTAAGCAGATGGGCAGGCAGGTGCCACCAGAGGTCTCCTGAGGGCAGCTTGCCTATGACTACAAAAAGTGGGGAGTAGCCCTGCTGTAAGTGGTTGGTGATGATAAAAGGAAGTATCTTAGATGCTAGAGCACCATTCTAGCATCTACCTAATACATTACAAATGTAATTTAATATAAAGATTAAAAAGCATTGTGCATGCCAAGTTATAAGAGAATAAAGCTTTCAAGGTCATGTTTATAATAGCAAAAGGCAGAAACAAAATGATACCTGTACCAAAGTCAATAAAACTAGAATTTAACTCAGTCTTTATAATATAAAAAATCCTTACTGCACAGTGTAAGAAATGCTTGTTTTATGAGAAACAGAAAACAATTTCTATTACCTTTTAATGAAAAAACAAAGTCAATAATAATTGACTTTTTCTTCTAATTCTTGATCTCCTACTATTGGTTTAGGAAATACTCATTCTACTTGTTTGCTTTAGGCTAACCTTGTCACTGCTGAAACTGATCACACAGTAGATGCTGAACGAAAAAGAGTTCTTTTTATAGCATTTCAGTTCATGGGGTAGATTTGTAAACATGGTAGAGCAAGCCGCAAAATAAATAAGCTAAATTAAGTTTACAGACCACAGAACCAAAAAATTTAATATCAAATGAAGAGTTCTTGACTACCATTGGAGGAAATCTTGTGTATCCCATTTCATAAAATACTTAGCCTTCTTATATATTGTCTTCTTTATGCCAGTTGCACATATAATGTTCAAAAATCCCACGTTAAACACTACACAATTTCTTTCATTTCTTACAAACATATAAAACTCACAGGGACCCATGCCTCTTCCTCGGAGAGGGTCTCCCTAGGACCTTGGTAGGATAGGATCCTGACAGATAAACTCCAGTCAGGGTTTATGAGATTTGGAAGCTAGTCTCAAATCTTCCATTCTTGGGCAAGGTGATTGAGCGAGTGGTTGCTGAACAACTTCAGGCACGCCTGGAAGAAGCGGACAATTTGGATCCCTTCCCGTCGGGATTTAGGCCTTTCCCCCATGCTTTTCAACATCTACATGCTAGGAGAGATCATCAGGGGGTTTGGGCTGGGTGTTCATCAGTATGCGGATGATACCCAGCTCTACCTCTCTTTCAAATCAGAACCAGTGAAGGCGGTGAAGGTCCTGTGTGAGTGTCTGGAGGTGGTTGGAGGATGGATGGTGGCTAACAGACTGAGGTTGAATCCTGACAAGACAGTACCTTTTTCGGGGGACAGGAGGCAGGCAGGTGTGGAGGACTCCCTGGTCCTGTATGGGGTAACTGTGCCCCTGAAGGACCAGGTGCACAGCCTGGGAGTCCTTTTGGACTCACAGCTGTCCATGGAGGCACAGGTCAATTCTGTGTCCAGGGCAGCTGTCTATCAGCTCCATCTGGTACACAGGCTGAGATCCTACCTGCCCGCAGACTGTCTCGCCAGAGTGGTGCATGCTCTAGTTATCTCTTGCTTGGACTACTGTAATGTGCTCTACATTGGGCTACCTTTGAAAGTGACCCGGAAACTACAACTAATCCAGAATGCGGCAGCTAGACTGGTGACTGGGAGCGGCCGCCGAGACCACATAACAACAGTCTTGAAAGATCAACATTGGCTCCCACTACGTTTCTGAGCACTATTCAAAGTGTTGGTGCTGACCTTTAAAGCCCTAAACGGCCTTGATCCAGTATACCTGAAGGAGTGTCTCCACCCCCATCGTTCTGCCCGGACACTGAGGTTCAGTGCCAAGGGCCTTCTGGTGGTTCCCTCACTGCGAGAAGCCAAGTTACAGGGAACGAGGCAGAGGGCCTCCTTGGTAGTGGCACCCACCAGATGTCAAAGAGAACAACAACTACCAGACTTTCAGAAGACATCTGAAGGCAGCCCTGTTTAGGGAAGCTTTTAATGTTTAATAGACTATTGTATTTTAATATTCTGTTGGAAGCCGCCCAGAGTGGCTGTGGAAACCCAGTCAGATGGGCGGGGTATAAATAATAAATTATTATTATTATTATTATTATTATTATTATTATTATTATTATATCTGAAGAATTCTACTTCTCCATTCCTCCAGATGACAAGTCACTTTAAGATGAGGACATAGCCCATTGTTCAAAATGTTCCAGGTCAAATTCCTTTCACTATTGTCTCAGAACCAGGGGGTACTACTCATGGGCAGAACAGGGATTTTTGTTAGGGGGAGCAGGCCTTTTGTTGGGGGGGCAGAACATCAGTTTGCTATGTATTTTCTTGATTTTTATTGATGGGGGGGCAGCTGCCCCTCCCTGCCCCACCTTGGCCACATCCATGTTAGTGCTGCTTGCAGTTTGGAACAGTGGAACACCACCAGCACAAGACATTTTCCTGCTTGCAGTGAAGGGCATGATGGTGCCCTCTTGTTCCACATACAAAATCTGACTGGTTTGTTACAACATTAGTGATTGTGCAACATCTACTGGCTTAGAGGACTCAAGGTGAATGGTGAGGGAGCTCCTGCAGACTCCTGATGTCTACCACCTCTGTCTTAGGCTAGGGTCGCTCCTGCAGTGGAATAAGAGAGAAGTTATTATAGATTATGGGGACGCGGGTGGCGCTGTGGGTAAAACCTCAGCGCCTAGGACTTGCCGATCATCAGGTCGGCGGTTTGAATCCCCACGGCGGGGTGCGCTCCCGTTGCTCGGTCCCAGCGCCTGCCAACCTAGCAGTTCGAAAGCACCCCCGGGTGCAAGTAGATAAATAGGGACCGCTTACTAGCGGGAAGGTAAACGGCGTTTCCATGTGCTGCGCTGGCTCGCCAGATGCAGCTTGTCACGCTGGCCACGTGACCCGGAAGTGTCTTCAGACAGCGCTGGCCCCCGGCCTCTTAAGTGAGATGGGTGCACAACCCTAGAGTCGGACACGACTGGCCCGTACGGGCAGGGGTACCTTTACCTTTATTATAGATTATGCATATGCATTATAGACCCATTTTAAGGAAATATAACCATATGTGTGAAAATTTGCATTTTTTGTGAACTAAAACTTCTATAGCCAGTGGTTCAAACTGTTCTCACTCACCTACAGTCATCTTGGTTCAAATTGGTCTCAATCACAGGAGTCAATCTAAACTGCTTGTTTTCTAATATATGTTGGAGTCTGACACATAACACAGGTTCTGCCTGACTTCTGGGTTCAGAAATAGATAGATAGATAGATAGATAGATAGATAGATAGATAGATAGATGATAGAATATATGCATTGCAAAATAAAGCACTTTTGATAGGAAAAGGCAATAAGAAAGATAACTGTGATGCAAAATTTCAAGGATTAGAACAGAAATGGGGGTTAAAACTACTCCATGAATAGCCAGCTGTTCTTCCAATTTGCTAACAAGGATCAGTGAATTTCCAGGTGATCGATGCAAGGAGTTTAATGAGCCTTATTTCTAACTGATGCATCTGTATGCGGAAGGGTAAAAGAAAGAAGACGATGGAGAAATGGGCAGTGTACGTGATTAAAAGTTGTTCTACTCTTAAAAATAGCACCTTTTCATGTGACTTTTACATTAGCAAATAACAAAATGCATATTATTCTCATCCATTAACAGCACAATCCTAAATGTGTCTTCTCAATGGATTCCATGAGACTTAACTACCAGGTAAAGAATATAGGATTGCAGCCTTATACTCCTAGTGAATGCATTATCAGTTTTCTTGCCATCCTTATACAATTACATTCAATGTTTCTCTGCTACTTATAGGACTGCAAGTAGCATTACAATTTATGGCTACACTTCAGGTGAGTGTGCAAGGCAGCAACATTAATTTGATTAAGTAATATTAACACATCCCTTCATTGCATCCCACATGGCTTTTTAAATTTCCTTTCTCCTCCAACACTACTCAGACCAAAGGGCCTATTTTCTTTTTAATCTCAGCTGGGTTGTGTGTTAAGAAAGAGTTTAGGGGTTGAGTGTAAAGATACAGAAACTTTCAGAGTCATTTCCACTTTGCTAAACGTACACCTCTGATTATGTCGTGTTTGGGCTGCGATGTCCTTTATGTTTGGGATGTTGTTTCACAATTTTACCTCAAAATAAAATGATACAAATTCCTATAATTAAGAAAGTGATAATGGCATTGTACCATATAACTTATTTTAATGCATCTTTTTGGTCCTGTCCGGTAGCCATGGAGTCGTGGTATCAGAGATCAGCATTCACAGCACACAGATCAATTGCTTAATCTTTATGTCAGACATATGATCTCTGCCCTTTGTATAATAAGGTTCACGTTTCAAAAGTTTTCATGGCAGGAGATAATGGATAACATTAATCCAGATCTGAAATGCAATGCTTAAAGAGTTTCAGCTTCAGTTTTAAATTCTTCATGATACTTCCACTAGGATAGAAGTTGAGAGGACATCCCGTGGATAAGTGCAAATTTATTGGTAAAACCCAGAAATCTGAGACGGAATAGGGAAATCTTGCTTACAGAAGCAATCTTATGTGAAAGGGTCATTTAGATGCTCTGGAAAAATAAAAGCAACTTTGAGTGTAATTGTAACCCACTTTCAGATTATATTACCTCTTCCTAGACCTTTTCTTTTGGTTGAAATGTGCTTTGTTGTAGGCACTGTACTTCCATTTCTTTATTATCATTGTTCATAAAGGTGGCAGTGTGTGTTATGAAAGCCTAGTCAAATAGCTGGTATTTTTATCAATATGTATTAGCATTTCTATGATAAACCTTCACATTGCAGAATAATTGACACTTGGATTGTAAATAAAATCCATTGATGCTAATATTTTGTTGGGGTGGTGGGATTAACTGGAATTTTTTTCTTCTTATCCTGAAGAGTCTTTCTAGCTTCTACTCATAACAGGAAACAATAGCTAACTCATCAGTTTCATTAAATATTCTGAAAACATCCCAGAACCTTAAACTGACTCCGTATTGAAGTAGGACATGCCCTCTATACTTCATATAAATATTATTCATCATAAAGAAAAGTGGGAGTGTTGACACAGTGAATCATATACAGGAAAGCAATCTTCACATATTCCTCTTTTCCCCTGCAGCTTCCATGTCACCTGATGTACAGCTCAGCTCTGAAGAGGAGCTTTTCAGGAGACATAAGTGGCTGAACTTGCAAAAATCACCTCCCTGCCTCCTTCTTCCATCTTGAGCAGAACTCCACACAACTTGGAATCCAGACCACTGACTTCAGTAAGACATTCTAAGGCAGCAGTTTGAGCATCTCTGTTTTCAGCACTGAAGAGGTGCCTGAGGATGGTTCTGTTAGCATTATCTTTATGACCCTTAGTGTGACTTGTGAATGTATGATGTCTTCTCTGTTTGCCCCTTACGCTTTCTTCCCATACTTCAGGTTGTTTGCCACCGACTCCCCAGCTGGAATGCAAACTTTCATTACAGATATCTTTCTTAGATTTTTGAGGCTGCTCACATTGCACCAGGAGTCTTAGGCCTGATTCACACATGCATGTATATATGATACACTTTTTAAAATCCTTTTATGGGTATAGACTAAATTAATTGTGACATAATCTTGTTTCAAGTAAGTAATCTACATAATGCCAGAACACTTGTTTTCCATGTTGTGTCATGTTAGGACAGTTAGGTGCTCATTTGAGGCATCTTTTGAAGCATATAAATTAACTGACAGCTTCCCCACCCCCACCCCACCCCCATATTGCCATTTATGTAAATAATGGTAGGAGAACAGTTCTACTTCCTGTTAAAATGAAATAGTGTAGATACCCTATGCTTTGCCGTGTGACCAAAATAAAAACCACATGACCAGACATGATGTCACCCACTGTCAAAACTAATGCTGTGGGGTTGTTCACATGACCAAAACAAAGACCACATGACTGGAAGTGACATGCTTTGCACATGGCCAGAAGTGATGCCATGTTCAGCCACGTGGCCATATTTAAGTCATGTTGCCAAGCACACGTTGGCCCTATTTTAACAGGTGGCAGTCTGTACTACTCATAGTTTTTAGTGTCCTTTTCAGGAAAATGAAATCAATCACTGACTATCTCAGTGTTGTTTGACATTAAACTATATGAGGCATTATTTCTGATTGCCTTCCTCCAGTAGAAGTCCCTTCCTCTTTTATGAGGAAAGTCAGCAGAAGTTTATGAGAGATCAGCCCAAATTCAATTCAGACTGCCCATGTCACCAAATGCCCTCCCAAATCTGCCATTATCCATTGCCCTCCCACACCTTTTGCACCTTAGAAAAACTAATGAGACTTATGAGTTAATGACCAGTGAAACAGCTGAGAAGGCTGACATTTAAAGCATCATTTGCCCCTGAATTACAAACCATCAAAATATCACAGGCAATTGACACCTGCAAGTATGTTGTGGATTTTTGTAAACTCAGGCCAGCACAAAGGAGCCTAATATCTCTCGCAGTCATCAGATGACAGATACGCATGCATAAACTCACCCTTAGTGCAATAAACCTGGTTAGTTGGTTGGTTGGCCGGCTGCTGCTCCAGGGATATTTCTTTTAATTATTTATTTAGCACATTTTAGTCCCACATCTCCTTTAAGGAATTTAGGGCACCTCACATCATTTCTCCCTCTCCCACTGTCATTCCCACAACTCTGTGAGGTGGTGTGTGACTAAGCCAAGCTCAACCAACAAGGTGCATTTATTTATTTACCATATCTATTAGTATCGCACTTACCATCAGAAAGATTTTAAGCAGTTTACAATGATACGTGCATAGGGGTATGTGTCTGTATACACTAAGAACACACTAAGTACAATAAAGCCATGTCTGTCAAATGGCTCACATAATGAAACACATAAACAACATCCATATACATCAACATAATATAAAAACAAATACAGTGGTACCTCAGGTTACATACGCTTCAGGTTACAGACTCCGCTAACCCAGAAATAGTGCTTCAGGTTAAGAACTTTGCTTCAGGATGAGAACAGAAATCGTGCTCTGGCGGCGCAGCGGCAGCAGGAGGCCCCATTAGCTAAAGTGGTGCTTCAGGTTAAGAACAGTTTCAGGTTAAGAACGGACCTCCGGAACGAATTAAGTACTTAACCCGAGGTACCACTGTAACATCAGAGAGCACTACAAGGCAGTATAATATAAAAATTTCAATCCACAGAACTTATGTGCAATCACACACCATCCATTTCACACAACCATTCACCACTGCAAACATTATTTCTATCAACCACTTAAACGTAAACCACTCACACGTGACAATATATATGCTGTGTAGAGAAAAGAATGTAAACCATCTCAGATTCTTCTTGAAGACCCTCAAACCAATATTATGGTTTCCATCATGTGAATGCATGAACGTATAAAGATGCCATATCATGAGTCCGATCATTTGGTCAGTGTCGTCTGCTCTGGTCATATTGTTCAAGTACCTGATTATTGTCTTCCAAAGCAACTTCTCTATTCCCAACTTAAGAATGGAAAGCGAAATACCGATGGAAAACAAAAGAGGCTTAAAGATGCTCTCAAGGCAAATCTATAAAAAAAATGTGGCACTGATAACTGGGAAACACTGGCCTGCGAGTGCTCCAATTGGAGAACAGCCTTTGCCAAAGGTGTCAAGGACTCTGAAGAAGCACAAACGCAGGGTGAAAAGGAGAAATGAGTAAAGGAAGGCACGTTTGGCAAACCCACACCGTGATCAACTCCCACCTGGAAACCTATGGCCCCACTGTGGAAGGACGTGTGGATCCAGAATTGACTTCCACAGTCACTTACGGACTGACTGTTAAGACCATATTCATGGAAGACAATCTTATTCAGCTACAAGTGATCACCAAAGAAAGAACTTCAACTGACAGCAGCTCTCCAGGGTCTCACCTGCTACATAATCTTTTGAACTAGGGATCCTCAAGACTAACCCTAAGACCATCTGAATGCAATGCATGAGCTCTACCACAGACCTTTACTTTGTCCCATGCTTCCTCCCAGAGACTAGAATGCCCAGACAGGAGCCAGTTTTGTATCACATAGCTTAAGCATCTGGAGGCAGAGCCTTTTAGATTTCCCTATCAGTCCCAGGCTACACCAATCTATTATTTTGAAAAAAGTATTAAGCATTTTGATCACATCCAAAGAGATAACATGTTTGATTTTCTGAATTTCAGTGTTTTTATTGTTTATTATTTCTCACTTTTTATTACTATTTGTTATAAAGGGGATGAAGCATTTCAATAAACTGTAGATAAAAAGCATCTTTATCAAGATGGGAGGGGGAACCTTGTGGCAACTACCCTCAAGGAAAAAAATCCTCTTTAAAATATGATCTGCAGAAGAAATCAAAAGCAAACAGGCGGGGAGGGGAGAAAAATAAGAGAAAAATGGCAGTCATAAAAATGAAGAGAAAAACATAAAGCTGTTAGTATAAAGGATTCCACATTGGGGAAAATAATAAAAAGCTACTTAAGCAACAAAAAAGGAAACAGAGAAATCATTAGAAGAAATAGAAAATGCTTAAGAAGCAGAATGTCATAACTGCACGGTGCACAGTTCTTGCTGCATTAGCATGCTGCTGTCATCAGAACAACTGTGGTAGTATAATTTTTGAATTTTCGGTGATATGAACAGATTTTATCAGTGCCATGTTATAGCTTTGGTTTGTATTATTATATAAAGTCCTATCGGGGCTCCTGTCTACACCACTGAAACCAAGCATTATTGAATATAATTTGTCTGTTGCTGTCTAATGGAGGCAGGCTTTTAACACCTATTCATGGTGTCACAGGTGCTAGGAAACAATCCTTTGTTAGGCTGTTGCCTCACAAGGGGAGCTATCAGGAGAAGTTACCTTGATAAGTGGGAATAATTATCCATTGTTTACAATGTCATACTCATCAGACTTTGGAATGCAACACCATCAAGCTAATGCAGGGGTGGGGGAACTTTGGCCCTCCAGAAATTGCTGTCCTCCCTGACCACTGGCCATGCTTGCTGATGGGAGTTGTGAGTTCAGGAGGGCCAAAGGTTCCCCACACCTGAGATAATGCAAGGGGAGTAAACATGAAATGGGAAAAGAGGGGACCACAGGTGCTATTGCCTTCCACAAATTGGAACACATCTGTCTGTATCAGGGAGTCTGTTCTATCCATGTGGTCCCATCGTGCAAGGTAGAGCCATGGTTTTCCAGGACTCTACATTGTGCATGGAGCCTACAGAAGTAAAGCAAGGAGCCCACTAGAGATGCACGTTGTCCCTCACATGTTTCAATTCAACTTAGAATATGTATTCCTGAATAGGGGTAAAGAAACAACTCACATACTGCATTGCCCTTTTGTGTTAAGTATATAGCAATCCCCTTTGGGAGGATAACTCATCAATTACAAGACCATGAGCTGGTTTACAAGAGGAAAAGGCTGAGATTCTGAGAGAATCGGGAAAGGATCAAGGAGCAGAAGAGCTGGCATTTCTTTGGCCTTTTAAGAAGGATAAGGTAACATTGGCTGGATAATTGTAAAACTGATGGGGAGAAAACTGAGGGGGAAATCATGAAGCCTATGATGAAAAAACATTTTCCAATTTCTAACTAGCTCTAATTCAGGGAAGCTGAGATCAATAGTAATCAAGTCACTTTACCCTTGTAAAATAGACCATTACCTTGACTTTCCAGGATTGCTATTAAGAACTATCATCTCTCTTAAAGACAATATCTGACATCAATAGGTGGTCATGGTTGTACTGGGACACAATACTTGTCCTTACAGCCTGAGACTATGCATGTTTGCTTGGAAGTAAATCCAACTGAATTCAATGGTATTATCCAGGATACTCAAATAGTTGAAAAATGGAGGCCAACCTAAACACAGGGGAAAGTGACAAAATGTTTACTGCTGACTTACAACTCAGTTTGCAAAGGGCGAATTCAGAAACACTGAATACAAGTAATTGCATTTACTGTTTAATCTAAACCTATGGAATTGCTAGACTTAGTTATTAACTGGTGATACATCAGTCAAGGATCTTTGCTTTTTATCTTGTCAGGAAATAACCCTGCAGGAAAGTCAAGCTGGTAGGTGTGAAGTCAATCACAGCTTAGCTATGTATTATTTGGAGTTGGCTGGCTTTATTGAATATGTGAATTCACTGAAAGACGGTCAAAAAATGAAAATATTACATTGAATATTTAAGTTATAAATGCAAACTGGCAATCACTGATAATCATTAACTCATAAGTAGCCAAGTACAGCTATGTGACATAATATCCTGCCCGCTAAAAAACCTAGGTGTGCTTTTGTTTTACAGAATAACTGTGGGTCTAAATCCTGTTGATTTAAATAAGATGTGATTGTGCCCCTTTAACTTCTTTATGCCCTTAGTTTGAGTGAGGACTCACTAATGTGTGGTTGGATCCAAATTAAGCTACCCAAACCAATTTTAGTCCCACTAAAAGCAGTGGCAACACGTTTTCATAATTAACTTCGGTTCCATTGATTTCAGTTGAACCTAAATTTGACTAACTTTGCAGTGCAATGCTATACATGTCTAATTAGAAATTACTCCCATTGACTGATGCTTACACCCAGGTAGGCGCATACAAGACTGAAATGTTAATCTAAATCCAACGCAGAAAAATAAAATGAATGGATTACTTTTAAAAGATAGAAATAAACTTCACGGTATAGAAAGTTTTTCCCCCCAAACACAGCTATTTAATAGTGCCTTGGGAAAGTAAGGTTTTGTCATTCTGTTTTTCAACATTTATTTATTTTTTTGCTACCCTAACCCTTTGTATCCAAAAAAGTTTGAAAAGATAAAACTTACTTTAAAAAGAAGGCTTCTACCTATGAACACGAGATCAAGTTTTTAAGCGACAGCATGACATTTTAAAAAGGAGGTATACCAAGATTCTCTAATTTCTGTCAGACCTTTAATGTGTTTTGCATGATAATGGTACCACAGAATTACTTGGCTCAGGGCCCAGAGTAATTATGTTTCCTGTACTGCTGTCTTAGCTTACTGCCAAAAGTGGCAAAGTAGGCATTTTCCCTCAGACAACACTGTTAATGAAAACTGTCAAAGTCCTTTCAACCCTCCTTATTTTGTTATACTTAAGTTGTCATCATACTTGGTAGATTTCTTCAACTCTTTTTCTGGGAGGGGAGGCATCCCTTGATTGTACATTCATTCTTTCACAGGAACACAATGAAGCGCTTCAACTGAGTAGATTGTTTTGGTTTAAAAATAATCCATTCTCTAACTTTTAGAGGAGGGGAAATCCATCCGTTCTCCTCAGTTTGGCAAAGATACAGGCCTGCATACTTTCCTGCACCATGTGAACTTCAGTACAGTAATAATGAATAGAGAGCTTCTTCCTGTTTCTCTGGTCAGCCATAGAATTAGTTCAAAATCAACCTCAAACTGGTGCCAAGTTGTTTAACAGCACATTCATACTAAACATATTTTGGCAGTGATTAACCACCACCTCTTTTCCAAAGGATGGCTTTTTTCTTTTCTTTTTAACTTTACTGGATTTAATTTAAAAATTAAGGCACACATTCCTATTTATTGTTCCAGTTAGGTCAAGTGCAGAAATTTTTTTTAGTCTCCCTTAACTTACATGTTGCTTTGTCTAATATTTATCTGATCTATGGTCTGTGGTGCTGAAACTAGTGTCCTAGGATTCACCAACACCACACCAGTGACCATCTCTGCCAGCTCAGTCAGGAATAAGGTTAGGCAATGGGGTGGATGGCACACCAGCAAGATCTCTGTTCTGTTTCTGCCTCCCAACACCAGGTACAAACCTTTGCATCCAAGTTCCAGATGGACTGGCTTCCAGGTAAGAATGATGGAACTTTTATGGATCATTGCAATACCCCTTCCTTGTTCTGCTGACTTTGACTTGTGCTGCACTGAATCAGGGCCTCCCAGCTCGCCCACACAGGTCTCAGTAACACACCCCAGATCACCAGTCCCATCCTGAATCAAATCATAGATGGGCGGGGGTTTTTTGTGGACCAATCTGGCATTAAGCAACATCATCACCAGATGGGAGGGCAGGTCAGCAACATGGCTACCCAGATCTCTGTTGAGAGAAGGCTGAGCAGGGTTGACATATGTCGTGTCTACCTCCCCATACCCTCCTATGATAATGTTGCATATCCTCCACTCCCATGACCCTGGTAATAGCCCTGAAACTCCTCCACCTCCTCTGTCTGACCCTGGTACATGATGCCATTATTGATTTTCCCTCTCAGCCCCAATATCACATCAGCACCCACCAATCATCCAGTTTCCCAGGCTGGCTCAGTTGGTTAGAGCATGGTGCTGATAACACCAAGGTTAGGCACATACATACCCTCCTCCTGGTCATTCCTGCCTCTCGCACAGGAACCAGCCCACATAGAATATAAATTTGTGGCTGACAAAGAAAGGCTTACCCAGTTCTCCTAGTTCTGGCCCTGCCATCAGCATCCAGCACAGTAGAGCAATTGCTATGGCCTCACCATGCCTTTAATTTAAAATGGCTGAACCAATTAGCTGCAGCTGCCTTTTCCCTCAATGCTTCTGGGCCCATATATTGTTAGGGGGAAGGGAAGGGCCCAGAAGAATTGAGGATAAGAAATATGGCAGTGTCTGCCCTGCCCAGAGCTCCGAGGGAGCTGTGGGTAGCTGGAGCTGCACTGCTTTTAGCAGCACTACATGTCACAATTGAAGCCTGCCTCCTATGTCCCAGTAATGTTATCTGAAGCAAGCACCTAATTCAGAGTCCCCTCAAACCTGGCAGCATCCCCACCCAGGGCACATGTCATACTCTTAACCACTCCTTCATAGCAGCAAGCAAATCCCAAAGAATGCATGCCTAGGAGAAAATACTGTGTCTCCACTGAAGTGCTCCAGGAGCAAATCCACAGGAAGTTTTTGCCAGTTGGATTGTGGCCAATTTGTGCTTCTGTATATATGAGGTGGCCCGTGCTTAATGCTTGAGTGCTGACAGTTGGTTTGATTATAGGCATATTTGGTGCCAGAAACACAGACCTCGTTCTGTCAGCAATAGAGCTGTATCATCAAGCAGTCTCTTCCAGTGTGAATTAGTATTTTAAGGAAAGACTGGCCTTCGAAAGCACTAATAGACTCAACAGTTTAATACAGCCTGCTTTCCATTTTTTACTTTTAGATTGTGTGCTAAAGGAATATACCTCCATTTTCTTCTCTTCTTGGTTAGGGGTTGTTATTGTTTCGTTAGTATGTATTTTTGAGTTTTTAAATTGTGAACAACCCTGTGATCCTCGGACTAAGGGTAGTATAGAAATTTAATAAATAAGAATAATAATACTTTTGTGTATCTTAGCAGGTGATAATTCTATTTACCCAATGTAAGCATCACACTTCCCTATGTAGTATAAAATCATTATTGTCACTATTTGTTTAATATTACTGATGGTGCAAGCACACGACTCAATTAGTCAGCTTGTTTGTAAATTAGGAAAATCAGGACCTTTCACACAGGAGAAAAAAAGATCTGTGCCAAAGCAATTCTCATGAAAAACAAACCAAGATGTTACAGAATTAAATACCAAGTCTACCACCCCTCCATTACATGAGGCTTCCAAAAGTCTCCTCATCCAGTATGTTCACAAGAATTCAAACTTCTGACTTACCTGATCCTCTTTCCAAAGTCAAACAGATACAATGGGACAGGGGTCCTCCACATGTTTGCTTGTTTTTACTCCAACTCCCATCAGTCTCAGCCAGAATGGCCAGTGGTCAGGGATGATGGGACATAGTCCAACAACATCTGGAGGGTCTCAAGTATCCAAGCATTTGGAATACACAAATGTTCTGTAATTAAAATACATAGTAAAACAACTATAGTAGGTTTGCCATACATCAACGCATTGTGTATGGCAATCCATGTTGGCAGTGTCATTTTGGCTGATTTTCCTTTAAAAAAAAGCTCAGCAAAAAGCTCCAAATTTTCACTTTTTGAAATATGGCAACCCTAAACTACAGTAAAACATCTATAACTAATGTATATATTAAGCAAGCTCATTAATACAGCATAACAGTTAAAACAACAATCAAAGTTGGAGATCCAGGTTTAGATTTGGGAAATGCTTGTTTAAACATTCAAGAGCTCACAGAATGCCAATACTGATGGTGCCTCCTCCCCTATTTCAGCAGATAACAGCGGATATATCTAAAGATTCTTTTGGTGTGGTGTTTTAATAATTCACTGGAGTGCACATCCATGAAACACTACACAATCTTAAAAATGTGATAATTAGAATCACATCTAAATCTTCTTCTTCTTTAGTGCATTGATGTGTTATACAACATTAATATAGAAGGAAGAAGGAAATATGCATATTACCTGAAGGAACTAAGCATTGTGGCAAACTGTGCATGCTACAATTCTGAACTTAGTTTTAGAAATGGGATATGAGCCAAAGCAAACTCATAGACTGCACATGCTCACACTCAACAATATTGGATGTCCAAACTGCACATATATTGCACTACCATTTGTTCCCTAGCTATACTTCTTGTGTCTTAAGCTTTTAGTAAGGAGATATTCCACTTGCCCAGGTGGTCCATTTGTTTTTCCTGGAAGAGCTGTCACTTGGTTCCTTCTCCCTGGAGCTGCTATTTATTAGCAGTGACTCCACCTGGTTGCAGCAGAAGCGATGGGATAGTGCAGGGCTCACTCTGTTGTCTTGCAGAGAGACCAGCTGCCATTTGGCTGTTCTTCTCCCTGAACCATTTCCATTCAGGCTGGCCATTATAAGAGGAAATAAGTTTGCTTGCCTAAGTTTGCTTATTTCTCTTTCTATCCCCAATTCTTTTTTTTCTGCATGTTGTATCTATTAGATTGTAAGTCTGCAGGCAAGATCTGTCTTGTTCTGCAATCTTTTCCAGTAAGCGGTAATTTTTCTGGTAATTTATATAAATAGATAAATAAGTAATATATTATTCTGATTATTTAGAAGATTTCCCCATAGGTTCCCCTCACCTCACCTTTCAAACAACAGCTGGCAATGGGGGGTGACATCCTGCCTTTAATTGCCTCTTGCCTTCTCTTCTGCTTTCTCTCAATTTAAGAAAGTGGGAAGGAAAAGTGAGTATGTGGGAGGTTGTCAGAAGCGAAAGAGACAAGGAGAAGCAGGTGGCTCTTCTCCTACAATTACCTTCCTAGCAACTCCCAACCTGCCCCCTATTATGCAGTCTCTACTATATGAAGCATGTTTGTACATTTAAACTTAATTATCAAGGAACTTTCTGCAGAGTGTGGCAAATGTTATTTGCTAATTAAGGATGTATTTATGCACACACTTTGCCCTTATGCCCATGGAGTAAAGGAACAAAACAGCAAATGGATTTAACCACTGGCCACAAGTTTATTATAACTTACAACAATCTGCAATAGACATTTATTTCCCCCCCCAAAAAATTAACTTGACCCAGATACTGCAGGTTTCCCAATTTTTAATGCAGGTGTGAGGAACCTTTGGCCATCCAGATGTTGCTGAACCACAAGTCCCATCATCCCCAGCAAGCATGACCAATGGCTAGTGATGATGGGAGTTGAAGTTGAGCAACATCTGGAGGGTCAAGGTTCCCCGCGCCTGCTTTAAGAGGGAAATTGAGTGAGCAACCTATATTATTCTGGGGCATGTCAACTCTGGTTCCAATGTCCAGATCAGTCTGATAACTGATCAATGCTTTTCCTTACCTGTTTACCTTCAATGAGGTGGCTTAGGGACAAAGTTGTCCTGGGCTGAACATTGTAGGAGTAGCTTTTTCCCTCATGGGGTAGTATTTGTTGGTTGGGAAGTCCGCATGAAGGCCATTCATCCAAATTGTCTCAATGCCAGAGAATACTCAATATAAAAAGAAGGCTCATGGCATGTTTTTCTGTTATGCTACCAGCTAGTCTTCACAACTGAACAGATGAACAAACTAACTAATATAAACTAGAGAAAGCCTCAGTCAGTCAAACTTCCCCTCACTCCCCTATTCCCTGCTTCCCCACCCCCTTGTTCTGCTCCTGTTCCAAGTGAAGGAGGCAGGAGAGCTTCTGATTTATGGATGAGTGTAGAGCAGTTTGCTAACTTGCGGCAGTCAGATAGGGACAAGGATGGTGACTTGGGAGCTACTGCCATAAGGACCATAGCTAAGTGGTAGGGCATTGCAGGATGCCCAGGTTCAATCCTTGCAATCTTCAGGTTGTGCTGGGAGTGCCCCCTGCCTGAAACCCTGGGAAGCCAATACTAGTCAGTGTAAGCGATAGTGAGCTACATGGAAAAGTGGTCTGACTTAGTATAAGGCAGCTTCCTATGCTTCTTTGTGGTTAGACCCAGGGTAGACTCCAAGTCCCAAGAACCATCTCTCTGGTGTTTCTCTTATACAGTGGTACCTCATGTTACATACGCTTCAGGTTACAGACTCCGCTAACCCAGAAATATTACCTCAGGTTAAGAACTTTGCTTCAGGATGAGAACAGAAATCGTGCTCCAGCGGCGCGGCGGCAGCGGGAGGCCCCATTAGCTAAAGTGGTGTTTCAGGTTAAGAACACTTACAGGTTAAGTATGGACCTCCAGAACGAATTAAGTACTTAACCTGAGGTACCACTGTATATATGTATAATTTTTTATCAGATTTTCACATTTTTATACACTTTATCTCTAACCAATTCAAACATCAAATTACAAGGTTCTCTGAACCTTCAGACTTCCTCCCCCTTCCTCCCATGGCTTCATATAATAACAGTTTTAGTTTTCTGCACCTTATGCTTTATCCAACTATTGTATATCCCTAATTATCATAACCAAGTTCACATTACAAATGTCATTATAACGCTACCAATAATTTAAACTGTTTACAGTGGTTTTTTAAAGTAAACTACAAATTTACTCCAGTCTCTAACAAATACAGTGGTACCTCGGGTTACATACGCTTCAGGTTACAGACTCCACTAACCCAGAAATAGTGCTTCAGGTTAAGAACGTTGCTTCAGGATAAGAACAGAAATCGTGCTCCGGTGGCACAGCAGCAGCAGGAAGCCCCATTAGCTAAAGTGGTGCTTCAGGTTAAGAACAGTTTCAGGTTAAGAATGGACCTCCGGAACGAATTAAGTACTTAACCTGAGGTACCACTGTACTTGATCCTCTTGGTTTCTGATCTTCCTCGTCAGCTTCGCCATTTCAGCATATTCTATCAATTTCATCTGCCATTCTTCCTTTGTTGGTAATTCTTCTTCTTTCTATTTTTGGGCTAGTAGCATCCACCTCTCTGGTGTTTCAGTCACTTTCCCCTCCCTGCTTCCCATTGCTTCTGCCACCACCACACCCCCTTTCCCTACTTCCAGGTAAACAAAGGGAAGGGTGCCCAAAGGTGTGTGCACACACACACATTGCATATAACAATAATGAAAACACGGTAAATTCAAATAATGATTGTGTGTGTGTGTGTAAGCAGTAAAATAATAATATTGTCAGCAAACCATGGCATCGCCATGACAATTTGAAACTGTCTCTGAAAGCATTTTCCCATGAATTCCTTCAGCCGACAGTGCAAAAAACCCTCCAAGTTGCATATGAGGGCAATCTGGCTGCAACATCTGTCACCCCACTGATCACGAGGGTTCATTTAGCTGATCTGGATGGCTAGCTGAGTGTCCTCCCTCACCGCTTCATGTATATGCCTGCCAAAGCTGCATGCTCAGTGGAAGAAAACAATCTTCCCTGATAGAAGGGGATGTGATGGTCAAGGATATATTATAGCTGAACTCCCCAGTTAAAACCTCCAAACATCCTGCAAAAAAATGCTGGTTTCAAGCTGCTCTTTCCAGAAGTGGATCTTTCAAATCTATTTGAATAAATCCTCATGTTTTCATAGGCTGTGGCACCTACCCTAATGTGATTTTTCTCATCTTGCTGGCACTTCCCTTTCTTGGCACATGAGACATGAATGTGCCTGTTGTTTAACAACCTTTGCCATGCCAAGCCAAAAAAACCTGTCTGATGCCCAGTCAAATATCTGTCCATAGCCCCAAGTGTCCAGCTGCATCATTATCATGCATTCAAGTACTTTTATCTAAGGATTCAAGCATAAAAATCCTTCCAGCTCCCATAAGCAAGTATGTTTCCAACAGAATCAATGGATGTATTCTTTCTTCCCCATAACTGGGTCAAGTCTCCCCTGTATATGTCTCTGTCAATACATCCGTTGATTCACTATATACAGCTCAGGGTCCTTAAATTGTTCCCTATATTGCCTTCCCAGGACCAGACTATATCTGCTTTCACTGCTCTTATTTTCACTGCTGAGAGCATCTGTGACTCCATTCTGCTTTCCAGGTTTGTGATGAATTATGAATGCATATTCAGACAGTTTGTAGATCCATCTCCACGGGTCACCTTCTGGATTGTGTTTTGTCAGTAGCCACAGCTATTTTTGAGTATTGAAAGTCCCTACCACTGATGAGGAGTGAAGGCTGGGGCAGTGTGAACAGTGGCTTCCTATGGCACCAGGTAAGTTTGTGGCTGAGGTGAGATCTGAACCAGGAATGGCATTCTAGCCCATGGCTCACACTTTTACCCATCATGTTGCATCGAACCAGCAATCTGATGGAAGAATTTCTTGCTGTTCATTGCCACCAGTGACATGAAAGAGGGCTGTGAGGGGTTTGGGCAGCTACTTCTATCACCTGTGGATTTTGTGTAGCGAGGGAACATTTAGCCTGATGGCTACAAACATCTTTGCACTGGTAACAAGAGCTATCTGATGGCATCTGTGCATCACCATCTCTCTAGAGAGAATGAGATATGGTGG
Organism: Podarcis filfolensis; assembly: GCF_964270895.1. Lineage (NCBI taxonomy): Eukaryota > Metazoa > Chordata > Lepidosauria > Squamata > Lacertidae > Podarcis > Podarcis filfolensis. Next base: position 65,314,175 of record NC_139607.1, on the reverse strand, counting down.
GTTGCACGGGAACTGTGAGATGTCATTATTTCTACAGACATCTGGAGGAAAGGAGCAAGGCTTTGTTTACTAGAGCAACCAAATGCCCCTTCACACAAAGAACATTTGTCAGACTGTCTCAAGGAGAGAAAGCACTGCTGTGCTCATATTCAATCAGACTGGTATCACGAGAGCCACGGGAGGTACAGTAGCTAGAGGCTGAGCATCTGTCTCATCTACAGCCAGAGTGCTAATTTTCGCTTTCTTTAAAAAAAAACAAAAACCTGGAGGAAATGTGTATTAATTTGGAAACAATTTTCAGAATACTACTTTCTTCCTCTCAACAGTGTGGTAATTACTGCCCTTATTCTGTAGTGCCCAAGAACACATTCCTCAGTCATCTACATAAGTCATAATTATTTATCCCCCTCACAGAAAACAAACAAATTTTCAAACTATTCACAATCACTCTTTTCTTTTATGACAAATTCTCTGGGTGATGTTCCCCAGATGTTCCTCAGAATGTGGCTACCCCCACCCCCAAAAATGGCATGTGAAATGAAAATAATGTTTTGTTGTTGTCACCATCACCATCAGGTTATGTATTTCCATAGGATGTGCATTTGTGTCAGAACACATGAAAAAGTGAGCAAAATGAGGCCATTCAGTTCAACTTCCACTCATTCCAAAGCAAATGCACAAAATAATCACCAGGTGCTTTCCATCTTTTATAAGTTACCACATAAAAAAACTCCAAAACATCTAAAAACACATGAAACGCCACCAGAGTGCTAAAAACCCACAACAAACTTCCAAAATCAGCATAAATAATACCCATTTAGCTTCTCTCTCAAAGGCTTTGTGAAGTTAAATGATCTTGGCCACCCTCTGAAATACCCTGAAAGAACTAGCCTAATTGGCTCCCTAAACTGGGAGTTCCATAATGAGAAAGATATGGCCCTTGCAGCTACACACCTAACTTGAGATAAGTGAGACACTCAAGAACAGGAGTGCCTGACCAAGCTGTATGCTGACAAAGCTATGTGGGAAAGTTCATACTGAAGAAGTCATTCTTTTAGATGCCTTGGAATCAGACTTTTATGGGCAGTGCATTCTGGTACACCACCGAGAATAATTGGTGGATAGAAGCTTTACTGGCCTTGAACCACTGTGTAATTGTCAACAGATTAAAATTGAGATTAGATTCAGATGGCTGGAGACCATGATAGTGATATGTCCTTAAAAGCTTTTCAGATGTCAATCTGTACTGCATGAAAAGGCAGCTCTCCACAGTCTCTTACGTTGTTAACCCCATGTTATCACTATTACAAATCCTGGAGAATCTGAGTGGCCATGTAGACTTGCCAATGCAGTGGTAACTTTGCATTAAGTCAAGCAGTCAGAGGCTACAGATGCAGTTTTTTTTAAGGGTTGCGGAGAAAAGTCTTGTCTTTAACCACAATGCAGAAACCTTGTAAGGAAAATGTTTGTTTTTATTGTTACAAATGAACACCTTGAAACCCCCTACCAAAATGCAAACTATATTGTTAGTGTTCACATCTGAATATATTTAAGCGACATTTCTCCATGTGTTACAAAGTCACACAGCAATCTGCATTTTCATTGAATTGTAAATATTTGCGGACCGCATACAGAAAGCTTTGTTGCTCTCAAATTCAGATTGTTTTAAAACTTGCTACTGCAATGCATTAGACAGACAATAATCCAGGACAGCGAGCATCAATTTCAAAGAGTTTAATCTAACAGCTTGGTTCTAAAATGATTATGATAATGATTTCATATTGTATATATTTTTTTAAAAAAGCGTGTACTGTATAAAGCATGGCTCTGTATAAGAACATAAAAAGAAACTTACTGGATCAGACCAAGAGTCCGCAACCTATCTGCAGCAGCGGGCAAGCAGATGCTTTAGGGAAACCCACAAGCGGGGCGCAAAGACCTGATTAGCATTAGAAACAGGCCGATCCATTTTACATTTTGCAGGGATTAAAAGCAAATCTAGCTCTGTGTTCAGTTTATTACAGTCAGAAAACAAGCTGCTGCTGTGCTGGGTCAACTGTTGTATTGCAACATAAGCCAGCTGTATATCTTCTTCCTGAAGGTTACCCAATGCTCCTTGTTTTAACCATATGCACGCAGACACTATTTGGAGAGAGTTATTGGCGGCATTAATTATTTATACAATGTCACCACTGTACAACAACACAAGCATTACAAAAAAAGACAGCTCCCTGCCCCATGGAGTTTGCAATCTAAATGTTGACAGAAGCAGAAACAACAGAGGGAGACGGCAAAGGAAAGGAAAGGAAGGGGCAAGGACGACTGGCAATGCCTTGCTGGGAGGGCAAAGGAAAAAATGGATGAAGTCCCACAAGGGGGTGATCTGCATTAGGGTAGGCTGTTTTTTTTACTGTTATCATCGCTTCTTGCCTCCTTGCAATGGACATGATGCTTACTGCCAATTGTGCCGATGTTGCTACTTCTGACCATCAGTTTAGCTTTATGCCAACTCAGTTTTTTAATGTGGCAGCACCTAAACTTTGGAAGTCCCTGCCTATTGAAATCAGGCAGGTGTCATCACTGCACTCTTTTTGGCACCTGCTGAAAACACTTTTGTTTAGACAATGATACTCAACATTGTTTATATTTTGGAGCTCAAAAATAAAAGTTGGCCTATCAGGGCCTTTCCCATTCACTCCCTTCTAATGGCATTACACTTCTCCTGTTTCCAGCCTTTATATCTTGAAGTTCATTTTTCAGATCTAGGTGAGAGCCACTTAGCTTTATGACCAGGTTGATTTCTTTCTGATTTGTGCAATGCGAGTTTCTGGTCTCTTGTATCTGCTTCCCAACATGTTTCCAGTTAGTCTGAAATACTGGAATAAGAAACGAGTAGAGATGTTAATATACAGTCCTTCATTTACTCTGAAACCTAAATGTTTATAGGTATATAAATCTGAAGTGTCATGCTGGATGCTTCATGAATTGTAAATGTAGACACGGCAGCTAAGGGGACACGGTGCCTTGTTTTATAGAGCCGGCAGTGACTAACAAGATGTTAGGTATAAACCTGATTAGGGTATTTTACAATAAAGCAGTATTGTATTTTAAAATGAGACTATGTCCCCCACATTCAAAATCCCTGTCTTAAATAACACCCAATAAAGAACTGAAAGGAAGGACAGAACCTAACTGAACACAAAGCTTATAAATCCAATTGGCCTATGTGTTTACGTTCTCCTATCTATCAAGTAGTAACTATAAAAAGGCAAGCTAGACATAGTGCGGTGTTTATTCATTTTTTTAAAAAATGTATATTTTAAAACACCACAATCCAAAGCAAGGATCACCTACCTCAGGCATGGGCAAACTCGGCCCTCCAGATGTTTTAGGACTACAACTCCCATCATCCCTGACCACTGATCCTGTTAGCTAGTCCCAAAACATCTGGAGGGCCGAGTTTGCCTATGCCTGACCTACCTCCACCCAAACCTACTGATATGTAAAGATCATCATCAGAGGCAAGGATGTAGCTAAGTAATTAAAAGATGCAGCCCTGTGGGCCCACATGTCACAAATGTGCATACACTGTGCATAGGCAAACTTATATGTACTGTTCGTTTCCATCACTCTCATAGCTAGGATGACCCGTCCCATTTCACTACCTGAGGTAAAATGGGAATGTGCCACTTCCTGTTCCCCCTGATGCCAGATAAAAATGATTTTTAGAAAGAGGGAAGAATAGAGATTCTGATTAGAGATTCTTCCGAGAACAAATGTGGATGACTGCAGTAGATCTAACACATGATGACGGGCTTGAAATAATAGGGCTATGGCCTAAGAGGAAAGTGGATCACTTGAATGACACAAAATAATACAAATTGATTGGGGGAGACCCTTTATTTGGAATATGCATCTTTTTTTAAAAAAAAAAAGCTTCTGTTTTCCCTCAAATGAAGATTTGGAGGCGAAGACATCAATATTCCTAATCATTCTTTCATCAAACATTAACAGAGCAGCATCAAGGCCTAGGGCCAAACTACACACAACACCACAATTCACAAATACATGAATAGTTTTTTCCTTCTTTTTTACCATGGGGGTGGGGTCCTGTCTGGATCAGGACTCTGGCATTTGGTGAGGGGGCTTTAATACTTTGCTTGGTGCTGCAGTTCTAATCCACATCAAGGCTTCTACTCCTTACAATACAAAGAAGCTCCCATTGAAGCAAATGGGATTTTCCCTCCCAATACAAAACTCAGGAGTTGACCACTGACCGTGGCTACAGCAGGGGACAAAGAAGAAGAAGAAGAAGAAGAAGAAGAAGAAGAAGAAGAAGAAGAAGAAGAAGAAGAGTTTGGATTTGATATCCTGCTTTATCACTATCCTAAGGAGTCTCAAAGTGGCTAACATTCTCCTTTCCCTTCCTCCCCCACAACAAACACTCTGTGAGGTGAGTGAGGCTGAGAGACTTCAAAGAAGTGTGACTGGCCCAAGGTCACCCAGCAGCTGCATGTGGAGGAGCAGAGACGCGAACCCAGTTCCCCAGATTACGAGTCTATCGCTCTTAACCACTACACCACACTAGCTCAAAGCGTGAAAGGTCCCCTAACTCAGACATGAGGGTCCCAGTCCCAATTGCTTTCCAATGCCTACAGTCTACTTCAAAGCCTATTTATCCAATTGCTAATTGTGTGAGTGGCACCCCTTCTAGTTTGGCCTTTGCTCCTACCTTTCATCAAATTCAGAAGATTAGGCAGGAAAACTTCTGTCCATTACATCCACGATTTCTTGGCAACAGTTGTGCAAAAAAGTACTGGACTTTTCTCTAATTGAGCACACTGAAATCTCATTGAAAGACAATTTCTTTTAGTTGACAGCTTCTCTCTGAAAACTCCCTTGAACTTGCAATAATGCAAGTACTAAATCAAGCAGGGGTTCTACTTGGAAGGAGAACCATGAAAAACAGGCAGACAGAACATGTGACAATGAGGCAAAGTTGCATCTACAGGAGTCCTTGCAGCTGAATTAAAACTGGAACACTGAACTGGAAATTGAGGCAGAAATATGCTGCTGTCCCTTATGGGGATTGAACCTGCGACCTTGGCATTATCAGCACCACAGTCTACCAACTGAGCTATAGCCCTGCACTTTAATCCCTGCTGAGGCTTTGAAATCCAGGCTGATTAAGTTGCAGTAGCAGTAACTAGCACAGGTGCTGGAATTTTATTGTAAACTGCTTTGGGAGTAGATCTTAGCTAAAAAGTGTGGTACAAATAAAATGAAATCATTTCCTTGTGGCTTCTGGATGCCAGGTGAAAGAAGAAGTACTGTATCTTCCATCTCCAAATTGTGATGAACAGAGTGGCTGAGGAAACTCACCCAGATGGGCAGGGTATAAATAATAATTACTGCGTGACCAGGCGCCGACAGCCCCAGCCCCCAGGGATCATAAGGAAGGAATAAAGACTCTGAAAATGTTATATAGAATTAAAATTATGCCACAACTTTATTAAACTTCCGAATGTAGGAAGATCTTGGCTTAGGCCTTGGCCATGTATCCCTCCCAGCCCCGCAGCCGGGGGGAACTTGGGCTCATCAGGGTCAATGGGATATGGGGGTGCTCTGCGAGACATAAGTGTAGCAGGCAGCCAATCCCATATCCCCGCACACAGGTTAGTTCACTGACAACTTTTCAGTGTATGGCCAGTGACACCCATATATATAAAACCTCTTTAAGAGGGGACCCTGGAATTGCCGCTGCAGGGCGGTGAGTCACCACTTCACGCGCCCCCCCCCCAATATATAGGGAAGAAAAGACTAAAGGATTCCACCCAAGGCCATAACCACCAAAGTTGTGACAAATTGCTACGGGGAAGACAAAACCTGCCAATGCAGGAAAATTTCTTTCCGGCCCTTCAATAGCAACCACTCAAAGACTGTAGCAGCGCCCGTTAAACAGGAAGAAAAAGTTAACCTGCAAACAAGAAACATTAAACAAAGGGAGGGTAGGGAGGGTGAATCTCCAGAGCCAACTGTCTGGCTATTGTCAGCTCCACCCCCTATTTATAAATGGGGCTGGCCCCACCTCCCAGCAAGAAATTTGATTACTGAGGCTGGGCGTGAACCTCCAAAAATTAACACTGAGAGGCAAGCCAGCCCCTGTTTGCCAGTAAGCTCCCTTACTGGTTCTAAAATTCTTAATGGTAAATTGAGCTAACATTCATTTTTCCCTCTCTATGTTTAATTGCTTCAGCTTACCTCTTCTTCATCTTCATCTTTTTAAATAAATTCTTTGGAGACAAATTGTGTCACTATGGTACAGCACCGCATTCAAGCTAGCTCTATAAAAACAGCCTCAAAAGTACCATTTTTGTCTGAGACAAGATGATTTTTCTCCTGTCAGTCACAGACCTTGAGAGGAGCTGTAAAAATAACCACAGTGGCTTTTAGCCAATAGACTTCTTTGACAGCATCACAAAAATGCTTCCAGCTCAGTAGTTTCATATCTACTGATACAAACACTTGTGCTGGCCCAAATGCTGAAATCTGGATTAGTGGTCCTCTATCATTTGGCCTCACAGAATTGTTTGGTGTCTGACAGAGCCTGACTAGAGTGAGACGTGAGGGAAGGAAGGAAGGAATATCTCTAAATGTATGTGATACATTAAGAAGTGTTGGTTTTTCTTCCAGGATTAGAAGTGAAACAGTGGAGCTGGACTCTCCTTGCCTCCTTGTACAGAGAGAAATATCCTTAAGGGGCCTCAAGAGTGCATGGCCCCCTTACTACATCCCTGGGAGGAATGGGCAACAGTCATGGGAATGGCACTAACAATCAGGGTTTTTCCAGACAACCTGCTCATCCAGCATTGCTCCTGATTGGCTGGCACAGAGCTGACACGATGGTTAGATCATGCCCAGCCTTTACTTAGCATTCATTTTTAGTTTTTTATGGGGTGGCTATATGACAATGAATATTCATCCTGCATCCAACCTGATTTGCTTGCAGGCTGTTTACACATCTCTGCATTAATCATGCATTAATATCACATTTTTCAATCCATTCCCCCGTCACTTAACAAATCACAAAAAGTCTGTTGTTTTTGGAGTGGATGCATTGTGCTAGGGCTACAGTGCTTTAAGCCACTTTAAACATACAGACTTAACGCATGCAACTCTCAGTGGCCTTTCCTACCCTCACCAATTCACCTAGCAGCCAAGATCAGGTGGGTTTTCAGAAAGAGAATCTATGCCAGAATGGCATGCCATTGGGCTCTAGGTGAATGGTGGAGTCAAACACCCAAAGTCATTACACTAGGGTTTCTAGGAAAATCTTTATATGACAGCATCAAAATTATATTACTTATCACTGCTTATACGTAGATTAGAATACGTGACGGGATAAAGTTAGCCATCAAATACCAACAATAAACTGTTGGGTGTACTGGTAGCTGGATGGATTGGTGTCATGCATAACAACACTTCTACCTGCTGGAGATACTTGCCTGAGTGCTACCAGTATCCTCATGTCCTGATCCTGTCATCAATATAACAAAGAGAGAAAAAGAATTATCCAGCAGTTCCTTTCAAGGGTTGCATTTACAGTGCTTATCCCATAAGCATTAGTGGTACTATGCAGACTTAAGTGATATTTCCCAACTAAAACTGATTGGCTAATCATATTTGATGGAATGCAGAGTCTTGTGTGGTCCCACTGTCCTGTCTTTCCACTGCAACTCTTTGGATGCTCACACACATAAAAACACACACACAGCTGTTCTTGAAGTTCAGGCGACTCTCTAAAGCAGAATTTAACATGGCATGAAGACTGCCAGGAAACGCAGTTAGCAAAATCTGAAATAGTTCTGGGTTGACATTTTTCAATTGGCACAGAGAAGAGTGTTAATGCAGGAAACAACCCACCCACGTATATTCAAATACTTGAAATGTAAATAGCTATCTTAGTAAAAATAGCTTCCTGCTTCCAAAATTACATTTTCTATTTATGGTCAATGAAAATTATTGTACCATGCAATTATGAGTTAGGGTGGGTGCGTAACTCCTATGCTCATTTCCCCTAATAGCTTAACATCTCAATATTCTAGGGGAAAGAAATTGTGTGAGTACTTTCATGATAGTCACTGCCTACTAAACTGGAATAAAAATTCTGTAAATTTCCTAAAATCTTTATTACGTTCCAAGTGAACCTTGCAAATATGATTTTAATGGACAAATCTCAGCAACCTAATCCTTAGATATCTGTTCCATTCTCTGTGAGCCAAGCTAAAGAGTATCTTAAATATGTCTTTTCATTTGTGTGTATGTGGTTTTTGAATAAAAAGCAGCTAGGGGGTGGGGCTACAATCTGGATAGTTTCTCCTGGTCCCATTGTCATGATGAAAATACCCCTTCAGAGCGACTATTTGCCCCAGCCACTTTGGGTGTCAGTTGGTGGAGAATCTTAATCAGGACCACAGTGCAGGGGAATTAAACACCCCTCCATCTACTCCATGTTCCTAATCTAGATTAGGTTCCCAAACCAATTTCATTTTAAACACAAACATGGGTGTACAAGGAGACATTTAATGAACCCTTACAGATTTACACTTACAGATGCAAAATAGAAAAGTTATATAGCCAGAATGCTCTATAAATATTTTGTAAAGTTATAATAGTACTCGTTTGATGGTAATTTGATCACTCATATTTACAGATACAACACTATAGCAGTATCCTTACTAGAGGAAGCTACGACAAATGGTACACTGTTAGCAAAAGGGCGTGGAGTGGGGTATACCGCAAAGGCCTATGGTCTCCCAGGACTCATTTTCTCTCCTTTGAGTTGGTGTTATGTTGTGGTAACAGGAGACATAGCATACAACATTCCCAATAAAGTCAGTGGACAGCCCTAGAACATCGATTTTCCACTTCTTAGCCCTCCAGTCCCACAACCAGTCATAGGTAAAAAGCCCTACCAAGATAACACAGATAAACAGCATCAGCCCTAGCATTAAGCAGGGAGGCAGTTGCCTCAGAATGCAGATGCTGTGGTAGGGATAAGAAGTGATGGAGAGGTGTTGGAGAACAGGGCTGTGGGTGCCAAGCAGCCTACCATCCAGTGCACCTAAAAAAGCCCTCTGTCCATAGGTGCAGTGCATGGCATCATCCTCTTGGCAGCATCCAAGCAAAATTCAACTGTCAATCTAGTTTGCTTCTGTATGTGGAATAAGGGGAGGGCATCCTCTTGCCCTTTGCCTCAGGCAACCAAATGTCTTTAGCTGCCCCTTCAGATAAAATATATCAAGATGTGCAACCTGAAGTTTCATCCTTATGTCTTTAGAACTATAGGCACACAAAGGAGAACTTTGGCAAGAGATAACTCTGCACAAACTGAACACTATGCACAGAAACTGAACATCCACCATGGGGGGGGGGAGGCAGCACAGTGTTCCAATAGCTTAGTATTCCCATTGCAGTTTCCCAAACTTGTCATTTTGATTTTATAAGCAGAATTGTACTTCTAGTACCTTAAGCTTCTGTATTGTTGTTGTTGCCATCAGTTTAGAGCTGGGAATGCCACTTATAACTCATTATTATTCGGTAAAAAAAAATGTTGTTTATCTCACAAGTAAATAATATGTAACATTACAACAGGCCACCGTCAAAATGCCATATTGTCTTCCTCCCTCCCATCTGAATTCACAATTTATAATGCTAGCCAGGAAACCTACAATGGTCATACCAATTGCAATTTTTTTCTGCATATTATTTGCAGGTGGATTTCTTACTTCAAACATAGAAGGTTTGGGGGCAGGGAAGGGAGGAGTTCCTTCAAAATTATGGAATTCGTGGCCTTATCTCGCACTATAGGTCTACATTCTGGATCGTATGCAATGCTGCAGTTTCACTCATGCAACAGATTTTTGCTTTTCCCACAGAACCTCCTCTTCTTCTCTTTCCTGCAGCCACCCCATGAGGGATGTTAGCATCCAAAACGTGTATTAAAGGGTTAATTGCAAGAGCTGTAGAACTCTAGAATGTCATACACTCTGTGGCAGTTATTTCACTTGGGACATTCATGGCAGTTAGTAGGACAGTTTTAACAGAGCAGCAGGTATGTTGTGTTGTGCTGCTGCCTCAATGTCAGTCAGTCTGTAAATGTTAGTCAGCCTTCGATACAAATCTATGTAAGATGTTTTAGCAACTTAAGAAACATCTACCTGCATTGTATATTTTAATCTGCAAGTACAAATACACTAAGTAAAAGTTATATGTTACTTAAACTTTAACAGAGAGTGTCTTGCGTAGGTTTTTTTTGGGGGGGGGGACTAATTAAAGGCTGATTCCACATACAGTCGTACCTTAGAAGTCAAATGGAATCCATTCCGGTAGTCCATTCAACTTCCAAAACGTTCGGAAACCAAGGTGCGGATTCCTATTGGTTGCAGGAAGCTCCTGCAGCCAATTGGAAGCCGCAGAAGCAGAGTCGGATTTTTGGGTTCCAAAAAACACAAACCAGAACACTCACTTCCGGGTTTGCGGCATTCGGGAGCCAAAAATGTTCAACTCACAAGGCTTTCAGGATCCAAGGTACAACTGTACTCTGCAAATGGGAATGAGAGTCTAATTCCCACACACCCATGCACCCACCAAATCTGGTTCAGAAGGTTGGGGAACTTTCTGGAACATTGGTGGGGGGGTTGGTGTGGGTGCTGGAAGAGGAGATGATGGGGAGGTTCTGTTGTGCAACCAGAGCAGCCCTTCCAAGGGGAGTTCTGCTGTGTAAGTGGAACACAGCTCGTGCAGCAATGGATGCAACCCTCTATTTCTACAAATAGTCTGCAACATTTTGTTGGAGGTTCTGTCTCCTCCCATCCTTGCACAGATGCTACTGTTCAGGGTTTCTGCCAGCCAGCCAGCCAGCCAGCCAGCCATGCTGTCCCTCAGGATGCTGCAAGGAGCTCACAGGCATTCTCATTTCCCTGTTTTCCATTTTTAAGCAGACTTGTTCTGGGTTTGTCCAGAGGGCACAGCTAGAAACAAAGGGTGGAAATTGTAGGGTAGCCAACTTCAGATGAACACCAGGAGACTAGTGCAAGACAGTAAAATGAATGCTTTTCTAATATTGCAGAACATGGTCAGATCCCCAAACACAAGAAACTCCTGCAGATCTCTTATAACTATGCCAGTTGTTCCCCAAATGGGTGCTAGATCATTCCAATGTGCTGTGAGAGAACTGTATAGATGCAGTTCTGAGGTGATGTGGTGAAATCCCAAGTCAGTTTTACCAGCTGAGTTCTCCCTTAAAAACATGTCTAAATCCTATCTATAGAGAAATTAGTCACTAAATTACAAGGACTACACATCAATTAGCTAAAGCTTCACCAAGCACATCATTTTGTTACTAAAATATCAGTAAAGGGATCTGTACACAGAGACTTAACTAGTTTTGAGTACTTACTTTTAGAATACAAACACAGTACAAAAGGATTAGTTTCAAAGATTTAATCTTTATTGAATGATAAAGCAACAAACACCCATCATTAAAGGGAGTATGGGGAAAGACATAGAACAAGTAGTTTCAGATAATGAGGCATGATCAAATATCTAGAATAGACAGCTAGTAAAATCCACTTCTGTGATGGCCGGGGAATGTTCTTTGAAATGGATTCATCACCCTTGAATTTAGCACACTGGCCCTAAAGGATACAATTCTTGGAAGGGATGTGAGACTCAAGGGTCTTATGTACGCTCCTAGTTGGAGAAGGCTAGACTATTAATATAATTCTGGCTTAGATCTTTTATATGGTTTGGGGTAGTATTCCTAATGTATCAACTCCACTTCAGGAATAAAACTAGGATACTCAGAACTTCAAAACCAGGACAAGAAGAATTTTAGAACCATCTCTGAGAGCCAGTGTCTGTATCTGGATGGAGAGGTGTACTCAAAACTTCTGCAAATGCATGACCCCTCAGGCTTTGAGTGAGTACCTGATGTGTCCAAAGATATGCATGTTTGAGAAATTCAAGAGTTGTGAATCCTATGTACAATGAGCTGATCTTCTCAGACTGATGTGCGGATCAGAACTTAACAATCCACCACATGTATTTTGCCACATGTTGTGGTACACTTCTCAACATTTTAAATGTATCAGCATATATATATGAACATGGGACACAGGTGGTGCTGTGGGTTAAACCACAGAGCCTAGGACTTGCCGATCAGAAGGTTGGCGGTTTGAATCCCCGTTCGACTGGCCACTTACCTGATCCAGCAGGCTCTTCTTATGTCCTCATATCCTTAATAACAATTCATTTCTCTGACAGCTGGTCCATATGAAGGGGAAGGCCATAGCTCAGTGAGAGAACATTTTTACATGCAGAAGGTCCCAGGTTCCATTCCTGAAGGAGCGTCTCCACCCCCATCGTTCTGCCCGGACACTGAGGTCAAGCGCCAAGGCCCTTCTGGCGGTTCCCTCACTGCAAGAAGTGAAGTTACAGGGAACCAGGCAGAGGGCCTTCTCAGTAGTGGCACCCGCCCTGTGGAATACCCTCCCACCAGATGTCAAAGGAAAAAGCAACTACCAGTCTTTTAGAAGACATCTGAAGGCAGCCCTGTTTAGGGAAGCTTTTAATATCTGAAGGACTATTGTATTTTAATATTTTGTTGGAGGCCGCCCATAGTGGCTGGAGAAACCCAGCCTGATCGGTGGGGTATAAATATCATCATCATCATCATCCCTGCCACAAGGCCATTCATAGGGGATGGTGGGAATTCTAGTCCAGTAATGTGGAGGGCTAGAGGTTCCCCACCCTGGTATACAGCTTCAGAATGAAAGCACAGAAACAATGATTCAGTAATAACACAAAGTAAAAGAAAGTAACTGTTCTGTTAAACCAGTAATCAAGAATCTGTAAGGAATGGCTTTATCAAGCAAATTTATTGCAAGCAATGAAAAAAATGTGCAATCATACATTAAGCCTTTCTTTAAAATAACACTTTAACACTAATATTAATTGTACAGGTTTCCTATATAATTTTATTCTTGAAGGATGTGCAGGGGGAGACAGGAGCATCATTCACAGCCATGAACTTAAAGACATATTTTGTAGGTATCACTGCAGGAGTCTCACTGCCAACGTAAACATCAATGAATGGCAATTTTGTCACTGACCTCTTTGGGTAAAGGATCAGAATGCAGCTAATTAAAGCTGACAGCATCTATCAAGGCTTTTGAGCTACTGCGAGGCTCCTTGGGAAATACCTGATTACTTGTGTGAAAAGGGAATTGAAAGATATTTTTCATCTCCTAATATATCATGAGGATTTCTTTCATCATGGTATCATGATCTTCGGGCTCATCCACAAGGTGCTGTAATTTAAAGAATGCCCCATCCTTGACTCCCAGAGAAGAAAAAGAACAGCATTATCAGGACTGCTTAAGCAGGTGCTGGCAAGGCAGTAAACAGTCTGAAGGCATTGGTATTTGACCGATTCTCCTCTGCTGAGAGAGGACTCAAATATTCTTGCACCGTTCACTTGCAATCCAGACCCTGAAAAGGGAGAGAGACCCTTCAGCTGATACTACAAGTGGTGCTCAGGGGAGACCTCAACTGTAGCTGCTTCAATAAATGGCATATGCTGTACAAATGATGACTCTCTTCTCTTTCTCTTCCTGCCAGTCCGTCATGGTTACTTTCAGTGTCCCTTAGTCAGCTGCAAGAAGAAGTTGAGGGCCCAGAAGCTGACAGTGCAAAGCCTGAGGGAACTTCATTGCTATACAGCAAGGAGACAGAAAGAGAGAAAGAGAGAGAGATTTGAAGAATATATATAGCTGCCAGGTATGTGCCCCCATGCCTGTGGTTCAACTAGTGCAGGAAAAATGGGACATAGGCATAATTGGCTCTCCTACATCCTTTGGAATGGCTGTTGCTACCTGGTAACATCTTCCTCCCTTCCAGCAAGGCAAACACCATCAGCCCCATGTGTACTATACAAACTTCTTCTTTTTTATGCTTTCATGCTGAAATGAAAAAATAACAAGAGGAAAAAATATATAAAACCTGTTGTCATTTCATAAACAATTAAGATTTGAAGATATAAAATATAATGAGAATAACAAAGCTGCAATCCAGAGTGCCATTATATGTCTTACCATGTTCAAGATTATAGCCTAGAGGTGAGATTTATTTTGCTGATGGCATGCATTAAACTACATTACTGTAGCAGTGCCCTATTAACATATATTACAGTATCTATTTTCTAAAGACACAACTCTTCTTCTACTTTGATTTTATTTATCAGGATTTTAGCATAACCATTCCTGGAAATTAAGAAACAACATTTCGTACAGCTACACACCTCTCTGGGAATAATGGGCCCTTTTCAGTGTTGCTAGAGCTAATCAGTGAATTGGTGTTTTTCACTTGCACTTCAGCAAGACTCAGGAGGACACTTCCAGACTGTGACCATTTTGTGACAGGTTTAAAAATTCAAGCCATGTGATTGAGTGGATTTGGTGCTCTTGTGAAACAAATCCATGTCCCGTCCCCGTCCCCCGCCCGAAAAAATAATTTTTGTGGCAAAGAAAGAGATAGGGAAACGCAGTAGAAAATGTGAAATGATCATTGTTTCATGTGATGCCATACCATTTTCCCATAAACAAATTAGAATGAATACTCAGTGAGAGACCAACATTTTATAAACCTCCCCACAAACTTTGTGTAAACAAATCAAGATGAATGCTGAAAAAACAAGTAATTTGGAAACAACTTGAAACTAAGGAGAGGATTCAATAGCATTTGCACCTCTACAATTCCATTAAAACTTGTGGGACTGTGCCATCACAACGATCAGTGCTGAGTAAGGAAACAACCAATTCCTTTCACATAAAAAGTTAAACTATCAGATTATGCAATGGAAACTCTCCTGGGTCTTTGATGATTTTACTGTGAGTTTGAAGTCTTGGTGCCCCAAAGCATGTAGGCAAACTCTTCTAAAATTAGATAATTGTTCATTGATATGCCAGTCATTTTCCTGCCTGTTCAATATAAGCTTCCTATGAATATACATTACAGACATATATTTTTTTAGAAATATAGGCTTGTCACCTAAAAATGAACATTATTGTCAGAATTCTCATGTTGTTGATTTCTTGCAGCACCTCAAGACACTATAAGAAGTCCATAACACAGCAATCAATTTCCCTTTTAACAAAGGTATCAAGATCAATATCCATTACTTGATGCTTCAGCTGTAGTTGCAGTCTCTCCCAACAGTGCCCTCATAGTTCCCAAAAACACTTATCACTGTCCTCAATCCTATTGGCATATTTTTTAATTTGATACTTTTGATATTTTACAAGTCAGTGCAATTACAATATCAGATAGCCTTTGCCCATAGATTGAACCATAATAGCAAATTATATTTTACAATCCTAAGGAAGATGCTGATGAAATGTACCTGTGCCCCTTGAACCTAAAATCATGGGGAAAACAAAAGTTCACCTTCCATTCAGATTGTAAATTTCTGTCAGTGAAAAGCCTTATGCCCTGTAGAGCTGAGCTCCCTCCCACATACAAAATGCCTCGCTCCCACATACAAAAAAATGCTCTCCTGCTTAGAATCAGTAAATTTGGAGGACAGCATTTCATCATTGTTTGGGGGGGATGTTGAAGCAATTTGTGGGTTTATTTTTCTGCGATTTTAAAATATATGTTGTCTACTCACTACCAAAATGATGAAGGCTGGCTCTACTATTAGGCAGAGTGAAGTGAAACCTCAGGCAGCAGCTGCAGGAGAACAGCAGAGCCCCTTCAACACTTCCTCCAGAGCCTTTGCCTGTATGATTTCCTTGGAGGACACAGCTGTGTGTTGTCAGACTCGGGTGTTGTGGAGGACACCATCCTATCGCCAGTATACAACTGCCAGTCCAGTCAACTTCCGCACATGGAATGGAGGGGGTGCCATCTTGTCCTCCACCTCAGGCCTCACAGAGCTACAATTCACAGAGTGGTCTAACAGTCCATCCCTCTTCCCAGGGAACTCTGGAAACTATACCTCTGTGGAAGGAACAGGGGTCTCCTAGCAACACTCAGCACCTTTAACAAACTACACTTACCAGAATTCTTGGGGGGAAGCCATGGCTGTTTAAAATGGGCCTTACTAAATAAACATGCAAGAAGGGAGAGGAGGGATGCACGTGGTAGCTCTGTATGTGTGTGTGTGTCTGTCTGTCCATCCCACCACACCCTTTGCTGTGTCTATCACCTTCTACTAGTTGGAGGGTGATTAATTGCAGTAGGAGGTCTTCTCTGCTTCTGTAGGCACATTGCGCACTTGTTCCCACTCATGTATTCTACTAGTACAGATGGTACCTCGGTTTACGAACTTAATCCGTTCCTGAAGTCCGTTCTTAAACCAAATCCATTCTTAAACTGAGGCGCACTTTCCCTGATGAGACCTCCCACTTCCAGTGCCCTTCCACCTTTCAGCTTCCATTTGTAGACCAAGGTGAAGTTCACAAACTGGAACACTACTTCTGGTTTTGCAGAGTTCGTAAACCAAATAGTTCATAAACAAGACTGTTCATAAACCGAGGTACCACTATATTGCAATAGGGTGATTTTCTGAACAGATTTGATATGCATAGCTGTCAACTTTCAGATTTGAAAATAAGGGATCAGCAGCCAAAATAAGGGATTTGAATCTTGGTCCTAACATTTGGAGTTAAGTTTCTATTTAGCTGTCCATTAATACTGACAAACCATATCTCCTATTCATCTAATATATCTCCTATTCATATAATATCTAAACAGGCAAAAAATATGTGTTGTTATCTGAGACATGAATATTCCAAGTGGACTTTCCTGCCAGTTAAAATGGTGTTAGGAAGGCATGCCCTGCATTGCCCTCTGTAAGCTTCTCCTTTACAATCTTCCAGTGGCTGGGTGCATGGCAGCAGCTTGATACGTACACAATACAGACATAACACCTGGGCACAAAATCTATTTATTCCCTGGTGCTCTCTGGGGATGATACACTGAATGAAGAAAAATAACACAGCAGAAGCTTCAATGTGTTTAAGCCTCTGGCTGACACAATGTAATAGAGGAACGAAGGCTTGAGTTGAGGACACTTCATTGATCAAGGACTAACTCTGGCAGCCCACTGTAGGCAGTCACCCAGAAAAAATTCCTAAAACACAAGAAAGATGATGACATTAAACAGGTTGTACTTGTTAACATGCAAAAGAAACTGAAACTCAGAGGAGGGCAAGACAATCAGGACATTAAAATGGAGTAGAATATATGGGGGAAAGTTAGAGCTGGGAGGCTAAGGAAAACTGAACTGTTTCCAGTAAGAAGGGCTTTTAAAACATCTTATCGTTTTTCATTGTTTCCCAGCGCCATCCCTCTGGAAGGTTGTGGATTGATTCCTGTAAACAAAGCCAGTCTATATTTGTAATACAAGCAGCATAGTTCCTTCCCTGATCAACCCTTTCTCATTAAACTCAGAAGCGTTAACATCAAACTGAACATTTAAATCATATATATATTAAAATTTTGCTTTGAACATCTAAACCTGAACTGACAATATCTGAGCTGAATTATCTTACTTCCAGCATTTTAAAAGTTAGTGTACAGGTAAAGGTATCATCTCATTAGCTTTCATCTTATTATTCATTTATTTAGAGGATTTGCACTCACACTTGAGCGTAAAAATTCCCAGAGCATCTTACATAAAATCAATTAAAACAAGACTTTCTCTGCTTGCAGCTACATAATCTTCATTATTACACTTTTTATTCTGCTGTTTTTCTAAGGAGCTCGAACTGGTGTTCACAACTGTTTGGCACCAACAGCGTACTTTCAAAGGGGCTACTCATGCACCCATCAGCTGATTGGTGCCAGTGGCGTAGCGTGGGGGGTGCAGGGGGGGCCGGCCGCACCGGGCGCAACATCTGGGGGTTAGGGTTAGGGTTAGGGGCACAAATCCACGGGTTAGGGGGCGCAAATTACTTGCCTTGCCCCGGGTGCTGACAACCCACGCTACGCCACTGATTGGTGCCAAGAGGAGACAGTGTGAAATTGTTAACTGATGTCATAATGGCATTATTTGAATGACAGGTAAGTGGCCCATGTGACAATGTTGACCCAATGGTGGTAGGGAAGCTAAGGGTTTGGTCTCACTCTTGTTGTTAAACATCCTTTCCATTGGGTGATGTCTGGGGCTACTGGGCCTAGCCTGCTCCTAGGCAGCTACTGTGTCAGTACTAAATTTGGCTCCATAACAGCTGGCTCTGCAGGGGGCTACCCCAGGAGGCCAGGGAGCATGCCAACCTATGGAGCAAGCACACATGGAAGGGTTGTCTCTTGCTTGCTAGCCTGACAGGAAGAGTAGTGCCCAGCTATTAACCTTCCCCATAAGGTCCCAAGGTAGGTTACAACAATATATTCAGGTCCAAACCGGGAGGGGTGTGTGTGAAATGGTGGACATTAAACAAAAGTGATGGGTTCCACAAAACAAAATACCTGAATGGTCAAAGCCCAGGGTAAATTATTACTCTTGTTGTTGCTGTTTGTTTATTACATCTCTATTCTGCTCTTAAACTGAAAATCACAGAGTGGTTCACAATATAAAAATACAAAATGAAAATTCAGAATACATAATAAAGCAACACAAACCAATAACCCCCTCCCACAGAAACATTTAAAAGGCCATAGAACAGGCATAGGCAAACTCCCGCCCTCCAGATGTTTTAAGACTACCATTCCCATCATCCCTGACCACTGGTCCTGTTAGCTAGGGATGATGGGAATAGTAGTTCCAAAACATCTGGAGGGCCAGAGTTTGCCCATGCTTGCCATAGAATGTTAATCAACCCAATGCCTGGCTGAAGAGAAACATTTTCACTTGGTGCCTAAAGATATGTAATGAAAATGCCAGGCAAGCTGCCTCTGGGAGAACATTCCACAAGCGGGGAGCCAACACAGAAAAGGCCACTTCTTTTGCTGCCACCCTCTGGAACTCTTATGGAGGAGGCACCCAAAGAAAGGCCTCAGATGATTATTGCAGGGTTTGGGTTGGTGTGTCTTCTGATAACCATCAGAGAGAGAATGGGCTCGTAAAGGATGAGACTGGACCAGAAAAGGGAAGAAAAGGATGGAAACTAGGGAGCTATCTTCCCTCCCCCACAAAGAGAAAGAGGTAATGGAGTTGGGACAATGGAGATCTCTACCTCTCCTCTCAGAATTGGTCCCCTCCAACCAAGATCAAAGCCCCCTCAAAATCTCACTGAAAGGAGTTTTGCTCCTATATCTGAGACACTAGCAGTGCTGCTTCTCATACACTTCTTTCATTTTTAGAAGTCCACATGTTTAGAACCCACAGATTTAAATATAAAAACTCTTATTCTCAATTTACCACATACTAAGCTGCTTTATGAAAGGGTGAACTCTGTCCATGACTAAACAACCCAATATTTTAATTATACTGAAAAAACTTAAAATATTCTATTGCTGAGAAGAGGGTGATTTTTAAAATAATTTTATTTATTGGGAAGTTAAAATATTCTATATAGAGCTATTAGCGGGTACATAGCAAATACCCCATCTGACAATGCAGAATTATTGTTAGGTAGGTTATTCATTTCTTCACAGGATGGCAGAAATGATGAACACGTTTATTCTCTTCCTTTATATAAAAAAACTAACAAAAATGATGCTCTCAGCTCACTAAAACATTCATAGCAATGAACAAATGAATCGATAGCAAATATTAAAAGTTTTATCCCTATGAATTTGTTATAGCAATTTATTGAATGTTTGACAGCTCCATAGTTGAAGTCACACATATTTTATTTAAATAATAAATAATGGCTGTCAGTGCATCTTGTGTAAGGAAAGAGAGAGTAGCTTGAGAAATGTTATACCTTTCCTTTTCCTTCACCTCTACTTGAAAATCTAACCCACCAAACCAATAACACAAAGGGAGCACTGAAAATTAACCTTTGTTTCCAATACATTAATTGCTGCATTAAGGCAACTCTCCAATCCTAAACACATTTACTTGTAAGTGAGGTCCATTGATTTCAGCAAAATTTACTTCTGAGTATAAGTAATTTAAGTATTCTAACTTGACTAGCGTATGAATAAATCAGGAAACCTGCTGAGCAAATTTCTGAGCAAAAGCGCTAAAGGCAACACAAGTGGGGAACAGAAAAAGGGAAGTGAATTAAATTGTGCTGGACACATTCCAACCAACCAAGGTTAAGCACAGCTAACAATGGGTTAAGTCCCATTGATTTTAGTGGAAGAGAGTTAAGTGTGTGCCACACACAAAAGCTCCATAAGCCTCATTGCCCCCCACATGCCAAGAATGAAGACTTGAGATAGGAACTGGGTGTAGAATAGAGGGGTATTCAGTAGCAGGGCACTTGTTTGCTTGCTAAAGACCCCAGATTTAATCTCTCTAATTGAAAGGATCACAAAGCAGACACACAGATCTGTACTGTACTGCCACAAAGGTCAGAGCCACAGCATAGATGTAATGCGCATTTAAAGCATGACACTTCCCCACAAAGAATCAAGGGAACTGCAGTTTAAGGGTGCTGGGAGTTGTAGTTCTGTAAGGGGTAAACTAGAGTTTTCTTTGGAGGAAATCATGCTTGAAATGTGCACTGAATGTGCTTTAAATGTATGGTGCGGATCTGCTTGCACAGTGGACAGTATTGAGCTAGATGGTCTTATAGTCTAACTTGATACAAGGCAATCTTCCAAACATCTCTTGAGTTTACCACAAATAACCAAGACATCATTGGGACAAGGTTTTCTTTTTCTTTTTGAGCAGGAGACCTAGCAGGAGACCTGCAAAAGATCAATGTATCTGGAAAAGGCTGCTGTTGGAAATGCTGGAGAACTTCTGCTTTGACAGCACTGAGCTAGATGAATCAATGGCATGAGTTGGTAGGAGGATTATTAATTTACATATCTAATCTACAATGATTCTTAGATGAAGCCAAGCTGCCCAACACACTGCTGATATGCTTGTTACCAATTTATTTATTGTTTTTACTGGGTGTGTTGGACCAGAAGCAGATCCTGGAAGACATCCTGGCTTTTATTTCCAGTCATGAACCTTTAAAGATTAGACATTGGTGAACATTCTTCCTGTGCTGTACTTGATAGGGTCATACAAATGTGCCATTTATTTTCTCTCATTGGTTTTCTATGAATAGCTACTTAACGTGTAATGGAAAAAAATGTGGAAACTTGAATTTGTCATACTACAAATAAGAAATAGCTGGAGAAAAGTTGATCTGTCATTTGCTTATTGCATGTACTTAATTACTTTCGTGTGAGGTTGGGAGTTGTATACAAGGAACCTGCTGAGTACACACTCTTAAATATCATATTTTGAAGTCCTGCATTGAGTATTTTAAAAACTCTAGTCGCTTATTGAAATGTAGGCTAATTTTATGCATGCATTTGGGGAATGATAAATGATAATGACTTGTCCCCCTGCTTCTCATCACTGACATCTGCATCTGGGAAATACCATGCAACAAATAAAAAGCAGAATATATCCAGTCAAAACTATGAGAAACTGTAGCTTTTCACCCAGATAGATTGACATACTTTCATCACTGTACATAGAGTGTTTTACTGTATATATTAACTTTAATGAGTTTGAAGCAGTTTTTTCAAACACTGCACATTTGCATTTCATTAAACAATCCTAAATGAAAATGAAATAGTCTAAACACAATATGGAAATAGAGCTTCATTGTGTAATGTGTACTTCTAAAGTGCATGTAAAAAACCCCACATTATTAATAGTAAGATTATGAAAGATAGCCTTCTCCTCTCTATAAATATTTGAAGGCATAGGAATCGCTAACCACATGGATGTCCTAGCATTAATCTCAGGTGCAATCAGATATAACTACATTGTCTCAGCAGTGGTAAGGGGAATGTTACTCTCACTGTGCCAGCAAAATGATTGCCTGTCTAGGGGTGTGTGAAAGAACCATAAGAGTCTTGAATGATGACCCAAGGTGAAGGGCTTTGGGGGATTTGAGGCTCTCTACAATGTGAACAGGAGTTGAAGCTGAGGCCCTATAATCTTTATTTCAGCAAAATTCATTCCCACAGAAGGCGTAGACCTGCCTGCAAATTTCATCCAATTTTGCCCTTTTTAAAAAGTTATAAGCATTGCCTTTTTATAAACAAACAAACCTTTTAAGGATGTCCAGCACAGAAGACCCTACTCTGAAGGGACTAGTACACCAGCACATTCACACACTTCTGTCAAAAGAGGCGGGGGGGCGGGAGTTATAGCTATTTATAAGTTTTCCTATAGTGAATGTGGAGTGGGTAAACAAAGCTGATGTGACGGACAGGCAACCCATGGAACACCTGAGGCTGAGGCTGTCTGATTGACAAGTGGCAAATCTTGTGCCTATGGTACACCCCTTGTCTATGTATCATCTCAGTGGCCTGGTGCAGCTGTAATATTGCCAGTCTCTCCACAATTACTAGATTGGCAGCATGCTACAAGCTTCTGTGTTGTTTCTCCCTCCCTGCTCCCTCCCTCATATAAATTCATTTTTTAGCTTGAGAGCTCAATTCCCTTTTGGGGCAAACTTTAGAGTTCCATATAGCTGTGTTGGGTGTGGCCAGAGGAAATTTTACCTTTGTACAGTAGACTCTCTGTCCTCCATTCAGGCAAGCAAAAAACATTATCAGAGTTCATGGACACATTCCAGCCAGGCAAAACACTGGAGGAGGTGTGGAGCAAGGCCACTGGGGAGAGAAGCTGGTGGTTGTGGCCTTCTGAAAGTCCTACGGGTCCACCCTTGATTTATGGTGCAGTAATACTTTTGTATCATTCACTCCTAACCATGGAGTGACAACTTTAAAAAAAGGAGGGGTAGATTTAGAAACCCACTTGAATAGTCTACTTTCAAACTCTAGAAATCTAGTGAGAGGTATTTTCCCAGTCCCCTGATCAGGAGTGTTCTGTCTGCACTAAATCACTGTATGAATGCCTGTGCTTTCAACTAGATAGACTCAGGTTCTGATATCTCATACTAGCTCCTTCAAATCCTGAGAAAATGCATTTTGTTAAAGCAGAAAAAGCTAAGCAACAAACACGCTGGTTTTTGACGAGCTGCTAGATTAGCCTGTCTGTTAGGATTAGTATATTTCTAGTTGAGTGTCATCTTTCTTCAACGCTGAAAAAAAAGCATTACATTAAATTAAAAAAAAAAAAAAACCAGAAAAAGAAAGGTTTGAAGATTGAAAACATAATGGATATTCTTTATAGTTCTCAGACTGTTCTTATTCACTATTTTTTATTTTTCAGAGTATTCTTATTCATTATTTTAAAGACAGTCTTGTCATTAAAACAGTACTAACTATCAAGCAATATTTTCAGAAGCAGTTGGGGTGGGGGAATTTCCTAGGCCTTGTTGCTGGGGAGAATGATAACCTAGTTCTCCCCCTTTCTTGTCCAGTGCCTTGGGACAAGCACAATAGATTCTGAACAATGTTAGTGGAATGATGTGGCTCCCTACTGGAGCTTGTTTTATTACTGTATGAAGTGTGATTGTATGTAGGCTTCAGTAAAACCTCAAGGAAGTGGTTCTGTACAATAATCCTATTCACAGACACTCCATTCTTCTCTTTCATTTGCATCTGAATGTTCTGATCTTTATACTTTGCCATGCATCAGTATTCAGTGGATTAGATCATTTTGCCTATAGAAGAGTAACCTCAGTACAAGGTGGGGGGGGGGAATATTATTTTTTAAAAAGAAAGCCAACCACCTTGTTTCAAATTTAAAGGAATTACATTTTTTGCTCACAATGTCTTCTCTAGTCTTTGGAGCCACATCTTCAGTTATTTGTTCATTATGTGTGAGATTCCCATTCATAGATTTTAGGATACATGACTGATTTCCTCAACCCTTTGGTTTTGTTCTGTTACACTCAACTGACAATGTGGGGAATCTCATGGGACAGGCAGGAGCCTTTCAATTGGGCCACCATCTGCACTCTGAAGTTGACTCCAAAGCCTACGAAGCCCACACAGGTCTGTTGCTGCTATACTGACTTCATGCATTTGGACTAAGGGGATTCAGAATAATGAAATACTGTTCTTAATCCCAAAATGTATTAAGTCCCAGAAAAAACAAGTCCACTTTCAACATTCTGATAGAATTGACTAGCTAAAGGCAAATATGTATACAGTGGTACCTCAGGTTACATACACTTCAGGTTACATATGCTTCAGGTTACAGACTCCGCTAACCCAGAAATAGTACCTCGGGTTAAGAACTTTGCTTCAGGATGAGAACAGAAATCGTGCTGCAGCAGTGCGGCAGCAGCGGGAAGCCCCATTAGCTAAAGTGGTGCTTCAGGTTAAGAACAGTTTCAGGTTAAGAACAGACCTCCAGAACGAATTAAGAACTTAACCAGAGGTACCACTGTACACCATGGACATCAACAGAGCTTCATTCACTTAATTGCACCTTCTATCTTTTTATTCCATTAAAGTTGCTTAAATTTGTTATTTTATTTACAGTGTTCAGCGCAATTCAACATTTGTCCCATCAATTATATAGTAAAAAAAAGGACTTACATCTCTTCTTAAATAGCTCGAATTGTCAAGCTCGTTCTCTTTGCCTGCTTTCAAAATTCCCCAGGTGATGTATGACTTGATAAGAGCAATGTACAAGAGCTTGTAGGATGCAAGCAATCCAGCTTCATATTTAGCTTCTATATTAAATAATGGAGCACTGATTGGTCCCTGGAGTAATTTACACCCATGGATTAAGTGTCAAGATTGAAAAATTGGACTTTAAATCATCTCACAGCTATAGTGAGAAGGTTTAAGCTATAGCTCAGTCACTGCTCTCTTGAACACTATATTTAGTCACTCTGCATGGATTCAATAAACTCAGCCTGGGAATTGATGTGTAAATGATCTTTTTTTTTCTCTCATGGGAGTCATACCAAAATGTAGCAACTTTAATATAAAAGAGTCCTGGAACTCTATTTCTTAAGGGAGATATTTGAGCGCCTCCTAGCCTTAAAGGTGTACTAGTAAATAGAACATTACATTGGCTTTTCTGATGGAAGCTGGTATAATATAAATATTATTTGTGGCAAATTCCTTTACTGGGCAAAGGAATAAATTGTTTTAAAGAGTCTTTGTACCATCTGGGTGAAGTTACTCCTAGTCTATAACTAACCCCACCATCTTATACTGAAGAATCATTCATTTGCTGAATGCCAAGGCAATCATATTCTTACTGCTCAAGACAGATTCATAGTCACTCATAAAACAGAAATGCATTAGCAGTAGGAGACTGGCTAGGGAAGCAGTTGAACCTCTGGACAACAAGATAGTCAAGGGTGTACCGAAGAAAGGAAGGGATATTGCAGATAAGATGAATGAATTCTTTCATCTGTCTTCACAGCAGAAGACATAGGACAGATCCCTGAGTCTGAACTAACTTTTTCGGGAAGAGAGTCCGAGGTAAATAATGGTAAAACGAGATTAAGTTCCAGGCCTTACTGTCAAATTAAAAACTGACAAATCATCAGTTACAGATGGCATCTGCCTGCAGTACTCCTCCATACAAAAAAGTCATGCATCTAGAAACTATATGTCAGAGAGAAGAGACCTACCCTAGCCTTCTCCTTGAAGCACTCATTTTTAAAGTGTAATGGAATTTTGGGAGGGAATAATATTTTGAGGCCTCACCTTCAGTGGGCACCCTATCTCATGTGAGCCACTACATGCAATCTGAAATACAAAAAACTAGACAGGTGTTTGCAATCGTAGTGAGCACAAGGCCACCATTACTGAATATAATAAAAAACACGTTCAAGTAAATTTCAAGCAATAAGTGTATCTCTAAGCAACAAGTGGTAATATCCATTCTGAAGCTTTCAAAATGCTCTACAAGGCCAGCTTTACAAGAAAGCATTTTAAAATATATTTCTCTTATTTAGAAAATAAATATTTCCTGATTAGGTTTTAAATCAAGGTCTTTGCAGAATGGGGTGGGTACATTTCCAGGTCAGAGAAGAATGAATTTATAAATAACCTTGGTGCAAATACGTTGTTCAGTTCAACACAGAGCATACAATTTTGTTAAGTTATAATACTAGAATCACATTAAAATATACACATATCCCTTTAAAAGGTTTGAGGTATAGCTATGAATATTACATTGTTGCATGTCACCCCAATCTCTGAGCAGTTGCCAGATTCCAACAGTTCCAGGCCCTTACCTGGAGTCCATATTTCCTTTTGGAAATAAGGCACAACAGAAACTGTGGTGCCTTTATGATATTTGGTTTATTTACACACACACACACACACAAACACACACACACATATATATATATATAGACACACACATACATATATATGCCCCGCCACTTCCACCACAGCTGAAACACCCGACTCTTGCCCAAACTTGGTGATAGGGTGGCATTCCGCAAAAATTCAGCGAAAGGGGTTGTTCTTTTAGTAGTGGAGGCAGTGAAGCAAGCAGAGCACCAACTCTTGCGCTTCCGCCACCTGAGGTGGCTGGCTAAGATGTGACATTAAGGGCAAAATAAACCCATTTTAGGGTGATGGTCATGTTTCTTTAATTGATCAGCTTGTTTGAACTTTTTCCTCAACAAACACTTTTTAAAAATGCTGGGGAGGGATGTCTTTTCAACCAATTCAGCTGAATTCTCCTTATAGCTAATTCTATATTCATTCCCAATAATATATGAGATGCAAAAAAAAAAAAAAATGCAACCATCCAATTTGTTTAGGGCTTGTTACTTCTGTAGATAGTTGGATATAATTCAGTATGTTCACTGAATTTAGTTCCCATACATTCTCACAGCTACATATTTTAATTCAGCATCATCTTTCCAGACTGCATTATCTCCTTTGGAAACCATTTCACACAGGTAGTTATTGTTTTGTGAATGGAAACATAATATATTCAAATTGCAAATGGTAAGAACAATCACACTAAGAGCTCTCATATTAAATAGAACAGAAGTGCTCTTTTCTCTCCAGAACTTGCTAACAATTTTTCCCGCATGTATCCAATTCCACCATCTTCATCATCTTCTATTGCTCTTGCCATATTTTATTCCTTTTTTAAAAAAAAAAATGCTTCTGTGTGGGCTTTTTTGTTTCTTATGGCTCTAATCCCAGCTGAGGGAGAACAGTAATTTCAGTATAATAATGACAGAATATTCATAGTTTCAGAAATCAGAAGGCATTCAAGAGAAGGATTTGTCTTAATTTAGCCACTGTTGAAATGATACATGAAGGAATTCAAAGAGTGAATATTTTCCCCCAAAAGTAGCATTCAGCGCTTTGAAGGCTGAAAATTGATCCCCATGTCCTCTCTCACACAATTTTATCAGCAACCCTGTAGTGGAAATCCACTTGGATTTGATACCTTCCATTTAAACTGATTCTAAACCTCACTGTTCGCAGTAAGCAATTACTTGTTCAAACAGGATGCTGGACAAGGAAGGGCCTTTGGTCCTATACACCAGGACCTCAGTGTTGGCTTCAGCCAGAATAAGTTTATATGCTACTCGACATTTGGCTGGCAACCCTCTCACCATTCATTCATTCATTTATAGTTGATTAGTTAGTTAGTTAGTTAGTTAGTTAGTTGGTTGGTTGGTTACTCAGAGTGGTTTACAATTTTCTAATACTAAAGCAAATACTACAAAATACAGAACAAAGAGGAGTATCTTTGCAGGTTCATGAAGTAATATGGTATAGTTAAGTCGTACAATATTATTTTTGTTTTGTATTGTGTCAAACCTCTGGCACTCTTTTTGGAAAAAGGATGGAATAAGTGGAAATGGAAGCATTAATTTTTTTTTAATCCAGGATAGAAAACTATAGGAAATACAACAGGAAATGGGAACAGAAGATATGGAAATTGGTACAAATTTGTGAATACATAAGAAAAGAATTATGGAATATTATTTTAATATATAACCACAGTGGAGAGACACTTGTGTGGACAAATAGGGAAATATTTATTATGGAGGAATGATTGTTGAAGTTATTAGAGACAAGGTATGCTTGATAAGAGAAAAGCTATTGATGACATTTATTAATAACAATAATTACAGAACCCCTTTTGGACTTTTTGTGTAAAAGGGAAAATGAATTAATCTGAGACTTTTGAGGCGGAAGACAGGGGAAATGTTGCCTAACAGAAAGTAAAGTAAACCAGTTGGATACCATCCTAAAGTAATATTTCATTGACTTCTTTGTTTATGGAATGAACAAATAGAAAATCAGAAGTCCTTTTACTTTTTTCTCTTTTCTTCTTTTTTTGGTTTTCATTTGCTGTTTCCTCTTTCTTTTAATGTTTTTTGTTTTTATTTAGATTAGTTTCTTTATTCTTACTGCATTCTGAAAAAGCTTTAATAAAATCTTATTTTAAAAAACAACAACAATTGACATGCAAATGATACCTATCCAAGCTATATTTCTAAACAACCTTTATCCCAATACACCTAAGATCCATCAAGTGATTCATGTATGTATTAGACATTGCAAATGTGAACTTGGAATATTGGGATATACATCCCCATCTACATTCTAGTGCAACTAGTCATGCCTTTTTCAAGTGTGCCTAGAGCAAATCAACATATATCTATGACAAAAAATGAAATGCATATAACATCCCAGGATACCTATTCATCTCAATAACTTAATAATCCAAAATCAAATAAACTCACACACAAATATGCAAGTACTAAATAATTTGATATTCACAGTAGACCAAAGACAAGCTCTTGAAAGCAAAATCTTGCTTAATCTAAAGCACAAATATAAATATGAGACGAAATTTGAAAGATGCTCCAGCTTCATAAATGCCTCCCTGTATCAGCATGAAAGATTAAACTGATCTCACTGAAACTGGCACCACATTATTTTGTTGTGCCCTTTATTTTTGTGCTTTAGGGATTTATTAATACAGAACTCCACACTGTGCCTGCAGGTGAGTTTTGTTATTCGTGACTGTCAATTTCACAAAAAGCAGACAAGGGAGGAAATTAGACTCTTGAGTTCTGAACAGTGACAGCTATTGGCCGTGTCCCTTTAAGATAGAAAAGCAGCTGCGCATAGCAGTCATCTCTGAGCCAAGTTACAGCTAGTTCACACACACACATTTTTCCCATTGTGCTGCAAGATTCAGACAGTTGTACTGCCACAGAGATCTGTGCAGAAACTGTTCCTGTGAGTGCTGTTTATTGTGTAGATTGCCATTAGATACCAGGTATGTCTGGAAAAAGAATGGATTCTGTGCTGATCTGTAACACAGGTCCAACCCTACTTCAGTCTGGGAAAAGGGTAGTGTGAACTGAGATTTACACTCAGTTACACCAAACCAGATTCAGATATTTATTATCATTATTACAGTCATACATCGGGTTACAGATGCTTCAGGTTACGTGTTTTCAGGTTGCGCAACGCGCTGAACCTGGAAGTACCAGAATGGGTTACTTCTAGGTTTCAGCACTCACGCACAGAAGCACCAAATCGTGACCCGCGTGTGTGCAGACACGGCGCTGCGGGTTGCGAACACTGCGGGTTGTGAACGTGCCTCCCGCACAATCATGTTTACAACCCGAGCGTCCACTGTATTATTATTATTATTATTATTATTATTATTATTATTATTATTATTATTAATTTCAATTTATATACCACCCTTTATTGAAAGATCTCAGAGTAGTGTACAACATTAAAGGTAAAGGTAAAGGTACCCCTGCCCGTACGGGCCAGGTGTGTCCGACTCTAGGATTGTGCGCCCATCTCACTAAAGAGGCCGGGGGCCAGCGCTGTCCGCAGACACTTCCGGGTCACGTGACCAGCGTGACTAAGCCGCTTCTGGCGAACCAGAGCAGCACGCGGAAACGCCGTTTACCTTCCCGCTAGTAAGCGGTCCCTATTTATCTACTTGTACCCAGGGGTGCTTTCGAACTGCTAGGTTGGCAGGCGCTGGGACCGAGCAACGGGAGCGCACCCTGCCGCGGGGATTCGAACCACCCTGACAATCGGCAAGTCCTAGGCGCTGAGGTTTTACCCACAGCGCCACCCACGTCCCTAGTGTACAACATTAGAAACACATTATAAAACATCAACAGTTCTCTTTCCTACACTTTTACCAGCCACTGATTATTTAATAGCCATAGGCCTGGTTAAAGAGGAATGTTTTTGCCCGGCATCTGCTTGTGTGAATCCTGCATTCATACTAAGCACCCACATCACGTGATGTTATCTACATGGAGGAGGAGCATTCACTGCCCTGAACTAATGATGGTGCCAGGCGAGCCTCGCTGGGGAGAGCATTCCACAACCAGGGAGCCACCACAGAAAGAGACCATTCTCTTGTTGCCACCCTCTGAACCTCTCTGAGAGAAGGGACATAGGAGGAGGGCCTCAGATGACAAGTGCAGGGTCCTGGTCAGTTTGTACGGGGAGAGACAATTCTTAAGGTATTGAGGTCCTGAACCATGTTAGGCTTTATCAGTCAACACCAGCATATGAATGTCAGAGTTGTGCAATTCCTTTCCCTTGTGTGAATCCTGCATTCATACTAAGCACTCACATCACTTGATGTTATCTACATGGAGGAGGAGCTTTCACTGGCCTGAACTAAACTTGTCATTTAGTGACATCATTTGCCCAGTCTTTCAAGAAGCTACCTACATCATTAAAGGTGTGTCACCAAACTTCAGGTTAGTATTATGTTAAGCAGTGGAGGGACAGCTGTTCATAGGTTGTAAGCATGGTCTATGCATATTTCCTGGTTTCAGATACAATCCCTAGAATCTCCAGATAAGTAAGAGATGGGGTTCCTATCCCTTAACACCTTTTAAATCTTTAAGCAAAAGCTAAACATCCTGCAAGTTTCACCTTGTTTACTACCTTTGCTCTATTGCATGGAAATATTCCTGAGCTGCAGAATTTATTCTTTCCCTGTTGATTTTTTTTTAATAAATTCACATCCACCTCTGGCTATAACATTAAAAAGTCATGAGAAAGAAGTTTCAGCTATTTATAGTCCAAGGCAAAAGTACATCGCATTGGTGTCAGAGTCTGGTGCATTCATCCAGCGTTTCACATACCAAGCAAGATGGAATTAAAGTGATCAAGATCCAAAGGAGTTATTAAGGCTGCTGACATTCTCTGTTCCAAAGACTGCTTTTCACTTCAGTTACATTTCCCAAAATTTAACTTCACTTGAGATTGAGCTGAAAATACATGGAATTATTTCCATCTTAGTAAGTGTACACTCACCCATTCTTACCGCAGCTGATTACTGAAAGTAGAGGAGCTGGTGGGTAACCTAAAAAGTAGAATCCACTCTTCTTCACACATTCACTTGGGAAAAGCACTGCTATAGTGTTGTACAGTTACCTGACAGTTCTACATAGTATAGATAGCCTATAGCTTGAACCAGCCTTGCCAAATGAATATCCCATCAGGTGGAGGCCTGCTGTAAACTATCTTCTCCCACTTTGTTTTTTTTCCGGGGGGGGGGGACATTAATTTTTAAAAAACAGGCTTGTTTGTGATGGATCATTGACCAGTGGCTTTGCTCACACTGCAGGCTATAAACAGGGCAGTGCAGGAAGGCTTGCATTACCCCACTACTGCAGCAGCAGCACGCGGTGAATGTATGAACCAGGGCTGTGTTATCTATCTTTCTATATTTATATTCTACCCCATCATGAAATATTAGGACAGTTAGCAGCAGATTACGCTTCAGTCTGTCAGTATAAGCTATGTACTTTATCAGAGAATTAGAACAGCTGGGTGAAAGCAAATCTTAAAATCTCTCCCCCTGCCCCCCACTTTGTTCCATTGCAATACGTAAGGACATACTTACGTGGCAGTTTTCTGTGCTGTGAATGCTGCACTAGAATGCTAATCTGATGTAAGGTATTTCCATAAAGGTACCTTCCCCACGACTTGGAAATCAGGAAGCAGAAATAATACACACAGCACCCTAACAATGCAAAAGGATCCCTGCTGGAGCAAGCCAAAGTCCTACCTAGTCCAGCATCCTGCTGTCAGAGTTGTCCGCCAGATGCCTATGGGAAACCTGAAAGCAGAACCTGAGTGCAAAAGCTGTGTGCTCCCAGCTGGAAAGCTGTTATCCCTAGAAACTGGTAATCAGAGGCCTTCTACCTCCAACAATGGAGGCAGGGCATAGCCATCATCTCTATCCTTCATGGATTTATCTAATCTGATTTTAAAGGCATTCAAGTCGGTGGCCATCACTGCCTCTTTTGGGACCAAATTGCAGTTTATCTGTGTGAAGAAGTACTTTCTTTTGTCTGGTCTGAGTCTTCCAAGGTTCAGTTTCATTGGGTGGTCCCAGCTTCAAGTATTATGAGTGATGAAGAAAACCCAGGGTGATCCCCATTAGTAGTGTAGACTGCACAAGCAGAAGAGGAGTGATGCTACCCACAGACCCATGCATCTCCATTAGTGCATCAAATTCAAACCACCTACAAAGTCACACAGGAAGCCATCTGAAATACTATTTTTGATGGCCATATGCATTGTGTCAAGAGCCCCTTTCTTCTCAGTGTCTGTGCCCATCTGAGTTGAACATGATCACCATCAACATACAGGATATGACACAACCTCTGGAGTATTCGTTCCGCCTAGCACCAGAATCTCGCAGATTAAAAAAGCACGGCTCATTAAACAGGTGGGGAGGAGTATATTGCCTTAGAAATATTACAGTCTGTCAGGACTGCCTCATCCCAGAACAGAAACTTATCTGTAAAACCTGCACACAATTACATTTTAATGATTTTTATCTTGGCTCATTAGGAGAGCAGTCACCACTGAGACTTTAAAAATAATCATGCAGATGGACCAGTGATACAGCTACAGCACATCTTTGGAGGAGAGAAGCATTTGCTGGCTGGAATAGAACTACAGACCCAGAACCGTTAACTGAAACAAGAAGAAAAATCGTTTGTGTCAGGTCTGCTAGCCAGGAAGGCAGTCCTTTGCTGTTCAATCTGCACGGAGCAACAAGCTGAGCCAGAATGAGGAACCAGGACCATAATTAGATGTTATCTCATTGGCTATTTAGGTCACCTGATTCTGCTGGGCTGAAGGCTCCAGCACTGACTAATAGCCTCCCCCTTTGTTTTTAACATCTAAGCGTGAAATCCAGTGCTGCTGTTCTGCGCATGGAATAGCTTTTGATCCAGCAGAGGTATCCAATATCACTAAGTTAAGAGAAGACAATTTTTGCTCATTCCCCTTTCTTGTTGCAGCGCCCTGCACTCCCTTCCATGGATCCCCCGACCATCTGGGAGTGTAAGGATGCAGCACTTTCCTTTCACTTATATTTATGGATACATCTAGTAGATCAAAAGCTGCACTGAAAGCAGAATGGCAGTGCTGTCGTTTTCCCCAAATATTTTTGGGTGGCAGTTGTAAATTATGCATCAACTTCTGAATGGATCTTAAAATTTCTAATGCATGATAAGCGTATGAACAAATTTTTTATTTGTTCTATTTGTTTTATTTGTCTATTTAGGACATCTATATACTGCCCTTCATAATATATATCCCATACTAGTTGGAATGTATGGACACACAGCTGCTTTCTGCACACACACACACACACAACACACCAGAAAAGAAATCAGTTTGTTAAAGTGATGGATACATTTAATATGAAGGGAGCTCCATTTTGTCACTACTCTGGAAAATTAAAATCTACTTTTATTTCCTGGGCACTGTGTGAAAATATCCAACAAATGTCTATGTTCATTGAGCACAATACACAGCAAGCTTGGCACACCTGTGCCTTACGGCAATAAAAGAGGGTTTAAGGCCACAAGCATCCCTTCTTTTCAGCATGACACACAGGCACACCTATAGCTCGGTCTGGATTGCACCCAATATGTCTGATTACTTACACCAGCTTGCATAGAATTTGTCAGTACATTATAATTTACAATTTCATAAGTAAATAAATTATTAATGGCATAATGTTCAACAGCTGTAAATAATTTACAGCCTGGAAATGGTGCAATAGGCATGCTCTTAGAGGAAAGCATAAACTACTGCAGTGTATCTTGAATACTTAATCAGAGTGTACTTAACAAATCAAAGTCCATTATTAAACTGTGCTTATGCATGTTATCCTTTAGCAATTGTGTTTTGGTTTGTAAAGGAAACTATGGCTTGACACATCAGATGCTTGTTCTTCATTTTGGGAACTCTTGTTTTGCACAAGGCTAGAATCCATATTCATTTTGTGCATAATGAAAACAACCCTTTTATAACTCATTTTAAGCAGACGAGGTGTTAAAGCATGACAGTTCAAATACCAAGCGTAGTTAAATAAGCCCTGCGTGATATCATTTTTGCATAAACCTTGACACTTCAGTTAAATTGAGTTCATTTCATTTTAACTGAACTGATCGTTTTTGCATAAATTTTGATACAGATTTATGGAACTAAGCAACATGTGAAGCTAAACATGAAACTCAGCCTTAAGCTGTGCAAGACCACTGGTCAATTTAGCCCAGTCTGTTCCAATATAATTCGAAAGATATTTCAGAATGCTACAACCTGAGATATTGTAAACTACAGCTACTGGGAACTGAACATGGAATTATGCATAGACTTTCATGCATAGTCTGTGTTTAGCCACTGAGTTATGACCCCTCCATGAGCCAACACCGCACATCCATATGTGTGTCAAGTGTGAGCACACATTTCTATAACGATAGAAATGGTAGCATGAAAGAGCACATCATTTTTCAGATGATAAGGTTGAAATCTTCAACATCCCTCTTATTATTAAATAATAATAGTAGTAATACCAATCCTAGACTGAAATGCTAACCCATTTACCTCGGAATAAGCCCCACTGAATTCAGTAGGACTTACTTCTGAAGAGACGGATTGTTGTGTTAGTCTTCTAAGATCTCACAAGCCTCTTGGTTGTTTTTACTGCCTCAAACTGACATCGTGGTAATAAGAACCATAGCAGTCGTGTGACATACTTCTACTTCACAAATGTTAAGCTGCCAGGAATTTTGATTAAGTCACCTATGTAGAGTTATATTGTTTATCACCCATTTGATGGGGGGGGCAACTATAAAGTTGGTTATATCTTTACAGTTCAATTCCATACATGTCTGCTAGGAAGTAAGCCTCGCTGACTTACTCCTAGGTAACTGTGTTTAGGATCACAGCCTTAGCAATCTTACATCCTCAAACGAGTTACTTCCGAAATTGAGAACAAAGAATTCTGCATGAAGGCACTCTGTGTATGTCTTCTGTAACAAGCTGAAGCCATTCTGAGAACAATGATTACTATTTCTGCCCACAGGCAGAGATCTCTGAAGTGTGAAGGTGAGGCAAATAAAGAAAGAGTACAACAATCTAGAAGTCCAGGATTCCATGAACAATCGTACTCTTTGTCCAGTGATTAAAATGTGAGGAGCTCCATACAATTGGGTGGATTTACTGGCTGACAATGAAATGAAACTCTGGGCATGGTGTTGCAATTTAAAAGGGGGCAGATGAAGAGCATTCTTCAATGAAGTCAGGAATTAGACTCGGTTATGATGAAGTCTTCAGTCGGATCACGGGTGATATACATAAGAATTTCCAGCCTAAGAAACTGGTGCTGCTGGGGGAGTGCAGGTAGAGATATGAATTTACAGCAACAAAGGAACAACTGTCTGAGCACCCAAGTTGGACAGAAGAGCTGGATGCAAGTTATTATACAAAAAAGAGAAATACACTTCTACTCATTTTGCTATAGGTGGGATCAAATAGTTTATGGCTGGACACACAGGCTGTGAAGAATTTGTGCAACGGTCATATTAATTGTCTGTTACATAAATTGGATGAAAGTGTAACTGCTTTCTTGGTAGGCAAACTTTTCTGTTTGTATTTTAATTTGTCTATAGCACATTTTATTTAGAAGGCCTGTTGAGTGTTGCTGCACTTAGGGTCTCCCCCCATCACCACTACCAACTACTACTACTAACAGAGCTCTGTTGGAAATAAAATAGAGTTGGGGCTCCATTTTCTTCATTCATTCATTTTACTTGTATGCTGCTTTTCCACACACAAAAGATCGTGCTCAAAGCAGTTTACAACGAAGCAAGGGATGCATTTCAAACAAACACTACATAATACCAAAGCAAAACAATAACAAGGTCACAGTTTCATAGTAACATAGCCAAGCAACAATATGACATGCAGAAACTACATTTCAATACTATGAATATAACAAGCTTATTTAAACAACATTCAGCATCCATTAGCAAAAATAACAAGAGAGCTTCACAGTTTCTCTTTGGTCCTAGAAGCACTCCTTCCATGATGTTTCTCACAGTCCCTCTCCAGCAGCAGCTTCTTATAAGGCTTCCGGGGGGGGGGGGGTACCTGGAAACCTCATTCCCATGATGCTGTTCATATTCATAGACTGTGTTGTTGTTTAGTCGTTTAGTCGTGTCCGACTCTTCGTGACCCCATGGACCAGAGCACGCCAGGCACTCCTGTCTTCCACTGCCTCCCGCAGTTTGGTCAGACTCATGTTTGTAGCTTTGAGAACACTGTCCAACCATCTCGTCCTCTGTCGTCCCCTTCTCCTTGTGCCCTCCATCTTTCCCAACATCAGGGTCTTTTCCAGGGAGTCTTCTCTTCTCATGAGGTGGCCAAAGTATTGGAGCCTCAGTAGGCAAAACTAAATGCTCACGAGTCCATGTTTCCTTTGTAATGATAGTGCGCTTAAAGATAAGGATGAGTAAATTCCCTCAGTTCTGATTCAGACTGGGCCAGCAATTATGAGATGAAGCAGAGCATGCTTAGAAACTGTTTCTAAGAGTGCTACCTCGTTGCACAAACCATGACATGCTAAGCGAGCATGTTCTAGATCTGAACAACCCAGCAAGTATTCAGAGGAGGTTAAGAGATTTTTATCCCCATTGCTAGCTGGTCATCTGCTGGGTCATTATATGCAACTTAATCTTCTCCCACCTTTGTGCTAGCAGAAAAGCAGTTCTGCTTGGGCATGGCAAGACAAGTGATTTTTGCTGATTGCCCCTTATTTGCTACAATCCTAGTGTAAAACCACCATTGGATTCAACCTCAGAGTCAAATGATAAGATCAGAAATGATCTTTAAATGGGGAGAAATGGGAAATTGAAAATTATTTAGGGTATTAAACTAGATATGTTGCTCAATGCCCATTTTGGCCAATGGCTATAGCAAAAACATCAACAAATGTACATGAAGGATGTTGATAACAGATTTTATGTTGATTGTGCTGCATAATTTAATCCTTTTATGATCCTGCTGCGATGTACTTACTTTACAGTGATTTATTGTGACCTTTGGTCTTGTCAAATAAACCAACCCCTCATTCATTTGTTATCCATGCAAATTATTTCTCCTGTCCTTTTGTCATTCACAGAGTCATACATTCTCAGTGATTACAGAGCTTCCTGCTAAATTTAGCAATGAGGCTAAGATTTATGCCACTGTTGTTCAATGGCACTGAAAGGAAACAAAACACAAAGCTGAACAAATGTATAAATGTGCAAATATATATTCCATTATAATTACATTTTACAGGACCGTATAGTTAAATGGGTACACACTCGTTAAATGAGAAATAACATGCCTTTCGTTCTTCTTATGAAATTTACAACCTAAAATAGAATTGCACAATTTGTCCATTGTCTGTTAATAATAATTTATTTGCTGCATGTGTCTTTTTGAGGCTCATGCAAGAGACTCTTGGCTGTACAAGTCCCTCTAGTGGTGTCCTGCATGAAACTGAAGATTGCAGTTTTGTTTCACACGCCTGAGTTCCATACTGTATAGGGAAGCTTTTTAAGGTTCAATGTTTTACAATAGTTTTATATATGCTGGAAGCCACCCAGAGTGGCTGGGGCAACCCAGTCCGATGGGCAGGGTACCTATAATTATTATTATTATTATTATTATTATTATTATTATTATTATTATTATTTCTTGAAAATCTTTTAAACTAAACATGAGCAAATATACATATTAATTACAAGTAACTTATTATAATTCTGGGTACAAAATATTATAACCTGAATAGTTTTTGTGAGCACACAAGAGCATACATCAGTCAGAGTAAGAGACAATGTCTGAAATATTTCCTGCTGGAATGCCTGTCATATGAGTCTATTCTATATGGAGGGGGGACAGGTTCTAAATTTGATTAAGAACACTGTAACCAGTTTTGATCTCTCATGCTCCATAAGTGCATGGAGCACTTTCCCCCTCCATTGCCAAATATTACAAATCCCACCCACCCCATGGGAGGGACTTCACTGCAGTTATTTAAGACTTCCATCCCATTCTGTATCCAAATTGTAGCAGAGGGAGGATGGGGAACCTGCTGCCTTCCAAATTTTGTAGGACTCCAAATTTTTGGAGCACCCTTCGCCATGCTGGCTTGGGTTAGTGGACATCTGGAGGTCTGCAGGCTCTCAATCCCTAAATTAAAGGTTAATAATAATAATAATAATAATAATAATAATAATAATTTATTGTTTATACCCCGCCCATCCGGCTGTGTTTCCCCAGCCACTCTGGGCGGCTTCCAACAAAATATTTTAAAAAAACCATTAAAACATCAGTCATTAAAAACTTCCCTAAACAGGGAATAATGTGCATTGAAGTGGACACTTTCAGTGTCTTAATAATAATAATATAATAATAAATTTTATTTGTATCCCGCTCTCCCCAGCCAAAGCCAGGCTCAGAGCAGCTAACATCATATAAATAAGACAATATGCATAATACAATATACAATACAATATTCCAGGGTCTTAAACATAATGGCCACAAAATCTGTTGTATGGTGTTCCATCAAATATCATTTCCATGTATATCCTGGCATATATTTCAAGCTGGATGGGTGAGCCATTAAATGTGAAATGATTACTTGTATGTGCAAGAACCCTGATTCCCCTTATCCTGTACCTCTTACCCTGATCCAGTGTTTTTCTGGCATCATTTTAAGACCCTGGAAGATAATGCAATTTTCTTTTCTGCTGTAGCTGTACTATATGTCCTCAAGGGTTGTTGATCCTGTAATTACGTTGGGTAAGACCTGCAAGTATCATCACATGAATTCATGCAGTTGAGCATCTGGAAGGAAGGAATTATATCGCTCAAAATATCAATACCATTCTCATTTCTCTGAGAGAAAAAGGTAGCTGCCTGCAGTGAGTCTCTGACTACAATGGTTTGATTAGCTTACAAATTATAACTGGTATATTTCTGCATGATTAGACTTTCTTTTTAAAAAGCAAAAACTAAGAAAGCCACTCAACTCACACTTGTTTCACAGGTAGATTTGTGGTCCTATTTGTGAATGCTGTAGATCAAACTGTTCCGCAAAAAGGAGCAATATTCCGATCCCAATAAGAAGGCTTATTAGGCTGAAATGTAGCACTTACATGAGATGACTCACTGCTGTCTTCAAGATGAGTTCATCAAACATTTGCACGGTAGAAGCAAAAGTTTTAAACAGAAGGAAAATGAAAGGACAGATTTTCTCATGGGGTTTAGCTGTGGTTATGCGACAAAATTCAATCCATTCAGAAGAAACTGCTGAATGTATATCGCTACGTTGGTAGCATATTGGAAATGGAAAGGATTAGTATTTATTTTTAGCCAAATCTATCTCTATGGCTCAGGGCATGTAACAATACTTCTCTTATCTCAGCCTTTCTCTCCCCTGTCAAGCAGGTTATTAATTGCATTTTAGAGGTGAAAGGCTGACAATTAGAAAAAACATTGTGCCAGGACTATCCATTAAACACTGAGTAGCTGTGAACTGAATCCTAGTCCATATATTGTACTGTAGTGCAACCAGCTTTACCATATTAATGCACTATGGCACAGGAGCATGAAATCATTTTGCTGATTGCTCCATTTAGGTTGATGGTGTCCACCTCCTTGCATGATTTTTCAAAGCCTCCTGCACTATCAAAATTATCAGTAGCACACTTTGGGCATTAGCTTTCCCACATCTGTATGTACCTACATGCACTTTAGCTATCAAAACTATATAGATGAAATTGTCATAATATTTTTGTATCATTCCATGCTTCATCAAGGCCCAATGCAGTTTCTGTTATTATGCTTCAAAGATGTGTTGACTTCTCGAGTCCAATCTACCACTATTACAATCAACACAATCTTCTCTGATACTGCAGCTTTTCAAAAATTCACCAAAAATGGCAATTGTGGTTTTATTTTTGTTTATTTAAAAAGAATAGAGCAACGTGTGACCTTCCCTACATAAAAATACAAGATGAAAACCACAAAATACATAATAAAAATTAGAATAACAAATCAATAGGCCCTCCCTTCCCACAGCACATTTTAAATGGCATCAGATGTCAGTCAGCCAAAGGCCTGATTGAAGAGGAATATTTTTGCCTGGTGCCTAAAGGTGTTGTATCACGCAATTTCAATTTAGAAACAACAAATGGTGTTCTCTGAGCAATCTGAGGCCCATACAAATGTGGAAGCTGTTGTCCATGTGGCAACTGATAACTAAACAAGGCATCATTTACACAGCTTGGTGATTTGTTCTATTTTCTGTTGAATTTAACCTTGATTATGGCTTTACACACATGTTGGCACATTCATTGGTTTTATCAACAGGTTCTAAGCAGCTTCCTGACAGATATGGTGGCTAGCTGAAAAAGAGAACATCTTCTGCACTTTTAACAGTTGTGAAGAACCAATGCCAGCAGTTCTAGCTTGTGTGACAAGCTGCTCCTGCTGAAATGAAATCCTTTCTACTGCACAACTATTCAATACAATAAATTGTCTAAATTAGTGGTTCCCAATTAGCTAACTACTGATGGCCCCCTATTTTTCAAAAGCCAAGCCATGGACCCCTACTTTTGAAATTTTTGATTACTCTATGGTAGTTACTTCTGCAAAAACAAATTCATGGAATCTGAAATTTAATCTCCATGGCAGATAACTTTTCAGTATTTGTAAATTTAATCATAGCTTTTATACAAGGTCAAATTAGGCAATGATTACAAAGTTGGACATCATCTGATTCTAATACTTTTGAGTAAGACATTTTGGCTGCAATCATATACACACTTACCCGGGAGTAAGTCTCACTATGGGGCTTACTCTCAGTAAATATGTGTAGGATTGCACTTGACATTTTACAAGAAACAGATGCACAAATGAATCTGATAATCAGTGGTAAATAATGTAATAAGCTATGCACTACCTAGTGGGGAATATAAATTAGTTTTGAATTTAATAGTGGAAATTATTTACTTAAATAGTTTAGGGGCAATAGGGTTTGGCTAGTCAATCTATTATAAGAGTTGTGAGAAAATAGGATAACACAAGCAGCAGTTCTAAGCACACTTACTAGGGAGTAAGCCCCAATGAAACAATGTGACTTACTTCCAAGTATGGATGCGTAGGATTGCAAGGTCAATCAGACATTTTTCATTAGCTTTATGTTTGGGAAAATTGCAAGATAAATTGCTGTATCATTGAACAAACTATTTTTTTTAACTTGTAAGTCACCCTGAGATTTAAAAGATTGTGGTGACAAATAAGTATAATAAATTAAAAAAATAAAATTAACACTGACAGATTTAAGTTGATCAGGCAGAATTTTCTTCTTATTTAATTATAGTGAAATTGTTATAGTAGCCAGTCCTATTGGCTCCCCCAAAGTGAAGGCTATTGTTTAAATAAATGCTTTAATATTGGAATTAGATCCATTTTTTATACTGATAACATATTTGGATGAAGAAGATAAAGGAGCTTGCAAAGAAAACTTATGCATAATGTTTTGAGTAATTGTGAAAAATAGGAAAAAAATATAAAATGTATTGGTCAAATTAGAAGAAAAATGGATTCCAATTACTGTATATTGCAATATTTGCTGTGAAAATTTAAGATTGGGGAAAATGTTTTTCTATTCTTACCAATATAAGATAAAATTCTTGCCTTTAAGGTGACTTCTACCACACCATCATTGTTTCTTTCTGGCATTTAATCCTGATTTTCTTGAAATTTTAAACCCTGAATAAAATATTAATCTACAATTCAAACTGTTTATTTGCCAGTCACTACTGCAATTCTGGAATAGTTTCATTAAACAATTTTGATGGAAATTCCAGAATATGTTCATTTCCATTTTTACTCCAAGATTATGTCCATTTTATTAGCAGTTACATTAAGGGATAAATGTTACATATGGTAAGCACTTTAAAAAAATTAATACCATATTTCTTAGGCAAAGGCCACAAATTCAAATTAGTTGAACTAATTTGTAATAATAATTATTAAAAATTATTACAAATAAAAATTATTGCAAAATATTACTGGATGACGAACCAGTAGGAAGGAAGAGAAAAGAGGCTTTAAAATAATGGTCAGTAAGCTAGCTCAGTTTGAAGTAATACTAGTCAAAAAGTTAAGGAATTACAGAAGTTGTTTTCTTTATTAAAAAACCCAAAAGTAAGTTGTATTGTACTCAGTAGGATCTACTTCTTAAGAAATGTGGAGTGCGTTACACAGTCAGAGACTGTCACCAATCAAAAGTTCCTATCATGAACACAGTGTGTTTTCCACAGTCAGAGGCTTCCCTATTTATGTCAGGACAGACACACGCACAGACATTTTCCTGACATTAATATTAAGACTGCAGATTTAATTTCTTTTTCAAAATAGAGTATTCAGTCAAAATCTGAGTGAACAATCCACTGGGAGATTCTCATGAATGCTCCCCACTGAAAGGAATGGAATCAATGCAAGAACACTGCACCATCATATTTATTCCAGAGCAAGTCACTATATTTCACTTAACCTACAGCACAGGGCTGTTGTTAGAATAATCAAGGTAAGAATTGTGGAGCAAATTGGCATTAAGCTGAGTGAAATCTCTGGATGAGAAGTCAAAGCCAGATGGAGGTTCTGCGGGCTTTTCCTGTAGTTCCTCAGCTGTGTTATATAGTACATTATCCATGCTAAATGCTAGTGAATGGAATCAGCCATGCATTTAGCAAGTTGCTAGTTTAAATCCTTCTCCACATTGTTCAAATGCCCTCCAAACACTGCCAGGATTAGACAGAGAGGCCACCAACTTAAATGCAGACTGCAAGCAATCTGTAAGCAAGACCCTAGTGGTGACTCTCCAGGGTGTGATCTGAGGCAAATGGTGGCTGCAAAAGAGTCTGAAGGTCCCCAGTTTTATTTTTTTGCATTCTGAGATAATGCAGTATCTTACGTGGACCTCTGGTAAAAATAACCATTCACCTTCTCTGCATTTATATTTTAAAATTACTGTTTAATTGCATGTGTCCTAAAGGGGGGGAAGGGGGCATCAGCTGAGAAGGGATTATGATGAGATGCTCATGATCTAAGTATTTAATAGCAGCAACAGCAGTGACAGTCGTGTTACTGGTGCTCCTTGCTTTAAATTCCATATGGAGGAAGTCCTTAGCTCAGTGACGGAGTGATAATTTGCATGCAGAATGACTCCGGTTCATTCCTTGACATCTCCAGATGGGGCTGGAAAAGACTTCTGACTGAAATGATAGAAAACTGCTACCAATCAGTGGGGACAATACTAACTTTGAAGGACCAATGATGTGACTTTGTCCCTACATTATTCTCCACTCTTATTTATCTTCTAAGCAGCCTACAGTATGTAAAACATTAGAGATGCTGATGCTTAATGAAGCGGTGAAGTTAATTAATCCAAGTGTCATCATGGAATTATTTTTTTATTTTAATTGGGAATGTCTGTAGTAAAGTCTCTTTTTTATGTTTTATGAGAATTTCCTGTCACAAAGGGAACATGGAGTTCAAAGGAAGTGATGCTCTCAGCCATGTCTGTATCATAGATACTGTGAACAACTGAAGCACCCCTGCCATTATTTTTAAACTGATACATTTAAAAGGAACACTGTCTCCATGTTTGTGTTGAAAATCTTTGGAGACATACATACTTTATTAACTAAATCAATGGTTACTTGATTACAACCCAGAACATGTATTGACAACAGAACTATCTCAGACCCTCCAAGCGTCATTATTTTCCAGGGACAGTTCCAGATTTACAGAAGCTGTCCCGGTTTCTGATTTGATTCCAGCATGTCCCACTTTTCCTTCCCCATTTTCTTCAGAGATATATTGGAGGATATGATAGGATGTCCCTCTTTTCATCAGAGGGTATGTGACCCCTGAGCCAAGGAGATTAGTAACTATACCATACAATGTTTAGAAGACCTCTGAGCCATGTACATGGAAGTTTTTTAATGTTTAACGTTCTATTATGTTATTATGCTGGAAGCTGCCTAGAGTGGCTGGGGCAACCCAGTCAGATGGGTGGGGTATAAATAATAGAATGGTTGCTGTTGTTGTTGTTATGGAATAGGA
Organism: Podarcis filfolensis; assembly: GCF_964270895.1. NCBI lineage: Eukaryota > Metazoa > Chordata > Lepidosauria > Squamata > Lacertidae > Podarcis > Podarcis filfolensis. The sequence continues at coordinate 65,269,628 of NC_139607.1, read as the reverse complement.
CGTCCCTATTTTCATTGGAGAAATGTAGGAGGGTATGCAATCCTATGCACACTTACCTGGGAGCAAGCTCCAGTGGAACTTACTTCTCAATAAATATGCATAGGATTGCACTGTGAAATATTTTCAAAATGCTTCCAGACAGAAAAAAAATGCAAATATGGACCAAGCCATGAATTATTCTATGCCACTAGTTGCCAAATATTGTGCTGTGGATTACAGTCTACAATTCTAGTTCCCTCATCTTAAAAGCAGCTAAAAAAGGAAAGGAACAACCAAAATGCTCACGGGAGGGCAAAGAAGGAAAGGCTAAAGTGTTTTGACACTTTGTATGTAGAAGAATTTAACAAAAACCTAATACAGCATGCGATAGAAGTTTCAGGACCTTGAGTGCTTATAATACCTCAAAAAGAAGCAAGTGCCAGGAGCCCTGAAATTGTCTCCAGCCGAGACAAAAAAAAATCCCAGCATACTCCTAGATGCATTTTGGCACCTGGTGAAGAGCTTTGTTTTTAATTGCTTGAGTTGTTTTATCTCCATGAGATTCTGACACTGCTCAGTTTAGATTCTGGATCCAGCTGTTTTCAGTATATAGAGTTTTTGTGTTTTTTAAATGTTTTCATTCTAGCATTGATTTTGTATTGCTAGTTGCCCAGGGAATTTAATAGGATGGTAGACTATACATTATTGTAATAGACAAATATAATAGACTATTTGCATAGCATAACATTTTGCCCGGGTCACAGGACACGGCTTGGTTTCCATTTGGGTGCTGTGGTTGCAGATGCTTGAGCATGAACAGTGGAATTTGTGTATAGTAAAAGAGAAAACGATTTTCAGCCAAGATCGGACATGTTCTCTGTGCAAGGGATTGCAATCATGCCCCACATTAGCATAGTGTCCTGTGGGATGAATCGCTTGCTTTTACTACAAACAATCTTAGCATAGTGCATAGAATCATACATGCCACATCATGCCAAACAGAAAGATAATACAGGCACAACTAAAGCCAGAGTTATTGTTCAAACAGAACATTCATCTGTGGTGACGATAACCGTGTCTGATCTTGAGCCTGAAGCACTTTCTTCATTATGGATAAGGGCAAAGATATACGTCTCGGTAATAAGTCGAGTTGTTTGCATTTCTTGTTATTTGTACTGTGCTGTGGTTTACAACCTCAGTGTTTTCTCATTTTCATCTGCAAGGCACCTGTACTGAGATGGGACGTAGGAGAGAAAAAGGGGGAAAAAACCCTAAAAAAAACCAAACAATTAAAATCTTTAAGTAGATACCATATTAGGTCCTGACAGTCAATCAGTAGCCAAACGCTTTTAATTCAAAACCATGACATTTCCCCATTATTTCTTATAGCGAAGGTATTGTGAAATGAAGTAGAACATGTAGAAGTGGAAATATATAGTAGCAATTTGCATTTGCTCTAAACTTACAGTGCTGTCATGGCAAGGGCTGGGATTTGTAATGAGATTTCTCTGATCGTGTCTGTATCTTAAAGCCCTATCCCATGTTTCCTCAGCAAGGCATCACACTATTAAGAAGGCTCATACCTGAGTAGAACTGGCAAATTGTACAACAGCAAAGGTCTTGATGGTGACATATGGAGCCCTGAATAAATTCAGACAAGGGTGCTTAGTGAAGTGCCTCTCCTTCTATCAGGCAGTGCAGGCTTGTTTGATTGATTGATTGATTGATTGATTGATTGAATTTATATACTGCCCTATACCTGGAGGTCTCAGGGCAGTTCACAGAATATCCTACTAAGATTGGCACAGTAGCTCCTGCTTGTGGTTCCACCAAGGGTTTTGTGTAGGAACCCAGAATAGGTCCTTCTCTGTGGTTGTGCTCTGACTGTGAAACTCTTTTCCCTCAGAAGCACAGATGGCCACAACATTGATGGGGTTTCAGAACTTAGTGGAGATCAGTTTGTTTTCTCCAGCTTATATAGCCACAGTTAAACTGTTTTGAACCTTGAGTTTGTTAGGTATTATAGCCGTGATTGTGTGTGACTGATTTTATTATTCATGCTTTTTTATTGATTTTAAAAAACTGTGTTTTTGTAATGATGTTTATTATTATTATTATTATAGTCATCACTGAAATACTTTACAACACAAAACACAAACGTCAATTCAGAAATTAATAGCTATGCAATATAAATATCAAAACAGTTATATAAATGCAATTAGAATAAAAAATACATAATAAAATACAGATTCTCATAACAGCAACAGCATAAAATGGGAAGGAGAAAATCAGCATCAGGGTTACTAAAATACAAAAACAGTGCTCACAGAATTTTCTTTCTATCTGAAGGTAGGACTTAATCCCAGCTCACCACAGAAAATGGCAGATTCTTCCAGCTCTCACCTGAGAACTTTCCTTTCCTCTCCCAGTGTCTCACCCTGGGAGATCTTCACTCAGGATCCTTCTACCATCTGTCTGCAACTTTTATGTGGGTGCAGTCCTTGACTCCCAATGGCATCCCAGCCCTACAGTGTTCAATGGGGTTTCCTCCCAGATGAGGGTTTGTAGAACTGCAAGTGTGTGTGTGTGTGTGTGTGTGTGTGTGTGCACGCGCAGTATACATGCACTCCCCCACCCCAGAAAACAAATCATATCGCCTGACTTTAGCACTGCTTAATCCAGAAAACATACAAGCTTTCAGTTAATGAAAGATTATGTCCACGAATAACTAAACATTTGTGGCAACCTAACAAGCCAATGCCTTGTTAAAATTAGATTAAGATCCAGAATAGAACCAAATGAAATACTGGCTGAAAGCTCAATAACTAGTAGACATATCAGCTTTACAAACCCACCTAACACCATATTTTATTTATTTTTTTGTTTTTGTTACTCTCTAAAATGCTATGTACGCTGATTAGACCATCCTCATTATCATCACACCCTGTAAGGTTAAAAATTAGCAATTTTTCTAGGGCCAGGTGTTGAACTTCAACTTATATAAAGATGAATTGCAGGAATGTATGAACAGGTGCTGAAGTTCAGATATGAAACTATAAAACTTAGCAGGTGTCTACTGGAATTAGAACCAATATCAAAGAAAATCAGATTGGTATACTCAAAAATGTTGGCAATTCACCTTAGTGAAGTTCCATTAACAGAGAATGTATATACACATTTTTAAAACGGAGGTAGTTGGTAGGAGAAAGTAGTTTTGCATCCCTGGCATCAAACCAGAAATAATGTGTTGGCAGGACACAAAGGTAAACATCTGTTATTGCATTCTTTGCTATATCTACAGCACAAGTCAATAACAAAATTTGCAAAAATTTACTAGAAAAGAGCTGCTAGCCACTGACAGTGAGTAAATGTTGGAATTGTACCAGACTGTAAATTAAATCAGAGCTCAAAATTTTAACTGCATTGTGTGGTATAATTTCCCCATATTATTCTGTAAAAATATTTTGAATTTCTCCATATGATTTTGAATGTCATTGGATATAAGGCTGACTAACAAAATCACAATAAAATTAAAGATACCATTGTTTAATTTGTTTTTAATTCTATGTTTTTGAAAAGTGAAGTCTCAACAGCTGATAATATCAATTGAAAAGCACATTTTTTCCAGCAGTATTTCCAACAAAGAAGAGCATATTTTATATAACTTTGTAGCAGAAATCTATTTCATCTTTAACATCTCTTATTCTCTTTGATTGTGTACTGCTATGTGTTTTATTTCCTTCACATGCTTCAAACATTATACATGACCTTTCTGCTGAATGCTTGTTTTGATTCCTGATGAACTATTACTCACTTTGCTTCCAAAAACATGAACTCTGAAAATTACTAATATAATTGAACTCTTTGCATTTCAAGCCTATGCATGTCTACTCCAAATTAAGTCTCATGAAGTTCAGCGGGGTTTACTCCAAAGTAAGTGGGTACAGGATTGCAGTCTTAACAAATGAATAGCACATTTTGTGAGACTGTTAATTACAAAAGAGAGTGAAGTATTGGCAGGGCTTTGATTGTATTTTATGAAGGCTGAGCAGCTTGAGCTAAATAATCAGCCTTCTTCCCTTCTGCACCAATTTTGTAAATAATCAATCACCTATCATTTGCTTGGTCTATGAGATACTGAATGGCACCCTTGTCTTAAAATCACTATACAAGACCACTTCAAGTGACTGGTGGAAGTAACTGTAGGGTTGGGTTAAGATGCAGTAGAAGTGGGATAACGAATTGGCCTATGAAATGAACAGTAGACCTAGACTGTAACTCTATACTGGGAAGTCAGTCTGCATAGATATGAACCATTTATCCCAAATTATGGCTGCAACCCTACATTCTAATACAGGGTGACTTAGAATAATACATTTAGGAACAGGCAAAACATGAACTAAAACTACGGTGACTTATTAAAATAAACCATCAGCTAACAATGGGTTGTTAGCTTTTTTAATCTTCTCTCAGTTAAATAGATTTTTTTACAACCACAACATACCATCTCTTTCAGAATCCTTATTTATATATATATATATATATATATAAAATAAAACAATCTATTTTTGTTGCCTAAAACATACACAATCTTTAACTAGCACAGTAAAGTTTGGATCACAGTGTCCTTTTAATACCTGGGATAGTGTCAAACTTCCAAGTAATCTCACTGCACATTGCATCCTGAAGAATGACTTACAAGACAACCACACAGAATTTTGATCTATGCAGTATGGCAGAGAATTAAAAGAGAGAGAGAGATTGTCTTCCCTCCAGATCTAGACAAGGCACCTACAGAAAACTGCAGACAAAGTATGCTTCACAGCTGCTTCCTCTGTAGTTTCTTGACTAATAAATGGTTTATAAGCATGCCATCAATGTGTGTTGGTTGGCAAATTTTTCATTGTCTATATTTCTATATGTTTTAAAAAGCAGGAGAGAATCAATTAAATAATAGGGCAGTTGGATACCTCCTCTCAGCTCTGAGGGCAGTTAATTAACATCAAAAGAATATTTTTTTAATAAACACACACACACACTTTTGTGTGTGTCTGCCAAGAGCAGGTCTGTCTGATGAAAGCTTTCCCTTTGATTCTGCCCTAATGGAATAAATGATTTTACGGTATAAATTGTAGTTCTCTATAGAACGCCATGCTAAAATAATATTTAAACTGTTCAGGGAAGTTCTTTGTTATTGTTGGTAAACAGGGTGCCAAATTCTATTCTGATTCTGGAGATGTCAGATAGATAGATAGATAGATAGATAGATATAGATAATGTGAAACATCCATACCTGATTTACATTTGTAATTGGAAAATATGCATTCTGGTTTTTCTAATCACAAAAAATACTGAATGTGAGCCACCCCCTTCTATAGAGGTGATAATATAAATTCTTCTCCCCCACCAGCTATTACATTGTGAAGGTTTTTCAGGGTGATTATGATTTTTATAGGATGCACATAATGATTATAATTAACTCTAAGCTTAAAGAAAATTAGCCTAAAAGAATTAATGGAAATATAAATATTAGTAAGTTTTTCTAGAATCAATTTTTCAAACTATGATAAAGAACAATTAATAAGAAATTCACCAACAAAACATGCACCTAAGATGTACTGTTAGCTCTTGCCAGTGTTCTGTTGTGTAACTGTTTCCTGTGTCTTGAAGAGTTCAAGGTTATTTGGAGTTCAGCCTTTACTCGGCTTGGTAGTGGAAGCAATATTCTTTTTTCCCTGTGATTTCCCCCCTGTTATATTGTCAGTCACTTTTCCCACAGCCTATGACACAGCACGCGAACATACACACAGAAATACATAAAAGGGTTAGGATGTTATCTGTGGTGTTAAAAAAAATACCTTTTTACATGTTTGTTTTTTAAAGTTCAGCTAAGTACAACTTAGATAATATAGTCAACTTTCTCGATGTGGTCCATGGGTCCACTTTTGTGGCAGACATAGTCACACTGGAAGTATGACTATGAATACTATGCTGGTAGAATTTGTGGAATGGGAGGCCTCCATTCTTTCATTGCAATGTTCCTATATTTTCCAAGATATAAGGGCATTACCATAAGACAGTGGTCAAACACTTGCAGATCTGAATGCAGAAGATCCCTGGTTCAGCACCTGGCCTCTACAAGGACAATGTTTGCAAGTAGCTAGACAAGGAAAGCTTCTGCTTGAGACCTCAGAGAACCAAGCCAGAGAAGACAACAATGCTGATTACGAAGCACCTTCCTGAGTTCAAATATTTCCAAAATTCTGCTAATTTATTTATTTTTTAAAATGTGTGAAAATGAAATTATGCTTCTGATTAGGGAGTCCTGTGTTTTCATTCCATGTCAATGAGGTAAATGGGAAGTTATAGGCATCTGGACAAAGGTACACATTTTTAAAAAAGGTAAATCCCGACCTTCTGATCTGCAAGCCCAAAAGGCTCAGTGGTTTAGACCACAGCACCACCTGCGTCCCAAAAGGTACACATAAAAGCATCTCAAACAAAGGTATAGGAGAAGCACTGAAGAGTGATGCTCTTGTGCGCTTTTTTCATCCATCTGTTACATCATGGGATGGGTTCTCTTTGTACTCCCCCTCCCATAGTTACCTTCACTAGGGACTCCCTGCACCCTAGCTCCAAGCAGAGGGTGTTTCGGGGTGTTGGTGTACCCTCAGGGAAGCGAGCTTCTACATGCTGCTTTGACTGAGACCAGTCCATTACCCAAGCACTGCCCCAAGTAGGCTCCTCATTTGCTTGGGCTCCCAGGTCGGTCCTCCTTGGCTGAAACAGTGGTGCCCTCCTTCTCCCTTCACCTTCCCCACCCGTTTCTTCAGTAAAAATCAGTGGATATGGCATAGGCTGTCCTTTCTTACTGCCAACTCTGTTTTGCCCCCATCCTCAATATCTCAACTTGAGACTCCTGTCAGCTTTCCTTGAGGCAGGGTAGCCCTGCCCTCCATCTCCTCACAGGGAGTTGAAGAGACACAGAACTTGTAACCATCCTGGATCCCACACAGCTGGCTAGCATCTGCTCCTGTCACCATCAGGTGCCTCTTCCCTTGCCTGGCCCTCTCCATTCCTTCCCTGGCCCCAGACTATGGGGGTCCTCTTCCCCTCACCCCCACCAAGGAACTTAGCTAGGGGGTTGCCTTTTCCTCCTGCCCCTCCTTCTTGGTAGATCAGCCTACTGCCTCTGAGGTTGCAGCTGTTGCAGACATACTCACTGAGGTCAGGCAACACAAAAGCTTTGACCCAGGCAAAAAGCTGGTCTGCTACCAGTACCCTCAATATCAGCCTCTCCTCTGTTCTCCCCACTTGTAGCAGCTAAGCCCTGTGTCTCGCCTTGGCCAGAGCTCCCTCCACCCCCAATTTTGATCTTGCCAAACAACTGATCAGTGCTGATCAAGTGGCATTCAGCTGCTGCCAGATCCGGGGAGGGCACAGCACCCATGCATGCTCCTCTCCAGTGGCTGAAAACACACAACTGTACTTCAGGGCAGTTGATCTCGCCACAGGCATTCCATTCTCACGTCATTACACCACTCAGCTTCCCTTTGCCTCACAGTCTTATTGTAATCCCCTCCTCCCCCCCCCCTTTTTTCCCCAAGACGTTGTAGCTCTCTTTGTGCCACCACTGTACAGTATTTATATAGCATTTCCCCTAATCTGGACCCATGGGCCTCCAGATATTACTGAATTGCAGTTCCCATCACACCTGGCCACTGGCTACACTGGCTTGGGCTGATGGGAATTGTAGTTCAGGAACATCTGGAGGGCCACATGTTCTCCAGCTGCGTCCTAATGCAATAAATGCTTCACTTATGTTATCTCAGTTATGCTTACCTCGATGCTGTGAGATGTGACATGTACCTACATTAAAACTTCTGAATTCAGTGCTCCAGTTTCCTTACCCAACCCCCAATCGTTCACCTTCCTCGTGACCTTAGCCTTGAGCATTATGAGTGGCAGAAAATAAGAAGGGAAAGTAAGTATTCCATAGCGAAGGAAGAAAGCAACTTGCGTTGGGGAGTGGCGAGAAAGCTGGAGATAGCAACTTGCCACCTGCGCCCTAAGGATTACCAGTGTCCTTTTAAGCTAATGCAATTTTAAAGTTTAGCCACAGTCGCCCTCCAAAAGCAAAATAGAGAGACCTTTTTGTGTTTTGTTTTCGGAGTTTTTTTTTGTCTTGTCAACTAACCCCCTCTAGTGCCGAACAGGCTGTATTTGACCCGCGGGCTGCTCACAGCTTCTCAGCTTAAGCGAGAGCATCATCTTCCCTCTCTGCCTTTTGCCCACACATCCATATACATACCGGTCTCACCTCTTCTCCAGAGAACTGGGGAGGTGACACAACAAGAGTCCGATTTCTTTTATTGCTTGCTTTCCTCCCTCCCCTCCCCTCCCACACACCCATTTAAGGATCCAATATTATCGTGACCCCCCTCTTTTTTTGGCGAGGAAGGAGGAGAGAGAGAGAGAGAGAGAGAGAGGGATTTCTGCAGCAAGCGGTGGCTGCTGCTTGAAATGTGGCGTGCCCAGAAAACCTCAGCAGCCCTCCTGCCGGCTCGGACGCCAGGTAATATTGATCCTGCTTAGCTCCCCTGCCCAGGGCTTCAAAAACAACCACCCTCCAGAAAAGCAAAGGAGGAGGGCAGGGCGGGGAAGAGAATGGTCCATCCCCAAACCGCAGGCGATGGGAAGGCGCGGAGATGCCGGTAGGCGCGCGGAAGACAACCAGCCCAACTGAGTGTGATCCGCGACTGCTTGGCGTCAGGGAGCCACCGTCCCAGCCAAAGGGAGTCCGTGGCGGCGGCGGCTGGGAAATCCCGCCTGGCAAGTTTTCTTGACGGCTGAGCGGAGGCGGGGAGCTGTCCAGCGTTTCAGCACCTTCCAGCCGCGGACCGGAGAAGGCGCCTCGGCGAGAGGACCTTCCCACCACCAAGGGAGGAAATTATTCTGGCTCCCGGGCGCTGCCTGTCCCTCATGGGCAGCCGGGAGGACGGGCATTCGGCGAGGGGGGCGAAGATGTCGCTGCGCCCCAGGAGGCTGTTGCAGTTGTGGGGTTGGCGGCCAGTAAACGGGATGGTGCTGCAAGGCTGAAAGAGAAGTGAGACGCAAGAAGGCAGCCAGGTGGGCGCCACCAGGCTGGGCAATTCCCCCCTCCCTCCACACACACACACACACGGATTTTACACACACTGCGCCTCAGCCAGGGAAAGTTTGCCTGCCGTGCGCTCCTCGCCTTGATCGCAAGCCCTTCGCCTTCCCAACTCGACGGTGTCCCTCGGCCTCTGCTGCTGCTCAGAGGGAGCCTGGCTCGGCTCGGGACGCCCTCTCACTCAGGTGGATGCGATTTCTTCAGCCTTGGCAGCGCCTAGTAGCCTGGACCCTCCTTCCCCTTGGGGCCTCAGGCATTGCCCATTAGCCTGGAGGAGGAAGAGAAGCTGAAGCCCCCTGCCTCTCCCGGAGGCCAGGACAAGGGGCTCCAGCACCAGCCATGGGCAGCAGTGATATGAGGGGCTTCTTCCTTTGGAAATTTAGCCTGGTCTTCCCTCTGCTGACAGCGTGTCCGGCGGGCTGCAGCCACGTCTCCAGCAATCAAGGTAAAGGGAAACTGTTGGGTGGGAAGGGAGAGGGATGCGCTGGAGAGGGAGGCAAGACTGAATGTGCAATAATACTAATAATTTTTTTTAAAAGCAGCTCAGGGCTGCAGGGTGTTTGCTGGGGGAAAGGGCAGCCCCCACAGGCATAGAAGGGTTATTGGATCCTCGCGATGGGCTGGCAAAAGCTTGGCTGCTTCTCATCAGCGAGTGTCTATTGACTTGCCCCACTTTGGTAGCTGACGGTGGGGGTGGGAAGAAGCCTTTGCATTCTCATGCATGGTGGAGAGGAAGTAGAACTCGGGGTGGTAATTGCAGGATTCCCCAGGCTCTGGCCACAGTGGCGGGTCAATTATTCTAAGCCTGAAGAGTGATCTGAAGCTGTGCTTCTGATTAGAAATCTCAGTGAAACTTTGGAGCTCTCCATTTTAGTTTGCATACACATCATGACTCTTGTTTTACTCAAGTGAGTTAAAGACCATGAGATCAGACCACTGCTTGATCGAAAGCACAGCTTCTCCTACAGGTATCTGAGATGGATGGAATTTTTTTTAACTACTGTAATTAAGAAAACCGGGGGTGGGTGGGAACCAGAGGGCATCAGTTTCAGTAGCATAACCTAAACAAAAAGCTGAAAACCAGTGCCTCTGGGTTCATTTGTGGGTTTTTTGGTCATTTTCCTTTTCCTTCATCACACTGCCATGAAAGCGTACCCACCCACCCCCTGGTCACCTTCCTAACAACAAACTTAGTATTCATTTGTTTTGGGTAGTATTCTGAAGACATCAGCATTGCTTCTGCAGATACACAGTAGGCTTCTGAGGCCTATCTTCACACAGAAGCCTCTTGCTTCCCTGAAAAGTCAGGGGTTCCTGTAAAATAGTCTCCAGTCCTGCACGAGCCCTTGCAACTGCAAGGGAAACCTTGGAGAGTTCATATCATATTAGTCTGTGCACATGGCTCTTTTTGGATCCTATTTATTTATCATTTATTTCACAGGATTTGTATACTGCTGGATTGTAATAAAACCTAAAGCAGTTTACAAAGTGGGATCCTGACCTTAGCTTTCTGTAGCAAAGGTGTCTTTTATAGATGTGATCATCTGAAACTAATTATCCCATTTGCATGCATGTGCCCTTTCACTATTACCACCCTCTCTAGCATTATCTTTTATATAATTATTTTAACACGCAATATGCTTTTGCATTCTTTGTCTTGCTTGCCCTTATACAAGTCCAGCCCAGGTGTCCTAAAACCCAAACACTGTAGTGTATGTTTTCATGGTTTGATACTTTTTATCAAATAAAATTCATTTAAAATATCAGACACTATATCCAGTAGACTGCATTGGCTGTCCCACTAAAAAAAAAAAAAAACCCAAAATGTTTCAGATTAAATCTTTTAAAGTGACCACCTCTGTTGGCTGAGTCAGTAGAAAAGCTTTCAGGTGGGTCCTGCTCTCCTCAGGAGATTTCTGAGCACTTTCTACTCTGCCCTAGCAGCATAATTGGTCTCATAAAAGGTAACATCTGAGCCATTCTGGATCCTACCTTTCTTTCTTTTGGGAGCCTCATGGCAACCAGTCTCGTTACTACTTAGCAATCTGTGGATACTCATGATGACAGGAAAAGCCACAGAATGTCAACAGATGAATCTCTATTGATTTCTGAGAGTACAGAATTCTACCCTTGCAGGAGACATTGGGCAAAAAACAAAAAGATGATCATCAAAGCAAGGTTATTTTGGGAAAGCCTTTTTTTTAAAAAAAACTGGGCTACGTGTGAGAGTGCTATAAAGAAACATATAATGCAAGATGAAAGAAAGAATCAATCTGCACCGCTGTAAGTAAGGCTGCAGGCAGGCTCTCTCTTTTAAGGACTATTTCCAGAGATTTATAATTGGGTAACTAAAGTTGCTGTCAGCTAAAAAAAATAGACAGCCAAGGTGTGGAAGTGTAGTATGTTTTTTCAATTCAGATACCAGTTGTAGGCTTCGATTTTGCCAGTAACTAATTCAGTTTTCATACTGAGGATCCAATTTTACAGGTCCATGCCACCCAACATGGACTGACTGATACACCATTAACAAACAATATAAGACTCTTCATCTATCATCATACACATAATGAATGTTCAAGCCCACCCTAAATACCATTTCTAAATGCCTTATCATAAAATCATTTTAGAATTGTGGATCTTAATCTTCATTCATATTTGCATAATGCAAAATGCATTTAGCAATGTTTTACTAGCCATGCTATACTGTATTTTAGCTCTCTGGCAGCCTCTGTACAGACCAAAATTTACTGCTGTGCCTACCTTTATTAAAGAGAACCACTGACTCCTGCTTTGAGCCTTATGGCATTTGACTAACTAATGACTGTTAGCCTTCCATGCACAGCCGGTGTTCTGTACAACATCCAGCATATGGTTGATTATTAAATGAGAGGAGATTCTCCAGATATATATTTTTTAAAATATAACAAAAAAATGGTGAAATTTACATTTTCTGTGCTATTACTTTCAACAACATACTAGAGCATTAAAAAACCAAATACATTTGCTCAAATGCACTATGTGCACTATCACAGGGTATATAGCATATATTTAAACCCATGTTGCGATATCCCTTCATCTGCGAGCTTGAGCATAATTATCTCCTGATGATCCCCCAAGTAGTGTGCTATGAGAACAAAATTGCATGATTTGACCCCTTCATTATTTGTGTCCACCAGCATCCAACACCTGCCCCTCAAACCATTTGTCTTATTTGAATTGATCCAATTTTACCTCTAGGCCAAGCAACATAATAATTAAATGTGTGTTCTAAAATACATTAGACAGAACTTTGTATATGTCAGTTGCCTTGACCCTAGTTGTTCTTTGGTCTCATCTGCATAAATCAGCACAGCAAAAAAACATTTTCAGAAGGGAGCTCAGAGATGTAGTCAACAAACTAATACTAGGCAATTTTTTAAATAAACACTTGCATTGGCAGCTACCTCCATTTCTTAAATAGCTAGTTGACCTAGCATTTTATTTTCTACATGCTCTACTAAAATTGCAGTTAAACTACACTGATAACCTTATCTGCTCTTAAACAGTATCTGCTATATTGCACTTAACTAATAAATGCTGTGTTATAGATTAGCCTTTAAGCAAAATTGGTACAGTGTGTGGTTTTTTCCCTAAGAGCTCAAATCACTTCACATATTTTGTCTGGGTCTTATGATACTAAAATGCTGTGTGATTGCCATCTCTCTTTGACTTCACCCCAAACTGCTCCTCTGGTGTCTATATAAATGTGGGACACCCTGATGGTGATATTGTTTATACCACTCACTCACCCACCCACTCCAGAGAAAGGCAATTTTGACAAGGCTAAAATGGATGTCACTGACATCAGTTGGATTTACTGCATGAAGGTGAGCCATCACTAATCCATGCATCAACCCTGTGATGTTTCTGTTTCCATACTATTCCATACTTAATCCAGATAAGACTGAGTCAGTGTTGGTGAGTAGCTCTCTAGACCAGATAGATAGGGTTCAACCTTCTCTGGAAGGTGTTGCACTTTCTCTAATGAAAGTGGTGTGCAGCTTGGGAGTATTTCTGGGTTTGTTCCTGTCTCTGGAGGCACAAGTGACATCCATGACACAGAGTGCTTTCCATCAGCTTAGGCTGGTGGCCTAGCTGCGACTGTTTGGATGGGGATAGCCTAGCTTCTGTTGTCTGGGTTTTGTGTGGTGCAATAGCTTATACTTGAGTGCACTTTTGAAGATGGTTCAGAAATTGCAGCTGGTGCAGAGGTTGGCAGCAAGATTGCTGAATGAGAGTAGATGTTCTGAGCATATAACACCAATCCTTACCCAGCTGCACTGGCTACCAATTGGTTTCTGGCTTCAATTCAAAAATGGTGGTTGTAACCTATAAAGCCTTATATGGCTTGGGACACTGGCATCTCAAGGAACATTTCTCCCCATATGAACCTACCTAGTACTTATTATCACCATCAGAGGGTCTTCTCTGGGAATCTCCCCTGATGGAGGTACAGAGGTTGTCAATGAGACAACGGACCTTTTCAGTGATAGCTCCCCAATTGTGCAACACTCTCCCCAGGAAAGTCACGTAGCACCAGTGATATTTTTCTAGAAAAAGAGATGCCAGAACTCTGCATGAAGGCCTCAGCATGAGCAGCATCCTTGTTCTCTTATAATAGCAATGGCGCCACCTGTGAGGTGCAGGAACTGAATTCCAGTGAGTTCCAGCTGAAAAAAGCCCTGCATAGCACCAACAGTGGCAGCTTTTCGAACACCAGAAAAAGACATTCCTGTTCCCCTGGCTTGTCTAAATTTAGATCATAATGTACAGTAATATGATCTATGACCTGACTTGTCCTTTTGAGTCTTGTTGATGGATGAACACCTTCATTCCTTCATTAATTTAATAAGTTTAATATTTTATTGTTGTGTTTATGGGTTTTATCCGCTTGATAAGTTACCGTATTTTAACTATATTGTAAGTTGCTTTGAGATGTTTTCTAAAAAGCAATGAGATAAATAATAATAGACTGCACATCAGATTTAGTGGTTTGCCTAAGGCCATTCAGTGAATTCATTGACCTAGAACAGCCTTTCTCAACCATGAGTCCCCAGATGTTGTTGGACTATAACTTCTATCATCTATAACCACTGGTCCTGCTAGCTAGGGATGATGGAAGTTGTAGTGCAACAGTGTTCAGGGATCTAAGGTTGAGAAGGGCTAATCGAGGGACTTACCAGCTTATAGCTCATGCACTTAACCACCAAGCTACACTACCTATTTTACTGTTAAAATTTTAATTTCCTTAAATGTATTATGAAGAGGAAGAACTTTAAAGAAATTCAAATTAGATTTCATGTTTATCCTATAGGTTTGTTGTTGTTGTTGTTGTTGATTTTTATGCTGCCTTCCTGCCATAAGACACCCAAAGTGCCAAAGCACAGATTGTTTTCAAAACAAGAAACTTTAAACCAGCAGTGTTTAAATGGAAATTATTGTAAAAATAGCAGTATGATTGTGAAGGAATGCTCAGAACTAGGCTAACCACGACCCCAGCAAAAACTGTCATGATGGAATTCCATTCTCAAATGTTATTAGGAAGTTAAAAAAAAAATCAGAGTGAAATAGTATTCAGGGACAGGATGCCTAGCCTTTATGTGAAAATTATAATTTATTCTAGACTTGTTAGCCCAAATTAACCACCACTCTTGAGCTTGTATTCAAAATCATTAATACAGATTCAATTGCTAGACGAGGCACTTAGAAGAAATCAGTTGATCCTTTCCCCTAGCATAAGCACACTAGCTGTGAGTCCAAAGGAGGTCGTTGAAGTGACTGACTAAACTAAATCATTCTGCATGCTTTGGGGAATGTCTACTCAGGAACAGGAACATGGCACTCCCACCCACCCCCCTGATGTTCATTTACATATACAGTGGTGGTACTTTGTTAAATAAATAAATACTAAATGATGAATAAACAAAAAAAAAAGTTCTGTATTGTAGATAGCACTAAGGCATATTTGCGTGTTGGTTCTTTGTATTTAAACGGCATTTCTGTGCACTCTGGTTTCCGTCACGGTGTTCCATTGCACCAGACGCGGTATAGTTATGCTGGCCACATGATCCAGAAAGTTGTCTGTGGACAAACTCCGGCTTCCTCGGCTTGAAAGCAAGATGAGTGCCACAACCCCATAGTGGCCTTTGACTGGACTTAACCGTCCAGGGGTCTTTTACCTTTTACCTTTACCTCTTTTTATTTAATGGTTGGTTCGTTTATTCAAACCTTTCCACACTCTGCAAAATGCCAGTTTTGGGCAGCATGATCATGCTGTCAATCATATAATTTAAAAATCTGCTCAGACTAGTACTGATCAAGTCTATGAAATATTATTTGTAAGCTTAAAAGCACCACACAGCATCCTCCTTAAGGATACACTACACATACTTTGCTTAAACAAAGAATGTTGAAAAGTGAAGCAGACTTACATAGACTTGAGGTGGAATAATATAGAAAGGGGGCATTGCAAGTGTAGAACCACTGACTGCATAAATATACCTGAGCAAGTACCAATTAATTATTTTAATTGATAGGAGGCAAAAAAAATAATTCAAGGTTCTATAATCTGTTTCTTTTGTAGTCAGCAAAAACACAACGAAGCACTTCATGAGGATATTTTGTAGTGTTAATTTCACAAAACAGTTTGCTTAAGAATATATGCAAAGGGCTGAATCATTTCTATTTGCATATTGCTCTGTCAGCTACAAAGAAAGTTTCGACTTGGATCTGCTTTGAGCAACCAATGTCTTTGTCCTCCTTTGTTTCAAGATAATTTAGTGATAAAGCACAAGTTGCACAGAAATTATCGGGGGGGGGGGATGAGTGTGAACCAGAAAAGAAAAAGTCTTGGTTTCCCCTCTTTAGCCCACTAAAAATGCTTTTGAAGTAAACTTGTGGACCACTGGAATGTTAAGCCTCATTGATTTCAGTGGCATTTAAGCATTGCCAAGTTGCTAATAGCATCATTATTGACATCGTCTTCATATTACTGCGGCTGCATATTGTACAAATTCAAACCCACTTTTTTTTTTTAACAACTCAGTTTATGTTCAGTTTATATTCCTTATGCAAGGCACGGGGAGAGATCATAGCTGAGCATATGCTTTACGTGCATGAGATTCTAGTTTCAAACCTTAGGATTTACAATTGTTAAAAGTAAAGAAGAGAAATAAGGTGCAGGCGATGGAATGATCTCTTTCTGAGACCCTGGAGAACCACTGCCCACAAAAGTAGATAATATGGGCTAGAAAGACAAATAGTCTGACCCAGTGTGAGGCAGTGTCATGTGTAAGAAAAGGTTGTATCTACAGTTCCTCTTTGAAAGCATAATTCCCCGTAATAAGAGGTAGAATTCTAATCAGCTGCATGCAACCACAGGGTCTTGTGTTGTGGGTTTTTTTTAAAAAAAAATGATTTTAAAATTTGTATTCATGAGGTGATGGCTCTTTCTTCTCTGCTGTGCTAACAGAACGGAAGCTTTAATTCTTTAAATTTACTTCCTGAGCTTCTCAATGGTTTCCCCTCCCTTGTAAATCAATGGATGGTGCGGAGTTCCATCTGTGGCAAGGCAGAGTGAAACAATAGTATTGACAAAGGAGTAAACTTCTTCGTTCTGTCTTAATTGAGTGGTAACTTCAAAAATAAATTGTGACTGAGGTAAGGACTGGCCTCCACTCTTGAAGAGATCTGTGGACAGCCCAGATAATTGCTCACAGAATGCTGTGCACAAGCACTGCATCAAAAATCAACTTGAAATCTTGGTCTTCTGGCTGTGTGAGCTCTCCATGTAAACTGTTGTTGTTTTTAGTTCCCTTCCATTAGTATTCAACCAATAGCCAAGCCTTTGAAGGGGTAAGATTTAAAACAAAACAAACCATCAAACAAAAAACCACAGTGGTTTTATTGCTGACTGGAAAGTTCACAACACCCCTAATCCCAGGTGAAAGGGCTCAGGTTCCAGAATTGGGTAAGAACACTCTAATTTCACAAACCAAAAACACCAATAGGAGCAATTAAGCACAGTAAGTAAATATCGAAGATTCACTTAACATGCATGTTTTATCTTGATTATAATTTCTTTCTAGGTTTGTTAGGGAATTTCAGTTCCATAACAAATGCAGACAGAAAAAGAAATGATTATGTTTTTAAATGATTGGAATAAATTTAAAGGAGCATAATGACAGGTGCTGAAAATAATGCAGTAGGACTGAAACATTTACTGAAAGAGGAAGTCCTAGGCCTAGAGAGCTGATGCAGAGTAATGGCTAAAAGACTGCCTAATGGATAAGGAAGTCTATGGTTTGAATTTCCCATCTATCATGAACACATACTAGTTGGCGTTGGACAAATGATGCTTTGCCTATCTTCTATATGGATAATAATTGTGGCCTGCCTTAAAGGATTCTTGGAAGGATTCCAACACGATAATATATGTAAAGATTTTTGCACATTTGAAAGAGCTAAAATGACATACATTTTAAATATTATTATTATTATTATTTGTTTACTAGTGTCAATTGAAATGTCATTCTTAAGGCAAAGCAGCTTCAGAGAAGGTGACTTTAATTGTGAGGAGGGAACAGGGCCCATGCCTCCTCCTTTTACAATGTAATCCTGATCCTACTCTCCCCACCCCCAGCTGCTGCTGCTAAAGTAAAAAAAACAGTCACATTAAATAAATGCACACATTTAAAGTTACACTTGCTTTAGCCCTAAAATGAAGCCTACTGGATAAAGTCATGTCAATTCATCCCATCAAAGAGTATATTTATATGACTGAGTGAGAACGTGTGAGACAGCTATCATCTCAAGAGCTCAACATGTTGAACTGTGTTGGCTCAAAAGGGAGCATTCCTAAACACAACCCCTCCTTTACTGGCATCTGGTTGTGGTCTTCACGGTGGTGAACAGCACCCTCTGGTGGCTATCTTTTATTTGTTTATTTTGTTAACCACAAAATACCAGACCGAGGGCAGATAGCTTGGCCCTCTCTCTGATTTTGCTTTTTTATTATTGTTGCAAGTTGTTTTAAACTGTTTTTAAGATTGTGTTCTAATGTTGTAACCTGCCTTGGCACTTTATGGTAATAAATAAATGAAATCATTATTCTATCCTCATTCTAGGTATCTTGTGAATGAGAGAGAGAGAGAGAGAATTGTGTAATGAGATTCCATGTATTTAAAATACTATTACAAACAATAGCAAATACATATTGGGAACTAGGTGCACAATAGGGGTGGGGTGGAATGACCAGGGTAGATGAAGAATTGGGGCAAGACAAAGGCAGATAAAAGTTTATAAGTGGATAGGGAAAGGATGTGGCGAGTAAATTAAAGGTTTACGATGGTGTCCTGCAGCAGAAAGTGTTACTACCTCCAGGGTAAGTGTTAGGAAATAACGCAACCTAAGAGCTAGCTGGCAAGCATTTTGGATTAACAATAATAATAATACCTTTATTGTCATTGTACAACCTGTGTACAATGAAATTAAACGAGCCTCCCTCCCCTCCCCAAACACTCAATCTCTTATCAAACAACACACCACCTCGCAAGTCAATTTTGCTATGTTATTTTTCATTCAACAGCCTAACAGCCCACGGATAGAAGCTATTTTTTAGCCTGTTGGTATGGCTGATTATACTTCTATATCTCCTGCCCGAGGGTAGAAGATTAAAGAGGTGATGGCCAGGGTGTGAGTCATCCCTGAGAATTTTTCTCGCTCTCCTAAGGCAATGATCCCTTGCGATGTCATCTAGCGGACTCAAGGGACAGCCCATGATATCATGTGCTGTATTCACCACCCTCTGTAGAGACTTTCTGTCCGTGGCTGTCAGGCCAGCATACCACACTGTGATACAATATGAAAGGACACTTTCTATTGTGGACTGGTAAAAGGAGTTCAGGGACGTGGGTGGCACTGTGGTCTAAACCACAGAGTCTAGGGCTTGCCGATCAGAAGGTCAGCGATTCGAATCCTTGCGACGGGGTGAGCTCCCGTTGTTTGGTCCCAGCTCCTGCCCACCTAGCAGTTCGAAAGCATGTCAAGTGCAAGTAGATAAATAGGTGCCGCTGCAGCTGGAAGGTAAATGGCGTTTCTGTGTGCTGCTCTGGTTTGCCAGAAGCAGCTTAATCATGCTGGCCACATGACCCGGAAGCTGTCTGCTGACAAACGCCGGCTCCCTCGGCCTATAGAGCAAGATGAGCGCCGCAACCCCAGAGTCATCCACGACTGGACCTAATGGTCAGGGGTACCTTTACCTTTACTATAAGGAGTTCATCAATTGTTGTTTAACATTATTCTTTCGCAAGACCCTGAGGAAAGGGAGTCTCTGTTGGGCCTTTCTGACCACCTGAGTTATGTTGATTTTGCAAGTGAAGTCCTCACTAAGGTAAACTCCCAAGAATTTAAAGGAGGAGACTCTCTCCACACAGCACCGCCCCCCGATATACAACCACAAATATTTACATTCAATCTAGAAATACTGTACTATTTAGATGAGGAAAGAACAAGGCATCCAATGGCATCCAATCAGGTGCGAAACTCATGTGGCCACTAGTCATCTGAACCAGTTCCTAATTTTGGTGACTACATAGAGGAAAATCAAATTATTTACCATTCCTTTTGGCCGTTGGGTTAAGCGCAGCCATTGTCTTCTATTTGTGGAATACAAATGAGGGATTTATGGATAATTGAATATTTCTCTGAAGCATCCTGATTGAATAATTGGTTAGGTTACTTTTGAATCTCAGTGAGGCCTACAAAACAGGCTGACATAGGTGCAGTCATAGAGCACCAAGTTCATGATAGCATTTGCTAAGCACATAAACAAAGTTTAAGGGCTCTTCATAGTTTTGAAATGATTTAATTGTTAGCTTTAGCCTGTGGCTAAATTCAATTGTCCTTTAACAATGTTTCTAAGCAGGTTTTTTTAAAAAAAGAGTACCTTGATGGGGTACTTGTCTTTGGTGGTACACTCAGTCCTAACAAAATCCATTAATTTTCTCTATAGACGTCTATGAAAGCACATGTGGTATAGTGGTTAGAATAGCCTTTCTCACCCTTGGGTCTCCAGATGCTGCTGGACTACAACCCCCATCATCCCTAGCTAGCAGGACCAGTGGTCAGAAATCATGGTAATTGTAGCCCAACAACATCTGGGGACCCAAGGTTGAAAAAGGTTGGGTTTGAGTGTTGGGATGGGGAGACCTGGTGTGAATCCCTGCTTCAGCCATGACACTCAGCGGAAGACTTTTTGCCAGTCAAATTCTCTTGACTTATCCTAACTTAGAGTTGTAATGAGGATAAAAGGGTAACCCAACAAAGTATGTCTCCCTGAGTTCTTTGGTAAGAGGGGTGGAATATTAATGTGCAGGTTAATACTGAAATGGAGGCCTTGAGAGCTGTCTAGTTAAGTAAAATTTGAAAAGTATAATTTTGTGAAACCACTACAGCAGTGTTTTGTTTTTAAAATAAGCAATGGGATTTGCAAGAGAGATTTTGTACCTTTATAGTTAAAAATCTTGAATAAAACATTTATTTATTCTAGGGAATCATATTTATTCTTCAGAATTATGAGGAATGTTTAATCTAGCCCTTTTCAGACTATGCAGAATATTCTCCCTGTACAGCTGCTGTTAGGGTTACCAACTCACGGCCTAAAGCTGTCTCCTGTTCCATTAACATATGTATGAAGAAATAAACTTAACAGTTGTTGCATCTTCTGGAATATTGCTCCATCTGTCTTACTCCCTATAGAGATACTGCCACACTGTAATGGGAGGAACCACGACTGTCAACTTCTCCCTGCATGCAGATGTTCAAGGAACTCTAACTCCCTTAGGGTCAGAAGTTTGCAGCCCAAGGCAGCCTAGACGTTCTTACAATACAACCACTGCACACTGTATGCCCCAGATAGGAGACTCTGGCAAATCGTCCCTATCAGCAAGTCTCATACTCAAAATGTGAAGAGCAGATGAGAAAGATCAACAGCTTTCACCTGTAACTTTGATTCATGACAATTTTTTTCTAAGATGGAGCAGAGGGAGCCAGACACTTAAGTGAGACTAAATGCATTTTCAGTGCAGCTCATCCCCCCTTTTTTTCAGTGGAAGCTCTGTTGAGGGACCAGATTGGCAGCACTTTCCAAAGAAGACTCCTACAGTTGCTTTTTTCATCAAAATAAAAGTGACCAGTTTAAGCATACTTTTTAAAGCACACATGCTATTGGCTCAATGGGGACTCAGCAGCAGGAAGTGGGGATGTTTTATAGGACCATTCATTTAATGTGGGTGCTGCTTGGGGCTTGAAAGTACAGTGGTACCTCTGGTTACGAACTTAATTCGTTGTGGAGGTCCGTTCTTAACCTGAAAACAGACTTAACCTGAAGTACCACTTTAGCTAATGGGGCCTCCCACTGCTGCTGTGCCGCCGGCACATGATTTCTGTTCTCATCCTGAGGTAAAGTTCTTACAAATTGTTTGTAACTCAAGGTGTTTGTAACCCAAGGTACCACCATATATTATATGTGGCCAGTCTGTCAGCTCAAGGCTTTCAAACATCAGTAAAGTGAAAAAAATAGTGTATTCTTGACTGGTATTAGATTTCTAGATGCTAAAAGCTAATACTTAAGCTTTATTAATGCTTTCATATCCCTGAACATTTTGCAGACGAAAATAGAAACATGTGTTTTGAGACATCTATTCTTACATCAAAGATCATGACCCGCTGAGTCCTTTTTTTCAGGCTGACTATTGTATCCATTTACTCTAGTAATCTGTGGAAAGCTGGCTAGTAGGGTATGTTGCGTTGTCGTTTTGTCATACCTGCTTTTCTTTTTAAAGACTCAGTCATGTTTAACAAAACATTCACATCACAATCCAGTGCATATTTACTTGGAAGTAAGCACCTGCACGGTGGCGAAAATAATAACAATAGTGATTATTGCTGCCCAAATAGAGGGCTCTGCTTTGCACCTAGCGCACCAGCAGCCACCCTGTCTGGCCTATTAGAGGCGGTGGCCGGCTGGGCCTTGGAGTTCCCTAACCTATTGGTATTGGGGGAATTCAACATCCATGCTGATGCCACTCCCTCCTCACAGGCTCTGGACCTGGTGTCTTCCATGGCGACACTAGGGCTCTCCCAGTTTGTTTCGGGCCCCACACATCAAGCAGGCCACACGCTGGATTTGATCTTTGGTGTGGGTATAGATGTGATCATGTCTCCTTCGATGAAGGTGCCATGGTCTGATCACTACGCTCTGAAAGCCAGGATTGACTTTCCACCCCCACCCTGCTTAGGTGCCGAGCCGATTTGGGCTCGCCCGCAGAGGCTGATGGACCCTGATAGATTCCGCCAAGCCTTGCGGGACCTTGTTCCCCCTGGCGACTCATTGACTGAGCTTGTTGAGGGCTGGAATATCCAGCTCCTGGCAGCCATCGATGAGATTGCACCGAAGCGCCCTCTGCGACCCCGCAGAAACTGGGCTCCCTGGTTTACCGAGGAGCTCCGGAAAATGAAGCGGGACCTCAGACGGCTAGAGCGAGTATGGCGGGGTGCCCGTGACGGAGCCTCAAGAACATCTTATAGGGCTTTTACGAAAACCTATGAGATGGCGGTGAAGGCTGCTAAGAAGTCTTACTTCTCGGCCTCCATTGCATCCGCTAGCTCTCGCCCGGCGCAATTATTTAGTATAATCAGGTCTTTAACGTCCCTTGAGGGACAGCCAAATTTAAATAACAATTTGACACACAGCTGTGAGGCATTTGTGAGCTTTTTTGCGGAGAAGGTCTTGTTGCTCCGCCATGACCTCCCTGCCAATTTGGATACAATAAAGGAACTGGAGGCCCCTCGACTGTCCTCGGGTCCAGTATTGGACCACTTCGACCGAATATCCCCAGCCGATGTGGACAGACTCCTCAGAGCTGGAAAGCCCACCACCTGTCCTCTCGACCCGTGCCCATCTTAGAGCGTGTCCAGACGAGGTGCGGGCCCTCCTGGGGGATATCATCAATTTGTTCCTTGGCACGGGGACATTCCCAGGGGAACTAAAGGAGGCAGTGGTGCGCCCGCTCTTAAAGAAAACATCATTAGATCC
Source organism: Podarcis filfolensis (assembly GCF_964270895.1). NCBI lineage: Eukaryota > Metazoa > Chordata > Lepidosauria > Squamata > Lacertidae > Podarcis > Podarcis filfolensis. The sequence continues at coordinate 65,246,358 of NC_139607.1, read as the reverse complement.
TTTAGATCTATCCAATTACCGCCCGGTTTCGAATCTTCCATTCCTGGGTAAGGTGATTGAGAGAGCGGTTGCTGAACAGCTTGGTGGGTTTCTGGATGAAACATCGGCTCTGGATCCATTCCAGTCCGGCTTCCGCGCTGGTCATGGGACCGAGACAGCTCTGGTTGCCCTAACAGATGATCTTCGTAGACAGCTGGATCGAGGCGGGTCGGGGCTGGTGATTCTTCTAGATCTGTCAGCAGCTTTCGACATGGTCGATCACGAACTTCTGGACCACCGCCTTGCCGACGTGGGGATCCAGGGCACAGTCCTTCAATGGCTGCGCTCGTTTCTCTCTGGTCAGGGACAGAGGGTGGCGCTTGGGGGGGAATTGTCATCGCGCCACTCCTTGGTGTGTGGAGTACCTCAGGGTGCGATACTCTCCCTGATGCTTTTCAACATCTTTATGCGCCCCCTCGCCCAGCTTGTCCAGAGTTTTGGGCTGGGTTGCCATCAGTATGCTGATGACACCCAGCTCTATCTGTTGATGGATGGCCATCCTGACTCGGCCCCAGACACACTGACCAGATGTCTGGAAGCTGTGGCTGGATGGTTACGTGGGAGCCGGTTGAAGCTAAATCCTTCGAAGACAGAGGTCCTGTGGCTGGGACGGGACGATATGGGATTGGGGGGGCAACTCCCATCTCTTGCGGGGGCGCAGTTAGTGCCAGCACCGTCCGTTAAGAGTTTGGGTGTAATCTTCGACACCTCCCTTTCCATGGAGGCGCAGATTGCAGCTATAACAAAGGCGGCATTTTTCCATCTCCGCCAAGCTAAGCAGTTGGCTCCTTACCTCTCTCGCCCTGACCTAGCCACTGTGATCCATGCGACGGTCACCTCCAGACTGGATTATTGTAACTCGCTCTACGTGGGGCTGCCCTTAAGACTGACCCAGAAACTCCAGCGGGTGCAGAATGCTGCAGCGAGACTCCTTACGGGGTCTTCGCTGCGAGATCACATTCACCCAGTGCTATATCAGCTGCACTGGCTCCCGGTGGAGTACAGGATCAGGTTTAAGGTGCTGGTTTTAACCTTTAAAGCCCTATACGGCCTAGGACCCTCGTACCTACGGGACCGCCTCTCCTGGTATGCCCCACAGAGAAACTTACGGTCTTCAAATAAAAACATCTTGAAAGTCCCAGGCCACAGAGAAGTTAGGCTGGCCTCAACTAGAGCCAGGGCTTTTTCGGCTGTGGCTCCGACCTGGTGGAACACTCTGTCACAAGAGACTAGGGCCCTGCGGGACCTGACATCTTTCCGCAGGGCCTGCAAGACAGAGCTGTTCCGCCAGGCCTTTGGCCAAGACACAGCCTGACTCCCTCCCTCGGCAATCTTCGCGGAGCTCTGGCCCAATGGTGGCCAGTGACTTGAATTTAATTAATTTTATAATGAATGATTTTAGAGTGTTGTTTGTGTTGTACTTTTGTACTGTTTTATTGTTGTTAGCCGCCCTGAGCCCGGCTTCGGCTGGGGAGGGCGGGATATAAATAAAATTTATTATTATTATTATTATTATATAGTATAGTTGCAATTTAGAAATAATCATTTAAACAGAAATATAATACACTTCACCATAGTGGGATGCAGTGTAGTCAGGTGTCTACTCAGTCTGCTGACCAGGTGCTGCACACTGTTAATGGGCAAATTTACAGGGTAAGGATTTGATTCTCCCTTCTTATGGTTATTTATCTTCAAACAGGATTTGAACTAGACAGCTCTTCAGAGAAAGACCTTAGAACAGAAAACTGACCTCTGTAGAACAGGGCACATAATCAGTAAACCCACGCACTGGTGGTTATAAAGAGGTGGAAAGCAAGTAATACACTGGCATTTTGTCTCCTTGCACACACATCTGCATGCATGCAAACTAGGATCAATATCCATCCACCAGATTCTGCATGCATGTGCAAACAATAGAGACAGGAATAGGTGAAAACCTGAAGGACTTGAGTGCCTATGTGAATGTGCTAACACAAATGTATAAAAAGGCATCCTGAGCATGTAAGTAAAAGGGACAAAAAAAAAACTGAGGCTGAGCATCACTGGTAAATAGGAAAAGTTGAAGCATATGTGCTGTTTTATTTTAAAGGAATGAAATGCCATTTTATATGTTGGTTATTGGAGAGACCAGAAAAGAAGTCTTTCCACAGTATAATGCTTTTGTCATTGTCTGATGGCAATTTATAGTCCAAAACAGCCATTGTGAGTAGAGCTTTTCATGTAGCTGTAGGATCTGACCATGACCCAGGAAATCGCAGCTGATACAGACATTTACATAAATTTTCCCCTGCCTGAAACCAACTTTAAGGTGACAAAAAGGTTGTAAAGAAAATTACTCAGAACACTCCATTAAATTTTACTTAAGAATTTATGATACACATAAATCCTTCAGAGACCGGGAGAGGTATGATCCACATATTTTAACCCTCTTGGGCCTCTGTAGAAAAATGTCTACAAGTCTGTAAAGTTCCATGTTGTGTGTTTTTTTTAAAAAAAAATCCTTCCCTCCCAATTAAACCTCTTACCCAATTATTACTGCTAAATTGCTTCCAACAAATTAGAGCTAAATAAAAAACAACTGTTCCTATTTGTGTGTGTGTATGTGTGTGTGCGCGCGCGTGTGTGCATGTGTGTATGTGTCTGAAAACTTGATTTCATCATTACAGTAAAGGCATCAAGAGGTTTGCTGGGTAACTTTATTTGCCATATTATCTCCAGTTTGCTTTTTAATTGGAAAAATAGGCATGCCACTGTGTATATTTAGTATGGCCCTCCAAGTCATAATAATTGCACATCTTGCTCACTAGTGTCTACTCTGACTGCCAGTGACTTTCAGACAGAGGTCTTTTACATTATCTTTGCAATCTGATCCTTTTAACAGAAAATGCCAGGAACTGAACCTGGAACCTTCTGCATGCAAATCGTGAATGCACTGGCTCTTTCCCTCAGAGGTGGACCCTGGGGTTTCAAATTTCAGTGCCCTCACCCTCTGCTTCTCACCTTCCATGCTACAACAGAGCGTGGGTGCCCCAGAGACTCTGCACCCAGTGTGACTGAACCGGTCACACTCACCTCTGCTTTCCTTTATAGTCTAGCAGCCTATTACTTCACAGAGTATATTTATGAATTCAATTTTTTTGTCTAAATAAGAAAATAAATTATATTTTAGACATTTTACTTTGGAAAATTAAAACTACAAATACCAACTATTCAGGCTTCATGAGCTGCTTCATACGAAACATAATAACTACCCAGCAAGGTGTGAATAGATTTATTTCACTCCGACAAGAGCAGTTCCTACACTGAAGAAATGAGGTAGACCTGGCTGTTTCTACCACCTAGAAACAGTCATGAATCTGAGACATGTATCTATGTATGAGATTAGGAGTATCTTTGCTGATAGGTCCTGAGATTAAGCAATGGGGGCACGGGTTATTCATGGCCCAAATTAATCTTCTCATATGTGATAGAGCACTCTGACCTTTTCGGACTGGGGACAGGCCTAAGTGCTGAGAGGACTGGGTTTATTCCATCTGTGTTGGCACTCCAGACTTCTAAGTTAGTGCCTCAGTACAGTGTGTGGTCATTGATTGCTTATTCACAGGATCCCTGTGCAGCCAAAAAGGCAATGGAACCTATGAATTATCATTGCTGTCCAGCAGCTGTTGTTATCATGGTATAGAAGTTCAGTGGCCACTTGCCCTGCTGCTGACTTGCCCCTGTAAACTTAAGCAAGACTTCCCAAGGGTACCTTTCATGTAATAAATATTTAGGGAATTATGAGTAAATTAATGTAATAGCACATTTGAAAGATAACAATCCTATTTGGATGTTCTATTTACTTGCCGTATATAAATAAACACATGAGAAAGAGTTGGGGTGTGCTGTTAACTGCGCTCCACCTGGAACATTATCTTTATCCAGGATTATAAACTGTGCATGGTGCTTACACAAGTAGAGGAGGCTCCCAGCCTCATACTTTCACTCTTAAACACTTAGTGAAGGAGACAGGGCCTGGGAGATGCTTGCACTCCCCTGCATGTGTTTATTTTCATGCAAGTAAAGAAGATGCCTGAATAGGTTTATTATGTCAACAGGGCTTGTATTAAACCTGAAAGGGAAAAGGTTCAGCAGTGATGATATTCTTCTTCCCTAGCCACTTATGGAAATTTGACGGTGAAGATCAATGTTACCGGGAACTTCTTTTCTCTTGTTGTAATATGTAAGGGCTGAAAATGAGCAAGCATGTGGCTAATGGTACTCACAAAACGACATCGGCTTTTCCAAGGATTTCCCTGTGCAGTTGTGCATCTTCATATTATAGCTAAATGATGTACTATAGCATTACATAGAATTACATTACATCCAACTTTGGCTACAGTGGGAAAACAGGACAACACTAGTTTTCTATCATTGTTCATTTTCATGTTGTTACTACTGCAACTTCTATGTATAGTTTTGAATGGGAAGGGAAGTGCTGTATTGGCATCTCTTGATGGAGAGATGAAGTCAAACCAGTCAGGATTATCTCTGACAAAACACAGCGTGAAGGTACTATATATGCACATACAAAATACGGGGCATGGTAAAATATATATTTTCCAAGAGTGTTTCAGTCTCAATCCATTTTATGGTCTCTGCACATAGAACAAAAGGGGGAAAGTCATATATTGTAAACACTATCAGTGGTGCATGTAATATGTGACTTGCTGTAGCTGAGGCCCTCTGGTTAGACTGAAGTGGCAGCTGCCCTTTATATTTTCTGACTGTTCTCTGCTGCTTCCTGGGTATTCTCAAAGGTTAGCTGCAGCTTCCTACATACAGAGACACATAGGCTCCAATTATCCTATTTATGAGGGCAGTTTTAACTTTCTGATATCAGTCTCTGGAAAACATTATTTCTATTTTACCTTTTTAAAATGTTTTGAGTCACTACGTATGGGGAAATGAGTAGCCATCCAGTTTCAATATGCTAGAGTGGTTAGCTTGTTAGACTGGAACTAGGAAGACTCAGGTTCAAATCTCTCCTCAGACATGAAACTCATCAAGCGACCTTAGGTCACTCTCTGTCAGCCAAATCTACCTCACACAGAACTGTTACAGAAGTCAAAAGGGGGAAGAAGAATCACACATGCAGCCTTAAGCACCTTGGGGGAAAGGAAGGATATAAATAATTCTAGCAACAGGGTTGTGGGTGCGGTGAGGTTGAGAATTAAAGAATTAAATATGTTTTACATATCCTTCAGCAATATATTTTCCGCATTAGGAATATAGGCTGTTGTTGCTTCATGCCTATTCTGTGACCATACAGGATTAATTAACTATGCCTAGGGTTTTACAGTGCAATTGTATACAAGCCTAGTCAGAAATAAGCTCCGTTACGATCAATGGGACATGCTCATGGGTTAAGTATGTCTAGAATTGCTACCTACACCACCTTGTTAGTATGTACTGAATTTCAAAATTCTAATATTTAGGTGACAAAATGGGCTGTGACAAAAAAAAAAATCAAATTACAACGTCTAAATGTGTACGTGGGGAGGGGGAACCTTTTTCCTCAGACCTTGATACAATAATCTTTATTGACATTGTCCCATACAGAACAATGAAATTGAAAAAAACTACATCAGACATTCAAAAACCAACAAGCCTGCTATCCCAGCCTGGTTAGCCACTAAAAACTCTGATACCCCATAATTGAATACAATATACTCACATAGAGACTACCTTACACTGCTTTTAAAACCAAAATCGCATTTGGATAGAAACTATTTCTCAGGCAGCTAGTCCTAGTTTTGACCTCATGGAAACAGCACACCAATTTTGTTCATTACTGCTACATTTTGAACCTCACTAATGGCTCACCGATCTGATTGCTACTGCTACATATTGAATCTTTTGTTCACTTAGGGTCCTTTGTACAATAGATTTTTCTTCTTCACACAAACAGCCCCAGACTTCCTTGGACAAACGTTTCCATGCACCAAAATAACATGTGGATCATTGTTGATGCTGGGGTATGTTCTGCACTATTATTATTATTATTATTATTATTATTATTATTATTATTATTATTACTGAATCATCCATGACAATATATACCAGGGAACAGCTCACGTGAACTGAAAATAGATGGTGAGAAAATAGATGGTGTGCAAAAGCTACATATATATACAAGGGGCTACCCAGTTTCTCTATACTGCATATATTTGCTCTGGTTTATCATAATGCTGTAGTGTGTGTACAGTGGCTGTAGAATACTAGGCAGTGGTAGCTTCAGAATGGGGTGTGTGTGTGAAAATGAGGTTTAGTTGTTGCAATGTGTTGAAGGAGGAAGATCCAGGTGACTGAGGGAACTGCCTGCATACAAGTGGCGTGGCAAAAAAGGAAGGGGGGAGAAAGTGGCATGTAAATGGGGGCGAAGCTTCAGAAATGGGGTTGGGAAAGTGCAAAGCAGGCTAAGTTGGATTTGGAGGAAAGGGAAAGGTGTAGGGTGTTACTATGGGAAGAGTAATGGAGGGCTGGCAAGTGGTGGAGGGTTGGAAAGCAGGGGGACAGATTACATACTGGCAGTGTCCAGGCCCACGTGGGTGAATTTACATGCCCCTTCGTACTTTTCAGTAAGACATTTAGCAGAGCTCAAACTAGCAGGCAACAAGGTATCCCTGTTCTCCGCCTTGCAGCCTTGAACGGATTACAGAATTCAAATGAGGGAAGCAGTAAGGCAGATATGGCAAACCCCAGATTCCCTGTGCCCTTATTCCATCGGTGCTGCTTCCTGTGCTTACAACCTCCAGCATCAACTGCAAGCATGGGAAGCTTCCTCTGTGGATATTCATAATGCTGTCTGCTATAATGCAATGATCAGTATGTGCTGAAGTGAAGAGATGCGTCTTGTTTTTTCCACCAGCCTCTCTTAAAATCACAACACAGCAAACAAAAAAACCACACATCATAGCTATTCCATGGGGTTGCCAATCACCTAGTCTGTTTTCAGCCATTCTTTCCAGCAATTCTGCTATCCAGATGCATTTTCTTTCCGTAGCTTAGTGTCAATTGTAGATAGCAGGCAAATTTAAGTGTGCATATATTTAAATGTGCATATATTTTTGAACTCATTAGCATAGATAATTGACAAATTGCCTTCTTTCTGCATTGCTCTGGAAAAGATGGAAAACACCATGCTTCATTTGTGCCCAGCAGACAGCAGTTAGTCATTTTTTTCCAAGTTACAGAAGCAGATATATATGTTTGCTTAATTATTTTATTTTATTTAAGCATATAAAAATCCAACAAATTGAAACAGAACAAGCCATTCCATTATGGTGACCACACTAGTGAAGCAAACTGCTATACTGATATATTTCATAGCCTGAAGAGCAGTATGATTTTGTGTTTCTTGCTTATGTATGTGTGGCATATGGGTTGGCAAAAGGCACCTATGCCCTTTAAATAAATTTCTCTTGAGAAAGCACCCTTCTTTCAAATACTGCCTCTGTTAGGTTCAAACTGATGGTCTTTCATCTCAGCCTTCTTGTAGTGAAAATGGCCAGCTAAATGACTGTGAAGCATAATAATGCTTCAAAGTTGAAAAGAATTTTTTACATACATTAGAAACCCCCCAACCGTCTCATTAACCATATTTCAGGATTATTAAAATACTCTGCAGAGAGTGAGGACTGGCTTCCTGCCATAATTCCCTTGGATAGCACCATTCAGACTTGTAATATCTGGTAATGATCTTTGTATGTCACAGTTTAAACAACTGAAATACTGGTCTGATTGAAAAGGGACAGTGTATGTGTAAAATTAAGATGAATGGGATGAAAAAGTCAGAAAATTTGTCATTAGCAATTGGTTTCAGTAAGATGTCTGAGTTTAACCATACACACAATCAGTACTCTTTTTGGTTTAAAAAATAGTAGAACCCTGAATGCTAAAAACAATTACCTAATTCCAGATTAAGTTGGAGTTTCTGGTCAGTCAGGTTTAGCTTATCCTAGCAAAAACGCTCAAATCACTTGGAATTCAGGGGTTAAAGATGCAACAGTGGGCATTCAGACAGGACCTCCAAAATCAGAGTGAGGCTTCTGATATCATGCTGCTTGATTGACCTCATAGGGTCTTTCTGCAAATCCTACTGAAATCTCAGGACCTAAGATCAGTTATAGTTTTTGAAACAAACACTACAAAACAAACCTTTGAAACTAAGGTTACAAAAAAAAAAGTAGGGTAGTCTGGAAAGAGCAACTTTCATGTACACAATGACCAGGGCTTTTAGTGGCGTTTAAAGTAAATCTTGTATTATTTATTTCTTATATTTTTAAATCACCCCATAACACGGTTCTCTGGGCAAGAAATATTTAAATCAAATTACAAAAGACAAAAGCACAAACGATAAAGGAAACACAAAGTCAATAACATCCAAAACAGAACAAATAAAAATATATAAATAATTTCACATTATTTTTGTTATATTGTGAACCGAAACCATTTCATCAGCATTAAAAGACAACATATCAGTATCAGTCTTACTTAACACTAAATAATAATAATAATAATAATAATAATAATAATAATAATAATTTATTACTAATACCCCGCCCATCTGGCTGGGCCTCTCCAACCACTCTGGGTGGCTTCCAGCAGGATATTAAAAACGCAATAAAACATCAAACATTAAAAACTTCCCCAAACAGGGCTGCCTTCAGATGTCTTCTAGAAGTCAGATAGTTGTTTATTTCCTTGACATCTGGTGGGAGGGCGTTCCACAGGGTGGGTGCCACTGCCGAGAAGGCCCTCTGCCTGGTTCCCTGTAACCTCACTTCTTGCAGTGAGGGAACTACCAGAAGGCCCTCGGTGCTAGACCTCAGTGTCTGGGCTTAACGATGGGGGTGGAGACGCTCCTCCAGGTATAAGAAATAATGAGAATGTGTCAAAATAACATAAGCCTTTCTCAGGGGACACAACTGGGAGGAAGGTAGCTATTGATGAAAGGATTCTCTCACTCATAGCTAGCTACTCTGTACACTTCAGATTCATTTCTTAATTCTATTTATTATTATTTTGTCCTACCTTTCGTCCCCAATGAGCCATTGAGGTGGAAAAAGTCCTCAAATGGCAATCTTAAGACATGGGTAGGTCACATACATCAAGTGTTCCTCTTGTGCAGGTCAGTTAAAATCTCTACAATCAACTGATAGATGTTGTTTTGATTAGATTAGAGCTAGTGCATTTCAATAGTTTAAGCAGGTGATTTTCAAGTGCACTTTATATTAGTTTGCTATATTCTTACTAGCTCAGTTCCCCAGTGGGGACACCAAAATGATGGCAGAATGGTGCTCTGTGGCTACATTTCCTCCCCATAACCTAGTGGCAGAACACATGCTTTGCATGTAGAAGGTCCTATATTCAACCACCAGAATATCCAGATAGGGCTGTAAACTCTGAAGAGCTACTGCCAGTTAGTATTGAATGAGGAAAAAATGATGTCCCAAATTGTCAAAATTCAATTAATGCATGTTGTATTACTTATTTTTATTCATCACTCCGAAGGGTCTTGTATCTTACCTGAAATATGCAGAATAAAACATGCTTATTGCAGATAGGGACACAGATGGGCATTTTGCAAACAAGAAGACAGAATTGATAATAGATTAGGTTTGATTGTGTGCTGACATTTAGTAAACCATCTCCACAACTTAACTTAAGGAAACAAGCAACCAGTTTCCTGTTGATATATTAATGTGCTGCTTCTAGTGCTAACAAATATACAAATGAATATATGACCTCATATAATCCTAGTACTCTATATTCTAAAAATAGAGAGTCCTTGCCCTAGATCTTCCATTTATTTGTATCTAGCCTTTTTGTAAAGCCCCCCCCCCATTTGTTAGTACATTGCTGAACTTCTTAAGGTTAATTCACAAAACCAATTTTGCACTGCAAACTGCCTTTTGGGAATTGCTCAGGTCAGCTGAAGATCCACCTCTGTTGCAGTGTTATAAACTGCACTATTTGTATAACAGGCCAATATTCATTCAGAAAAGGTCAATGTTTATTATTTCAACTGAAGTTGGGGACCCAAGTGCAGAGTACCCCAGAGACTGGAAAGGGTGAGGCAGTAATAGGTGAAAAAATTGAAACAATTTTTTGCAATTGAAAAGTGCCAGTACTTTATTGAATAGAGATGTAGGTAGACACTGGCCTGGGCACTGAGTGGAGCATTTTTAAAAATAATTGTAACAGTATTTGTGATCCAGTAAAAGAATAAAATTATTTTTACTTCTTATCTTTCAGAGTGGTCAGATAGCCTTTTACCAGAAAACAAATATTCATATCCCTTTTAATGCTGTATATCCTTCCCCTCTCATTTTCAAATAATTAGATCTGTCAAATATTCTGAGGCATTTAAGCTTTTTTTTTTTAATGAAGAGAATTAGTTTACCAAAAAAAAAAATGCATTGGAAAATAACTGCAGTTAGTCACTATGAAAAACACACATTGCTGAAACCCAGAAGCTGCAAATATAGAAATTCTAAAGCCTTCATCTTTGCTGTTGATGCAGCATGCAGCATATATATTTGGCTTTGCCTTCACAGCTCCTCAGCAGCACTCCAGAGATTCTTACTGACATTCCCCTTGCCTCAGTGGGTTACATAAGAGGCACTTAAGGCTGAAGTAGACCTTTGGAGAATTACTTTGAACTAAGTCACTCAAAGTGACATTACTTCATTTTCAAGAGTAGTGATGCAACACTTCTGCTGCACTCCACCGGCCTAATCATCCTTCCCCCAGATATATTCACTACAGGCCATTGGAAGTCTCAGAAGAACTGCTTTCCTAGGACATATTTGTCACAAATCCCTTTCTCACAAAGCAGCAGGGTTTTGATTGTTCTGCAAGAAGTTAATTTATTTAATGGCTGAAGCACGGATTCCTGTTAGTAATATTACATTCTACACTAATTTTGACTACTTTGGCCCATTTAACGCACAGCAAAGATTTAGTGGTTGATTTTATTTTTATTTTTACTTGATGGCAGAACAGAATGCTTCTTTCCTGCTAGGGAGTGATGGTCTGTTCAGATGTGGGCTGTTTGTGATGTAGGGTGGGGAGCCTACTTTTGAGTCCTTTGGTATTCTCAACAAGGTGTATCTAGCAAGCTGGAAACAGACTTTTAAAATGGAATTTTCTGAACTGGACTAGGGTTAGCTGCCTCCCTTAGTTGACTCTCTTGTTCTACTACTCATTTTGTTACTATGAAATGAAAAAGCATAGCTAATGAGGGCTGGCTTTTTGTAATATTATAGTTGTAGTTGTTGTTGTTGTTGTTGTTGTTGTTGTTGTTGTTGTTAATAAAATTATTTGTTAGTCACTTTTCTCACAGAGTGACCCACACGTAGCTTTTGTGCTTTTCAAGGTGCATGACAGGCGGGAATGTAACAGCTGCAGATATTCCCACCGTACAGCAACAGGAAAAACAGTATCACATACTGTAACATTTTTGCCAGTCACAAAACTTTTAAAAGGCACAAAAGCCCTCACCAGACAAAATGAAGTGGCAAAGATTGTCCTGGTTGAAGCTTTCTAAAACGCCACCTTTCCTTGGCCAGGACCAGCCTGTCTCCTTCCCTCAGAGTAGGAGACACCCAGTTTCAGGCCTATGTTTTTAGAGCTATGCCAGACAGTGACTTGAGAACTCAGTTAAGCTACCTGAACTTGTACAGCACCATAAATCCGGTGCTCATGGTTTAGCAGGCAGCATTTTGCCTCATGTTCCTAAGGGGTAGTGTGCTTTTATTTTGTTTTATTTCATTGCTAAAAGCTTGCCTCAAGGATGGGACTGTTTTTAGATTGTGTCTGGTTGTTAAGTGTGGCAGCCTGCCATCCATGGCCTACTGACTCTGAAGCTGACTGGATCAAGTGTAGTGTATGAGGGATGCTGTGGGCTCTTATGGGGACCCCAAAAGTGAAGCAGTTGAGCAGGCTCTGGCAGCCAGGTGCCCTCCACATGTTTTGGACTACCATCAGCCTCAGCCCCACATCATTCTGCAGAGAAATAGGTTGGTGAAGGTTGCCATAAAGCCATATGTCTGATGGCCATGACCTAGTCAGGCTTGTTTCTTTCAGCCATTTCTTCCTACTTGGATTCCCACCTGCTTTTCCGTTTAACTTCCTGCCGGTACTACTGAGTTTCTGCTCCCTGTGTGAGCTTTCCCCATATCCCTTTAGTGTACTCCATTTCTCGGTTTTGCTCTGTGTTTTCCTCAGTCCTCTCCTGTAACTACGTTACCTCGGGTTTCTGTATTTCTCTCCCCTAGCCTCAGGGCTTTCTTCTCCCCCACCACTGTTTATTGCTCTCCCATTTATTGAGAACAAGGGTATCTTACTTTATGAATAAAAACCCAGCAAAGACAAAAAGCGAAGAAAACAGCAACAAAAGTAAACAGCTATAAAGGGAGGGGGGGTTCTCCTATATGCGCTTCTCATACCTTGCCAGCACAGCTCTTCTTGCTTCTAACAATCTCCAGAGCCACCAATGTATCTTTATTTAAATATCCATTCATTGATATTGTTATATTGCCTTTATATAAGCTGTGTAGGTATTCTTATTATATTGTGATATATGGTTTTTTATATACATAGATAAATAATGGTTGTTGCAAGAAGCACATTGTACATTGGGACTGGGACATTCAGAAGTTTCTCACATTTAACAGATGAAAATAGGAACATTGTGGTACACCTTTTTCACAACACCAAAAATGCATTGCCTGGGTTCTCCCACAACTGTTGAGACTCTTTCTTGTACCTGTGGTGTGCTGTGTTGGCTTTCTTTGCAGCAGCCAGCCTCTCCACAGGCTGCTGAAGCAGGTACCGTATATTCGGAAACTGGTTGCAATTTTTATAAAGCAGCTACAACCCAAGGACATTTGGCAGTGCTTACAATTTGGGCAGGGTGCAAGACCTCTTGAAATAATGAATTTAGACATAGCCTGGGTTTGTTCGCATAGCAGAAGCCAACTCCAATGCAGGCATGCAGGCATGATCGCACCATTTTAAAATCCAAGTATCTGGGCCTCCAAGTATCCCCAAATGCCAAATAAGAAAGTGATTTTCCAGAAACATCATCAGAAAAGCAAGGACTATCTTTAGTGGCTGGGGAAACCCAGCCTGATGGGCAGGGGATAAGTTGTTGTTGTTGTTGTTGTTGTTGTTGTTGTTATTATTATTATTATTATTATTATTGAAACACTGCTTTTAAATATCTTTTAATTTTATCAGAAAAGTTGCCTGTGAACACTCTGTATTTCTGTCAATACATAAAATGTTTATGAACATTCTAAGCAGGGGTGGCTAACCTCCAGATTTTGTTGGACTACAACCCACATCAGCCTTTGTTTGTTGTGATGTTACTACACTAACAAAGACGTGTATCTAAGTGTTCCCTCAATGCAGTGCTTTTTTCTGGGGGTACGCAGGGGTACACATACACCTAAACATTTTTTGAATCTTTGTACTTTTGTCCACTTACTGTAATTATTTTTCCTGATTTGAATTACAAAATGTTGATTTTCTTGAGTCAAAATGAGAGTACCCCTAAACTTTTTTTTTTTTAGAAAAAAGCACTGTCTCAGTATATTGATGTACATGGAGAGTCCCTTCATGTATGGGACATTTAAACTGATTTTTTTCCCCTTTCCATTGAAGTAAATGGCAGACTTTTATAGTAAACTAGTCCACAGCAAACAGAAGGATCATGACTTCTAATTATTCACGGATAACTCTTGGGGTAGGCTAAGATTATTATTTTAAAAAAATTAACCTGCTAAATCCAATACAAATTTGTTCTTCCTCTTTCCCCTCTTTTAATGTACAAAATAGGAAGCTTATTTCTGCACTTTCAAACCTTAGAAAGGCCAACTTCCACACTCAGTGTATTAATGTAAATTTTTAAATCCCCTTTATACTTTTTGTTATGCTTTTGGATTAGGCTCTTTTGGAAAACAGGCAGCTATTTGGGGCTTCTGAATATATTCTGAATGCACTGTTTTCTTCAGGCAGAACAATTTGCACAGCGGTAAAAATTATAGTTAAAAATACTAACCCTGGGTAGGCATCTATTATACCCATTATCCTAGAAAAGTTTCTATGCAAATATTGTCAAAGATTTCAGCATAGCAGGAACATTTTCTAAGCCTTTAGAGTTGTTTTGGTAGAAAATACTGCTAGTGAAAGTTGAAATAAAAAAAGCTGTATTGTTAGGAGGTCCATATTTTCCCCATTTTAATTGCCTAATGGTACTTGCCAAAGAGACTGTAATTTTATTCAGCTGTGTAGCTTACTTTATAAAGCTTCAGCTCTTAGTTGTCATTATTTTTTGAAGAATAAATTGACACCAAAGAATAAATTGTGTGTGCAAACTTGATGATCACACTAGGATGACTTTACTATCAGAAAGTCTGGGTACAAGAGCTAGACTAGTTCAGCCATCCTCAACCTGATGCCCACTAGCAGGGGCTGGTGATTGTTGTAGTCTAAAAACATCTAGCAGGCACCATGTTCAGAAAGTTTCTTCTAGATCCAGGGAGAGGATAGCTTAGAACACATATCAAAAAAAATTAGTCTTCTGAGCACATATTTAGGACTATGACCTAATAATGTAATGGGAATACTGAGCAAACATCCATAGACCAACCTGTATGTCCTTGTGGAGTTGCTTTACTTAGATATGAAATGTCTTTTTAGCAACTCTAGGCAGTAGAGCAGTTAGGTAATTTTTAGTCTGGACTCAGTGATCTTACAAAGCCTCCCTCTGTGCTCTTCTATGTTATCAGTGATACAAAACAGTTATTTCTAGTGTTCACCAAAGACATACTTGGTGAATATTCAGCAGCATCCTGTTTGGCTTTGGGATGTAAAAGCCATTCCATGTATTGCTTGCCTCATCACTCCTTTTATACTAGGATGAGGAGTAAAGGTAAAGGTAAAGGTTCCCCTGACAGTTAGGTCCAGTTGCAGATGACTCTGGGGTTGTGCGCTCATCTCACTTTATAGGCCGAGGGTCGGTGTTTGTCCGCAGACAGCTTAACCAATTAGTCCAGGATGTGTTTTGCTCTCTTAGTTGTGGAGGTTTACTATAACTGGACAGCTTGTAGGTTCATAACCCACTTGTCTTGTATTACATTTTCCTAATCAATACCTTTGTGATTTGGTTCTCTAATTATGTCACATTTTATTATTCAAACATCATACATTGACTTATAACAAACTTTCCCTGACGAATAAGCAAGCCAGAGACTTACTATAGAGATTAGACTTTATGGTCACCTAATGCTGCTGTTGAACTGTCATTTCTACTTAGAGAAATATTAGGTGCATAATGTATTATCTACAGAGGCTTACAGTTTAAAATAAATTGCTGAAGACAAAACTCACTACCCTTGGGTCTTCCAAAACTGAACTTTATTTTTCTCCATAGAGCAATTAGACACTTTTTCAAAGTTCCACAAAATACCAAAAACTACGTTGGATGAATAATGCAAATAAAAGCATTTTTACCGGCAATTTAATTGCCTTTGCGGCTCATCCTAGTTTGTGTGTTCCTTCTTCAGTCACACTCATCCATGCAAAATTTTGGATGTTCTTAGTAGAGCTGCCTCCTATGTTATGGAGCAGAGGCAAAATAGATTATGCCTCTCTCGTTATAATCTAGTTCAGTACCTTTTAAAGGAGTCAGCATGCGTTTAACTATCTTAAAAACATAAGAAGATCCCAGCTGAATCAGAACAATCCCATCCAGTTTAGCATCCTAGTCTCACATTGGCCAGCCAGATGGCTATGGAAAGTTCACTAGCAGGACATGAGTGCAACAGCACTTTCCCCAGTTGTGCTCCCACCTACCAAGGAACTGATACTTATTAGTCTAAACCCCTTTTAAAGGAACTGATACCTATTTGTCTAAATCCCTTTTAAAGCCATAAATCCCTTTTAAAGCCATTGATATGCCTCATGGTAACAAATTTCATAAAAAAATTCTGTGTGAAGAATAATTTCCTTTTGTCTGTGCTGAATCTTCCACACTAAGCTTCATTTGATGACCCTGATGACCCATATGAAAGAGGGAGTAAATGATTCCCTATCCACTTTCTCTACAGCAGGGGTTGGCAAGATTTACCTCTCCTGGGCTGCTTCACTCCAGTGGAGATCCCTCCATGAGCTGGATCGCGCCCGCCCACCCACGATTTCCAGCCTCTGTGTCTTCACAGGTGTGATTTCCGGTGTCTGCGTCTACACAGACGGGATTTCCAGTGCCACAGAAGTGAGTCCCTGCCCCACACTGCACCGCTTAATGCAGCCCATGGGAACTTGCCAAGCAGGCGGCTCAGTTTGGGGCAGCTCGTGGGCCAATTAAATGACCCCCGTAGGCCACTTGTGGCCTATGGGCCTTAAGTTGCCGACCTCTGCTCTACAGCATGCCTCATTTTATACTACATCATTCATTTACACAGCTCTATCATGCCCCCTCTGTACTTGCCTTTTTTCTAAATTAAAAAGCCCCAAATGTTGCAACCTTTCTTCATAGAGTTGTTCCACCTAGTAATAATGTTAGACACCCTTTTCTGAACCATTTCCAGCTCTACAATATCCTTATTGATATAAGGCAAACAGAACTGTACATAGCATTCCAACTGCAGTCACGTCATGAATTTGTATAACAGCATTAGGTTGTAGAGGGCCAGTGTGGTATAGTGGTTAAGAGCAATAGACTCGTAATCTGGGGAACTGGGTTTGCATCTCCGCTCCTCCACATGCAGCTACTGGGTGACCTTGGGCCAGTCACACTTCTTTGAAGTCTCTCAGCCCCACTCACCTCACAGAGTGTTTGTTGTGGGGGAGGAAGGGAAAGGAGAATGTTAGCCACTTTGAGACTCCTTCGGGTAGTGATAAAGTGGGATATCAAATCCAAACTCTTCTTCTTCTTCTTCTTGGCAGTTTTATACTGTAACCAGCTTAGCGGTCTTTTGTTCCACTAAGCGGTATATAAATGTGGTTAAAATAAATTTGCAGGTTCTTTCCTAATGATGCCTAACACGTAATAAAATTCACAGCTACCATACTGTGGATCAACATTTTCATACAGCTATTAACCATGGCCCAAAATCTCTCTCATGCAGTCACTGCCATTTCAGGCCCAGAAACATATATAGTGGTACCTCAGGTTAAGTACTTAATTTGTTCCGGAGGTCCGTTCTTAACCTGAAACTGTTCTTAACCTGAAGCACCACTTAACTAATGGGGCCTCCTGCTGCTGCCGTGCCGCTGCTGCCCGATTTCTGTTCTCAACCTGAAGCACTATTTCTGGGTTAGCGGAGTGTGTAACCTGAAGCGTATGTAACCCAAGGTACCACTGTATATGAAGTTAATATATTTCCACCCCAGTGGGCATCACTTTACACTTGCTTTCACTGAATCACATTTACCATTTTAATGCCTTTCCACCCAGTTTGGAGAGAGAATTTTGGAGCTGTTTGCAATCTCTTTTTGTTCTTGACAGCCTCTATCATTTGGTGTCATCAGCCAGCTTGCTCACCTTGCTGCTCATGCCTAACTCCAGATCATTTATGAACAAGCACAGTTCCCAGTACTTATCTTAAGAGGACTCCACTTCTTATATTTCTCTGTTGTGCACATTAGAAAATAGTAGCAGAAACGTATATACTTTGCTGATACGGAAAACAAAGAGATTAGGTTAGGTTCAAAATGGCAGTCAAAACTCAGGTGGGAGTTATGCACAACCACGGGCGTTTTGAATATTCTTACTTTGCAGCAAGTCATCAGCACTTTAAATTAGAAACATGGTTTGCTTGTTCCAATGGGCAAGTGGAAACTTCCACACCTGGGTTTTATACATTGAGCTCTTACCTGTGTGCTATTGGTGCTTTAGATGTAAGGTCACATAGGAGGAGCCCATGCCTTGCCCCCTTCCCACAACAGCGTCTCCCTGTAATGGAAGCGGTGTTGCTGTGGAAAGAAATCATAGCATGGGGCTT
This sequence comes from Podarcis filfolensis, assembly GCF_964270895.1. NCBI lineage: Eukaryota > Metazoa > Chordata > Lepidosauria > Squamata > Lacertidae > Podarcis > Podarcis filfolensis. Next base: position 65,228,263 of record NC_139607.1, on the reverse strand, counting down.
CTTCCCATGTCCTTGAACTTTTAGAAAGGAAGGAGGAGGAGCCTTATTGCAGAGGCTGATGTAAGAATGGGCATTCATTGTCACTGAACTGCCCTTCTTTCTTCTTTGGTTATGGTTTTTCAACTTCACTTTGTATTTCTGTGTTAATGTGTTATGTTTTAATACTAACCTCAGAACATGCCAATCTTTTTTCTTATTTTTGTAGAAAGTAAATGTTTGCTATAAGTAAGTTTCATTATCTGAGATATGCAAAAAAATCAAAGCAGCTGTTATTTACACACAAGTTGTAAACCTATAAGAGGTTTTTTTCATGTCTGTATAAAGTGGGTTTTTCTTTCAACTAATTAACCTTTTATTTATTTCTAGTTGTATTGCTTGATACAACCTCTGCAATTGGAGAGCTAGGATGGAAAACCTATCCTCTAAATGGGGTAAGTCTATCTATTTAGTCTATCTATTTAGATTTTAAATTTTTAAAATAAAGTTTTAAAATAAAGTCAAACAAATAGGCAGTAACTTTGAGGACTAATGCAGTAGGGACAAGTGTACTCAGCTCAATGAAAAACTGGGATTTAGTAAATATTTCTAATAATAGAACTGCATACATAAAAGGCTATACATACAAAACAGCATAAATATTTATGACAGTTAGGATTTTTGTTGTTAAGGTGTGAATATATTTTTTGCAACCTTGCGAAAATTATGATTTACTGTTTTAAAAAGTATATGAATGAAACTGAATGTTATACTTCAGATCATATTGAGCATGATTTAAAATGTATATTAGGGCTATCTGAAAAGTATAAATAAGAAATTTCCCTACTTGCTGTTAAGAATATGAATGTTACCTAGATTTTGTTTTGTCAGGTTTAAAAGTTCATTATTGCAAACATTAACCCCAGTTCAATGAACCATCTGCAGAACAGGGTCCCATTGCTAGCCATGGAAGTCATGGATCAGCAAATGCAAGCTGTTGCTTAACAAGGGGAAAGCCCTAGCTGCACTTGCATTAGTCAGCTGTTGGATTCTGGCCGTGATGTTATGCAAATATAAAATACTGAGGATACAAATTGTTGGGAGTGCTTTATGAAGCCTCAGCTGTCATAGCTGGTGAACTGCTAGTCTTGCCACATTTTGTTATAAGTTATTGCAACACTCCTATTTGTAGAAATGAAACAAAGTTTGAGACTACTATGGGTATGCAATGAACCCATGGAGTGATTCTGTACACCTGTTTCAATCTTGGTAGAGACAATATATAAACATGATGGCTCCAGTAAATAAAATATGAACAGCAAAATAATCAGATCTAGCCTAGCCTTTTTTCAGTAGATCCATTCCCTCCTTCTCGGACAGGAGGCTTTGCAGGCGAGCCCTGGGGTTCCTCTGTGAACTGGCCTATTACAGGCTAGCTCGTCCTTCTGCTGCAAAATTGGCCAATGGTGGCAGGAATTAGAGGACATTCCCCTGGGCATGGGACCAACTAACCAATAACGGCACTTGGCCCCACGCCCAGGGCAAAAATAATTTCCCAGCCTGCTGGGCCTTTTGGCTTCTCTCTTGGCTCCTGTTGTTCAAGGATCCTTCCAGGACTGCCAACTTGACTAAAATATTGGGGTGGCCCAGGTAAGCCCTGCCCCACATAATCAATCACATGACACAGCGCACGCACACACTACTTGAATGGCAATGCCCATCAACTTGGGGGGGGGGCCTCCTCAAATATTTTATTGGGGAGGGGTGAAGGGACCTCAGCCCCTAGGAGTTGGATCCTACAGCTCCTTTTGACGTTATATTACTGGTGTATAAGCCACTGCAGTATGTGGTCTACTCACTGTGGTCAGGTAATGTCAAAAGTAATGTCATGTGAGAATGACAAGTCCATGATGTGGCCCCTTCAGATTCTAGCATTGTTGAAATTTTCATAATGGGCACCTCTGGTGAACCACTTATCTCCAGCTTTGCTTATGTGAACTCAATCTTATGGCACTATTAAGGTATGAAGGGATAATTTAAAAGGTCTTGGAATCAGCTTCTGATTGGCAAATGGAAGTACCGTAACTTCCTGCAGAAAAGAATATTGACAGTCCACATGCTTTTCTGTGCATAGCAATACCTATAAAACTAGGCCCTATATGTTTACAGCTGGAAGTAAGTGGCAGGAGTGCTCTCATGATTGAAACATAAAGGTGGGAGCAGCTGTAAATTCATAATTCAATTTGATTGGTGCATGTGAGAGATTGAGAAAAGGAGATCCCCTCCCCCCCCCCCCCAGAAATCATTAGTTCTTCACTTCAGAGATCAGGTTACGCTTTCCACTTGGCTAGTTCACTTAACAGCACATTGGAGGAACTTGTATAGTTCAACTTTTAATTAAGATGCAATATATTTAAGCACTTAATCCATTTTATAGATTAGCTTCTTATCCTGAGAACTCTTTAAATTAAGCAATTCTGTTGGCAGTATATAATTTATTTTTATGTGTTGTGTTGCCTTTTCAATGCTGAGTTTTTATGACGATGCTTGAGATGGTGCAAAATAATCAGAGATGTGGGGCACATATCACCATGCAACTCCTTTTCAATTTAGTGAGTTTTGTGCAGCAGAACGTCCTGCTTGGTTGTGTGCACAAAGTATTGAAAGTGGTTTAATTTTTGTTTCCTCCTTTGGCTCTTTTTTCCTAGGAATATATATTATATTTCCTCAATACTGAAATATATATTTTTTAAAGTTCTTTTAGTGACTCTGCCCTTAGGGACTTTAAGCAATATGGCATTTCTTCATCTTAGACTGTTTTCAAGTTTATGGATTTAATTTTTCAAGGTTTTACAACCCTTTTTATTCTCGGGTTGTATTTCCAGTCTATTAATAAGTACAATTTACATTTGCAGTCCTCTGTATTTTATATTTTTAACTCTGAAATGTGTTTTCCTTGGAAAACAGAGAGAAAACAAGATGTGGTATACTGTATTTATTATTATATTCATCTGCAGAATCCTTCTTAAAATCAATAGGATGATAAGAGGCAGATGACTCCAACTTTTTAAACTAATTCAGCTTCATTTGAGATTAAAAGTCCCACCAGATTACTCCTTAATTGATGCTGGTAGTAGCCAGATGAAACTGGGTGTTTTGAAGGAGATGGCAGAGCTAGGGTCAAAGAGCCACTGCATTCTAAACCAGTCAAGTTAATGGCAATGAGCCTAATTTAGGCCTATTGGCCTGCAGTTAGAATTATACAGTACTAACACTCACCTTCCACTCAGATTGGCAGAAGTAACAGGGCTCTGAAGGCGGCAGAGATTCCACTGCTCTTTACTGATAAAATAAAATAAAATACAATTTGTAATGTAAATTACCAAAGACTTGCTCAGAAGGGAATGGGAAATGAAAATATATTGAGATAGAGGGAGAAATATGGGATAATGAACAAAAAATGGCTGCTTAGTGTACAAGGGGAAAGAGGTGACGTGCTGATGTTGAAAGTCTGAGAGGGAGACTAAATTAGAGAAATGAAAGAGCATGATATTACTTTCTTACATTTATCCTTCCTTTATTATTTATCCAAAGCATGCCAAAGGGTGGGAATCCTCAGTATTGGCACCTAAAGGGAACTTCCGTGTGAACGTAAGGGCAGGGTGATATAATCTTTTCTTTTCAAAATGGGGTGGAGTGTTAGCCAATAACCAGTTTCCTGATTTGGACATAATGGAAAGGTATAGTTAACAGAACACATGAATAGAGGAGCAAAGCAGCTGTGTGTGGGGAGAACAAGGCTAATTTACATCTTGGATTATTAAACTGAGAGATGACTGCTGAAACACAACCATTCTGTTGAAAGCCTGAGGAACCTCCACCCCACACACCTAATTAGAACTAGCAGGGGTCCTAATTTGGCCACCAAGGAAGTTTTCCCCAAGCCATGCCTACATCCTCCACATCTGGCATTTTATATGAATTGGGCTGCAGCCACACACAGAGAGACCAAGAAGAAAATTTATCAGCATTTTTTTTTGAGAGGTGAAAGTTTAATACCACCAGTGAGTGATAGAAGTTATTTCAGCTGCTAAGAGAGTCTGTTAGTCTTGTTTGAAATTCACTAATATTAATTAAACCCTAGAAGTGAGCATTAAAAATAGCTCTGAATAGGTCTATATGAATAACTGAATTCGGCATATTCTGTTTCTTTGTAAAAATTAGAGGCATACATTTCTGAAAACTGTCAAGTTTAGACCCTTATGTTGATTATATGACTGCTCTTTAAAATGATACCCAGACATTCTGTTTTATTATTTCCACCCATCTGAAGAAATTAATGAAAACCCAGTAACAAATTCCTATACTTGATTCTGGGGGGAAACAAGCAAATTAGAGAAGACCAAACTGCTTGCTACTCCCCACTATTCCAACAGCTTCCTCACTACCTTCAGTGTCTTCTTTCTCCCCCAAATCTGTACTCTCTATTATCATTTATCACTTCTGAATAGGTGGGGGGGATATCATGTATATTAGATAAAGCTTCAGAACTGCTGGAAAGAGCTATGAAGGGTTTGCTTTCTGGTGTGCTGCTTCGCTCAGTGTTTGAAGTGACAATTTTCCGCATGTTTCAATCATTTGTTATTTTCTCACTTTTATAATTCCATAAGCAGGAGTTGGGCTCAGTATTTCAGAAAAGGGCCCGGAAAGTTATTTGTCTTTGGACCTACTAAAATCAGAAGGCCATTTCATGAAATGTGCATGTAGGCTGTGTGGTAATACTGTCATGAGAGAGAGAGAGAAACATCTTTGAAAGATCAGGTTTATCTTTAGAACTGTGTTAATCAGAAATAAGGTGTAGTCAGTTATGGATTTGGAAGAAATAGGTAGTACCTGGCAATTCTGTATAACAGTGGTTTCTGGTGTATTGAAACTCCATTCATGTGATTCTTGCCTAGAGTTGACATTTTGTGATCCAGGTGCATAACTTTCAAATATCCTTATGTGAGAGATAAATGGACATAGGAAGCTGCCTTATACTGACTTTATCCAGTGGCCTACCTTAGCTCAGTAATGACTATGCTGACTGGCAGCTGTCTATACTGTAAGGTTCCACTGTTTCCTTCAAGTGTTTCCTTTCCAGTCCTATTGTCTGCTACCTCCCTTACCGACCATGGTCAAGAGCAGAGTGGTGAGCAAGTCAAGGGCAGGAGTAAGTCCACCTAAAGTTGCTACTTTTCATTCTTTCCTCAGCAGGATCGCTCTGTCTTAAACAGGTTGAAATATATCAGGCAGCACTTTTCCCTGAATGGAAATGCAGTAGTGGAGAAAGCTGAATTTTGGCTGTTACGCAGCTTTTATTTATTGTTCAAATAAATACATAAGATAAATAAGACTAGTTCAAGGTAGCTAACACAAAACAAGATGTCAAAGCAACATAAACATGCAAAAGTAAAAAACTTGAAACATGAAGCTAAGACCAGTAGAATAAAAAAGAAATCATCCAACTAAAGCCAATTTCAGCAGAGCTTTTCTTTTCTGTTTTAAGTCTCAGCAAATAAAAACACTTATGAACCAATGCTGTTTATAAGAAAAAGGAATGTTGGGTTTTTTGTTTGCTTTACTGCCCAGTAAAGGGACATTAGCAAAGAGGCAAAACAGACATCCCTTAGAAGTTCCAGAGCTTAGGTGCAGCCACTGAAAGAGCCCACTCCCTACATTCCCTACAACCACATGTTCACCTCAGGAAGTTGGGGCATTCAAGAGGCCTCCACTGAAGATTTAGCAGGTTAATATTAAAGGAATAAGAGCCTTGCTAGGACAAGAGATGCTAAATTTACTCTCACTGTAGCTTCAAAAGCCATAGCTTTCATCTCAGTGGAATTTGAAGTTTACATTTTCAAGGCTATCTTTACAAAGGGAAGGGCAACAAACAGTATTTTATTTTTAAATGAATGCTGAGCCTGGAATCCACATGGTGCCAGTGTTAAACGGGGAGTTTCTTGTGAATCTTCCAGCACATCAGTAAGCTGTGCTTACTTTTTTATATGCACACCTGTGTCTAAAATAGCTAATTAGAACACATCTGCATTGAACAGTCTAGTGTGAGCACCCCAGATTGTTTGGCTACAGCAGGACTCCCGAGAACATGTAATCCCTGTGATTGCAGCTATTGTAAATGCTTCCTTGTCAGTTAGCAAGCTTCCGATGAAATTAACCACAGATGTAATTACTTCACTTCATAAATGTATTCCACTCCCTGGTGAGCTCTTCTAAGGCTTTGAATAATTTCCAGTTGCTGATTTATTTATTTATTTATTTAAAAGTTTGAGGAAGGAGTCTGTGGTGCTAAATTTATCATACTATGCAAACAGTTGTTTCATATTGTTGATTTTGAGGATTTTGTGGTTTGTTGCTTGCTTCCAGTTGATGTATGATTTTGCTCTTTCCTTTTATAATGATTCACAGTATATTTTTCACTCAACCATAGAATATTTGTCTTTTCCTAAAGCAATTTGATAACATTGTTAGGCTCTCTGGCATCTCACTTTCGCTCTTCCCCTCTCCCTCTCTTTGCATTGTTTATCTCATAGCTGTCAGTCCACTAGCAGTTTGTTAGCTATGATCATTTGTCTTGAAGTGATACATGTTTGTAGCTTCTCAAGGCTTTTAGGGCCAAACTAGATGTATCATTAGAAACCACACCATGAATTTTCCTTCTGAAACAACAAGTGTGGACACTTTGCACTGCTGATGAAAGTCACACCTCCCCATGTGGCTTCTTGGGACATATTTAGTGGCATGTCTGATTTCATCCTTAGACAATGGCCAATCTGGGAGGACACACTCTGCATTGACCCTGATGGGCCAAGATTTGCTTGCAGACCAGAGGTTCCTTGCCTCTGATGTAGGTCACTCCCTTATTGAAAGGCAATATGTCCTTTGTTTAAAATTGTGGTAGGAACGTGCAGCTTCAATTGCAAGTAGCCTTCAGTGTCCAAAAACACTATGCACATTACAGCCCACTCTTGTTCTCCAGATTGCATTTCTGACATCACTTCTCTCTCTCTCTCTCTCTCTCTCTCTCTCTCTCTCTCTCTGTGTGTGTGTGTGTGTGTGTGTGTGCATGCTCAATTCTATTCTGTTTGCTAAAAGAAATTTATTTGGTTTGAATATTCACCCAGTTGGAAAAGTACAGTTTGTATGTTTATAGTCATACAGACAATAGTGAAAAGGGCAGTAAGTGTAAAGAATAAGAAGTCTACTTGAATATTTGAAATCTTGGGAAAGATGGGAAATGAGCTTGTATACTGAACATAAAGTCAATGTTTATGGAAATTCATATCTGTATATGTTCTGATATATTGTAGAGGCTAGGGAAGTACCACTAACAGTAATTTTATTCAGAATCACCCCCTGAAGCTATCAAGTGGAGTAGTTGCATGTCACTGCCTCAGAAATGTTTCAGAAATTGCCATGTTTCCACAGATATCGTGATGCAGGAGCAAAGTTCAAGCACTTGTCATTAGAGATTCTGTTATTTTCAAAAAGACTCAAACTCTCCTTTTAGCCACAAAGTTGGCACCTTATACCTAAGTGTCTAACTATGTTAAATGTAGCACTACAGCATTGTATGTATCAAATCTGAAGAACCATTGAGTACCAGGCTCAAAAAATAAATACACATTTTTGTGATTTTCATTATCTCATCCATCCACATAGGTAAGTTGTTAAGATTTTTATTCTACAAATTGGTGAGGCTGAGATATAAAAGATTGTCCCATACCATTTAGTACATCAAGGGTTGTTCTGGAATTCTCTCTCATATTTGGGAATAGCAGCCTGTCCACTTGGTAGCAGAGAATGCCTGTGTAACTGAAGCTACCTACTCTAAAAAAAATTTAAAATGATGTTGTTACATTAAGAACTGGGCAGCCTGGATTCAAATATGCTAGCTCCTGCAGTTTCTGAGTTGCTCCGTATTTTAAAATTAAAACTATTTTATTATTATTTTATAATCTGTAAAGGTTATTTCCCCACTTTAAATTAAAATTTAATTTATTATTATTATTATTATTATTATTATTATTATTATTATTATTATTTGTTTCATGTGAGCTGCCCTGAAAGCTTTTTTTGTCATGAAACTGAAGGGCACATTTAAGAATTTTAAAGAAAGCAAAACCAAATCAATGCTTGTTGCCAAACTGAAGGGCACTGCTTGTAGAAGGGACCCGCCTAAGGAGGTCAAAGGAGATGTACTGTGGGAAGGGGAAGAGGGAGGAAGGCAGGCAGCGGGGGAAGGGAGGGAGCAAGCAACAAGCTGAGGGAACTGCTGGCTTCCCTGAACAGCCTACAGACTTAGACATCAACAAAAACCTAGTGTGCGAGTTGCTGCAGGCACTGACTTACATCTGAACACTAGAGACACAAACCTTGTCCTACTCATCTGATGACATCTGCAGCACTAGTATGGAGGCCATCCAACAGTTTCTGTGTAGAAAATTAGGAACTGAGTTGGAAAGCGACCTAAGAGAGACTTTGGTGGATGGAGTCAGCAGGATGGTAACAAAATATGCAGAGAATGAAGCTGAATGACAGACAAAAAAATCAGGTGATACCAGACTGGGAGTGTAATTAATGTTGCAGAAGACAGAATTGGGATTCAAACTGACCTTAACAAATTGGAGAACTGGGTCAAAACTAACAAAATGAATTTCAGTAGTGACAAATGTAAGGTTCTGCACATAGGCAGGAAGAAACAGATGTACAAATATAAGGGGGGCCACGTGGCTTACTAGTAGTACATGTGAAAAGGATCTAGCGGTCTTAGTGAACCACAAGGTTAACATGAGTTAACAGTGTGATGCAGCAGCAAAAAAAACTAATGCTATTCCAGGCTGCATAAACAGAAGTATAGTGTACAGAGGTAATAGTACCTCTGTATTCTGCCTTGGTGAGACCACACCTGAAATACTGTGTCCAGTTCTGGGTGCCACAACTTAAGAAGTATAAATTGACAAGCTGGAACGTGTGCAGAGGAGGATATCAGGATGATCAGGGGTCTGGAAACCAAGCCTTATGAGGAATGGTTGAAGGAGCTAGGTATGTTTAGCCTGGAAAAGAGAAGACTGAGAGGAGATATGATAGCCATCTGAAGGGCTGTCACATGGAAGATGGGGCAAGCTTGTTTTCTCCTGCCCTGGAGGGTAGGAGTCAAACCAATGGCTTCAAGTTACAATAAAGGAGATTCTGACTAAACTTAAACATTGGGAAGAACTGTCTTACAGTACAAGCTATGTCACTATGGAATGGACTTCCTCAGGAGGTTGTGGACTCTCCTTCACTGGAGGTTTTTAAGCAAAGCTTGGGTGGTCATATGTCTTGGATGCTTTAGTTGAGATTCCTGCATTGTAGGGGGTTTGACTAGATAACCTTTGGAATCCCTTCCAACTCTACGACTCTTTGACATTTCTGGAGTACAAGAAGCAGAAGTGGCCATGGAGCAGATGCTGGCTGACACGTACAAGAACAAGTTCCTTCAAATGGCCTGCGAGTCACGCCAGCAAGATCTTGACTGTGAATCCTGAAGACCTGCTCCCTGCGTTACAAGCCTTTTTCCCACCTGGTCTGGGAGGGTGGGGCCCTGAATGACTCCAGCTACAAAAGCTGCTAAACACACTCTTGGGCTGTGGTATTGTTTAGGGTGCTTTGTTTGGGTTTTTTGTTGTTAATGATATTAATTTTTATATCTTTAGTTTTAGATCTTATGACTTATGTGGATACTATTTCAATTCGGTTGTGTACTTGTTGATGTGTTGTGTGACTGGACCTAATGGTCAGGGGTCCCTTTACCTTTTTATTTATGAATTTTGTTATGTTTGTGATTATGTTGTAAGTTGCCTAGAGCATGGTTTTAACTATGGGAAAGCAACATAAAAATAAAATGATGGTGATGATGATAAAAACAGGATTAAGATGCACTTGGTGCAGTAAACATCTGGTCCAGTACTGATTCTACTTAGCAACCTCACATATAGCACATATGACCCAATGTTGACTTTATATTAGTTGTTTAAATTCTTCCACAGTGCAGTGTCATTGTGGTCTGAGGCAAATATATCCTCAACCACCACCACCACCACCCGTCCTGCAGAAAAAATCTGCAGCTATGTGGAGCCTTTCACAACTGAGGTGGCATCTATCAGCTGAAGAGTGACTGGCTGGTTCTTGGAAATGTATGGAAACTGGCTGCCTAGTCTGGTGTTGAAGGTTTTTGCCCAATGTATTTCAAGGTCTCTGCACTAATGTCCTTAGAGTTGCACAATATTAAGACCTAGCACTTCATGAACACAATGCCCTATATGGGAAACTTTTCAAGGGTTGCATTAATGGTCAATGACCTATCAGGTAATTATGGATAAAAGCACAGGCTGTCTTTATCCATAGTTCCCAACTTTCTTCATCTTATAGTCTGCACATTTTAAAATTATGTTTAGTTTTGTACAATATGCTCTTACTGTGATTTATATTGTCAATATAAGTAATTAAAAAGAGCAATTAGCACGTAATATATGAATGCAACCAGTTCACTGCACCAGTAGATATTATTGTTTCCCTAATTAGGGCCTTTCTGTGTTGAGAAATATGTTAGTATCCATTTCAAGTCATAATGGCTTAAAGGGGTTGATGGAGTTCCTTTTTAACTCCAGCATAGCTAAAGAGATTGCTTTGGTTCTCTGTTTCATGTGGGATAGCTAAGGGGATTGACTTTAGCTCCCTGATTCTTGCCATGATGATTAAGGGGATTTGCTTAAATACCCCATTTCATGTGGTATAGCTACTGTAAAAGGATTAGCTTTAGATCTCATTTTCATGTGGGATAGCTAAAGGGATTAGCTTTAGCTCCTCATTTCATGCCACAGTAACTAAGGGCATTTACTGGAGCTGCCCATTTAGTTGCTCTAAGGACTCCTGCCTTTTATAACAGCTTTATCTTTTCCTACTAGTATCAGATAAAAATAATCAGGTTGTATGTGTATTTTTATTCCAGTTACCACACACTACATGGCACTTAATTTTTTTTCTTAAAGTGATTAACCTAGCACCTTTTCTGTGTATGGATTTAAAACAAGTCATAGTAGTGCTGACCATTTCTCAGCCGCTTAACAGTGCTTTTTTCCTTTAAAAAATGTTTAGGGGTACTCTCATTTTGACTCAAGAAAATCACCATTTTATAGCTCAAATCAGAAAGAATAAATACAGTGAATGGACAAAAGTACAAATATTCACAAAATGTTTAGGGGGTATGTGTACCCCTGTGTACCCCCCAGAAAAAATGCACTGCTGATTAGACATCCTCCTTTTACACCCTTCCTAGTCTTTGCATTCAGCATACTATATTGTCTGCACTCCCTCTAATGTCTCTTTACTGCACTTCTACGTTCACAAAATCTGCTGTCCAGGTCTTTCTATATCTTATTCGCTCATCCCATAATTCTTGTGCATGTCACTAACTGGAACCTTGTTTTTCTATGTTTAAATATTGGTCCTCACAATATGAATACCAATTTACAACTTTGGGGATTGAGTGTGAAACATAGAAGCTTTCCCTAGGCCATTTCTGGAACTTGATCTCAAATTCTCCCTGACTCCAGTTCCAGTGGTGTATCCATTATTTATTTTTCTCTTTCCTATATGTAGAGATGTTCTCTTTATGTGCCAGTATAGTAAAACACTGGTTCTTTTCTGTGGCATTCTGGGAAACTTTTCCTAGCTACTTCTGAACCTTAAAATCTTTCTCTGCTTCTCTCTCTCATACACACTGTGTAAAGATGTGCCAGGCACACACACAAATTCCATTCTTTGCATTCCACTCTTTTTTCACTCAGGTCACATTAAGTTTACAATGATCTGTTTTCCTTCAGTGTATAATTAATTAGTTGTTCTGTTTTCCTTCAGTGTATAATTAATTGTTTGTTTTTATATTCTGATCATAACATTAGTAATTGATTTAGACATAATATAATCAATCATAAATCTAGGTGGATTAAAAGCTTAGATACTTGTCTAAGGTCCATTAGCAAAAGACCCTTTGAAGAATTGGAGATTAATGGATTTTGGGTAACCCCTCCTTATACCTATGTTAACCAATAAGGAACTAGCCTCTTTGTTTGTATTTTAACCAATCAGCCACTAACATATGAGTGGCCATGCTTTTGTAAGATTCAATAAAAAGAGAGACACAGATGAGTTTCAGGCACGCACGCACTCTCTCTCAAGAGGCAGCCTTGGAGCTCAGCTGGGGATCTCAAAAACACCATCCACTTGTTTGCCTTGATTCGAACGCAACTCAACACCTATAAAAGAAAAAAGTAAAACCAGGAGGACATTAGCAATGTAACATGATATTTTTTGATTTTGAAACAGAGAATTCAGGGGTGTCGTGTTGGCATTAACTTGCCAGTATAGCACATCCCAAATATGTCATGTTGCCAAGCATAAAGGAGCAAACAGGTGTTACTGCAATGACTACCTTAAGGTTTTATCTTTGGGGAGGTCTTTTCGCAGATTGCATTAAACTTAGTAACTTTCACATTCTTTTTTCTGACACTTAAACTGTATAAGAACATTAACTTGCCATCCACACACGCACATATAAAATGCATGGTTTTTCTCCCAAGCAATATTGCCATATGCACCAGTAAACATCAATGAGAGTTATGTATAAATAATAAGGGGGCGAATTGCAGCTTTTGTGGATAACATCTAAAAGCTAAATATAAATAAATATGCACAGAAAGAAAGACACTATATATTAAAGTTGTGATGATTTGTGAATAGATGCTGGGCTCTGTGCTGGACACTAAATGGGCATTTAAATTCTTTCCAATGGCAGTCCTTTTGATGTACTGCTACTAGATAATGCGCCTTTATTAAAATTCAGAGTACATTTTATACCCTACAAGTAGGAATATTCAGGGGGGAAAGATATGGCACTTCAGTAAGAAAGCAATAGCTCAGTAGTAGAGCACATGCTTTGCATTTATAAAGCACCTTCTTCAGCCCTTTGCTTCTCCAGTACAGGGAGGAATCTTCGGAGTCTGGACTGGAGAAGCCCTCTGCTGAAGACACTAGAGCAGACATAGGCAAACTCGGCCCTCCAGATATTTTGGGACTACAATTCCCATCATCCCTGACCACTGGTCCTGTTAGCTAGGGATGATGGGATTTGTAGTCCCAAAACATCTGGAGGGCTGAGTTTGCATATGCCTGCACTAGAGAATCATTGCCAATCAGAGTAAGCAGTGGTAGTCGACATTAACCAAAGGCATATCATAGCAAGTAGAAACAAGCCTAGAAGCAAATCCATATTCAGTCTCCTCTTCCATTTTTCTATAATATCTGGTATTCAGAGGTCCCACTTCCTCTGTCCCACTTACCTACCTTTGCTCAGCGCCCAGCTTCAACTTCTTCCTCCTGGAAGCATGACTGGTGTCAACACTTAGCATTTCTGCATCGGGTAAAAGTGTACCTGTTTACCCAACTGTTTGCGGGATTTTAGCCTGCCACTGTAATGAGTGCCATTGTAGACTCTCTAGGGTTTTTTGAGTGATTTGTATTGTTGTTTTCTCTGCTATTTATTTGTTTTTGTGTTTGTGGTTTCAAATGAAGTGTAGTGCACCCTGAAAACTTTAGATGAAGGGTTGGCTAAAAATATATTTCATAAATACATTGTTTTACTTATTTGACATCGTTCCCGCTTCCCATGAAATTCCTTTTGTGTTTTGAAAAATTGTTGGATTTGATGGTATCCTTTACCTTCTTTAAAACCTATTGCTTAAGGTCCCCATGTTTCTGGGTGCCTGATTTATATTTTTAGTCAGACAAGGGAGTATGGAGTGTGTATGCATATTAATTATACACAGCTGACAAATGCCCATTATACATTGTTTCCTGTCCCTGGGAACTGTCAGATATTCTGGGTATCATGGAAACTGCTCTGGAAGAAGGAAAAGCTTTTCAGATTCATTTAAAATATTGCTATTTGTACTTGCATATTTTGTTCTGCTAAAGTTATATTCTTCAAGTGATTTTGCAATGATTTTATTGACTAAAAATTTAAATTATATTAATAAACATGCATGCACATAACATTTGATACAATAGACGTCTTGACAGCATACCTTCTTGGCTGAGCTCTATTGTTAAATCTTATTTGGACTGTGGGAAGACTTCAAAGATATCCCACTTAAGGAAGTTGTAAGATTGAAAAATGCATTCCGTTTTCCCGCTCCTTCCAGTTTATACATGGTATAACATATCTTGGCACTGTGCGTTGTTCCACAGTTTCATTTGCCTTGATGTAATCTTGCACATGGCAAAGCCCTACCCAATGGCTTCAATATACATAAATATGTTTGCACTTTAAAAACTGCCTCCTGAATTAACTAAGTGAATGGTGAGCCTTTTATAGAAGGAGAAACTGTGTGTATGCAGTGGAACTCCTGGATTGAAAAGGAATTACCGAATTAGGACAATTATCTCATTTCCCGGGTTACCAATTACAACTACACACTTCTGTTATGTGCTGATAGCCTTGAACAGGTTAGGCAGCAAACATGTCCTAGAGAGACAAGCCTAATCTATACATTATTTCTTCATATGCACCACAAATAGAAACAAGAAAATGTAAAGCTAATACATTTCCTTACTTTCCTTAGACACTTTTGCTTGTTTATGCATTTCTGAATCAAGGTCACTGTAATCACACTAGTCACTCCTGGATACTTAGAAAGGTGTTGTTTTCTATTTGATTCATCATTCTTTTTTCCTAAACTAACATTATAAAGATGCTGACCAACATAGTATTTAAGATGGAGAATTATTGATCTTGAGATTTTAAAATTCCCTTTAAAGTTAAAAGTATTTTTATTAATTATTAAATATAAAAGCGTACACAATCTTCCTACCATTATTTTAGTTTGCTTGTGTGTTCCCACCACCCCTTTTCAGTATATGACAAAAAGCAATATGAACTTTAGGCTGTATTATAGTGCTTATTTTTGGAGAACATGGGGTTGTAATTACACTGTTTTCCTGTGGTAGATTTTTTCTATAATATAGCTCCTATAGCCTGGCACAAAATCCTGAAAAAGCCAGCTATTTCTCTGAGAAAAAGAGAGGAACTAAATGTTTCTAAAAGCCTAGGTTCCCAAACTATCATTTGCTAATATATTTACTTATTGTAAGCATTTATCTATCCTGCCCTTCCATGAATCATTCCAAGGAGAATTAAGATAATGAAAAATAGACAATTATCAAGTACAAAAATAAAACCCAATAAACATGTTAAAATGACCAAAATCAGACAAATTATTCACAAAAATTTTATCAAGTGCATAACACAAATAATATTAAGAGTACAGAAGTCTCTCTAAAGAGGTTTTCCACACGACAGGGAAAAGCCGTAAGTGTGAGAGCTAGGTAAGCCTATCTTGGGAAAGAGGCAGACATGCCGCTTTTGTCCCCAGCCAGCACAACTCTGAAACTGATGGGATATGCAAGAGTCTTTGCACAAGATTTTAACAATCAGGGAAATTCTACCTTGTTTTAAATCCATTTGGGGCCATAAAAACCATAGCCAGTACTTTGAATTGCAGTTAGTGTACAGAAACAAACAAGAAGCTGTTTTTTACAAAAGAGGAGAGCAGGAAGAGAGAAATATTACCCAGAGAATGGAATTTATTTCAGAGATGCATTAAGAATTTTTATTTAATTTTATAGGCTTTTTAAAAAATAGTTTCCAATTTTAGTAATGAAGATTAAGGCTTTTCCAGATTCAAGAAATTAAACACCATTCACATCAATTGATAAGGAGGTTTGAGCAGAATAAACACTATATTACAACAAGCACTGGAGCTTATCTCCTTTCTGTTCCACCTACATTTACAAGGGAGGAACATGATCCCATAACCAGCTGCTGTTAACATTTTGGCTACTGCATTGTGCAGTGCACTGAAGTTTCTGGATACTTTTTAAAGGAAACCCCATGCAGAGGTCATTGCAGTAGTACAATAAGAATATAACTAAGGTATACGGCACCATGGTCAGATCCAACTTCTTTAGGAACAAGCATAGCAAGTGCACAAATTAGACAGAAGACTTCTGGACATGAAATGCACCCAGGTTATATACACCTGAGGAGTGCAACCCCATCCAAAACAGATTGGATTTATATTCCAGTATCAACATTTCTGCAGACTAGGTGCACTGCTGTCCTGCCTGGATTAAGTTGCAGTTTGTTCACACATATCTAGCCCATTACCAACACCAAAAACCAGTACAAAGGGGAAGAAGACATAGAGCCATTAGTATGCTAATGATGACACTCAAAACATATATCCAATTTCCCTCATTATTTTTATGTAAATTTTAAAAACCATAGGTGACAATAGGAAGCATAGCTAATAAGATAGCCTCCTCCGGAGCTGACCCTGTAGGAAAGACTAGAACCACAGTAGCACAATATCGCCAAGTCCATCATGGCCAGACAGTCTAGAAGGACCCCATGATCTATGGGAAGTGCTCTTTCATTCCCACATTCTCAGCATGTTCACACTCCTGTCTCAGTGATTTCTACACTTGCTTGGCCATGTCCACAGATTGGAAGATGGCAGGATTCCCAAGGATGTGCTTTACAGGGAGCTGGCTTCAGACACCAGGCTGTTGACACACCAGTTCTGTGTTACAAATATGTCTGTAAATGAAACCTGAAGGCTGCCATGTGGGAATCCCTTGCGGACCACCACAGTGCTTGGAGACAAACAATTAAGTCATGTACTGTATTCACAGCAGTGACCAGAGGAGTAATGACTGCTGGGAGGAGCACAGAGAGAAGAAGAGCCATGGTGCCTTCATCCAGCAGCACAACTGGATGCCTTCATCCCAACTGTAGCAAAACATATCACTCCCTTATCAGTCTCTACAGCCACAGCAGGCACTGTAAGTCTCCAATGGTTTGACTTCACCCCCAAAGGCACACTCCTCCATTGTCTTCTGAGACACACAGATGCCAATAACAAAAAGTGATCGTAATTATGTTGTATTCCCAGAGGCATTTTGGAAATTCATCTATAGACAAAATATCCTAGGAATTCCTAGAGGAGCGAAATGAGTTTCAGTGAAGCTCATGAAAGTTTTGGGAGAGTAAATATACACCTGCCAACATGCATTCCTACTGGAATGGCTCTTTTTAATGTATGCAGCATCACAAGGAAGATTGAACTTATTTTCAATGCCAATAGAATTTTTTTCATGCAAAGTTATGAGATTTCTGTGTTTTTACTCTGCACAGTGAATTTATTTCCTTTCACAGCCATGACAAAATTTTCATCTCTCCTCCCTCGCCCCTCATTCCTCTCCTTGAGTTGTCAGATGTACTTTTTATTCTGGATAAGTAATTCCTTTCTAAAATTGGCTTCTCTCTCTTTCCTTTCATCTTCCCCCTCTCCCTGAACTTGGCAGCTACATTAAGGCACTTTGATGTCAATACAATTTACTCTCCTTGGAAAG
Source organism: Podarcis filfolensis (assembly GCF_964270895.1). Classification (NCBI taxonomy): domain Eukaryota; kingdom Metazoa; phylum Chordata; class Lepidosauria; order Squamata; family Lacertidae; genus Podarcis; species Podarcis filfolensis. Next base: position 65,210,713 of record NC_139607.1, on the reverse strand, counting down.
CATAAGCTAATTGTTATTTGGCAACTATAAGATGGCTGGCTACCTGTTACCTATGTACTGTTAAGCGGCTGCTAAATTCTCTTTACTGGGCTCCTTTTTATTGCTGCTGTCTCAATTTTGCATTGCTGACTGCATTTTCTCCTGGCTTTCATTTGTTTCCATTTTATTTGTTGTATTCAAAGTCACCTAGTTTTTGACTTCTTCCTTCCAGTTTTATCCACATGAATGCAGATGACTGCAACAGAGGAGCACTAATGCTTATGGGCAGGTGAACACACTTTATTAATCCAGACAGCTTGCATACACTTCAGGATGCTAGCCATACTTTGTCAACCACAATCCCTTTGTTTCTTTTCTATGCTGCAATATTTGAATACTAATTACGCTGTTCTACATCCCTTTGAGCTCAACTAGCACAACCAATTCAGCTCCTATCCACTGATTGGTTATTGCTGGCACAGTCTTCATTACCTACTTTTGTCTCTTGGTCTTTTCTGACCTCAGCTATGTTAACTTATTAGCATGTAACACGGAGCTTAGGGACCCAGCCAACGGAAAACTAATATGCCTGTAACAAAAACACAATGTTCTAGAATATAACACCACAACTTTCTGTCTTTGTATCATTCTCACATGTATACTTATACACACACACACATATACACACACAGTGAGTGTGTGTGTGTGTGTGTGTGTGTGAGAGAGAGAGAGAGAGAGAGAGAGAGAGAGAGAGAGATCTCATACCACAGTTATGAAAGAACAAATTTATATGAGTTTATGGCTCAGAAATTGCTGCAGCTGGTTGTTATTATTAACTTCCTGTTTCCTCTTTTTTTGAAATGTCTGAAAGTGTGCTTTCACTGTATTTATGTTAACTGCTGATGGCATATACCAGCAGAGGGGCATGGCCATTTTAATATAATACATTCTTCTTTACTATTACATTACCTTTCAGCCCTATACCTACCACTCAAGCATTTGATGTGCCAAATCCCAAGAATAATTTGGTTTTAAACTGAGCATTCTCTGCATGAAGCAACTGTGAACTTTAAAGCCCCTTGGCTGCAGGGAGCCTTTCCCACTTGCAGAGCCAAACAATAGTCCATATTTGCTGCAACTAGTGCTGCCCCATAATTGCATGCTTATTACCTGTTTTCTCACCTTTGCCTGAAGTCACACAGGCCATTCCTAATGTAAAAGGCCATCAGCAGCAGATGGAGGAAAGCAAACAGCAGGTGGCGTCAGCAAAGAAACTATTAAAAGAAAGTAAAATTGAGTATTAGCTTGTTTCACACAGACCAGGATGCCTCCACAAACCAGCAGTGCCCTGTGTAAACTTGCTTCAGGCTGAAGCTAGACTCTCCCATTTTCTTAAAGTCTTAATGAGAGGGCTCACAGCCAGAAAATCTGTTGGTGGAATTCAAAGCAAGATGAGCAGAAGTAATATGAAAAGGTGAAACAATTCACAAGGTAAAATAGAACCTGTGCAGACAATGTCATTAAGAAGGGGAAGTTGAGATTACCTGAGAATAACCTGACTTCAGACACTGAAGTGCCACATAATAGTAAGAGCTTCTCGTTTTGGAGAAACTTTATTGAAATGTGATTGCTGGGAGAATTTAGTCCATGCTACAAAATAAATTTGACATGTTGGTTATGACAGCTCAGCTTGACATTGTAGGAAGAATCAATGAAGAGGACAGTAATAGCTAATGTAGTGCAATTTACTGGTGGAGAACGTTTATATACTCCTTCCACTGACTTCTCCCTGTGTTCTCTTTGTGTGCTTCTGCCTGGCTTTCCTTGAACTGAGATCATACCTCAGTTTGCCCGAATGGAAAAGTGTATTGAAACCTCTGAATTTGGGAATTGCATCCTTTGCTTTTGCCACAGCAACCATTTACATTAACCACCTGGAAGGTTGCACCCAGCCCTCTGGGTGGAAATTTTTTTTCCTTGGCCCTGATGTAAGGATATTCTTTCAGAAAATATTTCTGCTCTCCCACAAAATATTACCCCAAAGCTGAAATAAGTGAACATTTAATGCAGCCCTAGTATGTGCATAGCAAGCCCTGTATATAACTGAAAAAGCTATTTGGTTTCTGTATCTTGTCTCAGATTTGGGGGGGGGGGAGTAAGGGAAGATAATAACCTAGCCTAAAGAGATTACTAACTAACCCTCCCCACCAAAAATAGTATCCTGTCTATTAATACAGAATTGGGTTTTAAAAATACTTTTTCAAAATAATTGTTTGCAATCTCAGACCTTTGAAGCCATACTTTTTGAAAAATCAGCTGTTCTGAATCTGTAAATAATATACACTCCCAGCAGCTTCATATAGATGCTAAAATCATGGGAGTGAGAACATAGCCCTGAGGCACCCCACAAGTGAGTACTTAGGGAGCCGAACACTCATTCCCAACACCACGTTCTGGACACAGCCCAGGAGGAAGGAGCTGAACCCTGGATAACAGTGCTCCCAGCTCCCAACTCCCCTGGACGGTCCAGAATGATACCATGGGAAAGATCTAGAATAGTTCTACAATACTTTCATTGTGTGAAAGGCGTATTGCGAAGTTTCCCATAATTTGCATGGTGTGTTTTGTTCCATAGCGCAGACCAAAATAGTGACCTCAATAGTGTCATCTAATCTTCCTTACAAAACTCCAGAATACCAGATGCTGAACACACACACACACACACACACACACACACACACACACACACACTATCAGTACCCTGCTTGCATTCTGATACTGTACTGTCAGGAGTTTCATTCATCCCACTGACTTTTACTCATTGGAGGGACAAGGGAATGAAAGGAATGTGGCTACAGCCACAGACGTTTTCTCAGTCTGAGCATATCCCATCCTTTGTGTGGATGGGGGAAAGCATGATCATGCTCCAAAGCAGAGCAACACATCACCAGCGATTTGGATGGTCTGTTACAATTTTGCTTGAAAAAACATTGGAACAAACAGCAACAATAGTGCTAAAAACAGTGTATATGGTACCCACTCATTACTGGTACCTACTCACTGATTCTAAATGGTGAAAGACAAAATTTCTGGCAGCTACTTAAAACAAAACTGTGCAAGGCTTTGCAGGTAGACAGTCATAACTCTTAGCCTCCCCTTCTTTGAGCTGGGTTTCTTAAATTCAGTTCAGAACTTAACTATTACTGCCAGTAAAAAAAAACAACAAAAAACTATTATTGCCAGTGCTCAGCCCTAGAAAATGTGAAGTACCTTTGTTTACTCACCAAGTAATGATAAGCAATCTGGCTTAGGCCTCAATTACAAAACTTCATACAAAAGGAGTTTTATTAAAGGCAGCTGCAGTTTTTACAGCAATTGTAAACTGCTAATTAGGGTTAAGATCACACTTTTCCTTATGACTCCACCTCTGGACAAAAAAAAATGTAAATAGAAGGAGATGGGACTCCAAAGTTTCTGGTGCAAATATCTCTGCTCAATAACTGACAATGAACTCAGCATGGAAAATGGCACTGAACTGAGCATGTTCAGTAGACTTTAAAACAAAATATTTTAAGATACTAGACATTCTGAGGAACATGCAGCAAACTAAGGACTTTGAGTCATCTCCTGTTGCTTTGGGGAAATTCAAGGGACGAGACTGCTGTGTTTGAAGGCCACTATTGTAAATAAGTTATTTTTTTGCAATTGTTTTTTGTATTTATAGAGTTCAAATAAGAAAACATGACGAATTTGCCAAAATTGCTTTTGCTGTTTTGTAAATATGTTATTTGCCATTAAAGAAAATGAAGGAATAAATACATCAGAAGGTGTCAGTCAGTATGGTTATTAAAGAAAATCAGACTCCCTAACCTGCTCCCTGCCTGCCGCAGAAAACAGTTTCTCAACTTGGAAAGGAAGGGATGAAACTAGCCAACTGCATTTCCAAAGATTATATTAAATGATTTGAAATATACTGCTGCATACAACCTTCTTCATTCACAGAAATGAAAAGTGCTGTTCCCCTTGTGCACTCCTTTGTCTGCAAGGAACTGTCCTCTCCATTGAAAAAAGTGGGAAGCTAAGTGTGTGCACCAGAACATTGTTTTCAAAGGGATAAATTTGCTCACGACAGTATGTGAATAAATTTTAGGCCAGATGTTCTTTCCAAAAATATTTTCTGATTAAAGATCAAAAGTTACATTAAAATCAAAAGTGTATTGCAGAAACAGATCATTAATCCTCTGTTTGTGTGCTGAAATGCTTTTGCCCTAGGCACTGGCAATGTTACTGCATTATTACACAGAGGTTCAGTGTGTATATTGAACACTTTTTTCTTCCTCTACCATATGATTACTTGTGTAACCTACAGATGACTCAGTAAGACATGCCTTTTGAAGCCAGCTAGAAACTCAGCAGTGCTTAGTGTGGTTTTTATTTTTGTAGATTAAAGGGATGTTGCTCTCCAGTGACACTGCAATATTACCAGGTTAGAACTGTTTATTGAGTGAACAGAAAATACCAGTTCGCATCTGCAAGACTATGAATTCGTATAACTCTGCATCTCTGCTGCCCAGGAATACTTAGGTTTTAAAACAATTAATTTTATTTACTTTGATGTATCAGAAATGGTGAAAACTACCAAAATGAGAATTTAAAAAACAAAACACAACAACCCTGGAATTCTGACATTTTAAATTAATGAACCCAAAACTCTGATAGCCAGTCAAATATTTCCCATACTTTTAAGTTTAAATTTAGAAATTCAAAATACTTGCTTCTGCTTGCCATTCATTAGGGGTAAATGTTTTAGTAGACATAGGAACACACACTTTTACAAACTGGGTGGACACTTCTTCAGCATCTCATTTTATTTCACAGGTGCAGTGTTAAATATCCTCCCAAGAAAAGGTGGTTTTGAAGCAGGTGAGGGAGTTTAAAGATTAGGCATGCATAGCACTACACTGCTAATCAGAAGCAAGCCTCTTGAGTTCAGTGGAACTTACTTCCAAGTAAACATGGTGAAAAATCATAAAATGATTTGAGGAAGCAAAGTCGGGAATAGGGACATTTCAGAAAATTATTTCTCATTGAATTACTGGGTAAATGTCATGATTTTCTTGGTTTCTTAACAGAAGTAGATTGGGAGAGATAATGTCTTTGTAAGTGAGTACCTCATCCAGGATCTAGCAAGAATGCAGTGCGATTTTCCCCCTACTTACCCAATCTCTCTATCAGATATTCAGTCATAGAGCAAGTTGCCATATATGACAATAACACAGCACAGCAGCACAGGAAACAACAGTGCAACTGAAACAAAAGTGCATGCAGTCCACTGACTTTATGTTATTACTTGCTCCTGCTTTAGCATCTAGCTAGAATCTAGAGAAAGCTTAAATCCTTAGCACTCTTATTAGGAAGCAAGTCCCACTGACCCTGTTAGGACTGCCTAAGCACATTTGTTTGTATCAAGCTATAAACCTGTTAATGTCAGTGAAACTCTGATGCAGGTACTCTGGCACCAAATCTAAGACTTAGAAACAGGACTGTAGAGTACCATGTAAATTAGAAGTGTTGCATTAATTATTGATGTTTTTATTTCTAGAAGGATGCCGTACACTAGAAATGTAACTACACAGGAATGAAGATTATTTGTTGATAGCATCAAACTATGAGGCAAAAAAAAAAAAAGTAAGATTGCAATGTACAGAAAAAACAGTAACAAAGCCACCCCCTTCGTGATCAATAGCGGGTGGGGGAAAATAAAGAGTATTCACATTTCAAACAATTGTATTACTCAGCATAGCATGCACAGTGCTTTTTGGCTTGATCTCATCCATGTATGCTGTACTAATGGTTGGCACTTACCATTTTGATAGAACCAATAATTGGGTTAGGCAGAGTGAGGGGGTGACTGCTACAAGCAGTCTTTGCCCAGTGGGTAACAGGCAGTGTTGACCCTGGCAGACCTGGCCACAATTCTGACAATTTTAAGCATGTTTTAAGCAAATGAGACAGTTAAGTACATTATTTTCTCCTGATGAAATCAATCTGCCTTAATAATGTTTCATTTTGCCTAGATTATTCACTATTTCTTTAACTAGGAGATTCAGCTGCATGCTTACAACCAATACCCGAGTACAAAGATGTATGAACAAAGTTGTTTATATTTATTTCATATATTTATATACCACTTAGTACCAAAATAGCCTCTTAAGTGGTTTAAGTGTGTGTGTGTTTGAATTTGCCTTAAAATTTACAAATTATGGATTTTTAATTATTTAATGATAATGTAGGGAAACAACACATGGAAAAGAGGTGAACAAATAAACATACACATCTACTTAGCATCTTTGCAGTTGAAATATGTACGTCATATTATTTTATACATACACCACACACACACACACACACACACATATATATATATATATATATATATATATATATATATATATATATATAGACACCCCGGGAACAGCTTTGACTGGCTGGCTAAACTAGGTGAGGGTAGCCAATGGGTCTCAAATCCTCAGTAAGTTAGGGAATTCCCCTGCATGAGAAGACGGGCTGTAGTGGATTGAATGGACAAGGCCAATAGTGGTTCCAACGGTCAAGAAGGTGGTTTCTGCAAGTGCTATAAAGCTTATTCTTGTAATTGAACTATAAGAAATCAGCCTATCCAGTTCAATTATTGTGCAGATTGTTGATTGTTGATAATAGTCATGAGGTAAATGCAGCACTTCGGTGTTTGGATGAAGAAGATGCTTCTACCATCACCACCATCAAGAAAGTCCTCTTAAAAGACTGATAGATGTGCACACACAAAGAGGTGTATGTTTCCCTGGCTAAAATTTGGATCACATATCCCCTCATAGAGTACCGGTATTTTAATGTCAACATAGCCTTGAAATTGATCAAACTGCTCTGAATAAATATACTCTGAGGAGAGCTTTTACCTGTCTCAGATTTCAGTTAATGCCCTCTGCAGCATTAGATGGAAGATGTCACAATAATATTCCTATAATGATAATGTGTGTTATTTCTATCTGCAGAATCCAGAAAAAAGAGAATTTGCTACATTCTTTGTTTTGCTTTCCATTATGGAGAGTGCAAGGATAAAATTCCTCCCCAGGCTGCTAAAAGGTCATGAGCATTGGTCAGACTCAAAAAAACATGTAATTTTTGCTCAAATCACAATGGCATAACTAGCCAGAAAATGACCACTTTTGTACTGGCATTGGCCAAAGCAAGATCAATCTTTCATGTTTTGACTGCCATCTGGATAAATGAACTCTACAAAAATGTGATCCCATGCTTTAGACTATGTAACTATCTCATGAGAACAATCTTGTATTGTTATGACTGAAACAAATTTCAACACTGATCTGAATGTAATGTGTTCAAATATCTCTTTTGATAACCCTTTTATTCCCCCCCCCCCTTAGTTAAGAAAATCATATTATGCCTTCCCGTTCTCCTGTCCTTAGCTGCATCTTACATGATTGTTATTTTTCTCTGCTAAGGGGAAAAATAATCTGATCTCAGCAGACAAAGGTGCTTGTTTTGGGCTGTAAAATGTATAAAAATACATTATTTTTATTTATTTATTTTTAGCAAGTACAGTGGTACCTCGGGTTACAGATGCTTCAGGTTACAGACGCTTTAGGTTACAGACTCTGCTAACCCAGAAATAGTACCTCGGGTTAAGAACTTTGCTTCAGGATGAGAACAGAAATCGCTCGGCGGTGGCGGCGCGGCAGCAGCGGGAGGTTCCATTAGCTAAAGTGGTACCTCAGGTTAAGAACAGTTTCAGGTTAAGAACGGACCTCCGGAACGAATTAAGTTCTTAACCTGAGGTACCACTGTACATCCTTCTCAACAGAGGAGTCATGTGCTACTTTCACACTCTCCATCATTTTACATATGAAAGCAGATGGTTGAGCACCTAGGTGGGACCAAAGATGGCATCTAGACATCCAGAGATGGGCCCAAGTGTATGGTGCAGTGGAAAGTGTTGGGTCAGGAAGGATATGCATAGAAAGGGCAAGAGGCAGGGTATATCTACATGTTAAACATTTTGAAAGAGAATTTAACATAGTGGCCGTAGGGTTCTACATTGGGTGCTACATATTAACAATAACCGTATTAAGTAACTATGTATGCTGGCTGTGTGAGACAGCGCTGAATTCAGGTTTAGCTGGCCATTATAAGTGTGGTTCCCTTCTATGCCAGTGGGCTCCTGGACACCTGAGTTTCCCACAGTGGCCCACAGCACCCAACATATGGCCAGTGCCTTCGACCATAGCATAGGAGGCTTGGCTGGATGCTTGAGCCTTTGCAGCTGCTCTAAGATTCTGGGTGCCAACACCAGCCTTTGTGTGAAGCTACAGCTTTTATTCCAGTTTATCCCAGATAGCATGGTAATTTGGAAATTGTATACGGTGTGATGATCATTCATGACTTGTGGCAGATCCAGTTAACAGTTTACTTTAACTATAGATTGCATACTGCTGCATACTAATATTCTCTGTTGTGTTTACACCCCCAAGCAGAGGCCACTATTTCAAGGTTGGGAAGTGTTTGCTTCTCCCTCTCTGCCTTGTGACCTGATGGCTCTGCAAGAGAGTAGTATTTTGTCTTTCTTTTTTGCTACATAATACGAGTGTAGTTAATTGGAAATAAGTGTCACTGGAAACAAGTTACCATGCTTCTGAATAAACATGCCTAGCTTTCAGCTGTCTAGCAGGCTCTCTACCTTCTGAGCTTGTTGCTCTGTTGAGAATTCCTGTTTCTCCCCTCTCATTTTATAAGAAAAAGTATCTGATTATTTGCAATCCTCCACAAGCTGTTGCAGTCACTACAGACAAGGTGTCTACCAAATAAAGGAAAAGGAGCAATAAAGAGAGGGAGTGCAGTTTTTTCTGATAGCTAATTTACAGAAATAGAATAACTTGTGGAAAATTTACAGAAATAGAATAACTTTTTCTTCAAGTCAGCCAATCAAACGCTCTCTTCCCACCTATGACTGACAAAGAAGCAGATAGACCTAGCTAGTAGTAAAAGCTTCAAAAGCAAACCACCAAGCCAAGTGATCATCCCTCCACCAAATGGAGACTATTTAAGGTGAGCTTTTTCCCTGGGACAGTGCTTTGAAAATTATGGGAGCCCCAGCTAAATCTAGTTCAGACTTGTTGGACAGGTGGGGAGGGACGTTTGTCATTTTCACCAATGAGCAGCATGCACATGTCTCCTACATTAAAACACTGATTTTATCATTTATTTTTCCTACCAGCTTTCACATCCAGTGAGCAAGGAATTGTGTCCCTGTTGGGAATTAAGTTGGGTAGAATCAGATATAAGAAAGATCCATAAAACTTGGTCTACACCTGAGCTGCATTTTTTATGTTGGGAATTTAATTTTGGAGGCTGCAGCAGCATTCCAAATTATGGATGATGCCCTAAACAAACCTACACAATAAAGGTTTTCTGTATTGATACAGCATAGGTCAGAAAAGGAAAGACAGAATATTATTTTCCATTCTCTCACCCTGTGGATGAATAGCAGCTCAATAGGGAGTTGAATGCTCCATAAGAAATAAAATTGATATACTTTTAGTCCTGGAGAATATGCATACAAACGGTTGTCCATTGCACTGAGCACAGCAGATATTTTCTGTATTGTCCGTGCTAATTCACAGGAGCCTGAAAGTATTAATACAACCTGCTCATCAAAAGCAAAGGTCTGAGATTGGTGCTTGATGCCTCAGGAACACCACTAGCCTTGGCACACCTGTCTGTTCTTATGTATTCTAAACCCAAGGTATCTCAACAACAACAGCTGTGATATTTGGCATTCATAAGCGAAGAAGACAATTTACAGAGTGGCTGTTGTAATTGCATGAGCCAGCAGCATTAGCTACAGAAAAGGTGGTGAGTCTTAAATCCAGAAGTCTGTCTTGAGAGCAGTACATAAGTGGGGAAAATTAAGGTTACACAGCCAATATAAATCTAGCAACTCGAATCTTTGGAGCTCTTATTTAAACTTACTGGAAAGGGATCTAATGAAGTGTGATTTATTATAGATTCCTAGATGTAGTTGTAATTTAAATATTAATCGTTGCCGTATTAAAAGTGCTTCACAGACATAAATTCTGTGTTCCTTATGGCAAGCCCTGTGAAACTGGTGACTCTACAAAAGGCAAATACAATTCAAAGACCAGTCTTCTATAAAGTACCTGTTTTTACAGACCCTATGTAATACATCTGGGTGTTTCACTGCTCCGCTTTCTCAGCATTGCAAGGTGCGCTATCAAAATATCCAGAAAAATACAGTAAGAATGCTGAAATGATTTCTGTGTATTTTGAAAGACTGAAAATCATGTGATGTATTAATAACAAACAGTTAAACATTATTGTGATGTCTGTCCAAGTAACAGAACTTCCCTATGTAAAGCAACCCTTGGGTTTATAACTTGGGATATTGTTGGATAGCACAGACAGCTGTTAATGAGTTTAGACATCACACCAAAACATAGTTTTGCACTAATCATAATTTAGACACAAACCATAGTTTTAGGTTGCCAATGCATAGGCAAATCATTGTTTACCTTTCTATTCAAGACCATTCCATTCCTTTTTGCTGCCCTTCGGATCATCTGAATGTTACTTGAATCCCCAGACACTATCCGAAATCACTGTATTTAATCTCACTGCTGGCAAAGTGATACCATGTGTGCTGTCAAATTATCTCTGGCCAGCTACTCCTAGGCAATAATGCTAGCCTATAGCTTGTCTCAGTAGCAATCTTTGATCCATTGTTGGCTTTGTAAACAGCAGAGCATATGCCTGCCTTTTCAGGTATCAGTCTCTACAGCATTTCCCTCCCCTTCATCTCAATTTTTTGTGTAGTCTCCTGTGATTGTTCTTCAAACATTTGTAGAAAGTATTATTTCCTCTATGGCATTGCTCACTCCCCATCCCTAGCTTTGTACCACAGACGAGATTGTAGGTCCAGATTTTAAACTTCTGTAGTTGTTGCTAAAGCATGGTCACATTCTTATTCTTCTTGATCAACACATATTCCAACACGCACACTCCCACAGGGTTTCCCAGTATTCCCAGAAGGTTATCTGTCTCCTCCAGCAATATGCCTTCTACTAAAATGCAACAGGTTCTCATAACAGCAAGCATTTCCTCTACCGTATACAGGACAGTGTAGAAGAACTTCTAGCAGATGTTAATGCTTTAAAAATATTTCTTTATTCCTCTTTTCTTGAATATGGTAACATCTCGGGTGGCCCTATGGTATAAACCACTGAGCCTAGGGCTTGCCAGTCGGCAGGTTGGCGGTTTGAACCCCCGCGACGGGATGGGCTCCCGTTGCTCGGTCCCTGCTCCTGCCAACCTAGCAGTTCAAAAGCACGTCAAAGTGCAAGTAGATAAATAGGTACCGCTCCAGCGGGAAGGTAAACACCATTTCTGGGTGCTGCTCTGGTTCACCAGAAGCGGCTTAGTCATGCTGGCCACATGACCCGGAAAAACTGTCTGCGGACAAACGTCGGCTCCCTCGGCCAGTAAAGCAAGATGAGAGCCCAACCCCAGAGTCGTGCGTGACTGGACTTAATTGTCAGGGGTCCTTTACCTTTTTTATTTCCTTCTTGGTCCTGTTCAGATTTATCATTATTTCATTAATCCTAGTTGTTACATTGATACTCACCAGGGTGTAATTTCAGATCCAGATTTACAGCAGCAGCTAAATGCAGTAGCTGGCATAACTGGATTTTTCTCCAGCTAAAGTGGTTATGAATATTGGTCTACTGATAATGGAATTGCTGGCACTGCAGAACCAGGATCAGAATGTGTTGTCATGAGACCACATGTGCCTGAACTGTGGGAGGTGTTTGAATGGCTAGTAATATGCTCTTGCCTCATCTCTTGTGTCTGTGTGGCTGCTGAATACTGCTACCCACAGTATGTCTAGAGCATGAGAGAGCCTTTCTTAACCACCTCGTCTGACCACTAAGTGAAAATAATTTCCTTCTGGAAACAATTACTTCAGTCACTCGTGAGCATAGCTGCTCACCCACAGATCAAGGAGACCTCCATTTAAGGTTGCCACATTTCAAAAAGTAAAATTCCTCGCCATACATCTGGGCTTTCCCTGATGCCATTTTTATACCTGAAAACCAGGACATGTCAGGCTCCATTTCTGCGTATAATGACAGCTTTGGCTTTCTTGCTCAGGAACCCTTAGAACATCTAAGTTTGAGGAGAACATTACAGTGAAATTTATCTTTAAACTGGAGAGTTTAAAATTAAATTTATTTTTCTTAGAAATAAATGTTGTAGGTTTTTTTATGTTGTTATTGTTTTACTGTTCTGCTGTGAATGGTTCTGAAAACTCTTTTATAGTGGGAACAGGTTGTGGTCAGGAAAAATTGACACAACAGAGGATGTTGCTAGGTAACCACTAGTGGGACTGCCTTGTGTGCTTTCAGTTTTCCACTAAGTACTACCATCTCTATGGTGCAGTGGCCTTCAGAGGTGGAGCATCAGCTATGACATATGAATAAACAGTTGCCAAAAAAAAAAGTTTCTAGCTCTGGTTTACTGACTGATTACAAATCATGATTTGTCAATTTCAATGTCATGCCAAGCCAAGGTTAAAATTCCACAAGGATATCTGAACTGAGATAATAAAAGGGAATGTTTGGGGGAGGGAATTAAAAATTGCATAAACACTGCTAACTCTTAAGTGCAGTCAATTTAAATTAGTTGGAGGCAGATCTGACTGAAAACAGGCTCCCTCCAGGTCCACCCCAAGCCTCGCCTTTTTGTTGGTTTTGATTGGCCCATTTAAATTTGACTGTGGAAAGCCCCAAGAGTCCCTGCAGCTGATGACTTTGTCAGCTGGTTTCACAGGAAAGGAATTTTGACCCCTCTTCACCCCTGCCTTACCTGCATCCACACTGGGACTCAACCACCACCACTACTGCAATAAACAATAAGCAGTATTTATTCGTATATATGTATGTATGTGTATAGATAGATAGATAGATATAGATAGATATAGATAGATATAGATAAAGCCAGAAACTACAGAGGAAAAATAAATAAATGCATTTTAGAATGAAATGTTCTTAAAAGCACAGTGTAAATGTGTGTTTGCTCTTTATGGTGGTTCTCTAAGCTGTCAGTATAAACTATATTGAATATGTAGTATTAAATATGGCACCATAAACACACCAAACTATCAGGAAATAAAAAACTGCTAACAAATTGTGTAATAAATCTGCAGTATTAATTTTTAGTCATGAGACTATTACTTCTATAACTTACACTGTGATCCCATACAAGTCTTCTCACTCAGTTCTTACTGCTGGGTAAGTCTTACTTCCAGGTACATTGGCATAGGACTGCAGCCTTAATGTTAATATTATGCCTTTGTGCATATGTGAAGGGTGTGTGTGGAATGATTTTATCTCTCCGTGGCTTATCACAGTCATTATTTTCTTTCGTGAAACAGGCATTTGCAAATATTCCTCACTGTAATTTTTTTCTGAAGCCCTAAATTTGTCTTTAATCTACTTTTGAGCTAGTTTGTCAGATTTTCTTTTAAGATAAAAAAATAAGCCAGATTGACTCAATGTACATGTTTTGAAAGTTTCTATGCCTATGTAACATTTCTGAGCAGCTGTTTGTTGAGTTGCTGCGGGTGAAGACTTATTTTAACCTGTGCATAGTGCACTTCCTTATATATTTGCTTTTTTCTCTAGTACCATAATGTGTATTGTAGGATCCCTCACTATGGTATTTTTTGTTCTTTGTTAAAAGTAGATATAAATCTTGAAGCTACTCTATTTTCTCTGCTTTAACTCGTCCTTTTCTATTTTTCTATTTTCTTTTTAAAATCTAACTTGGCTCCCTGTTGCTTTTAAGCTAAGTAACAATGCACCAGGCAGAATTTTATCTGAAACATTCTATAGTGAAGATAACTGTTTTTCTTCATAGCACTGCCTATTTTTTAATTGCAAACACTTCAGAGGATGGCTGAGAGAAAGTTCCTTTGTTGGTGCCTTTTTGAACCTATGCAGTTCCGTTGATCCTTTCTCTAAACCAAGTGTGCCTTTCTAGCCACATGCCAAAATCTTCAAATAGTGTTTATCATCAAATAATGTCATGGGGGGGGGGAATTATGGCTGCAATTCCCCACACACACACAATTTCCCCAGAGTACCAATGCATGATCCACCAGAGGGGAACTGGGGGGGGGGGGAGCAACTGCTAAAAGGGACACCTGCAGGTACAGTACTCTTTTAACTTCAGCCCCCAAATTGCCAAAATATTTGCCACTAATTTTGCTGCCTGTTAACCGTGAAGTGAAAATTGGCATGGTTTAGCCAAGACATTGTTTATGTATCAAGCATGACCGTCTTATCCATAGGCACTAGGGGTGTGGGGCACCCGGGTGCCGGGCTCTCAGGGGCACCAGGCCGAGAGTCCGGGGCCCAAGAGTTGAGTCCAGGGAAGAGCCCGCCCGTCGGTCAGGGTGTTGCGATGGGCTCTTCTGCTACTCCTGCGAGTTTGGGAGCGACCAAGCCAGTGAGGTGCTGAGGCAGCTGGCTGGCTCCGCCATCCTGTGTACCCGAGACTGGGCAACCCGGGGGGGGGGGAGGAGGAGCACCGGACGGATCTTTGCACCTGGGATCAAGGGCTAATTTTTATTCTTCTAGATTCCAGAAAACATATATAGGGTGATATTCAGTTGTGTTGTCCCACTTCTGCTTGTGCAAACAAGACTTACCCTTTGTTTCCCTTTACCCAGACCCTCACATGCTCCAGAGGGTTGGGAGGCCCTCTGAAGTAGATTCCCAGCATGTGGGAGGCTACATTGGGGAGCCAGCATCTGCTTACTCAGAGCTGGATCTCACCCTTTTGTTTGCTTTCCTTTTTTTAAAAAAGGCAGTAAAAGATCTAATTAGATCAATTTTTGTTTTGTATATTAATTTTGAGGTTAGGGTGTACCTCATACAATTATCCATAAATACGTTGTATATCTTGGTACCACTGATCACACGGGAATGCTTTGCACAGGCATGTACTTAACTTCATTTATCTACACTTAATTACTGGCAGCTAATTGTGCAGAAAGCATTGTGTTTGAGGCAATACGTATTGTGATGGCAGCTACGTACTTCGCAGAAATTTGAGGGAAAGCGGCATGTCTTGAATGCAGCTACCTTTCCTTGTACAACCATCAGACTGTTTCTGTCTTGGGCTGTTGTTGTTGTTTAGTCGTTTAGTCCTGTCCAACTCTTCGTGACCCCATGGACCAGAGCACGCCAGGCACTCCTGTCTCCCACTGCCTCCCGCAGTTTGGTCAAACTCATGCTGGTAGCTTCGAGAACACTGTCCAACCATCTCGTCCTCTGTCGTCCCCTTCTCCTTGTGCCCTCAATCTTTCCCAACATCAGAGTCTTTTCTAGGGAGTCTTCTCTTCTCATGAGGTGGCCAAAGTATTAGAGCCTCAGCTCCAGGATCTGTCCTTCCAGTGAGCGCTCAGGGCTGATTTCCTTCAGAATGGATAGGTTTGATCTTCTTGCAGTCCATGGGACTCTCAAGAGTCTCCTCCAGCACCATAAATCAAAAGCATCAATTCTTCGGCGATCAGCCTTCTTTATGGACCAGTTCTCACTTCCATACATCACTACTGGGAAACCCATAGCTTTAACTATATGGACCTTTGTCGGCAAGGTGATGTCTCCGCTTTTTAAGAAGCTTTCTAGATTTGTCATTTCTTTTCTCCCAAGAAGTCTTGGGTTACTGTCACCCAAATCTAACTCCTCCTCCCCTGTGGCTTGGCTTGGCCTGAAGCAGGTTGAGCGGCAACCTGGTCCTAACCTTTAAATTCCTGTCAACAGGCTTTAAGGGGCTCCCTGCCCCCACCCTCATCTCATGGGACATCTGGATCCAGTGCCACCAGTAGATACTTTCTAGTAAATATAGCAAAACTGCTCCTAGCCACTCTGCAAGCCATTTGGTCACTACAATAACTGCAACTGCAGCCTCAGTGCCACTAGCTTCAGAATTTCTCATCCAGTCAGTCATCTTACTGAAGCCCAGATAGCGAGTAGAGGTCATTCAAGTTTGGGCCCCGGACATGAGCTGAACTGAACCAAACAACTAAGTAACTTGAGGCTTAGGCTCATGGTGGATTTTAGTCCTGTCCCTCACTATAAAAGCAGGATATTTTAAAGGGTACCTTTTCACCATTTTGAAGGGACCATTTTGCTTCTTTTGTAACAACCTTGAATTTTAGGACTAGTCTATATATTACATTATCCTGGGTCAGGAATCCTGCAGCCCCTACACTGCAGCTGTAATGTGCAACATGACTTGCTAGTCACTAGGGGAATTTTAGCACCAGCATTTGGATGTTTCAGAAGCATGGAAATTCTCCACAAAGTCCCAAGTTTCTCATGGAAAGGTGAGGCCTTGTGCAGGAGTCTTCAGTGATAGAGCATAGTTAAGTAAGTAGACTGCTGCTTACAGCTTGGTGGCTTTCTAATAGTATATAGTATTTCCACTTAGTTGCCTAATATAGCTTAAAGAGATCATTTTGGGGTAAAACAAAGTGTTCTGTTCACCATTAACTAATTTTTTGCAGTCTCTCTTGAACTAGAATTTGGGGATTTCAGTTTAATGAGTCTGGATATTTCAGCTTATCATACTAGGCTAGTCTATCAATTTGAGTAAAGCTTTTATTATTACATTACATTTTTAAATTAAAGATGGCAGATTTGATCTGCCATTTATGGATCAACTATTTCAAGCTTATTGAATTTAAGTAATAAAGCATTCATAGCTAAATAAATTACCATTTGCTTGGGTATAAAGAGCCATGAAGGATATATTGCCCTATCCAATCTTACTGTGAGAAATTAATTGATTCAAAATGGCTGCAGTATTGTATATTTTAATTTAATTTGCTGCTACCATTTTACTGCAAACAGGCGATAACCAAAATGTAAATGGGATGCAATAGTCTGGTAACAGGAAGCATATTTTTGTTACATTTTGCAATTATTGATCAGACATAAAAAATAGGACATATACCTTGACATTGACATAAAACATTCACAACATCTAAAAGGCTTATAGGTCATCTTGGTGTGATTTTTTTTTTGTTTTGGATCTAGTATTGATGGTAATAGTTGGGAGGATACTGTATTTGGGCTGTAATATTTAATTACAATTGCTTGTTAGTCTACTAAAATCAGCGGCATGTTTCATGTGTTAGCACTGCAGTGCCACTGCTGCATAAAGAGCATTTTTCATTGTGAACTGCATATTGTACTGGGCACAAATTCGTTTCTAGATCATGTGGGACACCCAGAACGTGGGGATAGTTTCCAGCGCTAAATCTCCATCAGGGTCATTGAAACCGGCATGGAAAGCCGAAACATTATCCAGGCATTCCATTAATCTCTGCATTCAAGTGTGACTAACCCCAGGGGAGGTTCTTTCAGCACCCACTCTGTATCATCACCAGCATCATTTTTGCAAAATACAACATTGCACGAACAGACCAGCTCACATACAGTAATGGATTTCACCTTCCTCTGTTCCTACCTGCAGTCTCCCATTGCCACAAACATATGCTCCAGGGGCTCCACCAAGTCCCCTTTGGCAAACTTTCAAGTGGAGCAAAAGGGGGGGGGAGAGAGAAAAGGGAAATTGTTTTTTTGTGGAGGGGTGGAATAAGTTAAATTTATTACTTTTGAGAGGGAGGGTGGAAACCCAGTAGCTCCTTTTTGCATAGGGAACCTCAGCTGTGTGCATTACACACTGCATAGGTTTTCTGGATAGGAAAAACATGTTAAATCATAAAACATTTCATATATGCTGTGGCGGACCTTGGTGTCTCAAATGTCAGTGACACCCTATGCAACCTCAAAATCCAGGACCCCTTGCCTCTCGCCTTCCATTGGATATGATAGTTGTGCTCCCCCTCCCCCCAAAGCTCTACACCTGGTGTGACCACACTGGTTGTGCTCGCCTATGTGTCCTGGATACGTCCAAGGTCAGGCCACTGGCACCAGCTGGATTTGATTGTCACTAGGCAATCGGTACTGAAGTGTGTTCGTGTCACATGGCGCTAACACAGTGCCAAATGCAACACAGATCACTCCCTGGTACTGAGCAAGATCCTTCTCCAGCCAAAGAGGACCCATAGCAGAAAGCAGCAAGTGCCGCTTTGAATCAACACTGCCAGAACAGTCATAGCTGAACTCTTGATTCTGTCCAACATGCACTACAGAGACAGCATTGAAGCAAGGTGGAACTTCATCAAAGAGGAAACCAACAACACGGTTACATCCTCTTTTGGAAAAAGAGGGCAGCAGATATCCGACAGTTTGAGGCTGGCGTTAAGGACATGGAGCCAGTTATCACTGTAAAGCAAAAGGCACTTGTGAACTACAAGTGTGCACCCTGTCAGAAGATGCTTACTGCACTGAGAAAGGCAAGGAGAGATGCCCTTGTCAGGCAATATGCTAATGACTACTGGCTAAAGCTGTGTCAGAGCATTCAGCTTGCTGCTGACAGCAGCAACACTCGCAAAGTCCAAAGGCATGAAGGCAGCTTTTAGACCAATAGTCAAGAAAACTGTACTGCTGAAAACCTTGTCTGGAGAGATTATCACAGACTGCAACAAGCAGTTGAAGCAATGGGCAGAGCACTAGCAAGAACTGTACTCGTGGGAAACCATCAGAGCAGAGGCTACTCTGACTGCAAGGATAGGGAAGAGGAGTTGCCCATTATTGACCCCAGAGAGGGGCCCAGTGGGAGCTGGCCAGTGATGTCAGAGTAGTGATTCCAATGAGTCATTAAAGGTGGAGAGTCCTGGGAAGAGACCAACCCCATCCCGCTGGGCACCACTCCAGGGTCATCCATGGGCAACACCTTTCTCCCGATCTGACCTGCATCACCATGGCATCACCTTGGGGCCCATGACAAACAGCTGATTAATGCTGTCCAAGTTAGCACTACTGATCATCAGTTTTGTTTGAGAACTGGCTTTGTGAGCACATGTGTGTGTAATTGAAGTAGTATTTTTTTTCCGTATTATAACTTGGATTACACAGGATCTCTTTGGGGGCTTAAAATTCACAAAGTGGTGTGAATAGATTTGGAGGAGCATAAATTTGAATGGCAAGTTTTAAAAGTACTCTGCAATCTTGACTACTTCAATCAGAAACCATAATTTGTGTATTATTGTAATGAAACAGAATCTTCTGTGTTAAAGAACAGGACCTATTTATACAATCAGCAGAATCAGGTGGTAAAGCTTTTCACAGATTGCAAGACTTCAGGTTGCTGATGGGAGAATGTTCCCCAAAAAACTTCTTCAACAGTGATGAGAAGCACATGAAGAAAGAATCAGTACAGTCTTCTCCTTGAGTTTTTTATGAGGGATATACAGCCTGAAGTGATATAGTCCAGTTGATTATCATGTGATTCTACTAATCATCTTACTTCATTCTGCGTTTGACAATATGCAAGTTACACATTTTTGTTAATTCTTATCCTGGAGACATATTTTAAAATATAGTTTCACTTTACCATTTGATAAGCTAAAATACCATTTTAGAAAAAAAATGTGAAAATATTGCAGCAACCTTAAAATAGTTAAGTTTATTTTGCTTTTTTTGTTTGAGCCCAAGTACTGATTTGTCTCCACTATGTCATTCCAAATAACAACTCCCATTTCATTACTGTGATTTAAATTACCCAGAGACCTGAACGATTCTCTGCATCATTTTTTATGCTAAAGTTAAACACGTTCCATCTATATTTATGCATACTTTGGATTTGCATTTTTATAAGCAACTTCTATTCCACTGGAAAGTGGATCAAGACACTGTGTGTATAGTGTGTGTGTGTGTGTGTGTGTGTGTGTGTGTGTGTGTGTGTGTGTAAAGTCTTGCAATGGAAGCTCCTGTTGAACAATAAGCAAGGGAAGTTCCAAAAAATGTTTTATTTTATTTCCTCTGAGTTAACCTTCGACTCGACCTTCAGAGATGATTCTCATGGAGTTAAAAACAAAACTTTATTACCCGTGCCCAATAGACTAAAGGTTGTTTTGCTTTTTTTTTCCCCTTCTATTTTCATACCATGCTAATGATTTTCACCTCAGTGAATTTTAATTAAGGAAAAATAACTAGCTAGCTTGATAGCTCATCATACTGATGTGTGACCATGTGAAGTCTACTTGTGAATATATACTGGTAATGGAGATAGGAATTTGGCCACTGCAAAGACAGAATGAAGCTATTTTTGCTGCAAGGGGAAAAATAGCCTATCCACATTCCTTCAATTAAAATACCATTCAGTATTAATGGCCCCAGTGAGAAAAGTTAATGTTAAGTTTAGGCAATCAGTTCAAGCTATTGGTTGTGGAAGAGTGGGCATGTGAGGAGCACGAGCAATGGCTATACATCCTTATGGAGAATGCATAGGTATGATCTGTATTTGAGAATGTGCAGCCTGCATCTAATCCACAATTAAAGACATGAGAGAGCAGTTTCTGAAATAATTTATATGATGGAATCTGGAAACTGTAGTACTAGAAGCCTTAGCAGCCCATTGAACAAATTTGCCCAGTTTCATGCACAGCTATTTTGAAATGCAATTAAGTGTTTCTTTTATAATATAATAACCTGTAGTTATTGCACAAAAATGTAGAGCACTCTCAAAAAATGTTTTTTTTAAATTATTTAAAATATATGAATGTCTAAAGTTACCAATGTGCAAAACAGAACTAATTGACCAATTGCTGTGTTATTATAGTTGTATCTGTTTTAATTTATGCTGTGAGAAGACTTGGCTGTACTGGGACAAAGTGGGATAAATAGATAAATTGTATATGACTTGGAGATGGCTCAAAATGAGAAGGAGCAGTTCATTATTGTTTCATTGACCTCAAAATTCCCTATCTGGGCCCATCTTTCTTCCCTTGGGGGTGCCGAAATAAATTCATGTTACTGTAGAATCAGACCTGACAAAAATTACCACATTGGAAAATGCCCTTGCCACTCAAAGGAGGGGGCACAAAAGTTTAACACATTGCACAGTTGGCCAGGTTATATCCATTTTCTAGCCAGACCACAAATGCATGTTTGCACCATTGGCTGGCTCCAAATCCCCCTCTCTCACACTCTCCTTTTAAAAAATAGAAGTTATGGACATCATAGAATCAGAGATACAAATCAAAATTAGCAAGCACTTTTTGTCACTACATGCAGTTGTTTCTCAGTCTGCCCCTGTTTACCTTGAATAATACTGGAAAATAAACTGCAACTTGCACTCTCCTGTAGTCGAAAGCAGCTGTCTGAGAACCCAGATTGACCTTATTCTGTGTTAAGTGGCATTTTCCTATTTGTTTGGTAGTGCCTAGGTAACCAACAAAACCAGCTTTCACATTATTTTGAGCCTTTTTAACTCTCCTGCAGACAGAAACAGCTGTTGTCAGAACACAAGGATCTTTCATTGTGTCACCAAATGGCTTTTTCCTGTTTTGCTTGCAAGTGCCTACGCAACCAACCAAAGCTAGCTTCCTCGTTATGCTGAATCCTTTCTCAAGCTGTCATTCCATTCCCTATGTACTCCCTGTTCCCCAAGCAAACCACAGACTAATCTGTGAGATATGACTGATAAACTCTCTGAAATATTTCTCCTCAAAATACTTGCTTAGTATCACGGTTTTGTGACTCAGCATCTCCAATAGGTGGCCTTTGATGAGACCCACATATTCCAGGGCACAAAGGATATTTCATGATAGTCAAAACTATA
This sequence comes from Podarcis filfolensis, assembly GCF_964270895.1. Lineage (NCBI taxonomy): Eukaryota > Metazoa > Chordata > Lepidosauria > Squamata > Lacertidae > Podarcis > Podarcis filfolensis. The sequence goes on along the minus strand of NC_139607.1, from coordinate 65,188,882 downwards.
AAATTAGAATGCCTTATGAATCAGCTGCAAATAATTGTGGCCAATGTAACATGGGAGAAGAATGTGCACAGAGAAAAAGATGGAAATGTTCAGGTGTAGGAATATCTATTCCCCCATTTTAATTGTTTGTGGGAGTTGTCATTACATCTTCAATATTAAGTTTTCATAATTTGCAGTTGTGGTTTCTCTTGCTTTGTAATAAGCACTGCCTACACAAAATAAAAATCTGACTGGTTGGTATCTTCTATGAATATCGTTTCTGCTAGGCATTGTTCATACAGGATGAGACCACTATTGTGAGTTGATTGTTTCACAGATTAGTTCAACTCATAATGTATGAATGGGCCCCCAGAGGATTCATGTAGTGTTGCAAATATTTCTGAGTCATTAGCATACAGAAGACCTGTGACAGGATGAGATCACATATAAACAGAACATAAAATAAAAATGCTGCAGACAGCAAGAGAAAGAAAAAACAGAGGCCTGAATACTTGAAAGAGATGCTGTCAGAAAGTATATCACAAGATGTGTGAAGAGATTTTAAGAGGTTGATCAACAGAGTCTAAAGAAGAAAAAAGATGAGAATGAGATGTGGGCAGGAAGAACTTTAATTAAAACCTTGGAGCATTTGTGTTATACTGAAAATGTCAGTCACATAGAAATAAATTTGGGGTAATATGTGACAGCAAGGAGAAGCTGAAGGTCACTATTTCTAGTCTGTGTTTTAAGATCTGCAGTGTAATCTCTGGTGCTTTATAATACAGTGATATATTTATTTCATTTGTGTTTTGCTTTGCATACAGAGAGTTCAATGGTCTCATTTTTAGCAACTAGCCAGTTGCTTCATTCTACTTTACTTCAATGTTTCACTGAATATTTTTTCTCTTGATGGGAGAGAGTCATATGTAGCCAAAGATTTACAGTGGTACCTCGGGTTAAGTACTTAATTCATTCCGGAGGTCCGTTCTTAACCTGAAACTGTTCTTAACCTGAAGCACCACTTTAGCTAATGGGGCATCCTGCTGCTGCCGCACCGCCAGAGCACGATTTCTGTTCTCATCCTGAAGCAAAGTTCTTAACCCGAGGTACTATTTCTGGGTTAGCGGAGTCTGTAACCTGAAGCGTATGTAACCTGAAGCGTATGTAACCCGAGGTACCACTGTACTATCAATATGTTTATAGGCCCAAGAGTTTGTTTCTTAGCCCAACCTTTCATAACTTTGTCAGTTTCTCCATAAGTAACATTATACTTTGATTTATGAGAATATTCTCTTCAATTCTTGTTTGTGCTTCAATGCATTTTTCCCCATTCTGCTTACTGCTGCCTCTTCCTGAAATATTTAGATGGGTAAATTCAACTAATTGTGGCCCACATAACATAGTGGTATGTATGTATGTATGTATGTATGTATGCACAATTCTGAGTCAGCTTCCAGGCTACACATTTTAAATGATGCTTAAGTCAACATCAACACATTTTTTTAAAAAAAAAAACACCTTAAGATGTTGTATAAGCCCTCTTTCTCTCTACCTTGTAATGTTTACATTCCTTATAGCATACTGTTGGAATTAAATGAGACCTTTGTGGTGTGCTGTAGCAGCTAAGAGACTGATCTATGAATCTGATTTGACTCTCAGCTCTACCTTAACTCATTAGGTGAGTGAACCTACAAAGTTGTTGTAAGTCTTAGAAGTCATATGCATGGGAAGTGCTTTGAACACCAAAAAACTCTGTACAAATGTTAAGCATTATTAATGATTGTACTGTAGTAGTATTAGTAATGTTGTTGGCGAAGCCCATCAGCAAGAAGAGCTAAGGTTTTAACTCTATTGTTTTGTGTAGATTTCAGATCCGGTGTCCGCTCTGGGGCATTTTACAAGCTGCGAATCTCACTACTGTTCAAATTGAATATGAGTCACAGATTTTTAATAAGATGTAGGAATTACATTTCAGAATATTTTATCATGCAGACAAACTATCCCCAGAGCTTAAAAAAGAAATACTAGCAATACAAAAAGAAGAACCCTGAGTGTAGAAATGCCTGTTCAAGCACATTTGGCTACAAGGCTATAAAATGTCATTGCTAAAGAATGTCACTAATATAAACTTTTATTTTAAATCTTTAAAACTGGAAAGTGCAAACCATAAGAAAAAGTCTTCAGTTTCATGTAATCCCTCTTTAAAGAGGCAGTCAAAATTACTGTGGTAAATATATTGTATTCATATTTATTTTAAGAAAATCATGAAGATATAAATTATTAGGATTATCATAGTTTTGGGATTATAAACTGTTCTTACGTTGAGAAGATTTATTGTGAAGATTTGGGTTCTTCAGTATAGCCAACATAAGCTATAAAATCAGTTCTCCAAATACCCATTCAGCATTTTGTTTTTCTTCAATACAGTCTTGCCCTCATTTATGTATTTTGTACAGTCTCCATAGTTTCATGGTATTTTAAAATGCTTCATTGGTTGCAAGATACTGACCTTAATATAGCAATATTTACAGTGCAGAAAATATTCAGGTCTCATTCATATGTGCAGCAATCCATATATGTGGTTTCTTTAAACTATGTAAACAAAGCTACACATCAAACCCTAATAGTGGCTCTATGGATCTTTTGTTCATGGATTTGTACTGGTATGACTAAAACTGCCCACAATATATAGAGCATCTTTCATACCCATAAGGATGGAATTTACTGAGTTTCGACCTTACCCTCTGATTTTTTTCTACTTCTTGTCTTGACCCTGATGAGAAGCGAGGTTGGTTTTCCCCAGTTCCATTAAAAATATGAACATTTTCCACAAATTGTATTTATTATTATACGTATAATATTACGCACATCTTATACACATATATGCATATACATCAGGTTCCCTAAATTTACCAGCATATAAACAGATCCATACAATGCATACTACTTGATAAAAATACATGTGAATTAATGCTTATATGCTCTAGGAATATAGTCTCACGTAGAGCTTGACTTTTATTCATATACAATAGACTTACTTTTTGTAAATAATTTTGCATATGGGCTTTTTAAAAAGACAATTATCCCTGACAGTGCATAAGCAGCTCAGGCATAAGCAGGTAAGAGAGCGAATCAATCGATAGTGTATACTTAAAAAATGCACACTGCCTCTCAGTTTCCTTTAATTATCAAAGAAAACAAATTCCACAGCCTGTCAAGCTATTTTGTTCCATTGCTGAACCACTCAAGGTTAGAAAGATCTTTGCAATGCATTTCATTCAAACCCAGGAAACAGCAGTTGATATAAACATAGAGGAGGTGTTAATAAATTGAGCATTTCACTCAAAATGTTTCTTCTTGTTGTGATTCTTTCTCTCTACCAACACACTTAAATTCATAAAAATTTCATGCTCTATTTAAGTGAAGGACAAAATAGTGCTGACTTCAGCTAAGTTTATATACAAAGTTTCCCATGCAGGCCAATAAATGTCAGTTCTGATGTTTCAGCAGAAGTTTCATATCATGTTTAAATAATAGTTCTCTAACCCAGCCTTTGGGATGTTCCCCCATGCAAAAATACACTCAAAGTAAAATCGCTAGCATATGCTTCATCAGAATTCTGCATGTGTTAATAATATCATAGTACTTCTGTCCTTCCAACTGTGGATCTGACAGTGAAAAATTCAGTACAGCAATTCAGATTTGTTTATGCAGAGGTTTCACAATGGTAGTTCAAAACAGGAGTTTAGAAATGTGCAGAAGATTTGCTGTGGGTTTAGAGTCCAACTGAACTCTGTACTCAGCAGATGGGCAAGTCTTATACTTGGCTACACTCCATATGGAGTGTTTATCTTCACAGAATAGAAGGATAATACTTTGCAAAGTATTAGAGTTTGCAAAGCATTTTGTACGTTATGAAGGGCACAGAAATGACATGCCATAATTTTGTGTTCCATAAGTTAGTCATGTTAGTCTGCTGCAGCAAAAGTAGAAATGATTCATACCTTAAATATGAAAATATTTATTACTGTGGTGTAGGCTTTTGTGAAGTATCGTCTACTTCACTGATAAAGTAATTAGGGTGCCATACTGAGAAACCTTCGGGACTTGGGTTACTTGCTATCCTATGAGAATAAAATGGGAACGGGGAACAACTGTGCATTGCACTGAACTCCTTGGAGGTGTGGTTAATTAACTGAAGAATTCTAAAAATTATTTCAAAAGTTATTTACATTTAAATTACCATATGCAAATTTTATCCATAATTTGTGTCTTTTTCAACTATGCATATGCTATTCTTTGTGTGATGTGTAAGTGGGCACAATATACCTAAGAATGATTTGGTGATGAACCCTCTGCCCTTTTGGTGGCCTTCACCAACTTACCTCTCTGGGCTAATGTCCCATTTTAAACAAGTTGTCAGCCAAATGTGTTGTAGAGGTTGTCAAACCATCATTAGTTTGGTTTGGAGACAGTGGCTAGATACTAACTTACATTAAAATAAATTAGTTATCCATCATTTATAGATACCCTTTGCATTTTTTTACTGTTTGCCTTGAATGCAATAGAGATTATCCATATTTGATAGCCCTCACCACTATTTTATCCTTTAAATTAGTCATTATTTAAATTCTGATTCCTTTCTTTCCTCATGAAGAATGGAGATTTGCACTATTAACTAAATGCCTAGTAGCAGAATTCAAAGCTCTAATTTCTGAAGTTCAAACCAGGATATTGGTTCAAAGTGGATATTTAAATAGTTTTCATGGAAACTATCCCATTAGGAGGATGACAGTTCAACCATTTTTCTTTTTGGTGAGAAAGAAGCACATTGTAACTTTTGGCTTTAAAAGTAATTCCCTGCAGCAAGACAATTCCATGCTTAAGCTGTTCAAATTCAAATTATTACAGTCATTGTGTTCTACTTTACTTTTCTACTTCCTTTTAAAAAGAAGAAAAATACTTTAAATCAAACTTTTTTGGAGTAACTACATAGCTGTCACAAATTGTAATCACATTTCTCATTGAGGCTATAATCCTAAACATCATTTCTGGGTAGTCTATTGAAGTCAGTGGAACTTGTATCCAAATAAGCAATCTGTCTACTATCTGATTAAACTTAGAGCTATTCTTTTTACTTTAAACAAGTCCAGAGTAAAGGATGGGAAATTGTAGCCTTAGTCTGAAGAAAAAAAATTCACAATAATAATTGCTGCATAGATCCTTGGGTTCAGAATTGTCATTGTCATACTGGATGAGTCAGGTGCAGCTAACACCATTTTTAGCATTTTGGCATATCAGATACATAGGCTTGTGATGGCTCTAATACATATAACATAGCGATTTGGTGGTTCTCTGCTCCTCACATGCCTGCTCCTATATCTGTTTTTGTGATGGATGGCTTTATATGATAGAACACGCACACATTCGCAAGCACCCCTGCCAAAATAAACTTGGTTGTCTCAGTACTGCTTGTTGCATGCCACCCCAATCTCTGAATGGTGTGAGGCTCCAGGGGTCCAGGCCTTACCCAAGATTTGTGTTTCCTTTTACAAACGAGGCACAGTGGAGAGTGTGATGTCTTTATTATTGTTGTTGTTTAGTTGTGTCTGACTCTTCATGACCCCATGGACCAGAGCATGCCAGGCACTTCCACTGCCTCCCGCAGTTTGGTAAAACTCATGCTGGTAGCTTCGAGAACACTGTGGTTTATTTGCGCATATTTGCAACCTGAGTCTATGATGGAGAGGTTTCCAAGAGGGTCTCTTGCTTTCCCATAGGCACAACAGCCTTGGATTAAAATCAGAAATCAGACATGTGTTCTGTCTCCTTTTTACAGCCTGTCCCAGTTTTTGCCAGCGCATCACTGCCAACTTTCTTCCTAAAAATTCTGTCCTTTTGTCTCCTACTTACCATACTACCTCTCTAGAGGAAGGAGGGGCTCACACCCCCACTGCTGTCCAGCACAAAGTAACTGCTTTGTTAATCACCCACCTCCCTTCCCGCCTTGTTTGCTTAATGACAGACTGATGAGCGATCACCAGGTTGGCCTGCCTTGTATTTTTAACTTAAGAGATTTGTAATGGTTTAACTTCCCAAATCTCGATTAAGTCTACCTTTTATTGGACCCAGGAATTTAGGGTGTCACACACCCCATAAACTGATAACAGTATCATGGGTTGGTTTGCAGTGCTGCCACAATGCATTGGAAAATCTGGTAAGCGCCTTCTGGACAACATTTCCTGACTGCATTTCCTAAACATGCAAAACTAAACCAAAATACACTTGCATAAAACCTTTGCCTCTAATATAATCAAAAAGAAATCCATACAGCTAATGCCTACTATGGGCTGTTTAGTTTTCAAAAGCATCCATGCTACACTAACATTCAACAGACTTCCAATCTTTAATGGCAAATATATAAACTATTACTTACTTAAAATCAAAGAGCTTGAAGGAATGTCAGGTATTGTCTAGGTACATACAAATGTGGAGACAGGGTTCCCTGTAATTAAGCCTTCTCTGAAAGAACACTCCTTGACATGTCTTTAAAAATATTTCTTATAGGAGATTATCTGTGGGCCACTATGTTATATGTTACTCTTGGATTCAGAGTAAATGTGCAAGATTGTATATGGAGCAAGTATTTAGGGTACCAACATTGGAAGGAAGGTAGGATGGAACTTCTAGTTGACTTGAATATGCACCTCAGAGTGCTTTGTGTAGCATATCGTGCATTACAGCATCTTGTATTTTTTGAGTTATAAGCCTCAATTAAAAATAAAATAAAAAAGAACCAATTCTAAAAACAAAAATGAGGTGAGCAGCATAATTTATAAATACTATGCTTATAGAGGCACCATTTGGGTATGTGTATTTTGCCTCCAGCCAAGCAGACACACAGGCTGTACATGTACACGTCGTTAATAATATTTTGGAAATGCTTTCTTTGTGCAAAAAACAAGAGAGTGGAAAATAAAATAAAAAGTAGCAGAAAAACTCTGGCTTCATTAGCTTATTCCTCAGCTGTATTCATCAGTTCTTACTTGTATTGAGAAACATTTGCTAATTGCCACCTTACCATTCCTATAGCTCAGATCCACTGCCTGCTGCTTCTCTCTATAGCAAAGAATAAAAACAGTGAATTCCATTATCTTTAGTACAGTTCTTTAAATATTTGAAAGTAGATCTATCCTCATTTCTCATATTTAATGTAGTATTAACATATTTTTAAAACTTCTCTCTCATTTCTTCATGGATGTGTTTGCACACATAGTCAGTGAATCCCAAGTCATGGACCCGACTGTACATTTGTGGTCAATAATGGCTATAAATGGTGAGTTCGGGGTCTAACCAGGCATTCTGAAGCCATTCAATATTTGTTTTAAATTAAATTATCTATTGTTTCCAATTCCAAGTAATCATAGATGAAGCCAAACCTTGGTTCTTTATGCATGTCCAATTTTGTTCTTTTTGGATTTAGTGAGACTAAATCCCTGCCACCTCCCTTCCAAACATTATTTAGAGAATTATGTTTGCATTTCAAATAAAAAATGTATTCCGTATGTTCAACTAACTTTGCACATGCTTTTATAGTATCTTTCTGCCTTCTCAGCTTTCTGACAGGTAATAAGAGATTGTGGGTTATATATTTGTTTATTAACATCGCTATTCAAGTTGTACCACTAGAAAAAAATGACATTATGTCTGCTTCTGTTGTACATTTATAAGGGTGAAATGCTCCTCTTGTGAAATTTTGTCATCTGTAAAAGCTGCTACTGTAGAACAATGAAAAATTGACATACTTTATATTGAGGTCTGTTCTGACTTTGAACAGACACATGCATAGTATTGGAACACAGTTATTGTTTTTGTAAACCAAATAATGTATTTTGGAGCTTGCTTACATGTGTATTTTAAATAGGCAACACTAATTAGACAAGTTACAGAATCTAATTTAAGTTTTGGGAAATAGGCAGTATGCTGCAAACATTGCGCGCAAGAAATATGAATAAATAGCTGCACTTGTAATTCCTACTAGCCAAAGGGCACATTTGGAGGACATGAACATACAAAATAAAGAAATTCTAATTGGAGTATGTTGGAAGGGCAGAGCTGTGTGAAACCTATATACTTATAGATATTTTAAAAACTTTATTTTGATGTCTCTAGGGCTGCCTTTTTCAACCTTCAGTCCACAGATGTTGTTGTAGTTGACAGCATCAGGGGACCCAATGTTGAGAAAGGCTGTTATGGTGTATGTAGATATGCATGCAAACAACTTTTATTCCATTTTCCTCAGAACAATTGCACAGCAAATATGAAAAGCTGTAAAAGTTAGTAATAGACGTTATGGAATTTTATAACAGTAAGGGGAAGAACTCTGGTAGTTGAAGTGGTATTTATGAACAGATGCTCATCTTTGTGGTATATCAATCAATATACAGACAGAATGCTACTCATCTATTGCCTGTCTCAAAGGCCTTTGTAGCTCACATGCTTAGTATATTAGTGATTTTCTTCCTCAGGTGCAACAACGCACACATTTGGAGGCTTTGTTTCTATAGGAGTGGTTAGAGCAAACATAATACGTTCTGTTGTACTGCATCTGTTGTCACCTTCAATGGCTATAAACGTAATAGGTTTTTCTCATTCCCCCATGGAGAGTCATGTTTGCTTCCAGTTGCTAAGCAGGAAGAGTTAGCAGGAGGCAGGGACTTATTTGCCTCAGATTAATGGGTCTTCTCATGGTCAAAACCTAAGATGATGCCATGTTTTCCCCCTATTTAATTGTTGCAGCTGCATTGCCATAGCACAGTTGACAAAAAAGAATTGCACTTAGTAGTTCTCCGTTTTGGTGGCAGGCCAGTGTGGGCTGAAACTGATTGCCTATGAAAGCTAATTGGGAACTTTTTCCATTATTGCCTCTTGCTTTGTGGGTCTTTTCTCCTTTTGTGAAATACTTATGAGTAGAGCAGTCCAGCCTCTGGATCTTTCATGCTGGAGGAGGGTTGGATACTTCTACCTAGTTTAGTCTGGCTGTTCCCAGCTTACCCATAGGGAATAGACAGTACAAACTGCCAAAATAGGGTGTACTGGGGCAAGGAGGAAGAGGAGTTCAAATAGGCAAGGATCTGCAGGACCCTTAGCCAGTAACAAGTTATGCTGAGAGACCTAATCTGGGTCTGTTTGCTGTTCAGGCATGATCACTTCCTGTGAAATTGTGGGTGTGCCTCATATAAGAGTCCAAAGGATTTTAAAGAAATCTCTCAAGGACCAATTGGTCTGCTGCTGCTCGTGAGTGTGTGCACATGTGTCCACATGGACCTCTGTGCATTCTGGGGCCTTTGGAGTGATGTAGCTTCAAAAAGGTTTACGGCAATATTCTATGCCTCCTTCAGGGTGCTCTTCTTTCCTGGGTGAATTCGTGTATGAGGCTGTGGAAAGCATAGCTTTATGATAACTTTCTCCCCACTTTTAAATAAAGACTCTCCTTCATGTGTGCATGTGTGTGTGCGTGCATGTTTAATGACAGTGAAGATATTCAAATTCATGCTGGAGTGAAATACAAATAAAGTGGAATTTCCTCATTTTCCTTCTGTATGGAGAATAGAGCGGTATGATTAGTTTCCTACATGACTACACTTTGGCACAGCTGTATTATTCAGATCTGCAACTAATATGTATGCCTAGAAGTGCTATCTTCTGATGCATTATTTAACTTTTTGCATATAGTATGATCTTTTATTTATTCTGTGTAAACTTTATTCTTCATGATGATGTTCTTACATATATTATCCATAATCATCCACTCAGTACTGCTGGCTTGTTGTACGGTATTTATCTTTACTATCTACTCTGCAAGTGTTTGCAGAGTAATAGCAAATAAGTTCAAATTTTCTTTTGAACGTACAGATACGAAATATGCCGATATTCTCAGTGTCAAGGTTATAACCATGACTTAGATTTCAGTCCTGAATAAATCTAATTGGATAAAATATATGTTGATTTAAAATAAGACTAAAGGGTTATTCATATCTGTGTGTCAGTCATATGAAGTACAGTCTTCACATGACAATTGTGCCACATCAGTTTCATATGGAAAGTCACCTGTTCATATTGCTCTGATAAGAAAAGCTTGATCCTGGAATATGGCATGACAAACAAAATACAGGAAACCTAATATCCCTGCTGTTGCTGTGGCTCACTTTTCACACGAAGGTCATTTTAGACAAATGCCTTCCCATATGAAAGTAAGTTATAGCTTGTATGTGCAAACTGTACACATATATTTGGTGCCTGCTTGCAAATGTGTATTGAGGTTCAGTAACTTAACAGGCTGTTTATTAAGACAAATCCCATTTACCTTTTCAACTGTGAGGCCACAGTTGTGGCGCAGTGCAGCTGGCTGTCATTGCTGGGGCTTCTCTTCCCACACACCTCAACAGCCATCGGGATAATCATTTCCTCTCCTGTTGGCTGGGTGGGGGGAAGGGGTTGAATTTTTCCCACCCACAAATCTAGGAATTGTGGGTGAGTTTTGAGCACATCACCAGGGGGTGAATCCAGTGGCGCAGGAAGTGGGGTGCGGTAGATATGGTCAAAACCCGGGGGTCATCACTGAGGGGGGTGACAAAATGGCAAAGATGTGTGTTTTTGAAAAGAAATAACTCCCGCACCCACTGCACCCCCTTCTTACGCCACTGCAGGAGCACTCTCCCCTCGAGTGATTTCCAGAAACCAGAAGTATTGCTGCCTCCAACTTTGCAGGCAGAACACAGCCTTTATGGCTAGTAGCTTTCGACAGCCCTCTCATCCATGTATCTGCCCAATCCAGAGGCGTAGCTAGGTGAGGCAGGGGGCACTGGGTGTCACACCGCAGGGCCTGCAGCATGCCTGAGTTATGCATTTCTCCTGAGAGGGAGGTGGCAGGCAGACTGCCTGCAAGCTCCTGACATCCACGCTGCTTTTTGAGCAGCGCGGGGCTTGTGTCTGCCCACTGCCTCAGCCGCCCTACAGCTGAGGGGGAGGCTGCAGAGAGACTCCACGCAGCACACCCTGCCTTGGCTCACCCCGCCCCCATGGGCAGCTCACTCCGCTCCCGGTTGCAAGAATCCTAGGGGAGGTGCTTCTGTCCGAATGCCCAAACAAGGGCTGAGGGGTGATCCTTAAGAGTTGGTCTTATTCAATGTACCGTATTTTTCAGTGTATAAGACTAGATTTCCCCCCTAAAAACATAATGTCAAAAATTAGGGGGGCATCTTAAACACAGATATATCTCCCCCTATTTCCCTAAATCTGAGTCCCCAAAAATAGGGGGGCATCTAATACATGGGGGCGTCTTATAGACGAAAAAATACAGTATGTCATAGGGCAATCCAAACCCAGGATCAAACCCCAATTGTAATCAGCTAGCAGACTGACTGGATGGTTCAGGATACCCCTAAGCCTACTTACATCTGTAATCAATAAACGTTGTGGCCTGTTTTGATCCCAGATCATCCACTTAGGTAATTTTTTGCTTCTCACTCCCCAGCTTCAGGGGTGGTGGGCTCACTGCACCTGGGCACACAACTGAATATTAATACACATTATCATGTGGTTCAAAGTCATCTAGAGGAAAATAAAATAAGAATCATTAGAATGATAATAGCCTGATCCTTAATATGCATCTGATTTCTATATTTGTGTTGGTTTCCTTGCAATTTTAAGGTCAGTCTTCTATACTGGCAACAATTGAAAGTGTGGATAAGGATTATTTTTTTCATGAATTGTATTTTCTTTTCAGTGGGATGCTATAACAGAAATGGATGAATATAATCGCCCCATCCACACTTACCAGGTATGTAATGTTATGGAACCCAACCAGAACAACTGGCTTCGTACAAATTGGATCTCCCGTGATGCAGCTCAGAAAATTTATGTGGAAATGAAGTTTACACTGAGGGACTGCAACAGCATTCCATGGGTACTGGGAACATGCAAGGAAACATTTAACCTCTACTACCTGGAATCAGACGAATCCCATGGAATTAAATTCAAGCCAAACCAGTACAGTAAAATTGATACTATTGCAGCTGATGAGAGTTTTACTCAGATGGATTTGGGTGATCGCATCCTTAAACTGAACACAGAAGTTCGTGAGGTGGGACCAATAAACAGGAAAGGATTTTTTCTTGCTTTTCAAGACATTGGTGCGTGCATTGCTTTGGTCTCTGTCCGTGTTTACTACAAAAAGTGTCCTTTCACTGTTCGGAATTTGGCTATGTTTCCTGACACTATTCCAAGGGTTGATTCTTCATCTTTAGTGGAAGTACGAGGTTCCTGTGTGAAGAGTGCTGAGGAGCGGGACACTCCAAAATTATATTGTGGAGCAGATGGGGATTGGCTTGTGCCTCTAGGACGATGCATCTGCAGTGTTGGGTATGAAGAAGTGGATGGTTCCTGTCACGGTAAGATAATTGTTCTTAATTAATTGCAGGACACTTTTTGTTTTTTGTTTTACCACTTGGCCTGTTGTCCAGGTTTCACTGAACTTAATGGCGAAATCAGTTTTAATAGGAGATGGATTGAGCTCATGATCTATTTTACTGTTGTATGTTGTTCAGGGTATGTTCAGATCAGAACAGTTTTCAACAAAGAATACAGAATGTGCATGTTCAGGGGAAACAAAGTTGCTTACTTGTAATAAATTAATGGGTAAAGCACAATAGTTTTTCGTTTGTTATGAAGAATACAAAATTTAAGTTGCTGCATGAATACCAAATATGATTAATTCAATGGAAGATTAAAGATTTACTGCTATGTACCTAAGGATCAGAGTATCATAGAATTGTAGAGTTGGAGGGGATCCTGAGGGTGATAAATAAATTCATAAGTGTGAAACAATACAATATATAAAGGCAATATTTGTCTTTAAAGCACTACATATTGTATAAGATAAAATAAGCAGTTACTTCTGAGAAAAGAAACAGCAGATACTTTGCATGAATACTAAAGAACAGGTAGACGGTACATCCCAAGTTTTGTATGGGAGGTCACTGCAATAATTTTTTCTGCTGCACAGTTACTTTGGTACTAGTTATTGCTGTGTTCTTTCTCACAGAAACAAATGCTCAGTGTAAAACATTAGCGTGATCACTGTATTTGCAAGTGTATGTAGAAAAGATTGAAATCTTAGTAAGTTGAGGCTATAAATGAAGGCTTTTGACAATGGAGTATGAGGGAATTTATTTGCGTCTCAATATAGTACCTCCCCATTTCAGGTTAAGCAGTGGACTAGGGGAAAAAGTAGAATTCTGATATTTGGGCATGTGAATAAATATTCATTTTTTATATATATATATATATATATATATATATATATATATATATATAGTATTTTATTTTATTTCTATTTGATTGTTTGTATAAATTTGTGAACCACTTTTTAATACCAATTCTCTTGGGCAGCTTACATCCATGAAAGAAAATAAAAACATGCAAACAGATAAAGCTTCTGTGATGGGTATCTACCTAGATAACCTGTTTAATATGACTAATAATTACAAATAATAAATATATGTTCCATTAAACTTGGGCTTAAATAGAAACAAGATAAAAGAAGCACATGGCTTATGGAATGTCCATCTTTTTGGCCCAACCAGCCACCATACCTTGACCTAGCATTCAAAATAAACAGATTAGATAGCTCTGAGCCTAATGTTCTTGAAAAACTCTTTGATTAAAGTTCTCATAAGAGCAAATTAAAGTTGTGTACTAATGCTAGTACATTAATCTGGAAATGTAACCACATTATTATTTGGGTGAAGGTGGTAGGACAGTTAGAACATCAGTTAGCCCATGAATTGTGTCCAAAATATATTAATAATTTCTCATATAAAGAGTAGAACTATCATCTAAATGCTCCGTGGCCAATTATAAATCTATATATTAGTCCCCCCCCCCTCTCCTGTACTTTTTGACTGTGTATATCCAATAAGAGGATAAGGTCTGTTACAGAACCAAGAATGCCTAGGCAGAAACATAATGAACTTACAGTAGAGTACCTAAAAGCATGCTTATTCAACTATTTCTATTTAATTGCTTAGAGGGTGGGAAATTAGTGTTTAAACAGATCATGTTGTAAGATGACTATTTTAGTAGTTCCTCAGTTCGGCTTCCTATAGAGACAAGTGGTTTTATGAATTATTCTCAGGGGTGAATTGCATTTTCATACGTCTGTACATCTTTGAATGGCTGTTCTAGGTTGGTGCTATATTTGATGTGTTTTTAAATTCTACACAACACATTTGTGTCCATGCATGTGTAAATGAGTTCTAAAGTAAGCTGCAAGATTAAGAGCACTAAAAATCCTCTCCTGTCTGCCAAATGTTTTTTAAAAGATGAACAGTAACAAAGAACTGCTGAAATCTTCTGGTTCAGTTGTCAGTCTCTGTATAAGCAATCAATTGCCTTGCTCTACAGTGACTGGAAACGTGGTCTGGAAATGTCTGGAAAATATGCACAGCAGCAGCAGACCATACAATCAAGAGCTGTGTGACCAGTGTAGTTCAAGAAAATGGCTTGTCACCTAGGACTGGTGTAGGAAACCAGCTCTTAGCCTCAAACTAGCCACAAATTAGTTAAAACTCAGAGTAATAACTCTTCGGTTGTTGACAAGATCTGCATTCTCCCTGGGATGTTTTGATTCCAATACAGTACAAATTTCTTTCATTGCTCCATAAAAATGGGCACTGCTTTATTGCTGCTTCCATATGACTTAGTGATAGGCACTTCTTATTTCCTGCTCCAAATGTCTTTTTATGATTGCATGGAACTTTTCCTGGGTTTTACTATGATGGTTTTGCACATGCCAACAAATTCCCTACCAGCACCGTATTTCCATTCCTTACACATTTTCTCAAGCCATATTTCCCATATCTGGATTGGCTGCAGATGCCACAGGCTGGATCTTTGTAACAAAACTGGGACTGTACTGTCTCTCTGTGTTGTTGGGACATCTATTTAATGAGGATGACTTTCATGTGGATGCTGCAAAATACTGAGTTCAACTGCTACGCAGAAGCATCCTCAGTCCACTAAACAAGCCAATTAGCTCCTAACCTGGGAAGGATTAGCAGTCTCTTCTTCACCCACAGGGCAAAGCAGTGAATCTCCTACTTTTCTATTGCAGCAAAACTGCAGTCTCTCCATATTAGCTTCTTCTTTTTTTAAAAAAAAATCCAAAATCACTAAATATGAATTGATATTGGCAACAGAATGCTAATCAGCTCTTGAGTATTTCCCCAGGACTTTGTCTTGACTACACTTCCATCCAGTAACTACTCCAATCCAAGACATGAAATAATATAATTCACATTATGCATTCCCACTTGTGCTTTTTAGAGAACAAAATTATAATCAAAATATGCAGATTGCTTCCTTTCTGGACTTTCCCCCCTGTATCTCTGCAAGCATTATTTCCTTCGTGTACTACACTAGGTGGCAGTATTCCAAGACCTAATCAATTACTGTACTTACAACAGAAAAGCATATATTGACCAGGCCTTTGAAGATGATCAGCTAAATCAGTGTTGTTTTCCTCATGCTGTAGTATTGTTAGTATTATGATTGCTTCTGATTTGATTTTACTTGATGTTTTAGTTAAAGCCTTTTAGACCGACATTTTAATATAAACTTCTCTGGGACCATTTGGAGAAGGGTGGGCTATAAATATAAATAATAAATAATAATAAATTAATAAATAAACTTCAGATGTTATTGCTTCCCTCTTTGCTTGTCTTAGACTGCTAAGCAGAGCTAGAAAATTAATGTTTATAAAATTCTCTATTAAATCCAAGATGAAATGTATGTCTATACTAGAACGCATCCTTTCCTTGCAGAAGGTCCCAGATTCCATCGATGGCATAGACTGTTTTTTTAAAAGAATCTGGTAAAATGTAATGGAATATATTCCTGCCTGAGACACCAGAAAGCTGCTAGTAATCAGAGAAGACAACATCTGGCTCAAATAATCTGACCTGGTATAAGGTAGCTCACAATGCTCCTAGAGTTCAGAATTACCCTTTTACACCCACCCACAAAGTTAACACATCACATATATCTGGGTCAGCATTAATCCAGTATGTCTCCTAAGGAGACATTAGATCAAGTCTGCACAAAAAAGTTTTGCACCACTCTTTATCTCTTCCCCCACCCTTTTTTAAATGTAACTAGATCTGACTTTCACACCTGACCTGGATCTCCCATCAGAGACAAGGGCTATAATCTGTTATATATACTCACTTGGGTTCTGTCCGTGTTGAGTGCCACACAGGCTGGACCCATCTCATTCTCTACAGTTTTAGGGAACAGTGCCCTGTGAAATACAACTGTGTGCAGAAAGTAAATCCCACTCACGTGGTTCTGTGTACACACAGTAGAAGCCCTTAGCTCACATAACACACTGTAGTCGAAACAAAATAAAA
This sequence comes from Podarcis filfolensis, assembly GCF_964270895.1. Lineage (NCBI taxonomy): Eukaryota > Metazoa > Chordata > Lepidosauria > Squamata > Lacertidae > Podarcis > Podarcis filfolensis. The sequence goes on along the minus strand of NC_139607.1, from coordinate 65,172,434 downwards.
AAATTCCTTCCAGTAGCATCTTAGAGACCAACTAAGTTTGTTATTGGTATGAGCAAATGAATGCAAAAACACTTTACCAGAGTAATTCCCTCTCAATATGTAATAATCTTTCACTGTCTTCACTGAGATTATCTGTAAAATACTTTTTGACTTGTATGATGTTGAGATTTTATAACAATGGAATACATTAGAAACTGGAACTCATCAAAATGGTACTGAAGAAGGAGGAGGAGGAGGAGGAGGAGGAAGAGGAGGAGTTTGGATTTGATAGCCCACCTTTCACTCCCCTTAAGGCGTCTCAAAGCGACTAACAATCTCCTTTCCCTTACTCCCCCACAACAAACACTCTGTGAGGTGAGTGAGGCTGAGAGATTTCAGATAAGTGTGACTAGCCCAAGGTCACCCAGCAGCTGCATGTGGGGGAGCGGGGAAGTGAACCCAGTTCGCCAGATTATGAGTCCACCACTCTGAACCACTACACCAATACTGGAAAAAGTATCATTCCTTAAATCTTTGAGATTGTCATAGCACTGGAGGACATAGCAAAAGGGTCAAACTTGTTTTGATGGCAGGACGATGACCTGATGAGGACAGTCTTTAAAACTTCTAATTTGAAATTGATGTAACCCACAAAGTAAATGTTCCTAGGAGATAAAGATGGATATTTGAAACTTATCTTTTGCAGTTTGCGCTAACCAAGATATTCACTCTATCTGCAGAATAAATTATGTAAAATAAGTCTCCTACCTACCAGTAAAACATCTAACAGCGTCGAAGACTGCACTTGAAATGTCTCTCTTTTAAAGAAGTGTTACTTCAAAGGGATAATGATCAAAGTGTGCATAAATTCCCAAAGGATATGAGACTGTATGCACAGAAGGATTTTACTCTAAACACCAACAATGAATGCTTAGTTATTTGGAATCTACTTATTTTATAATAGTCTCTATGTATGTAAAATGTCTTAATTTTGCTATGACAGCTTGACTATATTCCCACAAGCTAAGTATTTCAAAACTGATCCTACATGTATTCACAGACAAGATGAAAGTGTTAATTCTAATTAAAATAATGTACAGTCCAATAGCATCCATAATAAGTCTTCATTTGGAAAAAGTTACAGAAATATTTTGATAACTTCCAATGTGGGTCAAACATTTATGCTCCAATTGTTTTTTTCACAATCCATTCTATTTCTGGGACAATGCAATCTTTAACAGAATCTTTCGGGTTCTTGAATGTGTCTTTAAGAAATTGTACCTCAGAAGGCATTTGTATTTAAAGCAAAAATGTGTTTAAATATTCTTTTTTTATTTGGGGGTTTTGCTTGTGTTTTAGGCTGCGTGGTTCATAAATGTTAAAATACCAAAAATAAAATTGTAACAGTTATATAATGATAATAACTAGTATTATTATAAAATATTCCTACCTTATAATTTAGAACAGTGTTTCCAAACCGGGGGCCACCAGGATATTCCAAGTTTGTTTGTTGGTTTGTTTCCAACAGGAGGGGGCAATTGCTGAGGCTCCAGTTTTGACCACTGCTTGTAGCTGCTGCCAGTGCTGGGCCAGGTGGCAGCCTGGGCCTGATTCTGCAAGGCATGGGGTGCAATCCACCCCAGCGCCTAGCAAATCGGGGCCTTCAGATGTTGCTGAGGGGTACAGGGCCCGTCGGCAGCATCAGCCTAGCTCTGCTAGGTGCGCAGTGCCTAGCTAAGCAGGGTGGTCTGGTGCTGCTGCCTTGCATCTAGTAAATACCTGTAACTGTCTACTCAGAAGAAAGCTGCACTGAGTTCAGTGGGCCTTATGCCCAGGTAAATTTGTGTGAGGATATAGTGTTTTATCTAGGCAGCCAGGGCTCCTTCAGATGACAAGATCTTTTGCACCAAGTCAGTGGTGACCACTTGCTTTTAAAAGTTCTCCTATATATGCAGAACTCCCTGTGCACCTTTTGCAGACCCTCCAAGTGTCCCTATTTTCTAGGGACAGTTCTGGATTTACAGAAGTTGTCCCAGTCTTATTTGATCCTGGAATGTCCTGCTTTTCCTTAGGATGTCCCTATTTTTATTAGAAAAATATTGAAGGGTATGGAGTTATCCAACCCCTGAGCCATCTGAAGGCAGCCCTATAATAGGGAAGGGGTTTTGAATGTTTTGTTATGTTTTTATATATGTTGGAAGCCGCCCAGAGTGGTTGGGGTATAAATTGTAAAATTAGTATTATGGAATAGGACGTCCCTATTTTCATCAGAGAAATGTTGGAGGGTATGCTTTTGAACTATGTCAAATAACTGGGGTCAAATAAGTGTTGTTTACTTTTAAAATACACAGAAGATGGATCTCCCTTGGGAAGTTCTGGACTCTCCTTTCTTGGAGGTTTCTGAGCGGAGGTTATCATGGATGCTCTAGCTGAGTTTCCTACGTTGCAGGGGGTTGCACTAGAAAGATGACCCATGGGGTCCTTTCCAACTCTATGATTCTATGTTCTTCTGCTTCAAAAATATTTCATTATGTTCCTATCATTTTATATAATTATATTTTGTATAAATTTTAAAAAATTAAATAAAACGTGTTCTATTTACAAATAAAACATTTAAACAGCTACCTTTCTACCAGTAGGAATGGGGTAGGGGGCCACAGGAAAGAAACAAGGTTGGAAGGGGGCCACAGTCGAAAAAAGCTTAGGAAATACTGATTTAGAACACAATGTGCAGAATCAAATAGTATTAAATTAATATTTTATCACAAATTTGTATTGTACACAATACTTGAAGTGCTGGCTTCTTTGAAGACGGGAGATTAGGTTTTCTGGATTAAGGTCTGCACAGAAATAATATAGAACTATACAGATTTGTGGAAGCATTGAGAAAATGTCATAGTTCAAACAGAACTTCCTTGCCTTACAGCTTTGCCCAATCCAGTAATGATAGGTTGACATACTTCAGTGCAACATCCATATTTGGTTGGCATTACCAGCACAATGTCTCAAATTGTGATCTGAACTGTGAAGAAGTCCTTTCACCCTTTCACCATATCATATTATGATGCCACAACTTGTTGAATTGAATTGTATGTGCTTTAAGAAAAATTATTAGCAAAATGTCATATTGGATTTATAAAAACTAGTGACCCATATTTTGAAAAATAAATTGCGGGTTACCTGTATTATGTTTGGGCAAATCTACAATATATGAAACAGATTATCCAATCTCAGTTCCTGTTGAATCAGCATCGCCTCTTCTCACCAAATGTAAAAATATTAAAATGTATCTTTGAGCCTGAATTATGATGAGGATGGCACTATGGAAGCATCATCAAGCAATGTGACCTTGATAATTTTCCATTAGTGTGAGCTGTTGATTTTATACATATGTAGCAGCTATTATATTTGAGCTCTCTGTGCGTATAAATATGCCGAGTTTAAACAGCCAGTGCATGAAGCAAACCTGTCACAAGGCTTTATAGATCTGTTTTAAACATCAGTTTTATCAGCCATCTGACATTTGCATGTAAATGTATTGCACTGACATTTAAAAATAACTACTTACCCTGCAGAGTGCTGAAATTCCAAAAAGCCTATAACTCAAGTTAGAGTTGAAATAAAATCTTTATAGATGATTGTTTAAAGTTGTGTGGCGTAGCTGAAATCAGAATAAACTTTGAATCTTTTTTTACATTCTTTCGTATAATATTAATACATAAAGTTAGTGCAATGTTAATAGATCAAGGAACAACTGCAGAAATGCATGTTTGTTCAAATATCAATACAGAAAATTATGTTTATAAATTATTGCACGGTAACCTAGCTTTTCAGTTCTGGCTATTAAATTCATAGGAAAAACATCTATGGTAATTAGTTGGATTGAAAGGTGTGAGGAAGATCTTCCTTCATGGAGAAATGAAGAGTGGTAACACCACAGCAAACCCAAAATGCTAGAATTCCACATTGTCACACTACACAGATATCCTCTAACAATGTGTACTAATAACTTGGTGCCCTCCAGCCACATGGGGCCTTAATTCTGTGCATACTGCACATACCTATAAATCTGCATAATAGCAACTGGCTTACAAACCCTCCAAGTGTCCCTATTTTCCAGGGACAGTCCCAGATTTACAGAAGCCATCCTGGCTTCTGATTTGATCCTGGAATGTCCCGCTTTTCCTTAGGAAGTCCCTATTTTCAACAGAGAAATGTTAGAGGTTATGAGCTTACAATGATAAGAATTAATACAGTGGGAGAGGGAGTTTATCCATTTCTTCGCCATGTGTTGTCTTGATGAAAATCATTCTTTTGAAGAGGCTATTTGCATTTGGAAGAAAGACACATTTAACCTAACATTCTGTTTGCTACCACAATGTAACATTTCATAACAGTATCCCTGCCAATGTACACCATAACTGACCCAATCCAGCAATGGCTACCCACGTGAAGGGGTAGGATTCTGCACCCAGATCTTGGTAGATTAGGTCCCACACATGAAAGAATATGCAAAAACATTGATCCATACTGGTTTTGTCCGTATACAGATTCAATTACTAATAGTTGGTTTTGGTTGGCTTTGACAATACTGACCACTTGTTTGGAAGAAAGTTGACTAAGTCCCTTTTTCCTGTTAATAGATGACCAACCTTGTCAAGACTGATTTCACAACTGGGTAATAAATATAGATATGCATCTTCATGTGCATGCTATGTCTATTAGTGATGGGTGAATTCCTCTAAATTCAGTTCAGAACTGGGTCAACAGTCAGAAGCTTCAGTCTCAATTCATAATACTCTGAAATATAGGCAAATATAGGCAAATCTGTATTTCAAAATAAAATTACTAATTTCAGCAACAATGCATTCCAGTGGATAAAGCACTGTATTGTTTTTTTCATAAAACTGCAGTGGCCAAGATCCAATTGCTGAGTCCTTGGGCTAACCTTAAGTTGTCACATGGATCCTAATAATCAGGTGCCCAAAATAAAATTTGGCATTATAAAACGAAAATATGTATGTAGGAAATATGGGTTTCTTTCAATAAATACCAAATAAAGAACAAGTTGGCTTAAAAAATGAAGCACCTGAAAGATTCTGTTTTGATGGTTATCCCAAAGCCTCATAGAAATTCCTCCCTATCTTCTATAACCTGGTTTTTTCTTTTGCATTTAAACATAGAAAATATGTTGCATTGAGAATGCAACAACTCCCTCAGGAAAGCACTCTAACAGCAGTCAGTATTCAGTTATTCACCATGTGTCTGCTGTGAGAAATGTTTATCACCCTTCTCCCTTAGGTAGCAGTGGCTTTCTCTCTTCTAAAAGAATGTATACTGGTCAGTGTATTTCTAATTCTCTCAGAACAGTCATTTGCATATCAAAGGCCTGGTATGAGTAAACATACTTCATGGTTCCATCTGTGATTTCATTCCCCATTGAGACCTAAAATAAGAACAGAGTACTAGTGAGGGAATGTTTGTCCTTCAAGTCCATACTGTTTTTCTTTTGAATTTTGCAGCAAGCTATTTCACATTTCATTTGTTGCAAAGACTTTGCAGGAACCTCTTTCTGCTTGTAGCAGGTTTAAATAGAAAGAGATGCAATTTCATTTTTGCTTAATTCTAGTTAAGATTCTTCAAGATTCCTTAAGATTCTTTATTCAGCAATATACATGCTTACTCAAAAGTAAGCTACACTGTATTCAGTGGGGCTTACTCTGCAGTAAATGTGTTTAGGTTTGTAGCATAGATTTTATTGCAGCATAAATTGTAGAATAATTTGTCAGAAACAAAAGTTGGTATTTATTCATTCGTTCATTCATTTGGACTTGGGCCCTTATGGAACAGGATATTTATGTTTCATTTTCCCAGACAATTAGGAGATATATAATGCTTTATTGGAAAAATAAACTATGTAGTTATGACTGTATTAGGAGCTGTAATGTTATTTGGAAAAGTCAATCAAATACACTTTGATTAAAACCTACGTATTGCAACACTAGTTTTTATGTGCACTTCTACAATTAATTACTGAAACAGAAAGTTATTAATAGATTTTTTCCTCTTGTATTTGCCATCCTTCAGTTTTTCTGCTGTTGAGTATACTGCAGAAAATTTTCATGGGAACTGACTTTCCAGAGAGAGAATTGATTAAACTAAGAATTTGCTTTGAAGAGGTTGAACAGTCATATCCCTGAAAGAAACCAAGTCTGTTCACTACTTATTTGTATGTGTGCATTTATTAAAATATGTGGAATTGCAATTCCTCACAACCTGACATTAACATGTAGCTTGTTAGGACCGTCCTACTCTCGTGTAGGACCCTGGTCGAGACACATGCCCAACTGGCATGTTCTTTCCCTCCTGGTCAATCGTTCGGGAGCTTCAAAAGCTTTCTTCAGCCAGAACATCACAGCGACTTATACCAAGAGGCAGCAACAGACTTAGGATCCTGCAGAGTATTGGTGGTTCGTGTAACAGACTCAATAGCTCAGCATCTTGGCTAATCTACTTTATTTACATATAATACACTCGGAGAATTTTGCCTTAGCTCCTTCCTCTTTCTCATCAGACAGCAAAGAGAGAAAGAAAAAGGACAATAGTCCTACTTCACGGAACACAGTAACACAAAACATCCTGTCTTCATCACTTCCCACTCTGTGGAATGAAAACATACACTGTCATGTGATAGACAACAATCTCATTACTACAAACACGCAGCAAGAATCCTAGCATAGCTATGGGGTTGGGAACTAGGGAGAATTTATTTTCCTTCTGCCTTCAGTTGTCCACCTGTTTAGACAGAACCTATTAGGGAGTGGGACCATGATTAGTTAGGAACAAACTTCAGGTTATGCTTAATGCACAACATGCAGCTAATTCACTTGTGGTATTTTCTTAAATCAATTATCTCCACAGAAGGAAAGGTTGCTATCAGGACCATACCCTGCAGGTAGGGAAGACATATTTCACTGCTCCCTTGCCATACGCTCTACCCCAACGATCACACCCTGCATAGCTATAAGACTCAGTAACAAAGTGTCCATTGGTGTCAATGGGAACATTTTTATTAAGCCTCATAGCTGGGCAAGGCCAGTTCTTTTTTTTGGGGGGGGGGGTCACAGCTGAAGAGGAAAGGAATAAACATATGCAGTCTAATTATTATTATTACTATTATTATTATTATTATTATTATTATTATTAATTTGTTCCCCAGCCACTCTGGGCGGCTTCCAACAAAGATTAAAAATACATTAAAATGTCACACATTAAAAACTTCCCTGAACAGTGCTGCCTTCAGATGTCTTCTAAATGTCAGGTAGTTGTTTATCTCTTTGACATCTGATGGGAGGGCATTCCATAGGGCGGGCGCCACTACTGAGAAGGCCCTCTGCCTGGTTCCCTGTAGCTTTGCTTCTCGCAGTGAGGGAACTGCCGGAAGGCCCCTGAGTGCTGAACCTCAGCGTCCGGGCAGAACGATGGGGGTGGAGACGCTCCCTCAGGTATACTGGGCCGAGGCCGTTTAGAGCTTTAAACGAGTCTCCCTCTCCACAGCTTTTTTATTTTATTGATTTTATTTTATTAGAAAGAGGCATAGCTGTGCACTGTACATTGACCATAATGTGTAGTTTGACCCTTAGTGTCAAGGTGATACCCATGGAAACAGCAACAAGACAGGCTCCACTTTCCTGTCGCCATTGTCAGTAATGCCACAAGTACTGGAGAGCAGCAGTAACATAGGATCCACCTCATTCCTTGTCCTAGCCAAAGTTATACGGGCCAAGTTTGTAGGCAGTGGTGGGCAGAAGAAACATCCCTAATCTGCTGGATGTCTGTGCTGAGACCACACATGAGGGCACCTGAACACATCTGGACTTTTCATCACTTTCTTATCTGCTGGGTCAACATAAAAAGTTGAAAGCAGGTTTCAAGCACTGCAAACCCCAGCAAGGTTCAAGAGAATTTTCAAACTGTGCAAGCTTCAGCAATATATCTATTATATTAACTGTGACATGCAAATCCATTCAGCTCTACTGTTTTTGCAGATTTATTTTACTTTTAAGCAAAAGGGCAGCTTGCACAGGGGAGAATACAACAGAGGAAAGCAAGAGAGAGATTCATTATGGATACGCTTGGGATGAAGCCACACTCCAAATCGGAATTTGGAAGCTTCGAAGCTCACAAATCATCAGAATCCATGGGAAAAAGATATATTGTGTTCTGTGACCTCATTGCCCTCCAACAGCACTGTTCCAGAAGGAGACCAGCTGTCACTGGCTGGGTTCCCATTAAGCTGCTCAGTGGCAGCTGCAGACAGCACAACAAAGGCTTAATGGGGCTTCAAATATTAATTCCCATTTTAATATTTTCTATAGTATCTGGGGGTTTTTTAGGATACCATGTTGGTATGCTTAACCTCTTGAAACACAAATGAATGGTGCCAATTCCATGTAGCAAGCTGGATCTTTTTGTTTGCTTGTTTGTTTGGAGGCTGCTTTCCATTATGGTTATGATTTGACATAGTGGGCAGGGTGGAGGCAGCACAGTCCTTTTAATGGCCTGGATATTTGTTGGTAGACAAAAGGGGTTAAAGTCACACACACACATACACACAAAGCCTGGCATATGTCTAGATTTTAATTTGTGTACTGTATCTGTGTGTGTTGATTTTGTTTGTGTCACCTTTGCAAATGCTCTGGACTGGAAGAGAGTCAGAAGTGTGTGTTTGCATTCATGCACATGGTGTTAGAATGGGCACACAGAATTGGAAATGGTTGTGTCTTTCACCTCGCCAAACTGGGCTAGGAGGAGGAGCATCAAGAAGGAACCTAGTTCACAATAGCATCTTTTCTTGTTCCTAGGCATCGTGAACAATAGCAATACAGCACTGCTGGGTGGTAGGAGGAGGTGGCTCAATGGTGTGTGGCAACTCAGGGCTTGCCCACACTTCCACTTGTCATGCCTCCTCCCCCTGGGGAAACCTACTCTTTACAGTTGAATCAGAACAAATATCAATCAAGTTTTCGTAGGATTGGCATTTGCTCCAATTCAGCGGTAAAGAACAGGTTTTTCCAGGGTAAGTAGTGGGGCAAACAGAAAATAATTCTGACATATGCTTTCTAGGCACAGAACAAGTGAAGTGTGGGTCAGCTCTCAGAGCCATACTGGTTGGCTGATTGGCTTTTTGTTTTGTTTTTTTTATTACTCACATGGGGTAAGATCAGCCTGAAGAAGGAGTTACAGGCAGGAGCCACTGGCTTAAACAGCAGAAGAATTGCAGGCCAACAAGCATGGGGCAGCAACAAAGAGCCTCTAGAATGGGTTGCTAGCCCATTCTTCTTCAGCATTAATGGCCAGTATGCAGGCTCTCAGCTTGGAGTTGTGTTGAATCGCAGCTGGCTCCCTTGGCTACATGTACGAGACTATTTAGAAAACTGGTGAATGGGAGCTTTCACTTCTCAGAATTACAAAGCAGACGAAGATTGCCATCTATGTATGGGATCAGAGTCAAGCTGAAGCTTGGAATTTGAATTCTGACAGATATCTGGATCTAATAACTCTACCAAACAGCCTCCAAGCAGCGGGGGGGGGGGGGAATGCAGTTGGAAGTGGAGAAGCAGGTAGAAGAGTTTTCCCTAATTCACAACCAGTTCTCCCTGCAGTCCTCTTTTCACATTCTTCTCTCTCAGTTGTGCTTACCATATTATAAGTAAAAATGGTGGAAGGAAGGAAAGGGATATGATTTGGGACATAGGGAAAAGAAGAAGGGTTAAATACCCAAGCATTTATTATTTCAAATTGCATCCTGCTGCTGCTTTGCAACAATTCAGTGGAAACTCATGTTCTGAAAATTAGTGTTCTAACCCTGGGAGATAGCACTGTATATTGCTGATTACTGTAAGAGCACCCCAGGAAGAAGCAGAAAAGGTAGCCGGGAAAGAGAATTTTAAAAAGAAGAGAATTCACAATATACTCTCGGCAGCTATTTACAGAATTGACTCCTGAACTCAATTTGTTTGCATTTTAAGTGTGAATCAGTCTCAATGAGCTGAAAGATGCAACCTCCACCCCAACAAAATCAGATTCTTAACATATCTCTTTCACCCATGGCTAAGCAATCATGCAAACATTAACAGGGTTTCTGCTGCACAAAGACCTGCAATACAAGTTGCAGAAATTCCTAGTGAAGCATAGTAATGTGTATATTAGGCAGACAATAAAGTACAGGCATGTAATTGAAGCACTACAGAATTATTTGTACACTGGATAACTTGTTAGTCCATTCTACATACCTGTGAACAATGAACACATGTGGAAGAGGAGCATCACAATATCAGAAGTGTTTTTTTCAAGTTGGCAGATATAACTGTCCCCACCCTGCAAAGGTCAGAACCAGAGCCCACTTTTTCACCATCCCGCAATTGTGAATCATGACAATTTGATTACTTATTCAGTATCTTTGGGTCTATTTTCAGTCTCTGCTATCAGCTGAAAGTCTGTAGACACATATATCCAATCAGCAATTGTCATGTGCTGCTAGATGCCAGTACCTTCCATCATAGATAGCTTTTAGCAAGACCCACTGAAAATAGCCTGGAAGGGTGTCATCACCAAGTGAACTCTATTCAGCCCCTTTTCCTTGTGACTGAAAACACCTAGCCAATCTGGAGTCATTTGCATGAAAATGCCCCTTACAGACGCATGCAACCAATTGTGTTGGTGGTGAAGCCCCAACTTCCCCCAGAGCCTTTGTGGAGCTTTCAACTGGCTCTGGACTCAGTCACTTGCTCTGTCCCCCACTCCCCCCACACCTATAAGCAGGAGTGCAATGTGCCATGAAGAGAAAGAGCAGTTTCAAATTTGAGATATAGAGATAGACACAAGTTTTCATTCTTGGTGGCATCGCAACAAGATTTTTACTATTCCTTCTTTATGAAAGGTGAAAAGTCCTAGGATAAAACAGCAATACTGCTTAAGTTTATTGCAGCCTAAATGTTTCACCTTAGAGGTTAGCATTGGAAGACTATTCAGTGGTTCTAGGAAGCTGACACTTTATAAGGTCAATAGTGTTATGGAACTGGGCTTACCAAAAGGGACATCTGGGCTCTTTGAATTTGTTTTTCTGTTGGTTGTGTCAAGACCAGAAAGAATTCTACCAAGACTACCTCTGTTTCAGTATTGATTTAACCTGCAGCTGAAGGGTATAGGAGCTGAGAATTTCTAATTTAACAGGAGGTTTGACTGAGTACAAAGACAAATAATACAAACTGACTTACTGGAGAAATTATAGCTTCCATGGCATGAAAAAGTCATAAAAACAAGAAGGACAAGGCAAAAATACTGGGTTTTTCTAACAATAATATAGGATTAGTGCAGGGAAGCAGGAAGGGGCAAATTTAGACTCTCTTGATCCCAAACTACTGTAGAGCAGCACACAGATAAACAGTGATGACAATGTCAAAGAGTTTGCCAAAGTATCATTGCTTTACTGGATGAGAGAGTTGAAAGTTCTCTTGTGCAAACCCCATAGAAATGAATGAAAGCTGTGCATGGGCATAGTCATATATTTCATAGTAATTTATTCTGCACCTTTAACTTTGTCCATCCATAGCTGAAGCTGCCATAAAACCAATGCTAAGAACTTCCCCCCTGGTATTCCAAGAGTTACAAAAATGCTTATGTATTTGGGTTAACGTAATTCTAACATAATTTATATTTAAAACCCATGTAAAACTTTCACCCAAATGTTGTTGCTCACATTCCCTGAGCATATGCCTGAAATTCCCAATGTCATCTGGTACATCTGAAATGTAGTCTCTTAAATCCAGTCTGTTCGTTTTGTCAAGTGTCCAATAAACTTGTGGAAAATTCTGCATTCTATCAAGCTTCACACATCGCCTCTTATTGTGCAGTTCTTTCCTCAGTCCTGTGAATTAATTTCTGGCCTTGTTTTCTCATAGATCTGAAAATAACATAACAAGTACTTGACACTTCAAATATTTCCTCTATTTTTCTTATTTATTAACTACATTGGTTAAAACTTGTCTCAAATACATATCTCACAGCTTTAAGTTCTTATTCCATCATTTTTATACTGCTCCTCAGTGCTAAAAGTTGCCATTGTGATGTAATAAGAACCTTGGTTAAAATGATTTTCCTCCCGTTCTTTCAGTATAATCCTTGACCTTTTATTTTAATGGTAAATTTCCCCAGATATGTGTATTTTGATATGTGCTGAGATTTTATCTGCGCTATCCACTATGGCCTGGTTATTGTTTTTGTTGCTTGTAAAGTTTACCATTAGTATTAAGAGAGCTTCCCCTGGGTTGCTAGTTTCTATGATGAAGTTTTCTTTCCTTACCCAAGGCATTAATTTTTCATGTTTGCTCTGTACTGTTATATTCAGCAGTGAAATTCATTTGCCATATTCTCAGACTGCTGGCTAACCAATAATCTACTGTTTTGTAAGGGACTATTGCAATTCCCACTAAAGTTAAATTATGTCTTTCAGCTAATAACAATTAGAGTCAGAGGTAGTCTTCATAAAGAATAAAAACTAATTTTAATCCTTTCAGTAAAAAGGAACTTCTAAATGATTTTCTCCAAGACTTGCACTGCCTGCTTAACACTATTATTTGAAATGGATTTGCTCAAATGTATATACAGTAGTTGTACACAATATATCAGTCACTATTCCCTTTAGTTGTAACATTATAGAATACATATAGAAAGTTAGCAACTGTTAGCAGATTTTAAGGGTGGGGAAGAGAACTCAAAACAATAATCTATTTCCAGTTTCATTTCTATCTGTGTTCCTGTTGTTCTGAACCACAGACATCCTAGAAATGTACCTTAAATCACTCCTTTGTGTTGAGCAACAAACTAGCCAATAGGTAATAATTTGATTCAGACATACAGTGACCCACATGAATGGGTGCTCATAACACAGTAATGAGGCTTGACCTTCCCAGTGGTACGGCATTTATTGAGAAAAATAGTGGGTATGCATTTTAAGGTAAGCAGGCCAGTTCAGATCTAAAATGCACTGATGTGACTATAATACACCTAAACCAATGGCTTGTTTGACCACACCACACCACAAATTGAAACCATATCCCACCCCCACCCCTGAAAAATACTGTAGTTTGTTAAGGATGCTGGGGATTGTAGATCTGTAAGTGGTAAACTACATTTCCCACTATTCTTTTTTGGGGGTGCACTTTAGCTGTATTCTGTGTATACAACCTTAGTGCTACTAATTTTGGGGACTTCCCCAGTGTAATGATATGAAGGATTAAAGTGCAGGTGTCCAACATAGACCCAGGATGTTGTTGTTTTTTGTTTGTTTCTTTGCTTGCTTGTTTCTATGCTACAATAGTTTCTAGCAGTATGGTTTTGTGAAGTGAGTTACACTTTAGAAACTGATAATTTCCCCTTCTTTCATTTTTTGTATCACCACATTTTCTTTTTTAAAAAAAAAAAAGTTGTATATTGGCATATTGAGACAGAATAAGAATTTTCATACTTGTGTCACAGTAAATGTGCATTTTGCCACACTGTATCTATCCTGGCTGAAAGTATAATGGGATAATTAAGCCAGTGGCAGATTTGCAGATTTGGGGCCCTGAAATTTGAACTGTTATTGAGGGCCTTTCACAATCAGCAACAAGGTCTGGGTAACCACTGTTAAAATTCAATGCCTGGTTTAAGAATTGTTGAAGTTATAAGTTTAATTTACAGAAAATGTTTTAATTTTTTTAATGTATTGTTTTTAACTTGTTGTAAAAGAAGCTTTAGGGACATAACCAGTATTCTTCCACTGGGAGTGGTAGTCTACCTTGTGATTCACCCTTGTGTCTACATCACAAGTGTTAGGTCTGTGGCTCAACAGGAAAACTGTAATTTGAGTACCTTATCAGTGTTTGTACATGTAAATTGAGGTTGCTTGCAACACAGAGCTGCACGTAGTCAGTTGCCAGCATGCAGGAGAAAGCGACAGATGCAGTATGTGCTTTTTAGCAGAGAAGCTACAATTTATTAAAGATCATAGAATTGTTGAATTGTAGAGTTGGAAGGGACCACAAGGGTCATCATCCTTGCAGGCAGGAATCTTTTGCCCAGCCTGGGACTTGAACCCATGACCTTGACAGTAGAAGTCTCATGGTCCACCAACTAAGCTATCTTGATGTTTAGAGTCTCACCCTGGGATCAGCATGAGAAAAATTTGTAATGCTAGAACTAATTGCTCCTTTTTGCAGTGTATCATTCTTCTTGTTTTGTAACGTTTTAAACCAAGTTCTGTAAGTAAAGCTTTAAAAAATTCTTATTTTAAAGAAGATTTATTTCTACACAAGGCTCAGACCAAAGACTATATTGGTGCTATATCTAACAGGTTATAGGCCCAGAACATTCTGGACACCCAAATCTACTGGACATATTTCTCGATCATCCACTTCTCTGGATAGCCTGACATAGGATTTTATTTTTATTTTTTTTGTAAAGCTGCAGAACTACTGAACTACACACACACACACACCAGTTTCCACATACTTTCTCTTTCTCTTGACATAAAACCAGCATCTTGCAGCTAAGGGGTATTCATATGTGTATGATTCAAAGAACTATCATATCATATTAACAGCAAAGGAACTTAGCATGAGGCAAATGCATTTGTGCCCTGAAAACTAACTCTATGAAAATGGCAACAATTATTCCATAGTTGTTGTCACATTGATTTTATTACTAAACTAACTAGGTAATTTCTTATGAGCAGGGAAGTTATCTCCGCTTTCAAGCACTGTTTTCTCTCAAAAATATATCTTGATTGATGTGATCACAGGATTTGACTAACAGCTTAAATGATAGAACATTCTGGGTCATAAAAGCACGGTAACACTGGTGCTATAAATATAAAGTGATTCACCATATAGCTAACATGTTCACACTATATTTCTGGGTGATTTAATGCTTGCATATGACCTTGCCTTAGATAAGCTGTTTAGTGAATGCTGAAAGTATTTAGCAATTTTCATGATGTATGACTTGAACAGAATGAGCATGACAGTAAGTTGTCAACAGCATTTTACTACATTAGTGTATATATAAGAAATTTTGGCTCATGGTTTTTTGTACACATATATATTGCACATATGGGGAGCAGGGGGAAGAGAAGTCAAAATTTCACAGAACACTATTTTGGGGCAATTTTTGAAATCTGTTTTTCGAGCTGCTACTAACTGTTGAAAAATTTTCAATACTGTCCTGGAAAATATTCAGTGAAATTACCTCCCCAGTTTTATCCATGAATTTTGGGTGCATTCGTGGATCCAATTGTAATATTTTTGAAAGATTCAGTAGGCTTGCCCCTGTGCTTTCCAGTCTTTTTTGCTTTCTTTCTTATCCAATTCACTAACATGAACAATAGATTTTCATTCAGCAATAATAATGCCATACTATTTAACAAACAGCAACCTCAGATATTTGACAAAATTTGTCTTAACTGTTTCACCACCCACAAACAAGAAATATGGGTGGCAATTTTTCCTGAGCTCTAACAAATGGATCACAGGGTTGTACACATCGCCTGCATATACTAGGGCTGTTTGTGCTGCATGTGAAATTATGGTCACTTGGTTAAAGTAGGATCACCTGTTATCTACTCTGATGGCATCCAAAGCAGACTCACCTGTTACCTGTTCTGATAACGTCCATATTTTTCTTGTTGTTGTTTAGTCGTTTAGTCGTGTCCGACTCTTCGTGACCCCATGGACCAGAGCATGCCAGGCACTTCTGTCCTCCACTGCCTCCCGCAGTTTGGTCAAACTCATGCTGGTAGCTTCGAGAACACTGTCCAACTATCTCATCCTCTGTCGTCCCCTTCTCCTTGTGCCCTTCATCTTTCCCAACATCAGGGTCTTTTCCAGGGAGTCTTCTCTTCTCATGAGGTGGCCAAAGTATATTTTTAGTAATCAGCTAATGCAAAAGGCTGTTGGTAGGTTGAACAACATTTAACATGTGGGGCAGATGGCTGTCCCTTAGAAAGATTTTGTGTTGAACCCTGGACAAGAAATCCAGAGGAAGTCTACCCAGTAAACTGTCAAAGTATTTTCTTATTATATTCAAGCAGGATAAACAATTCAGCCAATTCAGACATTGCTGACTTCTGCAAAAAAAAAAAAAAAAACCAACCACCCTGAACTTCTACTATTACTGGCAACTTATCTTCTTTACTTCTTTACATTTTTTCTCTCAGTTGTATTATGTTCCCCAAACTAGTGAGATATTTCTTGCAGTAACATTTAAACTATTATACCTTATTCATTGACTAATGAGACTAGATGTTTCATATTTGCCATTATTCCTCTGGCTTTTTGACAGATTAATCATATCAATTTCTTCTAACCTTTCCCTGTTGTGCCTTACTTTCCAAAACAGTTATTGTATCAGTTCAGTGCAGCTATCATGATATGGTATTATATTCAACTATATAATTATAGTTTGACAGTCTTCTATTATCCATATATCATGACCAATTTGGTAGCCACATTTTTTATCTAACTTAGTTATTACCAGAAAGAAGAAGCTATAGCAATGAATATGCAGTGTCAGATGTTACTCATTATGACTGCATACTGGTGCCCTCAGTCTCACCACATGGCGTTATTTACTAAGATATAAACTGGCCCTAAGGTGAATTTCTCGAATATGGTCCTGTGAATTAAATTATCTATACAATGTCCACTGACAAAACTGGTTAAATATCCCTGTAACTAGTTTTTGGCACACATTTTTCTTTCTGGAGAGGCTGATAGATTGTCAATAGCCATATGCTGAAAATAGGCCAAGTGTTGCTAATATTTGGGACCACTGGGCACCTGCGGGATTTTGAGAGTGCCAAAGGCACCAGTCACAAAGTGGCTGCTGTGAAGATGTGAAATGACACAAATGGCTGCCACATCTAAAAGAGCAGAAAAAGACCACAAGGTTGTGTCTGTATGTACTTAAATCAATAGGGAAAACGGATTTACATCAACCACTGCTGGTGAAGTTCTGTGCATCCTGTTCTTGATTCAGAATTGAAGGGAGGCTGGGTGTCCAGGCCTGGTCAATGAAATGTGGGCATGTTTAAGGGAGCATGTCCAGTGTAGGAGAGGCTGAGCCCGTGCAAAGAGAAACTGCACAGGAAGAGCCAGCAGTCTCTCTTGCATTGTGGATGTTTGATGGGATATTTACTGAAGCACTATGGGAAAGGATAGTTGTTTGTCCCCTAAGGAATCAGTCCCTTCTAAGACAGTCTTTTAATCTTCCTCAGAATGACATTGTGCTTCCCTGAGACCCTCGTTCTCTCTGATACCAGGGGAGTGGGACACAGCTATAATGCCAGGAGTTCACTGCACCTTGGACACACCCCTGAATTCTGTCCAACAGGAGATAGTTGTACATGTGACAGGCAGTGCAAACCACCAGAAAGCCCCTGATTACATTCCCCCTGCACAATTGTATTTATAGTCAAATTACCTTATTGAGAGCTTTATTTTTCTTTAGGTCAAGGAAAGGAAGGACAGGGTGGTGGGCCCTGCTCTCCTTGCCCTGATCTCAAACTCACAGGTCTACTAAACTTGCCAGTTACCTGATCTATAGTATAGGCAGCACATAAGGTGTGAGGTGGGAAGCAACAGAATGCCAGAGGGCCACCCCAACTAAGACTGACTATTCTGTGGTAAGCAGAGCATGGAAAGAGCAGCCTGGCCCAAAAGGACATAAAACCTTACCAGAGTTTCAGGCTTCATTGGACAGGTTGTCTCTGTGGAACTATCCATGGTACTGCAACTTCAGCCTGATGCTACTTGCTATCTGACAGTCTAGGCTGTCTCTCGTTGAGTTGTCTTGTGCACCATGTGCTCTCACATGTGGTCAGGCTAGAACATGCTCAAAAATTTGAAGGTGTTGCAAGTTTTTAAAGCACCTAAATCTGAGCACAATAAGAATTGCTGGCTTTCCTGCATGACAAATTCAGACAGAGTAAAGTTTTTGTTAGCGAGGTATCCTGGGGACTTACTAGCTAGAGCTACCATTGCTTCAGCTGGCAAAGCTCCCACATACTTCTTAAACTTAACCCTATACAATATAACATAGCCAAGCTGCAAGAGGCTAATTTTAAGAAGCGCAAGATAGAATCTGAGAGTTGGGAGTAAGGACTAACAAGGTATTCCCCCATGGCTTCCACTTTTGCCCCTGTAGCATCTTTTTTCTACCCTCAAGGGAACTAATGCCTTCTGGTGGATGTGGGGGGAAATACACTGCAAAGGGGCCAAAGGCCAATTTCCTATGAATCACTGTGGATGGAGTAATTTGTCCCTATGGATGCAGGGAAAAGTCCCCTGAGGCTATATACTGTAGGTTCAGAAAATTTACCAGAGTTCTTCTAGAAGTTTTTTTTTTGGGGTGGTAGGGAGAACCCATGTAATAGCCAAGGGAAGCTTTGGGAAAGAAAGAAAGAAAGAAAGAAAGAAAGAAAGAAAGAAAGAAAGAAAGAAAGAAAGAATTTTATTACGGTCCCAGACCAGATTCACATACTGTACTAAGCGAACATAAAACACAATAGAATTAAGTTTGAATTAACAATTGAATATGACAATAAACAATATAAATATGACAGCCATTAGAAATGTGGTTTAGGTCTTAGTCTCTAAAATATTATCTGTATTATGTTCGTTTAGGTCTTAGTCTCTAAATATTATCTTTGGGAAGATTGGCCATCTCTAGAGATTTGCCATTCACATTGCTATAACTTTAAATCATCTACCTGTATATTTTTAGATCCAGGTTGCTGAGATGCCTTTTCTTTACTTACTGCATCTAATGCTGCAATTTCAAATTTCCTGAGAGAAACAGAACTCCTTGCAGCTATGTTAATTATAACATTGGACTGGCAAGCATGGTTTGAGCCAAATTCCTAAAGTATAATTGCAGAATATCTAAGTATGTACTTAGGGCTTTAACAGCTATGAGTATGAGATACCACACGCTAAAGCTGCTATTTCTGAAAATATGAAGCTATGTATGGAAAGCATCCAAGTAAAAAATGAGATGCTTTTCTAAACACAGATAATCCAAATATTGCATTTTGATCTGCTTGACAACTCTCCTATCTATCAGTCCCAAGCAAGTAGTAAGCATACATGATTTATGAAGCTATCCTAATAAACCATGTATGACTGGCTGGCTGTTTTTTGGCTTGGTGGGTTGTCAGAGCTAAACTGTAGGCAGTTGTTCAGCAGGAGCCAGAAGAGGTCATCAAAGCAACAGCCAGAGAACAAGCTAAATATCAGAATCCAGAGATCAAACAAGGAGACAGAAGCTATAAAAACTAATGTTGCCCAGGCAATGTCCCCCACATTTTTTTTTAAAATAGCTCTTCCTTATGGACTGGTCATGTGGTTCAGCTGCCTGATTATCATCTTCCAAAGCAACTACTCTATTCTCAATTTAAGAATGGAAAGTGGAATGCCGGTGGACAACAAAAGAGGTTTAAAGATGCTCTCAATGAAAATCTAAAAAAATGTAGCATGAGCACTGATAACTGGGAAAAACTGACTTGCGAGCACTCCAACTGGAGAACAGCCTTTACCATAGGTGTTGTGGACTTTGAAGAACAATGAACTTAGGATGAATAGGAAAAATGAGCTAAGAAGAAGGCATGTTTGGCAAACCGTCACCATGATCAACTCCAAACCGAAAGCCTATATCCCCACTGTGGAAGGGCATGTGGATCCAGAATTGGCCTTCACAGTCACTTATGGACTCACCGCTAATACTGTTTTCAATCAAAGGTCTGTAATGATGCACAGTCAAGAAGAGTGGCAACACATAGTAAGAAGTAGCAGTTCATTATTTACCATGCCTTGCAGTTTTGTAGGCAAAGAGACTTCTTATAAAACTATGTCTTTGGTTCATGCTGAACAACTCTCTGCTATAGGAATGAGCATTATGTTGCAGTGACTGCTTGCTACTTGGTGTTACTCATATTAAGTTATACCAAACCAACACAATCTGCCCAAACTACATGATACAGTGAATCTTAGGGAGTCTGTCACAGATTTCCCTCCTATTTCTCTGCTGTAATTGGGGTTTCCCTCCTCCTTTTGTTGAACAAGTTGTCAAACTTATCTTCCACCTGATGGAGTCCTAGATGTCCTACAGAAAGCCAGTCCCATTTGGATATGCCTATTGGTTGTAAAAATGAGAGCTGTCCTGACTCCACTGATATGTTGTTGTTGTTGTTGTTGTTGTTGTTGTTGTTGTTGTTGTTGTTGTTGTTTATACCCTGCCCATCTGGCTGGGTATCATTGCCGACCTCAGATACTCCTAATTCAATGCATTTTCTTAATAATGAACTTCTTTGGATTCTATCAATATGATTTCATACTTCCTTTTCCCCCCAACAAGTAACTTATATTTTAATTCATGAAGAAGAGTGCAAGTGTGTGTTAGATTTCAGAACATGAATTAAAAAATTGACATATGTATTTCAGGGATGGGGAACCAGTAACAGGCCAAAGGCTATGTTACTGCAGTGACAAGCTGCCACAGGCCATATTCCAGCAACGGATGAGACCAGACAAGACACCCTTAATACACAGATAAATTGTCATATATCCAAAGATATTCCTCTTGGAAGCAAAAGCATATATTTAATTCTTAGTAACTTCACTCACGTTTAACCTTCCTTTTTTCCATAGTTATTGTAAAAAAAGAGAGAAGCTCTCCAACACCCTTCATCTGTCCTGACTGTGCAAAAGGCACAAAGAACTCTGTAATCTCAGCAGAAGAATGCAAATAGGGCCAAAGCACAGCTGAACTGCAAGCCTTGCCTTACAGCTATTTAAAACCTCAAACTTCAAAATGCAACTGCATCCTGAAACTTTTGTGCATATTTTGCATATTTGCAAGGAGTGTAGTTCTTCTGAACCATTTCCAACTCTCTTTTAATCTTTTTGCAGCAGATCTTCTTGCAGAGGAAAGAGCTGCATTTGTATACTTTGCACAACAAAGCCCTTTCCTCTCTTAGTTGCCTCTCACTGAACAGCTCATGATTAACAGGGGATTTAGAAAGTCAAATAAAATCTGGCTGCAGACGTGGGCCGGGGTTTCACTAGTCCAGTGCATTGGCATCCCAATGCCTGCATCCAAGCAAAAATATATTTGTGTCACTGTTAATATCTTACAAGATTAATTGCCATGGCCTTAGCTCAGAAAAAGTTAAATGCACCTAAGTCCTATTGCCATCAGTGAACCCAACTTTTTAAATTTTCTGTAATATACAAGGCAGATCTTAATTAAGATTTTTTCCCTAAAATATATGAAAAGCATATGTGTGTATTTGGTAAATGATTTCTAGTGGATGGGATAAAAATCAGTCTATATGGGAGTGAAATTCTTAGGCCTTTTTGGGGTGAGGGGGAATATTCTTATTTCAGTACGAGGTGCCAGTGTGTTTTTCTTCATCCCTTCATCTTTCTTTTAATAATAATAATAATAATAATAATAATAATAATAATAATAATAATAATAATGTCTTTCCCCTGCTTCAAGTGACAACTTGGTTTCCTACAGCAGCCCAAGGGCATTTCAGGCTGGAACAAAATGCCCCATGGGAATAGTGCTACAGCAAGGTTGTTTCTGTTTTTTTGTTTTTTGTTTTAGAAAAAGGAAGGAAGGAAAAGAAAGAAAGAAACCACTTGACCACCTCGTATTAAGGTAAGAAAACCCACACAGAAGACCTTAGAATTTCACCCCATGCACCTAATTCGCTGAATACCTCCCACTTTTGTGTAAGTGAATGGCCCCACGATAATGGGACAGGGATATTTGTCCTATCATTAGGGAGGGAAACCACATGTTCCAGTAGTTACATGTTTTCAGGCATTCACATGCCCTTCTGATCTGTGGTAGAAACATGGACCCTATCTTTCATTGCAAAGCACAAACCACGAGGTTATTGTGATTTCAATTGGACTTAAGAACCTAAGAACTCCCTGGCTAGATCAGATCAAAGGCTCATCTAGTGTAGCACCCTGCGCTTACACTGGTAAACTAGAGGGCTCTAGAAAGCCTACAGGTAGGGCATGAAGCCAGTGACCCCTCCATGCCTGGGCACACCTAACTTTTTGGATTCTGTTCACTGCCAGTAGAAATAATATATGAATCTGCCTTCAATGTTCACACATTTGCACAGTCACATTTGTGAGCTTTTCTTCTGCTCTGATGAAAGCTAATACTTCATGTTGTGCTAAATATTGTGATTTTCAGTAAAATAAACGAAAAGAAGAAGCCCCCAGATAGTCCCCATTGTAGACATTCTGATCAATGGCCAACGCTACAAGCTGTATAATTCCTAATAAGCTGTAATGAAAAGAGGAGTTAGTATGAGATTTTCATTCACATACTTGTGCATTTCAGGATCAATGCCAGGCAGACAATGTGATCCAGTGGCTTGTTAATAATCATAATTGACCGATTTATCCTTTTTATATATCACAGGTTTAATGGGGGGAAATCAATTCAACTGTGGGGATAAAAGGCAGGTATTTAAATTATATTTTCTCAGGGAAATAATCACAGCCAGTAACTTAGTTCCTCGCCTTTTGTAGTAAAAAGTCCAAAATGTATTGTTTTGACATCTATATCATTTGCAATGACTGTCTTATTAAGAAAAAGTATGGTGATAATTTAGCAAAGAACATGACATACATGAAAAGAAATATTCAGCACATTTAATGTTTTGAATGGAAAATAGAGTAATAAAAATTAAATTGAAATTTGGTCTGTCTCCTTAATTGCTGTGCAATGCACAATAATTGATAGCTAAAGTGCTAATCATTTTAAATGTAATTACATTTAATGATTGTAATTGCCACTCATATCTTCTGTCCTAATAGAGGCCTTATTCACAAAACTGTTATCTTCCTGTCATATAAAAATGTGAATTGGAAATTTACAACAGTTTATTCAAAATGCCGTGCTGGTTCTATTAAGCAGAAGCTAGAATAACAGCAAGACAGTGTGGTAGTATTTTCATATTGTGCATGCAGCTTTATGCCTGCAGCATTGGGCACTCAA
This sequence comes from Podarcis filfolensis, assembly GCF_964270895.1. Taxonomy (NCBI): domain Eukaryota; kingdom Metazoa; phylum Chordata; class Lepidosauria; order Squamata; family Lacertidae; genus Podarcis; species Podarcis filfolensis. The sequence continues at coordinate 65,149,331 of NC_139607.1, read as the reverse complement.
CAAAGTAAATTCTACACACCCTTTACTTTTGGATACAGTGATACAACTGGCTGCAATGATCAATGTAATCCATTGTTACAAGTTCTCAAAAGAGTAGTAGAATAACAAGTGTTGCTCAGTGGTTAGCATGGCAAAGTAGGTTCAGGAGGATCTGGGTTCTAATCCCCACTCAGTCATTAAGCTTTTAGTGGAAACTTGTGTCATGAACGTGCCCCCCCCCCCGAGCTCAGGAGATGAGTTACACTCAGATATTGAACTAAGTGAACAAGGGACTGACTGCAGAAGAGAACTGACTAACAGAATCAAGAAAGGGCAGCTTGACCCCCCTCCTAGTGAAGACTCTATTAGCTTTCAAGGAGAGGAAGAGTTGGAAGGCAAGCCAGAGTGTTGCTAGGCAATCAGCAGATAAACAGAGATCTGAGTCTGTGTCGAGTCAGAGTGGGAAGGTCAGTATCTCAGTTCCCATTGTAGGCATTTGGATAAAATCAGAAGGCAACAGAAGGGCAAGAGGGGAAAGGCGAGAGTCTAGTGTCCTTCCTGCTGTGGGAGGGGCAAAACTTCAGACTGACATAAATGTGAGCAGGAGAGAAGCTGGGCTCTGAATGTGTCTTTTTGTAAATAAACATACATAAAGTTGCTGGAGAGTCATTACTTCTTATCGGGGCTTGCTGGGCTATCAGAGGTTATTTACACCTTGGACCAGTCAGTCTCATCTCCCTCACAGATTTGCTGTTATGATACAGTTGAGTTGGGGAGAATCCTGTGCTCTTTGGTGGAAGGGCTGGATAAATATGTAATAGGTAAACAAACTATTAATGGCTTAGAGAGCAATCCTGAAATGAAGTCTGATAACTGGTAAATACTTTTGAATAGATGTTATAGGATTGCACTGCTAGCCATAGAGCTGGATAAATTATACATAATTATTGGAAAGGCAGTCTGATTCATCACACTGTTGCAGGGAACTCTAATTCGTACATACAGAAGGTCTCAGATTCAATCCCTGCCATTTCTAGGTAGGGCTGGGTGAGTTGCTGCCAGTCCTGAGCTAGATGGACCAATAGTCTGACTCGATGTGGCAGTTTCCTAATACTGCTGTCCTGTGTCAGCCTTCTATGTGGCTCTTAATACCACTATAGTACTGTTCTAATTCACAGAGCACTAAATTCTCCAAGCACAAGGGTGGGCAATCTTTTTGATCCTGACAGCAACATTTCCTCATTGCCAAGCTTCTACAGTCTAGATCCCAGTGGTGAAAGGGACCCAAAGGGTGGGTGTATCTTTATCTCTCACTCTCACGCACTCTCTACACTCATGTAAATATACACTCACATGCAGCCAGCCAGCCAGCTCCCTTTCAGAGGATCCATGGGGGAATTGCTTTCATCTCCATTGCAGCAGGTGGAATAGATGGGGAGGTTTAGACTTCTCTGTCCAGCCCAATGCCACAACTGAAGTGAAAATAATAGGTAAAGGTAAAGGGACCCCTGACCATTAGGTCCAGTCGCGGACGACTCTGGGGTTGCGGCGCTCATCTCACTTTATTGGCCGAGGGAGCAGGCATACGGCTTTCGGGTCATGTGGCCAGCATGACTAAGCCGCTTCTGGCGAACCAGAGCAGCGCACGGAAACACCGTTTACCTTCCCGCCAGAGTGGTACCTATTTATCAACTTGCACTTTGACATGCTTTTGAACTGCTAGGTTGGCAGGAGCTGGGAATAGCGCCCTCCTAATTATAGCACCCTCCCTTGGATTGAAGCTACTGAAGACTCCTCAGTGGAAAAATGTGGGAGGAAGGCCAGTAGAAATGGAATTTTCCTGCAGATCTACATTAATCAGATGTTGGCAAATTGTTTCATAGCTCCAGGCGTACAGTGGAATGGCCTCAGTGACACATCCATGTGAAGGAAGTAATATCTATCCCGACATGTCCATGGGTATTGCTACTTCTCCCTAGTACTGATGTGTGTGAATGCAGCAGCATATTTTTCAGTTCCTGCCACATTCCTATGAATTGTCAAGGACAGTGGTTGGACCTGCGCAGTCAGGTGTAACTGGGTCACCAAGCACGAGATGAGCTGCTTCGTGCAGAGTAATTTACAGGCATCATATGTGATTGTGTGACTGTTTGAAAATTTGTGCATCGTATCTGGTACTTCAATCAGAAATAACTACACCAAATGCATAGCTTGCATTTCAACACAACTGCATTACTACTCAGCTCTTCTTTTGGAAGCTTTATAATGCTGTGCCATAGTGTGCATACAAACTTAGCAAGCAGTAAGTGTGAGAATTTTCTCATTTTTAAATAAGTGTTAAATGGTGATAAAGTGTATCAATACAGACAACCATCGCTGGATTTGCAGTATTATGTGGTTGCTGTACCACTATTTGCCTTATTATTATCATTATTCATTTTATTTCTATACTGTCCTTCCATCTGCAGATCTCAGGGTGGTTCACAGGATAAAAATACAAAATGCATAATAAAAACAACAGCAGCGGCAGCAAAAACACAAATCAATAACGCCCACCCCATCCCACAAAAACATTTAAAAGGGTATAGGATGTTAATAAGTCAAAGGCCTGGTTGAAGAGGAACATTTTTGCCTGGTGCCTAAAGGTGTATAATGAAGGTGTCAGCAAAACCACCATTGCTATGGAGTGAAGGCTGCAGCAATCTGCCAGTACCTTCTAGTTTTTAGAGGAACATATGTTTAATATGTCTCTCAGACTTAAACACTTTATTCATACTGTTAACAGAAGAAAATTTTAAACTGGGGAGCATTTGAACCTATAGCCTAGTTTCAAAAAACACTCTACTGAATGTAAACTGGACTTCTGTTACGTTAGCTGTCTTGGCAAAAATCAGATATAAGCAAAGAAACTAAGAGAGAGAAACACACTACTCTGAAGTAGCAATAAACATACTCGTCTTGCCTACTCTGGGGAGATTTTCTCATGCTTGCCTGGGTTTCTGAGTCACTGACAATGTAAGAAGCAACTGCATTGAGTCTGTTTCTGTTCATTCATCTGTGCTATGACTGATAATGTCAGAGAAAGTGTTTTTCATATATTTGTTGTTCATTTATTATAGGTTACAGTGAGTAGTTCAAAGCCTGAAATATGAGTAATTCTGGAAACAGATCTGGGAGAATGTACTGTGTGGTTTGTTTCAGCCTGCTTTCTTGACTGTTCTTTAGCAACAGTATATGGAAAATTACCTTGCCAAGAGTGAAGCTTTGTGATGTATTTAGACAGTTTGATATGATAATAGAGTCCTAAAATGTCACATATTGCTCTACATCTGTTTTGATCCTTGGGAAGGGGGTTCATTTTAGTAAGCTCACTTGAGCCAGCATAACTTTGATCAGTAAGTTTGGGTTGCATCCAGTTCTGCTCCAGAAGGGTTCTGCTGCCACAGTGGGGTTTTCATTTCCTCTCCTCACATTCATTCATTTATTCACCCCCACGATCTGTTTCAAAGTGCCCCCCAGCTGTCCAGATCTGATTTTGAGAATGTGCAGGGGACTGGCGGGAACATGTTTCTTTCATTCCTTTTCATTCTTTAGCAGCTTTTTGCCAGGTAGAGGGAGGAAAGAGTCTAGACTGTTGTTGCCTGACAACCACCAGACTTCTCAATTTGTTGAGAAGTTTATCCTAGACAATGATAGTGTGTACACACCCAAACCTTTAAAAATGAGTGATTGGAGCAGCAATCTAAGGGTAGTGGTGGGAGGACTGGAAATTCACCATACTAAACTCTATATTGTATTGGACAAATATATCCTGTCTCTTCCAGTCCTAATATCATTGCAATCTTTATTTTTCATGGTAGCTTATATTTTTGGCCCTTTCCATTAGCTACATGGTATGCTATCTGTTTGGCTATGTTATTTAGAATATTCAGTATTTGCTCATATCCTGAGTTGATCCACCTAACCCATGTCCTGAAACAACCCTCCGCTTCCAGCCCCGAGCCTCTCTTAAGCAAAATACAAGCAATCATCTTGAATTGTGCAGTAGCTTTCTGATGTGGACAAATGTCCCCCAGGGATCAGGGTTAGATAGCCTAATGCATTTTGCTTTCCTTGTCACCATAAGCAAGATTTGCACACAGGCTGAGTGCTTACACATTAGCCTGCTACACTGCGGCTACACATCCAGAATCTGAAATATTAAATAGTTTACTTTCATTCCTCCAATCCATTTTCTTGTTCTGCTTCTATTTCTTTCCATTTTCAGCAAGAGAATAAGTGAAAAGAATTTTTTAATTTAAGTAACATGTGCTAAGAAACATAGAAGCTATTAAACATGCAGTTATGGATTTTTGATAGTGCTAAATGAAATGCAAAATAAACACTAATTTGACAATTGTGTATTTTTAGTTCTGTTTTTTATATCGATAACATTAACTCCAAAAGCTCCTACTGCACTATTTAGGAACAGTTTTTGTTTTCTGGTACCATGCCCTGGAAGATTTATCCCCTTAAATTTTGTCCCTGTTTAGCCTTTGTGTCAGTTTGGGGGACAAGGCTGACCTTACCATGAGGAAAGTTTAGCCTCTTGCCTCAGGGGGTGGAAAGAGAGAGCAATGAAGCAAAGCGGTTTTCCTGCCCATCCAGCCAACCAACCACTCAAAAAAATAGGTGTGTGCCTTCTGTGTGAGCAGGCTAGCTTTCCATCCCAAGTACAGCTGTAGCAATAGCAGAACAACAGATCCTGGATGGCAGCAGCTTTATCCCTCCGCACTCATCCAGCCCCTGCCACTGACGGGCGGGCGTTCATGTGCTAGGGGGGAAAAGGGCACAGAGGGTGTTCTTCAGCCTCCACGCCCTGCCCCTGCCCGATGATGATGGCAGCGAGGGCTGGGTTAGCATGCTTCAGCCCCACTTGGGGGGCGTGTTCATGCCCAACCCCGGGTGCTGGCGAACAGCGCTACACCCCTGCTTTGCGATACTGCTTTTACTCACTTGTGGCACCAGCTGTTTGAGTGGTCATGAGTGAAATATTTTTAAGATTTGGCATCTTAGTATTGTTGTCTACTTATTAAAGTATACAGGCAATGTAAACACTTATCCAAATTAATGTAAAATGTATGGGACACATAAATGTGTTTATTCCATGTCTGAGAGTACTGTGTCTAATCTTATGTTGCTGAAACATAAAATGGGACATTTAGCGTGTGGTGGGTTTGTTGCCTCCAGATTTTTCCATTACTTATACTATCTCTCTGTAAGTCAGTCCAATTACTATGTCAAAAACAAAAATATTTTCTTCAGTGCTATTATACTTTTCATCCTCTTAGCCATACGTATCTGCTAGTTCTTTCTTTTAACAGCACAAGTATTCTGTAACAAAAGGCATGTTGTTAGTTGTTCTTACCCAGAACTTTTTATCATTCCATTTCACAGTGCTTAAAATTCATTAGGTATGGAAGTGTGTAACTCCTAAACATCATGTTTCATAGCACCCTGTTTTATACGTCATCTATTGCTTGAAGGTTATCTTTGCAGGTGTTTTGCAAATAATGCATGAAGCTTTAAAGCAAATATTTAATTTAACAAAACCAATTTAAAGTTGTTCTTTATTGTGCTACAAATCAGATTCTATGACTGATTTACATTTGTACTAGTCTTATGATTTATTGCTCTTTGAAATTAAGCTTAAAGGTTCTTAAACACATCCTGTTTAGAAAAGTACAAAGGATCCAAAACATGTGAACTAACAAAGAATTTAGGTGTGCTTAGTGGACTTTCTTATTTTTTTATTTAAATTGCAGATACACTTGTACCCTCACCCTCCAAAATCCATGCTGTACTCTCCTCCTTTAAAATAAAATAAAAATAAAAATGAATTCCTTCAGGTCCAAATCACATGAGGACTGCTGAGTTGCATGTGAGAACTACAATTTGAGAAACTTAAGTTCAGAGTTTCCTTGGGCATAGGTGATGAATTGGGGGACAGCAGTGCAGCATTTTTCATGTGGGGTAAGGCAAAATTTCATGATGATTGAGGAGGGCTCATTGTTTGGTGACAGCATCAGCAGGCAAGCTCTTCTCACTGGACACCTTGGTGGCCTCCACAGTGCCCCATGAAACAATATATCATGTTGTGTAATATATACCATTGTTTAAAGGAGGATCAAGTGTATGGGAAAAAATACTGCTGCCAAGAGGACTTCTGCTGCCATGGAAAGAAACTACCACTGCTCCAAATGGTAAAGCCCCCCTGGAACTTTTTATATGCACACACAAATTGCCAGTCGAGTTTCAGGCCCTATTTTCACACACCAAACTAGTTACTCAGAAATGCGAGTGGTAGAGTGTTTTTGTGCTCATGTAGTATTTACAGGCTTTCAACTGTATCTGGCGAGCCGCTGTAGGAACAGTATATGAAACTAGATAGGGCTTTGGTGGAATCCCAGCACAACTCTTCTTATGTATCTTCATAATTTTAGTGAAGGGCAGGTAATAAATTAAAATAATAAATAATGTTAGAAGTATTTCCATGAAGTCTGCAATGCTTGAATTTGCCTGTTCTTTGATTTGCTAGTTTTGGGAGTACTGCATTCATCCTTATTTACAAGAACTTGGTTTGCCATGGATGACATAAATAGATTCATGAAAGAACCTCTTAGAGTCCTAATGAATTGTCAGTACTGAATGGCTGGTTTAATGTTTTGCTGGAAAGAGCTATCCAATTGAAAAAGGGTTAAAAGGGGGTTAAGGCTCTAGTGAGACACTCAGGCTTTTCTGACCATCTGAGAATAATTACAACTGAAAATGACCTATGAATATTTATGGTGCTGTTAATTAAACAGGTGAATAGGCCTTGTCATGTAATATTCTTATTGATGCTTACAAATCCCAGACATTTTTTGTCTTTCTTAAAGAAAATCATAGCAACAGACTATTTCAAAGCCTTTATTTTCTTGTAACCCTCTAAAAATATTTTTGTATATGGCAGTAATAAATAAATAAATAAAAAATGCAATGGGATGTTAAGAGTTGTTGGACAACAGAGGTAAATACGGGGGACGGGCGGACATACTGGCAGTGTATAAATCCATGATCCAACTTTACCATCAATAGTGCTGCTCTAGAGTCTTTTCCACAAAAATAATGTTGTATAATAGAGAGTGTATTAAAATAACCATAAACATGTTCAGGGATATTAAACACAGTTTGTATAAGGAAACAGACTAAAATTTTATTATTGAGAGGGACAGATATACTGTTGTTGTTGTTGTTGTTGTTGTTGTTGTTGTTGTTGTTGTTAATATATATTAGTCACTATTTACCCAAAGGTATCCAAGCAACTTACAGCACATTTAAAAATACAAATGTATAAATACATTATACCACAAAACAAAGAACAACAAAACTCATAGCAGCCACACAGAGCTTAGGCAACACACTAGTAACAAAACAACATCATCTCAGTCCAAAGGTAAGTCTTTACATGGTGCCCAAAAGATGCCAGCAAAGACAGAAGAATGTAGTGGCTGAACGGATGCCTAGAGGAAGCCTGCAAGCTGGATATGAGTGCAGCAGTACTATGCCCACCTGTGAAGTAGAAAGGCTGTAGGAAGTCCTTTGCATCCTGGTTCTCCAACAACAAAATTCTTTCCAAATATATGTATCCGGGCGTTTCATATGTGTTTCAACACGTATCTCGATAAGTTTAAACTGTACTGCAGCATTTAGAAAAGTGTGAAATTCATATTTTAGATCCACACATTAGTCCAAGAGGTATGAATTGGATAATTTCATATCATAGCAGCATATGAAATACCGGAGCCCTTACGATTCTAAGAAAGTGATTAATTCTGTAAATGATGCAGCTGCTCCCCAAATATTTTATTGTTAATTACATGAAAGGTCCTAAATTTTATTATGCTCAAAATGGTAGTATTTTCATATTCACTGTATGTTAGCTGCAATAATACCATTACCCATAGAAATATCAGGTAACTCTTACATTAAATTATATGTAACCAGCTTTTACATTAAAGTATACATCAACTGTATGTGTATGAGAGAGCGATTTACCATGTGACTTATTGTTGTAAAATCCAGATACTCGTTTTTTAAATACCTGTTTTTCTGCGCTAAAAAAAAAAGTGTTCTTCCAGCCCACCCCGCTTCAGCCTGAAAGTCTTGACTCCTGTGAGAAAACAGCTGTGCTGGTTTAAATGATTCAGCTGACAAGCTGGTACAATTCAGGTTTCAACACCTGATGTTTTTTCTTAGGTACTGTATAGGAAATCAGTGGTCTAGATTTCTTGCAGTGATTCCTATCACATAGTTGTGGGACATTTTAAAAATAAGGAATTGGGAATTACTGTAACTGGGGGTTTTTTCTTAAAGCCTACAGCTTTAAAAGTCTTTTTCATTATTATTATTTTTTAAACCAAAACTAAATACATATGCCTAAGCAGGCATGACTTTAGGCATTTTGTGTCTTCAAACAGCATGTTTGAATGAAGACTTCCGGATCTGCTGCTCTAGTTGATCAAGTAGCCATGGCTTCCAGTCATATCATAAAGAATCATAACAAATAAGCAGATAGAAAACATATAGCCAGTGTGTGTCAAGTTGAACTATGTCTGGTTCTAATTGAAAGATGTGGGATATTTTTTCATGTTAATTATTTTACAGAATAATTAAGGAAGAGTCAAGGGAGATATAACATGTTAAGTGTGGTGGAACTGCTTTGTATCCACATTTGGAAGATTCTGAGGCATTTCTTTTTTAAGCAGTGAATTTGTATTCATACTATGGGTGATATGAAATCATTTCCCCAACTTCACCTACAAAAGGTGCTCTCTTATAGTGACTTTTCAGCACGCCCTGCAAACATTGGACATGTGATGTCCGGAACCCAAATCAGACCTGGCACAGAAAGTTTACTTTGTTCTGATTTGATTTGACGATAATTTCCAATAGCCAATGATATTTGACTTTATGATTGAAGCCAAATAGTCCTGTAAGTCATGAGGGGGGCGGGGTTTCCACACAATCTAGATATATTGCCTATTTTTTCCACCTGAAAAGCACTTATGAAGAAACTGTATTCATTCCCAAAATAAAAGGTCATTGCATATTGATTCTATGTTACCCTGCACTGTGTCCAGTTGAAAACAGATGTAGATGGTCCCAAGAATGGGTGTGTGTGTACGAACACTTGCCTAATGATGTGGTGGCTAGGATTCCAAGATGGCAATCACCACTTCATTCGCTTGGGACATGTGGACGAAGGGGGAAGTGTGGGTAACCTAACCAAGGGAAGCTTTTTCAAACACATGTCAAGTAACCACACCCAATCCTTGTGAATGGCAGAATCTAGAATCAATCTAGATTTAAAGCAGCATGTTGAGGACAGACATGAACAATTCCAGATTGAGAAAAACTACATTTTGGTGCTACAAAAAAGTTAGTGTGTATGCAGCCGCCACCACTGTCAGGGCCACAAACACCCAGCAAAGAAGAAGCGGAGGGAACTTAAGGAAAGGGAAGATTTCTCAACAGTCCCTACAACCCTCAGAAGCCCTCCTTTCAAACCAAAAATGAAACTTCTGGCTTAGTCTTCATTCAGACAGCTTCCACTACATTTAAAACATTACATCAGGCTCGGTTTTTTGCATACTTCTTTGGGCACGATCCATTTTTAAATTACGTAAGAAGATTTTAATCCCAGTGATCTCAAGTGAGTTAAGAAATGTCAATGCATTCTTAACTTTCCTTCAGAGGAAGCAGTAGGACAGAAAAGTGGTCAGACTTTGCTAGATCATGCCTGTAGTGTTCATTTATTGCATATATAAACTTTTTTAATGGATAGCATTTGCAATTAGAAAGATGGGAAGAGTAGAAAATGTACATCGAAGCTGTTTAAATAAGCCACCAAAAGAAAACCCTTTGTTATACATAGTCAGTGACCTGAAACATTAGACTGTTGGCTCCTGGCTTGTTGATATGTTAATGTGAAGTAATTATTCCAGTGAATTGAAGCTGAAAGTCAACATGTATATTCATTAATTCAGTATAAGCGCACTCATTGTTAATCACAGTTGGGAGATCTATTTTCAGCAAGCAGATTGAGAACCTACCCATCATGCTTTGCCAACCATAACATTTGATCGCTTTTAATGTTATCTTTAAAAGTCCCATGGAGGAAATATTTGTGATAATGTTTTTAAGCATTCCATATTGCAAAAAAAAGAGAAAGAAAATAATTATATCACATATCTCTTGCTTTCAATCAAGACTGAATGCCATATTGCATTTATTATAAACTGCAGGGTGTAATTTCACACCACTGTATCATTTGGGGAATTATACTAAACACCAGAATAATTCTCAATTTTGTAATCAGAAAACATTACTTTAATTAAACCTTTAATGCATTATGAAAATCTCATATCTGCTTTGCATAGGGAAACACTGTATTTCAGGACAATCTGCATAAACTAAGGTAAAAGAGACCATAACTTTTGTAGCATTTTATTTTATTTGCTTATTTTATTAACCTTAGATCTCCAAGGAGAGCAAGGTGATGTACATGGTTCTCCCTACTTCTCATTTAATTCCCACAACTCTGTGAGGTAGGTTAGGCTGAGAGGCGGTGACTGGCCCAAGGTCACCCAATGAGCTTCATTGCTCAGTGGAGATTTGAACAGTCAGCTCCCAAGGTCCTAGTCTGACACTCTAACCACAATGCGACAATGGCACTTAATCTCCATTGTGGTAGTATAAAGTGTTTTGGTATTGTTTACTGACCCAGTTTTGTCCAATTTTTCCTTTCTTTTCTCTTATCCGGATCAGCGAAAATTTACAGAAGAGCAAATTTCCATTTTCACCTGTGAGGTCAACGATGTTGTCCAGCCTTTCTTTTAAAATTGGCATTTGATATAATTAAAGTTCATTTTCCAGTTAATTTTAACCAAGCCTCTTGATAATCATATTTTGTCCTGAAAAATTTTGCACCACAGTTCCAAGGATTCAAATGAGGGCTCAGCTACTTTAATTTTGAGCACCTAATGGCAAGTCCTCACTGCAAAACAGCCAGAAATCAGATTGCACACATTTTACCACTAGTCTATTTATGTATTGGTTTGTGTTGGCTTGCCAAACAAACCAGTTTTTTTGCATGCCAGCTGCCTTATGCATCCAGCTTACCATACATGCAAATGAAATTAAAGTGACCATTAAACAACTTGGCATTTCTGTTTGTGACCAAAGAGGGAAATAAAGGGACAGGAACCAAAGACTGAGTGAACTGGGCCACATTTACAATCTGAATAGGGGGAACAAGGTGTGAGATCTAACTAATAACCAACCTGTGGGTGACCCAACCCTGCCAAATGTGAGGGGTAGATTTTCCTCTTCCCATTTACTTAAGACCCACATTTTCAGATGAATGGCTTTCCTGGTCAACCTCCTCCTGGGACTCCACAACTCTCAGCAGGTGTTACAGGTTGACCCAAAGGTGTTCTTTAACCATACCAACAAGTCCTACTGCCCTAAAGAAAATTTCAAGACTACTCCTTTAGCCTTTAAAGGTGTCTAAGGGTGCTCACCCAACCTTAACTACTGCATAACTTCCTGCACCTACCTGCCAATGTGGCCAATTAACCTATGTAATGACTGTGTAATGAAGCCCATCAACAGCTTCATTAACTACGAACCCCAAAATTTAGACCACCTCCAAACAGTGACAAAGTTTTATAGTCATTTTGTAGGGTTTTGTAGTGTGAATCAAGTGTTTTGTAAGGCAATCCAAACAGATACTCAAACTGGAATCATTGGTATCACCCAGAAATCCAACACTGTCTGGTTCACGCCAAACTGGTGCCAAAGTTTTGCAGTCATTTTCTTGCATCCTCATGGGAGTCAGGAGCTAGACTGACTGAAATATTGGGTTCTTTATAATATATTTTAGCCAAAGCATTCTTATAGGGAGGTAAGGTAATTTTGAAATGAGCCATTTCTGCAATTTCAATAGTTCTCTGATTTTCTTTCCTGACCAATTCTTTCCTTGCCCATATTGCAAATTAAGAGCTGAAAGAACATGCTCCTGTTGAACAATGGCTAACAATGGCCATCTTTTGTCTGTGTCCTGTCTCCCACCATTATCTGGATGCCAGCCATGAAGGAATTATTCAGATTTTAAAGGTAGCTAGATTTAAATATGCTCATCTTTAAAGAGGTATGATGAACTCAGAATATTTCCTGAATTTCCTGAATCAGACAATGCTGGATTTTGAGTTCTGTTAAACAGGAACCCTGGTTTTGTAGCAGGAACCCTACAAAATGACTGCAAACCCTTGGGACCAGTTTGGAGTGAATTGGACAAGGATGGATTTCTGAGTAAAACCTACGATCCACCAACTTGAGTATGGATTACTCAGTTTGGGGAGGGGATCACAAAACATGGGGTTCTTGCTACGAAACCCCACAAGACTACAAAACTTTGGCACTGGTTTGGAGGGGATCCAAAATTTGGGGGTTCATAATTAATGAAAGGGACGTGGGTGGCGCTGTGGGTTAAAGCCTCAGCACCTAGGACTTGCCGATCGAAAGGTCAGCGGATCGAATCCCCGCGGCGGGGTACGCTACCGTCGTTCGGTCTCAGCACCTGCCAACCTAGCAGTTCGAAAGCACCTTCGGGTGCAAGTAGATAAATAGGGACCGCTTACCAGCGGGAAGGTAAACGGCGTTCCGTGTGCTGCGCTGGCTCGCCAGATGCAGCTTGTCACGCTGGCCACGTGACCCGGAAGTGTCTGCGGACAGTGCTGGCTCCCGGCCTATAGAGTGAGATGAGTGCACAACCCTAGAGTCTGGCAAGACTGGCCCGTACGGGCAGGGGTACCTTTACCTTTAATTAATGAAACCTTTCACTGATGAGCTACTCAGCCCCCAAATGGCAACCGGCAATGCCTGCACTGCCAACAGGAAAGAAGGGTGGGATGAGCTTAAATAGCCCTGACATCTGCACTGTACCCCCAGTGCGTGCACTCACATGTCAAGCTTCCCAGGGCTTTTCATTGCCTAAGTGACTAGAAAGCTACTCACTGCCACACCTGTTTCAGGTGCCATAGTGTGTGAAACAACTTTACAGGTAAACGAAATCCAACCATTTGCATTTAGGTACCTGCTGGTTAATTTGCAGAGCAGGTTGAGAATGTGTATGTATGTGTGTGTGTGTTCTTTCCTGTTTTCTTTGTAACTGTGGAAAATCCAAGCCCTTTAAACATAGCCAATGCCAAACATGATTTTGCAACTCACAGTGTCACAATAAATCCAACATACTATATATGCAGCTTAATTTGTTCTTGGACTTTTGAAGTGTAAATTATTCTCCTCCATGCCCATTTTCTGAAGTGCATATTGTTTTCATCCTATAGTAATTACTCAGAAGACTTATATCAGAAGACTTATATGTTGGGACTTATTTTAATGTAGCACTTTGAGGACTGGCCTGCCCATGACAGTATTTGAAGTATTCTTTTTCTAACCCAACCAAGCCTAATGCTATGGCTTTCAATTACTTAGTCCATAGCTTAATGAATCTTTCAACTCATTTTGAGTCTGTTCCTATGCCACCTGCTCCCAGCTGTGTTACCAGATTCGTATGCACATCACAAGAATGCTAATGAGGGCAAGGACCAGGGCTATGAATGCTGTATAACTGTGATATATCTACGGCAATATTTTTGCATCATACTCCTTACAGAATAGCTTTCTGAAAATAATAATAATAAAACACTTTTCCAGTGAGATCTAATTCATATCCATTAGTAAATGAAAATATTACCTATTTTGGCAGCTTTGTTATCCTGTAATAGGTTCTTTATATATTCAAATTCAAAAAAATAATAATGTCACAATAGCTGGCCAGAGTTTTGTGTTCACAAATCTCTTGCATTAAGTGAACTATCTGAAACGCAGGTTGTCTGTTCTTCCCCCCAGCTGTCAGGATTAATATAAATTAGATTACATTAAGATCAATTTAGCAGCAAAATCCAAATTGTTATGAGCAAGTCAGGCAGAAGACTACTTTATAGCCAGGGTGTGACCTCACAGTTAGATTTGTATGGTTCTTTTCTCAGTCTTTGAAGAGATCAGATGGCTTACTACAAGCTTCTCCCCCTTCCCCTTTTACACAGTATTAACTGAAGAAGGAACCCCTGCTGTATTCAGATACTAGCAAAGTGGTGTCATGAACAGCTTTGCTATCTACCAGATACGTCCACAGTAACTTGCACTAACTCAAGCTAATCAGAGCCGAAGGTGTACTGAAAGCATGAGAAGATTTACCCACTTCCCAGATTGCTGGGCCAGCTTCAAGAGCACTTTGGCCCAATCAAATACAGCCTTACGAAGGACTATATGACATTTATGTAATGTGTTATTTTTTAACCTTGGATGTTTGGATCATCTTCTAGAAATGAATATAAACCCAAAACAATTTTTATAATGTGTACAGTAGTGGATAACAGTGCTTAATTGACTTCCTGATACCTGAGCTAATGTTGCTTTCCAGGACAGAGAGACAAGGTGGTGGAGAGCTCCATATAGTGTAAATATATAGCAGGAGTGCCAGATTTGCTGCACTGGGCACTATGATGCAGAGGGCGCCAAAGCAGTGCTGTAGAAGGGAGAGAGGCAGGAGCCCCTGAATTTTAGTGTTGCACAGGGTGCTGATATTTGAGAGCCTGAAGTCCGCCACTGCAGTAAGCTGTAGTGACACTCAGCTGTTGAGAAGTTAGGTAAATGCCACACACTCTACCATGCCATTCATTACTGAATATGTAAGAACATTTTTTTAAAAAATGTTTTCATCCTATGTTTGTCTGACTCTTTGTAAGGAAAAGCTATATATGTAAGGCCAATCTGTTAGGAACACATTCCTGGACGTGAGTCCCCTTGAATACAGTGGGGCTTGTTGCAAACAAATGAAAAATGTAGTGTTTTTAAACAGAAAACAGAAATCAAGCACAAGCCTTTCATGTATACATGAGAATTCCTACGTGTCAAAGGAATACAGTACCTCATTTACTTCAAGCACTTACATTTGCAGATAAGATTATTTTATTTTATTTTAATGTGAATGAGAAAGCTTGTTCATGCAGGAGCTCCATGGGTACTTTGTTGTGGCCACTAAGTTCTCCTAGGCTATAATTTTACTTTTTCGTAAGCTATATATAAGTCATAATGAAATCAATGAAACTTGCCCATAGATAACAGATGGCAAGACTGTGTAGTATCTGTCTCCATTAAAAGCATTGGGCTTTTGCCATTGACTTCAATGGAATGTAAATTATGCCCACAATGTGAAACATAGAGAAGTAGGCAACAGACTGTGCTTGGAACAATATTTGTGGCAATAGTACAGAAAAGACCCCTTTCCCTCCCAAAGAGGAGAGAAAGGACATATAAACATCTCCTAATATTTAAAACCACTCAAATTAAATTGGCACGTATGTCATATTGTATTGTGAAGCAGGCTGGGAGATGACTAGAGTGCTAGTGACAGAAGCCTTGCTCTGAAGCAGACTGAATGCTTGTTAGGTTACATAATCCTGCTTACCAAGTACCAATTTGCATTGTACTTTCAAGCACAGTTTTGGAACTGAAACAGCCTTGGTCACCCTGATGAACGACTTGTATCAAAAGCAGGATGAGGAATGCAATTCTGCTTCTGCACCTTGATCTCTTTGTGGTTATTTCCCTCTCCTTTCTCTTTTTTTCCTCTTTGAGGTTTGTCATACCATTGACCATGGTATCCTCTTCAACCAGCTCTGTGGAACACAGTTTTATAGTGGTTCCAATCCCACCTGCAGAGTTGTATCCATGGACTAGCATTGGGAAACTGTACAGTACTTTGACTCCATGCTGTGGTGTACCACAAGGTACAGTCTTGTCCCCATTGCTGTTTAACATATATATGAAGCCACTGGGTGTGGTCATTTAAAGTTTGGGGGCAAAATGTCATCAATATGCTGATGACACACAGCTCTACTTCTCCATAACATCCAAGTCAGAAGAGGCTGTGCACGAGCTGGATTGTTGTCTAGGTGCAGTGTTGGACTGAATAAGGGCCAATAAACTGAGTTTGAACCATGGGAAGACAGAGGCACTGTGTGTTTGTGAGTTCTGTGTCCAGAGACTGGCCAGTGGCCTGTTCTGGATGGGATTGCACTCCTTCTGAAAGAGCAGGTTATGAATTTCAGAATGTTCATTGGCATTGGAAGCTCATGTGGCCTCAGTGGCTAGGAGTGCCTTTTACCAACTATGGCTGATACTTAAACTATGACTGTTCTTGGAGAAGGATGGTCTGGCCATAGTGATTCATGCATTGGTAAATGCAAAACTTGATTATTTCAATATGTTCTATGTGGGGTTATGTAGTCTCCAACCAATGCAAAACGCTGCAGCTAAATTTTTGAGGGAGACAGACTATTGCGAGCACATAACTGGTGCTCAAAAGCTTGCCTTGGCTGCCCATATATAACTGGGCTAGGTTTCAGTTTCTGGGCTGTCATTAAAGTTCAGGTATATATCAGTATTAGTCCAAAATTGTTCATTGACCTATTTATTGACTTGCTATGATTTTACAATATTCTATGACTGCCCCCATGTAAATGGCACCTTGCCTGTTTTATTGCATCATCGTGTCCTCCTACAGAAATGTTCTCCAAATAATGGACACACATACATTCTTTCTTTGGCTGTGGGACCCTCTGCCCTGTGCTATAATATAACCATATTCTAAACTTGCATCTTCCCCCTGCAAAAAACTTCAAATATTTTAAAATATGACCTATTAATTTATATTCAAGAAATGCAGTTGTTGATAAGCCGTAAACTTGAATTATATTTAAAAGAGCTGTATATATGAATCAATGGATTTATGTGTCATGTGCTTGACAGTCAGTATGAAACAGCAATTATATCCTTCCTGGTCTATATGTTTCCAGCATTTATTATTAATTTTTCAATCTAAGGAGTTTTGCTGTATTCCCACTTAAGCTTTTGTTTTCAGATTTTAGCATAATAAGCAGTGTGTGTCATCATAGTTTTAATTTTCATGCCAAGCAGAGAGTGACAGCTGGGAAGCAATATGCAAGACAGATTTGCATCTTCTACGAAACTGCAAGTAGGGAAGAAAAAAAATGTTCAAGTCACCATGTTTTAAATTTTCCTTTGTAAACATTATTTATCTTCCCCACCATAAAACAAATGCTTTTTTACTGATCCCTCCATTAATGTTTCAAATATATGTGCAATGACAAGCAAAACAAAAAACTAATTACACAGTGAAAACATTTTCCTCCCTTTGTGGGGCTTATGGGGTCCAGTTGCATAGCATCTGTTTTAACTCCTTGTTGCAGGAACTTTTAGGGTGCTGATTTGAATGACAAGTAAGCCCACCCTAAAATGACTTTCTCTCCTCCTTGTTGAATTCCTGTGAAGTATAAAACATATAAATTAATCATTAAAAGATGGTCATCTGAAACAGCAGTGGTTTAAAATGATGGCTCTGTTATCCTGGCTCAGATAAAACAGAAGCTTAGCACTGAATTTTCACTTGCTTATTAGAGCACAATTGACTGCTTCCTCCCCCATTTTGTTCATCTAAAAGTTCCTTATCCAAAGGTTCACCAGTTTCCACACATCTTAACAAAAATATTATGGTATTTCTAGAGTGTTAAATCTGTAAAGGTGACAACCTCTGATTAAGATACTGTCTCCGTCTACCTCTTTGATGCTACAATCCTGCAACATTGATTCACTTTAAGTTTATTTGAAACCATTGTGACAACCAGCAACATTGTTAAGAAATTGAGAAATATGGGATCCTTACTTTTCATGCACCCCATTTTTACCATTTTAGTTTACGGCATAAGTGTTGACAGTTAGTAGTGACTTCTCTTTCTTCCAATAAACCCATTTCCCCTAGAAAATGCAAGAAATAAAAATCCAGCACAAATATTAGAGTATTATAAAGTGAAAAAATGCTGTCTATTTTAACCTACATGAATGCAATAATTATTGTTCTCTATTGTTCAGTAAATGGTGTATATAAAACAGGAGTAGTTATGCTGGTAGTATTTTCTAATTTGGTTTTATTATATTTCTTATAAAGAACTGTGTATATAGAATGATGATGATAATAGTACTAATTTGTAAGTTTGTTATGATTTGTTTATTTGATTTCTATCCATTCTATTCAATCTAGAAGGATCTCCTAGGTGGCTCACACAAATCAATAATTAAAATAATATGGGGGGGTGACAGATGTTACAGCTGGACCTCAGGTCAGGTGCTGAGCAATGGAAGTTGGATCATGTGTTGCTAGGATGTTCTGCTCCGTTGCTGGGTGCTCCTTTAAAAAAGTAGTATTTTTCATGAAGACTAAGCATTTGTAGAGAGAGATAGCTTGCTATAGCAAGAAATGGGTGAGGATAGCTCTGCTCTTTCCTGTGAGCTGCAATGGCTTATATCCTAATAAATATTTCATAACCATTTTGTGTGTCACAGTATCAGACTATAAGCACTGTTATTCCAGAAGACTGATGTTCTTTATAGGTTGTTTTAGTTATGCTAAAGAATGCAACTTTAATGAAGTGAATTTTTTTTTTTTTTTAAAGTAGGGCAACTTCTGTCTTCTTATCTTCTGTCTTGATTTAATCAAGATGGTTAGTGAGTACTGAATATCGATATATAGGAGTTTTCAGACTACCCTGACAAGACATTCTATTACAGTGGACACAAAAGTGACACAACGGATTTGAGAACTTGCTAACAGAAATATGGGCTGTGGGCAAGTTTTCAGTAGAAATAAAAAGGAAGTGTCAGATAGTGTTTCTTTAGCTGACTTGTTATAGTAATATGTCCATCTTAATTTCTGTTCAGTCAGTTCCTGGTAGTTGTTTCCTTAACCTGTGCCTTTCCTTTGTGTCATCAAGTTTCTCTCCCTGACTGCTGCCCTAACCCTCTTCTGTGATCCACATACATTGATACAGATAGGAACTTAATTAATTTACTTTTATTTTCTTAGTATTTTGCAACTATTGTCTTGCAGAAGATTGACTTATGTCTTTTGTATAGTATTATTTGAAAATGGCCTGCATTTACAGAACTAGTTACAGATAGGTAGCCGTGTTGGTCTGCCATAGTCAAAACAAAACAAAAAAATTTCCTTCCAGTAGCACCTTAAAGACCAACAAAGTTAGTTCTTGGTATGAGCTTTCGTGTGCATGCACACTTCTTCAGATACACTGAAACAGAAGTTGCCAGATCCTTCTATATAGTGAGAAGGTGGGGAGGGGTATTACTCAGAAGGGTGGTGGGAATGGGTGGTTGGCAGATAGCTGTGATGAGCCTGTTGACGACTCTTAACGACTGCAATAGGTCTTACAGGAAATCAACAGAAAAACAAGAAACTCTCTAACCTTTCCAACCTACAGGCTACTAATCAAAACAAGATCAACAATATTGTCAATCTCTCACAGCAAGCACTCAGCCCAGCTGAGGAATCAGTCCTTTCACGTGGACTGTCATTCTGCCCTGCCAAATCCCCACACATGATTCAGTTCTACGGGGACTTGGAAGCATTTTTCCGCCGTTTACGCCTGAAGGAGTATTTTCAACACACACAACAACAAGACAAAGCAGAACAAGCAACAACTCCACAACACAACACCTCTCAACCCACTGGAGAACAACAACCACCCTCCCAACAGAACACTGACCACCAACTACCACCGAAAAAGTGTTACACAAAAAGGGACTCCACATGGACCCCTTCTGATGGACGCAATACCACACTGGACTTGTACATTGACTGCTTCCGCCACAGAATCCAAACAGATGTGACCAGAAAACACCATCGCTTACAACAAAATCTAAACCATGCTGAAAGGAGAGCCATAGATAATCTCAGAAACAACCCAGACATTATAATTAAAGAAGCAGACAAAGGTGGAGCTGTCGTTATCATGGACAAAACTGACTACATTCAGGAGGCTCACAGACAACTTTCCAATACCGCCTTTTACATAAAATTGGACTCAGACCCCACACAAGAATACAAAAAAGAACTGAACAAGATTGTTAAGGAGCTACCCCCACACATCCAAGAACAGATCCTCACCAACACAACCTCGACCAGGAACTTTCTATCTTCTACCTAAAATACACAAACCAGGAAATCCAGGACGCCCCATCATTTCAGGTATTGGCACTATTACAGTGGGTGTCTCCGGTTATATGGACTCTGTTCTGAAACCATATGCCATCAGTGCTCCCAGCTATGTACATGACACCACAGATTTTCTGAGGAAAATACAATCTTTAAATAATCTTCCCAACAACACTATACTAGCTACTATGGATGTGGAATCTCTGTATACCAACATCCCACACAACGATGGTTTACAAGCTATAAGGAACACCATTTCAGATAAAACCACAGCGGACTTTGCCACCAAACTCTGCCAATTTGTCCTTACCCACAACAACTTCAAATTCGGTGATGACCTGTTCCTTCAGATCAGCGGCACAGCAATGGGCACCCGCATGGCCCCACAGTATGCCAACATCTTCATGGCAGATTTAGAACAACGTTTCCTAAACTCCTACCCACTCAAACCTCTCTTGTACCCATTGACGATATTTTTATCATCTGGACACATGGTCAACAGACCCTGGACACCTTCCACCAGAAATTCAATGATTTTCACCCCACAATCAACCTAACAATGAATCAATCTATGCAAGAAATACATTTTTTGGACACTACTATAAAAATACAGGATGGACGCATAGACACCACCTTATACCGTAAACCAACTGACCGACAAACATATCTACATGCCTCTAGCTACCATCCCAAACATACCAAACAGTCCATTGTATATAGCCAGGCACTACGTTACAGCCGTATCTGTTCCAATTCTACAGACAGAGACTCTCACCTAAGAGATCTACAGCAAACCTTTTTAGAACTAAAATACCCAGCAGATGAAGTTAGACAACAGATCAACAGAGCCAGACAGATACCCAGAGAGAACTTCCTGCAAGACAGACCCAAAAAAGAAAATAACAGAACACCTCTAGTCATCACATACAGCTCCCAAGTTAAAACAGTACAACGCATCATCAGAGATCTACAACCTCTCCTGGACAATGACAGTTCTCTTTCTCAAGCTCTGGGAGAAAGACCTTTCATTGCCTACAGACAGCCACCCAATCTTAAACAACTCCTAACCCACAATAATACTACAACCAGACGTAACACGGACACCGGCACCAGAGCCTGCAATAAACCCAGATGCCAACTTTGCTGCCACATACACCCAGACAACACCATTACTGGCCCCAACAACATCACACATACCATCTCGGGACTATTTAATTGCTCATCGTCTAACATTGTATATGCCATCAAATGCCAACAGTGTCCCTCAGCTCTCTATATTGGACAAACAGGCCAAACCTTACGCCAAAGAATAAACGGACATAAATCGGACATCAAGAATCACAAGACAGAGAAACCAGTAGGAGAACACTTCAATCTCCCAGGACATTCTATACAAGATCTCAAAGTAGCTGTATTACAAAGGAATTTCAGAAATAGACTGGAAAGAGAAGCTGCTGAATTGCAACTCATTACCAAACTTAAAACCATGGAGAGACCTGGTCTGAACAAAGACATTGGATTCTTATCTCATTATACATGACAAAGCCATTTTTCACCTTCTCACCCCTTGCTTTTTCCTGTAAGACCTATTGCAGTCGTTAAGAGTCGTCAACAGGCTCATCACAGCTATCTGCCAACCACCCATTCCCACCACCCTTCTGAGTAATACCCCTCCCCACCTTCTCACTATATAGAAGGATCTGGCAACTTCTGTTTCAGTGTATCTGAAGAAGTGTGCATGCACACGAAAGCTCATACCAAGAACTAACTTAGTTGGTCTTTAAGGTGCTACTGGAAGGAAAAAAAATTTTTTGTATTTACAGAACTGTAAGACTACGGCCCCATCTGCACTTATACGTTTAAAGCAGTGTCATACCTAGCTTCCCCCACCTCAAAGAATCCTGGGAACTGCAGTTTATTAATGGTGCTAAGAGTTGTTAGTAGACGTCAAATCTTCTCACATAGGTACAATTCCCAAACCTGGGAAGAGGTTTGAATGTTAAACCCCCCTGAGAATTGTAGCTCTGTGAGATCAGCTATTTCTATTCTATGTCAGGTTTCCATGCATTCCATATACCGGTATTCCTTATGTGCAGGAAAAAATACAATATATATAGATATAGCTATATAGATATATCCACAGTTTATCTATTATGTATGCTTTTTTTCTCTATTATTTACATTTCCCTCCTAAAGTATGCATTTTTGTGTGATTTTCTATGCATTTTTGTAAACCTTGTCCACATAATATATCATTTTTGTGCACATTTTAAACTGAAACTGTACTGAAAAATTCAGAGAAGTGTGTAGTGCAATTGATAATTGCATTCCAATTCACATATAAGTCTGGAAAATGCAAATTAGGTCAGTTTGCTTTAAAATGGAGGCCAAAAGAAAATTCCCTTCATATCTAGGCTTCTTCGCAAGGGAGGGAAACAGGGAGGAATCTAGAGACTGGGTTATACTTCCGGGAACTGGTTTTTGTTCACTTACTATAAAATACAAAAGGAAGAAGTTGCCTGCTTAGTTACATATTAAAGATTACACCCTTTATTTCAGCATTTGAAAGCAATGTTATATCAGTTCTGGAACATATTCATACTGCATGAACATATATAATGCATATAAAAATAACAGAATGTCTTCCACTGCATAATTCTCCATGACAAAGCAGAGGACAAGTTGCTTGGAAACCTTTAAAATAAAAAATAAACTTAATCCACTTAACTCCTCTTTGAATTGATTTTCAAAGGTTAACATGCCTATTACTTTAATTAAAGTCCTTCTCAGTTCATAAATTATGTGTCTGGCACTTCAGGGATGCCAGCAATTGTCAAGAAGTAAGGAAGGCCAAAGTGTCCTCCCGAAAGACCAAGGTTAATATGGTCTGAGGACAAAAAGTCTTCTGTCTCAGTAGGGTTATATCACAGCAATTTATATACAGTTGCTCACTGTATTAGCTGTATGTCTGAGTTTCTTAAAAGACTATTATACCTTTTTCTTTACATCTGTAGGATCATGGCATTGCAAGTTTCAACCCTGTATGATTATAAATATAATCATACATAATAGCTGTGATTTTGAAATATTAGCCAGTCAAATTAAGTGGTAGTTTTCAATCATGATATTATTTCAGCTTTGAGAATAAGCCCATAAAATTTAGTAACCCACCCAAAAAAGAAAGAAAGAAGAAATCTCGTCTTCTTGCTTGGTATTATAGGATTTATAGCATGTACACAACTAATAAACACCCTTTAAATGTAGTGTTCTGTACCTGGGATTTTGTGTCTGTTACTCAATGCAATCTGGAAACCTGAGACCCAAGTCATTTGCTCACATGCATTCTGGGACCAATTAACTGTCCTGGTTATCTCAGTGGCCCTAATTATTATAACACTTGTCCTTCTCTTTTGGCCAAATTTGGGAGAAGATTTGAGGTTGTTAAGCTTTGCTTGCTTCAACTGCTGCTGCCTGTGTTCTGTGGTGGTTGGTGGTGGCAGCAGTGTTCCTCGTAGCAGGCTTCAACAGCCATAGTTTTCTCCAGAAGTCTCTTCTGCATGATTCTTTATTGCAGTGTTACATTGGTGGCCAGCAGCAGCTGCCAATGGGTGGAGGGTTGGGGTTGTTTCTTCTGCTGCCACCAATAACCCTACCCCTAAAACGTTTGCCCCAATGTGTCTGCCATCAATGAAATGCCTCTTCATTCTTTGCCTCCTACAAATGGGGCTATGCAAATCAAATGGGCATGTTTCACAACAGCTCTAGTAACATTTACTTAGTCCCTCCTTCCTGAGCACAGGAAAGGCTAGCAGAGACTAAGGAAGCACAGGGAGCTTCCAGACCAGCTGTTTATTGAGCATTCATCCTGATATGTTCATGCGGAGGTTATACAACATTACCAGCTAGTGGCTGTTATCCTGCACTTTTTAATACAATTTTTGGTAGTTTTCCTGCCAGATTTTTTGTGGACAGAATAGCGTTGGGATAATTGCACTAGACAGTGTGGGATAACAACCAAAATTTGTGTGAATAAACAGCCCACCTAAAAGCACCCTGAGACTTGATCTTGAACCATCATTTCACATAAATGTATCTGGGGGGGTATTGTGTTTTTTGTTATTGTCTTTTACACTCTGTGTTTTTATGTTGTAAACCACTCTGTGATCTTTGGGTGAAGGTTGTTTTATGAATTACATAAATATTAATAAGGTGTCACATATTTCTCTCCCTCCGTTGTAGCAGAGTGCCTGGACTAACTATTCAGCTTCAACTTGAGGCTTTTGCAATATGGCAGGTTTTAATTTAGGAAAAAGCTCTCTGTTTTCCACTGTAGTTTGCAACCCTTGCAGCTTCACTTTGTAAAAAAGAACAAGAGCAAAGAGCAACTGCATACAACTAATTCTGACAGGAAGTGTGGCTCACTGGGGCAGAGAGACACCATGACTTCCAGATGCATGACTTCCAGAAATCATGTCTTCTAGTTTTAAAATTAAGGAATGCTTCCCCTATTCCCATTCTGGAGTATGGTAGATATTAGGTAAAGGTAAAGGACCCCTGACAGTTAAGTCCAGTCGCGAACGACTCTGGGGTTGCGCACTCATCTCGCTTTATTGGCTGAGGGAGCCGGCGTACAGCTTCCGGATCATGTGGCCAGCATGACTAAGCCGCTTCTGATGAACCAGAGCAGCACACGGAAATGCTGTTTATCTTCCCGCTTGAGCGGTACCTCTTTATCTACTTGCACTTTGACGTGCTTTCAAACTGCTAGGTTGGCAGGAGCAGGGACTGAACAACGGGAGCTCACCCCGTCGCGGGGATTCGAACCACCAACCTTCTGATTGGCAAGCCCTAGGTTCTGTGGTTTAGACCACAGCACCACCCGCGTCCCTATGGTAGATATTAGAGGAGCTTTATAGGGTATTTTTAAGGACATGGCATGATTGTAATATATGGGGGAGGGTTGTTTTGTATATCTTGTTAACCACCTTAGAGGCTTTTAGTTAAAAGCTGAGATACCTGAGGCTTTTAGTAAAAAGTAAGAGTGCCTAAAAAGCTGTTGCTTTCAGAGTTAACTAATATTAACAACAGGTGCTTTATGGCAGAATCTGCTTATTATTGTCAAAATGCCAGCTCAAGGGAGTCAAATACACCCACGCATAGTTTTGTCCTTCAGTACAATAGGTAACTGAAGCAATAATTAAAGCTGCTACAGATACTTGTTATTCAAACTGACTGGCTTTTAGAAGACTTACCTCATTAGGGTAACAGTAGTGATGCCTTCTGCAGTGGTGTTAACTGTTAGAACTTTGGCTGTGATCTTGTCCCAGAAGTGCCAGAAGTTGTGTGATTTTATGTCTATTCTGACATTTTTTGTTGTTTTAAGCTTCCACCAAGAAAATCCAAGCACTGTGCTGAATACATCATTTAAACATGTATTTTAATATGTGCACCTCATAATGTATTACAGTTTATGTTCTTGTGTACACACATAACTTTTGACTGAGGATTGGGGCAAATAAAACTCAAGGGGAACACTTTGGATGTACATCTATGTATATACATAAAAATAAAGGTGAGAGAGTACAGCCATACCTCAGGTTACAAATGTTTCGGGTTGCACAATTTCTGGTTGCGCACCACGCCAAACCCAGAAGTACCGGAATGGGTTACTTCCAGGTTTCTGCACCTGCACATGTGCAGAAGCGCTAAATTGTGCTTTGCGCATGCACAGAAGCGCCAAATCGTGACCCGTGCGTGCACAGGCACAGCGCTGCGGGTTGCAAACACTGCGGGTTGCGAACGTGCTTCCGGCATGGATCACGTTCGCAACCCAAGCGTCCACTGTATTGTCAAGACTTAACTAATAAGAACACAGATTCCTTATTCCCTGATTGGCACAGCTGTTTAACACTGTGATTGATTGATATTGCATACTTATGAGAAGAACTGCATAAGCAGCTGCTGCTTTTCTGTGACATCATCAGCACATTGCTGACCAAGTAATCAGCTTTTGAAACTAAGCAGCAGCTAGTCTCTTTGACAGTGGGAGCTGAATTTCAGAAATGACTGGCTGTTATTAAATTTGTTTTTAGCATTTACAGCTGGCAGTAGATGTCATTTTGGGGGTAAATCGTTAAAATGATGGCGGCATGATTAGCTTCCTAAATATATTTTAAAATTACTAGCAAACTTCTGACATTTACCATACCACATACTATATGATATGGTGAATAGCTGCACATTCAGTAAAAAAAAAAAAAGAGAGAACTAAGCTTACAGTGGAGGGGGTTTTATTCTTAAGGATATATTCGAATTAGGAAAATAAACTTTCAACATGATTTTTGTTTGAGCCACTTGTCTCCCATGAGACATTAACAGGGGGGGGATGCTTTGCTTTGGCAATGCTTTTTTAGGCAATTACAGAACTCTCACATAAACATTTGCTTATAATATCTCTGAAAGGAGACATTTAGTGTCACCTCTTGAAGCCTGGATAGGCAGTGCAGCATTTCCTAGTCAGAATCCAGCCTTTGGCCATCTATGCATATTTTGATAACCCCACCTGGCAGTATATGTTTGTAAACTACAGAAGAGGACAGCAGATACCATTTGTTTTAATAGGAGGGACAAACATAACTTTACATATTCATATGTTAATGCTTTTGCCTAAGAGGAAGTGGCAACATAATTCGTATCATTTTTGCCTCCTGCTGCTCCAGGAGGGAAATCCAACCTATGTGCACGTTTGTGGCTCTTGCTTTCATTTCTGCTTCCTGCTGTGGCTGCTGTAAGACAGGCAAAGCAACAGCAGGGGGGCACGAAATAAAGGGGAAACATAGGGGGAAGGGGAAACACTGCAGCTACTGTTGTCATTTTGAATTTGACACATTCTGCAACCTCACAGTAGCTGAGGGGGAAATAGATTTCTTTCTGAACTTCCCAATTTAACTGCAGACAGAGAGAAGTGCCCACATTTATTGCTGAGAGAAATAATGAAAAAGCATTTCCTCTACTCTGGAGGGCTTGGGATTCATATTCTTAATAAAAAGATGTCAAGTGGGGCCTGGAAAGGTTGTCACTGATGTAACTTAAGATGTGGAATTAGGAGGAATGACCTTCTGACATGCATTCCCCTGTGATTGATGAGCAGAAGGAAACTTGTACACCCTCCTCGCTAAATATAACACAAGTAAGTCGTCTGACCTTCACCTATAAAGCTTTTTGCAAAAGCAAGAGGGGAAAGCATTAAGCATCAATAATAAGCCTGAAACCAGGTTTCTAATAGGGTAGCAGTTTTAACTCTTCTTTAAGGACTTCCTCTTGTCACATTACGTCTGGCTGCCCAAATGTCCATCACATCTAATAGTCACAGCTTTATGATGGCATGATCTTACTTTGGGTTTTGACCTACAAGATGATTGGAGAATCATACTGTGCAAATCATCTGCAACAGTTGAGATCCAGATCTGGCTTGTTCTGGTCATTTTGATTGTTTGGAAGTCCTCATGCTTTACACAGATACAAATATGAGTACCAGGGTCTCCACCCATTAAGAAGTGTGATGGTCCCTTTCTCTCTCTTTCTGGCCATTTTCTGTATAATGAGTGAAATTTGTCAGTGACCTTTGTCTCAGCATAGGTTGAGGCAGTAAAAAAGGGGTCACCTGTGCCCAACTTAAAATATTTTGACAAATTTTTGATACTGGGAATGTTGCAAAAATGCACATTTCTACAGGAACAGCTTCCAAGTCACAGTCATGGTGGTAGGGTGAAGAACAGCATAGTACACATGCCTCCCCATCGCCCCAGTCCTTGGACCAAAAAAAAAAAATCACTCCTAAGCTAAACAATGCTGTTTTTAATTTTAAGCACACATAAGCACACAAATACAGTGACAGTGGGCGAAATGCCAGATTACATAGCTCACAGAACCAGACTTGACTCAGTTTAGGGAAAGATAGTTATACTGGCCAACACATGTTTCAAATCCTGTATAGACTCTGGTTGTTATTGATATATTGATAGTTATTATGAGGAAAATAAATATATGGGATATAAAAGGGAAAATCCATGGAAGATGCCACTCTCAAACTTCTTAATAAGCACACTTTAATATTTTGTTGCAATATTAATTTATTTGTACTAGGTTATTAAGCAGAGCTCTTACATACAGTGGCAGAGCTTTATGCTCCGGCACCGGGGGGCAGAGAGCAGGTGGGGGCTGGGCTGCCGTGCGTCCCAGGGGCGTGGCGTGGCGTGCCGCCCACAGGGGCATAGTGTGCGTCCTGTAGTGCGCGTCCTGTAGTGCGCGTCCTGTAGTGCGTGTCCCATAGTGCCTGGGGGCATGGTGCCAGCATGGGCGGGGGAGCAGCCGCAATGGCACCCCACTGGGATTGCGCTGCCAGGGGCAGTGCGCTCCCCCCGCACTCCTCTTCCTCCGCCAGTACTTACATACTCAGTACAACACTGTTAGAAGAGGATGCTTTTTTCACCTCCATCAAGCCTGCACAATGCAGTCTGTGGTTTTACCTCCCATCAGGGTTTGACAGGAATATTATTCTAGTATTGCCAGAAGCAAATGGTGACCACAAAGGTGTGTTGTAAAATTTGCTGTAATATTGTGGAGGATGTGGCAGACCTGATGAAGTGTTTTTGGAAATGTTGTTTGAGCTGAGAGGTGCACTCAAGCACCTCTGGTGCTTCTGGTCTTGTGTGTTTAATTACTGTTTAATCGAAAGCATTTATATCCTGCCTTTCTGATTCAGGATTGAGAGATCCAAGGTGGCTAACACAACAAATTAAAAAAGCAACTCAGTATAAAACATGAAAGAGGCAGGCTGGCATATTTTTAAAAAACCATGGAATAAGCAAAATAATAGCAGGAAAAAAAGAAAACCAGACATCATGAAAGAACAGGCTTGCAAAACTTAAAGTGTCTTCAGCTAGCAACAGTATGCCACCAGAGAGAGGGCAAGATTGATCTCCCAGAACTAAGAACTCCAGAGTCTGAGATTTTGGCACAAAAAATATTATCCTTCGGGTTCTTACCAGTTTCTCTTGAGAAGCAGATGGGACATACTAATCCCCACTTCACATAAAGGAGTTAGCAAGATCATAGGAAGCTGCCTTATACTGAGTCATACTATTGGTTCATATAGCTCTGTATTGTCTACCTTGATTGCTAGTGGTCCTCCAGTGACCAGTACTTTGAATTGTAGCTGAAACTGGCAGCAAGTTCCTACAGCATAAAAGAAACTTTAGTTGGACTTTTCAGAGGCAACCTGACATAGACTGCATTACACTAATCCAATATTGATATAACTTTAAATTATGTGTGACTAATTGTGACCAGCTCTGCTTTATCCACACAAATGGG
Source organism: Podarcis filfolensis (assembly GCF_964270895.1). Lineage (NCBI taxonomy): Eukaryota > Metazoa > Chordata > Lepidosauria > Squamata > Lacertidae > Podarcis > Podarcis filfolensis. The sequence continues at coordinate 65,119,744 of NC_139607.1, read as the reverse complement.
TGAAGCTGGCACCAGACGAAGTTAAACAAAAACATTCCTGGGCAAAGGTACCAAAAAGGTATTGCAGATTTGATTTTAACCCCATTCAAAATAGCTTTGAGTTCTACTGCTAGCTCAACAGTCATACTGATCAGGGTCACTTCTCTCTTCCCTACAGGAGTAGAAGGGTAAATGTGTTCATACAGTGGAGATTTCCTAGATGTTTCCACCACAATGGAATTCTCCCCCGAAGTTCTATGATATAAGTAAAAGATATACCACCCCTTAATACATTATACAGCATTCATATGTAGTGTGTATTGCAGCTGAAAATTAACATTGCTACACTTCTAAATATTGCATCTAGATTTTTCAGAGAACAATTATACATTTCTTGTTAGCAGCCTTCCAAAGGAAAAGGGTCCCTCATCCCTAGATCCCTTTATAGAAAAGCATGTCTCAAAAAGATGCATAGCCATGCTCTTCCACTGTTGAATGCTGTAACATACCTGGTGCAATCATTACATTTTTCAACTTATACCTCAGAGTAACCATTCACTGTCTGTTAGTAGTGACAGAAAGCATTAAAAGCTCAGAGATCCAATAAAATGACATTTTCATTGAATCTGGAATCAGATATTGCTAAATGTGGGTGGGTGGGGGTTAAAAAAAACCCTGGATGCACCTGTCATGGGAAGGGTAATATTTTGTCTTGCTTGAAGCAGTGATTCAGAAACAGCAATGGGTTTTATTGTAGTCAATAACAGTTTCAATATCTCAACTTCCTTTCATCGTAGTATAGTAGCTGGAAGTTCTAATACACTACTTGGCTTTGTATAAACGAAAGCCCAGCCCAAAGAGCAGACTGCTGCTGGAATACTATATCTGTTCTGCTGTCCAGTCTTCAAGAATGATGAGGATATACTGAATATAGAATATTAAACACATCCACAAAATTTATAGCAAAATTTTAAATTATTTATATTGTGTAAGTGACAGGGGGGATCCCTTTTCCTAGTCAACAGTTCACCATTTGATAAAAACCTTTATTTTATATTCCCAACACACATTTGTAGTACAAAACTGAACTGATCTCACTGGCAAATTTGGTCACAGCAAATACTGAGAACTGGGAGCTAAATACTTTTCTTTCTTTTTTTAGATGGCCATAAACCTATCTAAAATTGTTATTGTTGTTTCAAAAACAACTTCACGCTTATCACTGCTTATAATTTAAGAAGCTGATAGACTACTCTGTACTCTGACCAATGCACATTTCTTTATATGCTCTAATGGATTGATTGATTGATTGATTGTATTTCTATGCCGCTTTTCATTCAAATGAATCTCAAAGCGGCTTACAACCAATAAATAATCATAACATAATAAAAGATAATAGCACATCACGAACACAGCATATATCATATAAAATATATAACAAATTATAAATAAAAAGCAATCTATTAAAAAACTTAACCAAACAGCAGACAAACATAAGACACACATTCAGCTTTGTGTTTTTAAACCTTAACTAGCTTGTTATGAAAAGTCCTATCAAGGTTGCTCCCTTACTGTTCTGAGGATTTATTACAGAGCACCACTAAACATCTTTTACCACTTCAAAGAGTGGAAGATACTTACATTTCTATTGGACAAGCATCATATTAGTGACAGGTTTAACCTTGGAGTACTAAAACCTCCAGATCAGCAAAATGTTTCTTATACATATATGGGTCTGTACTCTTTTTATTAGCCACCTAGGTTTTGTCATTTTCTATTAGTATTGCATCATGTAAGTCCCCAAATGTTTTGGGTTGGCCTACGATTCCACTTGTCTTTGCAAGCTTTTAACGTATGCTTGCACTTTCAAGTTTGCTGCTTAAATGGAATATTAAATACCAAAAGTCCACATTCTTAGACAGATGTGTTAACATAGCAAACCTTTCATCTTCAAGGAGAGGGGTTAAAAATTTGTCCTCTTATTTTCTTCACTATATGCATTTCTTGGGTACTGGCAACATGCATCCTTATATCATCTTAAAACATTATGCCCAAGAGGCTGCTGTTTGATTTCTGACCTCACATTCCAAGTATTGAATTATAAGTAATAAAAGTCAGGTGTAGTATTAGCCAGGTCCCAAAGTAGAAGATACAATCATTATTAATATAGGTCTCATTATTCAGCTGGTGACAGTCTGGATTTCAAGACTCTGCAATTTACCTCTCATGTCTTTTAAATTAACTTGTGATGGAAAAGCACAGTTATATATCCTACTGGGGTGGGGGAAGAGGGCAGCGCTAATCTTCAGAACAGCAAACAGAAGAAAATATCAAGAATTCACTACCTTACTTATTTATAGGAGCACACCAAATTTCCTGATGTATTTTGAGTACAACATGCCCTTCATCAGCAGCAATGGTCACTTCTTATTTGCTGAAAGGAAAAAAGGAACTCTTTAATTAGGATAAGTGATCATTGCCTTCATTGAATTTTGAATGCATTGCACAATTTGGAGTGCCTTGGTAAAAAAAAATTAAAAATCTGTAAATAAATTATGCTGTAAATAAATTATGTAGACAGTGCCTGCAGCATAGTACCCATGTGGGTACCATACTTTAAAATAAACTATAGTTTAATATGAATGCTGCTTGAAAGTTCCCATGATGCTCTGTCTCTGTTTCCATTGTCTAGGGTGTAGTGTCACATGAAGCCAGACGCACAGTTTGTTTCCTTCTAACAAATCACGCATGGTAAACAAACAACAAACCTTGGTTACTGCTCATGATTTGTTTGGAGGAAGCAAGCTATGAGCCCTGGTTCAGACAAGCTAGACTCTAGCTTGTTCTGTCTGCAGTGCTGGGAAACAAGGAAAGAGCACTGTGGGAACTTTTTGGATAGTGTGGATTAGGATGCTCCTTCTTCTCATTAAACTACAGGTTGTTTTAAATTAAGTTATGCTACATGTTTTGTTGGGGAATTTAAGCTTTGCAAAATAGCTTGTAGTTTTCTGATTCCCTTTTCTATAAAATACGTGATCACTCAGTCCTACTTAAATATTGGTAAATATTTAAGGAAGGGGAAGGTTACTGATGCGGAAATACTAGTAGGAAGTAGCAGACAAGGAGATGTGAATATGAAAGCCCTGCTGGGTCACACCAAAGGGACATCTAGTCCAGCGTTCTGCTTCTAGCCGTGAGCAAAGCCTACAAACAGGGCATGGCTGCAGGAATGGGAGAATGCAGGTGCCTCTTTTAACACTATTTGCAATATATATACTTTTAAAAAATATACCGTGTGATGCTTCCAGATGCATCTCAGGAACTTTAATTAAAAATAATACATATAATAAGGCAGAGTTTAAAATCTGAAACCTAAACTAATCTTGCATCTGAGGTATTTGGAACCTCATACAAGAGTGCAAAAAGAATGACTAATTCTCACATTTCCAAGTAACATTGTGAAGGGTTAATTTTGCACCTCTTCCATGCTAAAATGGTCAAGTTCCTCATGGATTTGGAATTTACAAAATATGCAAAGCATCTCGTAGTTCTGCCTTTGTCCTATTTATTTTATAATTCCTAATTAATCAAATCTGTGGTCTTCTCACTGACATTGACTAAGTGTATACTGAGTATAAAAAAATTAGATCCTTCCAGGTTTTTAAGAAATTGCACTTTTCAATCTTGCTTTCTCACAAACAGTCCTTACGTACATTTCCTGATCTGAAAGGGTATGGAGCATATCTTAAATCCCCCGTCTTACGCCTATGAAAAGCATGATGGCTGTTGCCTGTTTCAATCCAGGGCTGCTATAGCTATGGGAGAAGCAGTATCCTCTTGGAGTGTGAATGCTGTGGGCCCTTCCATTGTATGCTCTGGTTGTATATTATCTGTAAATAAACCATATATCATAAAGGCACCACAGTCTCTGTTGTGCCTCATTTCCAAAGGAAACACAAACCCTGGGTAAGTGCCTGGAACCCCTGGAATCTTGCACCACTCATAGATTGGGGTGATGTATAAAAGTATATTAAAATATACAGAGAATTGTCAGTGGAGGGGAGTTCTGTTTGATGTCTTGATGTGGATAGAAATTAAAATCCTGGTTTTGTTGACATGTAATGCTAGTTGGTTGTAAAATAATAAAATCCAGGTTGTGTTTCATGTTCAACACCTATAAGGCAGAGTTAAATAATACATTATCGGGTTAAATGTTAAAGGAAGCTTAAACTTGTTTATTGGATCGTGCTTTGCAGCTTTGCTGTAGAAGCACCTTCTGTCAGGATCTTGTCGTGTCAGCAGTGTGAATTTGTACAGTTTCTAATGCTTCATATTTCATTAAATTAACCAATCGATGGGCAAAACGATCAATGGGTTCAGCAGCAGCTGGATTAATCACAGAAGGATAGGAAAGGTGCCAAATTTCATGCTGCCACTTAAATTGATTCTGCCAAGTTTCTCTTGCTGAAGAAGATTCAGCTGTGGAGCAAGTTACGTATTCTTATTTACAAACTGCTTCTGCAATTGGTCCCACATTTTCTCTTTGAGTATGCAGTTTACACAGGAGTGAAATAAAGACTATGTACAAGTGCTAATAAATACCTGCTTCATAATTCCAAAGAGCAGAAATACTGTACACACTTCCCATGGTTGCCTGTTCAGGGTGCATGTGGCACACTTCCCTCCTCATGTATGGTTATGGAAAATGTATGATTATTAGGACAATTTTGCATAATACACAGGGATAGTAGATTTGCAAGTGTACATTCAATTGAGACAAACAGACAGTACTGCTGTGCTGAATGCACCTGTATAATATAAGCTGTTTTCAGATATTACGGTGAACTAAATTAATGCCATTGGGAGCAGAATTGTGGCAGCAGGCTGCTTCCCCAAACAATGCCCATTTATTATACATGCAGAGCTATCTGCAATCATTCTAAAATGCGTGTTGGTTGGTGGAGAAAGCTAATATTGTGATGCTGCCCTTCTCCAATACGTGTGCATTCATTTAGCCTCTACAGTGGTACTTCTACTTACGGACGCGATCCGTTCCGGGGTGCCGTTCACACCTCAAAAAGTCCATAAGCAGAGCGCCGCTTCTGCGCATGCGCATGATACAATAGAGCGCTACTGCGCATGTGCAAAGCATGCAGAATGCTTCTGCGCATGCACGTGCAGCAAAACCCGGAAGTATACATTTTTCGGGTTTGCAACCCGAAAATCCGCAACATGAACCTTACGCAACTAGAGGTATGACTGTACAACATATGAAAAGGCCTGTGTATGCTTTCACAAATATGCTTATCACATTCATATTTTGCATTTTTAAAAATACACTTTAGAAAACCATAGGTGTTCACCTAAGAATATAGTGCAGGCTTCCTCACACTCAGCCCTCCAGATGTTTTTGGCCTACAACTGCCATGATCCCTAGCTAGCAGGACCAGTGGTCAGGGATGTTGGGAATTGTAGTCTCAAAACATCTGAAGGGCCAAGTTTGAGGAAGCCTGATACAGTGCATGTAGAAACTATATATAGGCCCACCTGTTGGTGCATGAGCATCTACTCTTGGGTTTTAATTTCTTTCTGCAGCAGAGTTCCTTTTACAGAAAATTTTTCCTGCATCTTTTACTTCTTTGCAGCAGCAGCAGCATTCCAGCTATCTCTTAGTGAAATTCCCATTACAGGAATAAACACCATTTGGTTCTGTTTCTCAGAGTCTTTATTATTTACAAAACTTTACACTGGTCATTAATAAAGAAAAGAAAAACAGATAAAGAAACATAATCATTTTCTCTTTTTAGCCATCCAGCCAGAGACCTAATTCTGACTCATTCACATACTCATTTACACTGACCCAGACTTAGTTGATCACATACCCTGATAAGGACACCTGTTGCTGCAGAGTCCCCTAATTTCACTTTATGCACAACTCAGGACAATTCAACAAGTCTTGACAATTCAATAACTATACATCCTACTTTAACTGAACAAGCTCTCTGTACATCCTTGGTTGATCTGATATATAACATTCCTGATTTGTGCCAGAAAACCTCATAAGATTTATATAATAGAGACAGGAAAATAAGCTTCCATAAATATCCTCAAGCATGATCTATGTTAGTTTCAATTTCTTCCTCATGGTAATGGGGCCCTAGTGAAATTCCCTCTGCCCATGTGCATGTGCACAGTTCCTGGCTACAGGATCTTGACTACTGGATTGCATGATAATGTTTTTCATTGTAGTCTGTGTAGTTGATTATTTTACATGAAAGTAGAAATGCTGAGTGTCATAAGTCACATTTTTACAAGTGTTAATCTCACATCCAGGAATCTTAACTACAAATGTGCATTTTAAATTATGGTTCCAACTTTTATGGTTCCAAATTTTCTCCCATAATTATGTATATCACATGTAAATTCACAATGCAATAAACTGTATTCAACAATGGAAGCAAATCTCATCTGTGAGGAAGATATCGCTGATATGAAGGAAGTTACCAAAGCAGTTCAAGTCCTATTACAATGTGATCTGGAATGTTCTACCATTCATCGTAATTTAGTTTCTTTATCAGTTTTTTCCAGTCTCCTTTGCAGCTTGTGCATAGTTTCATTTTTCTAATTCTAAAAGGACAGCTGATTAGACATGCCTCAGCTGGATGCCAAGAAGGACTTTCTGCCAACAGCAGAGAGGATTTTTTGCTTAGGATACATCATCTTCCCCAGTATTGTTCTTTAGCTTAGGACAGTGATGGCACCCACTGTAGCATACAACAACCTTTTCTCACATCATACTCCAGGTACCTTTTCCAGCAAGCTTCTAATTCCATAATTTACATTCTGCATCCCATAATTTGTTATGATACTGAGTAATAGTTTGTTGTTGTAGAAGGCACCAAGAAAGAGCCTAACTGTGTCTACTCAGAAGCTAGTCCTGTTGAATTCAATGGATATTACTCCCAGGAAACTGGAGTTAGGATTGCAGCCTTAGTTTCATTAATGCATTCATCTCCTGCAGCTGGCGCTCCGTAATGTCTAAAACTGCTTAGTGGTGTTTAACCTCCTGGCACAGATTTAAAAATTAATCCTCATTATTTTAAGCATTCTAGGATGCAATAAAAGTGACTGAATTATATATATACAATTTTTCAGAGCACTGTCCCACATCAATGCTGATTATTGATATTTAAAAGGTTATGTGTAGCCCAAATGAAGTATTTCTCAGTAAAAAATTAGATTTCTCATATCTCAGGCATTACTATATTACATTTTGTCAATTATAAAGCAATATAACATTTTTGCAATGAAAACACACAGCCGTGGAGAATAATTGGTCTTCATCACTAGAGGGATCAAGAAGGCAGAACCGTCTGTAGTTCTGCAGAAGGGTGAAGAGATTATTGTTTTGATTTTGTTTTGTTTTCTCTCATTACTAGCAACAATGAGAACCCTTCTGCATTACATGCTCAATGGCGTCTCAGTGGAATGGAAGATGGCAAGTGAAAAATGGATCCCAATCAAATAAAGCAACTTCTAATGTGCTTAGTATTAAACTGCTGTTCTGGGAGTCCTTTGTCCCTGGAGTTGTTTCTAGGCCTGCCAGTCAGCAGGTTTCAGAGTTCTCTTGAGGACCTGGTGTTTCTGGTCTGGCAGCAGCCAAGTGAAACTGCTGCCAGATACGATGCCACACTGAAGCAGAACTAATTTCATAGTTTATCAGTAACAAAATATAAAGCATAAACCACATTAACAAAAGGCTACAGAATCATCCATCAAGGAGTCATTTCAGGTCCTTGCCTGTGGATAAAGAATTATTTCAGTGTGTGAGCAAGTATTTTTCTCTCCCAGTTCCTATTTTATTATCAGATTAGAGAGTCATTGTGACTGAACTGTTGTTGGGTGAGAAAGTACAAGATGGTTTGCTCTTTTGTTTGGATTCCTTGTCTTGTCTTGCCTTGCCTTGGCAGAGCTTGATAGAATATCTGTGTTGAGAATCACCTAAGCATGAGTTGCAATATACCATGTATGGCATCAATACCAAATACCATGCAAATATTTGTGCAAAGCAAACCACCATATTATCCTCTATTTTGCCATTTTCACAATTTGCTTTACTTATGTGAACTGATGTGGCACTGTGGGTTAAACCACAGAGCCTAGGACTTGCCGATGAGAAGGTCAGCGGTTCAAATCCCCACAACGGGGTGAGCTCCCGTTGCTCGGTACCTGCTCCTGCCAACCTAGCAGTTCGAAAGCACGTCAAAGTGCAAGTAGATAAATAGGTACCGCTCTGGCCAGAAGGTGAACAGCATTTCCATGCGCTGCTATGGTTCACCAGAAGCGGCTCAGTCATGCTGGCCACATGACCCGGAAGCTGTACGCTGGCTCCCTCGGGCAGTAAAGCAAGATGAGCGCCGCAGCCCCAGAGTCGTTCGTGACTGGACCTAATGGTCAAGGGTCCCTTTACCTTTACTAACACAGCAAGGCTATAGAAGTGTTTAGGTAGCATACTTTAGTGAGTTTTTGACAATTATTTGTACAAAGTCTGCTAGAAATCATATTCACTATGTCCAAACCAATGGTTATTCCCACTAGTTCACTTGATTGTCACTTGCCTTCTTAGGAATATTTAATTTTATTCTATTCTAGTATGACATTGACATGCTTTTCAGTGTACTCAATGAGTTTGCATACCGCAGTCATTGGGGTTATTGTGGTAACTTGCTGGGGATCATTTGTGTGAATGAGAACATGACCATCTTGCTAAGACAGCAGTCCTTTCCAAGCTTTCTTGGAAGGAAACTGAAGACTTCACACTCACCACAAAGATGCTTGCCTAAAATGTATGAGCAGCATTTATGGATAGGAAAAAAGCCATGTGTCTTCTATTCATCACTACTTCATTTGTCATCTACTACTACTACTCCATAAAGATTCTGCAAATAGAATAGATAGATGGCACTTTTTGGAGAGAGAGATATGTTTATCCACTAATATTATTTTCAATCTTACGATTAAAATAAAACCAGAAATGTAACTGTTCATGTAATACAAGTTGAAGTTTAAATACTAACAACCCAGGATAATAAAGACTAGATGGACTGCATCCACCCTGAATTACTCCCCTGCTCTGAAACAAGTCTCACTGGGTTAAGGTTGTTTGTTTTATCAAGCAACTAAATTCCTCTGCATTTTACATTTTATATGTTAGGTTGTAGCAACCATGAACTACTTTAGTTTTATTGGGACGGAACTAAGGAGAGTTTCATACAACAGATTGAGACTATAATTTGGGCATGATCCAAGAGGGAGGATAAATCACTGCAGATGTATGGAACTCGCTGGGAACAAAAGGGAATCCTGAAGTCAGATTAAGGAAGGCTAGCTAATTCAAAGTAATTCATCAAGTGGGATATATTGTATAGAGTCTACACCTTAGCGTCACATAGGAATTAATGCTGAGAGGCCAAGCCAATGAGCATGGCAGTACTGAGGCTGGAACAGGAGCAAATAAAAACAGCGATGGATTGGAGTTACAACAAAATCCTTGGCAGGAAATTGGTAGGCTTGTACCCAGTAGAGCAAGGCTACAAAGCACTGCATGTATAATTAGTTTATTGCACAGGTGGGAGCTGCAGGCAGGAAGAGGGAAAGATAAAGGGGGAAAGGTGAAATTCAGCCCGTTACACACAAGATGACAAAGAGAAAGCTAAGTGGACCTAGAAACAATAGTGGCTAAAAGGGAAAATTGGTGCTTAAACAAGTTTCACACTTGGTTCCAAGAAGGTCCTGTTAGAACCATAAGAACATATGAAACTGCCTTATGCTGACTCAGATCATTGGTCCATCTGTTAGTATTGTCTACTATGACAGTTGGTGCTTCTGGATTTCAGGCAAGGGTGTGTCTTTGGGGTTGGGTGAGTCTATCAATTTCCACATTTCTACATAAGTATGTGATTTATTTAATTTTTTAACAGTCATCGTGAGCATTCATCAGTATCTTAGTTTGGATTTGTCTGTATCATGCACATTTTTTTTGTATGCAGATTCCCCTAATACAGTATACACTTTTCTGCAAAGCAATATTCCTTAATAAAATTCCTCTTTGGATGTTACATTCATGAATATGTCTGTTTTCATGCACACTAGTATATGCATCTTTGTACACATTAAAGGGTAAAGGGGACCTCTGACCATTAGGTCCAGTCGTGGCTGACTCTGGAGTTGCGGTGCTCATCTCGCTTTACTGGCCAAGGGAGCCGGCATACAGCTTCCGGGTCATGTGGCCAGCATGACTAAGCCGCTTCTGGCGAACCAGAGCAGCGCACGGAAATGCCGTTTACCTTCCCACTGGAGAGGTACCTATTTATCTACTTGCACTTTGACATGCTTTCGAACTGCTAGGTGGGCAGGAGCAGGGACTGAGCAACAGGAGCTCACCCCGTCGTGGGGATTCGAACCGCCGACCTTGTGATCGGCAAGCCCTAGGCTCTGTGGCTTAACCCACAGCACCACCCACGTCCCTTGTACACATTACCTGACTGGAAAACTGTACTACAAAATTCAGAGAAGTGCAACTTCAATTTGAATATTGTTTTGGAATTTGTGAATTAGATAGGTTTGCCTTTAAATGTAAACAAAATAAATTTCCCACTCCATACCTATCCCAGTCCTACCTGAAGATGCTGGGAATTGAACTGGAGACCTTCTGCATGTAAAGCAGATGAGCTGATGCCCTTTTGAGCCTTTCTGCTTTCTGCTTTATAGGTGGCCTAGCAGGAGAATAATGTTTAAAGATACTTTAATACAAAATTATTTGTTGCAATCCAATTAACATTCTACTTTTATCTGGAGCAATTTCATTTCTGGCCTCCTATTTAATATGTGAATTGGCATATTCTAATGCACAGAAGAGCTTTACACGCTATAAAATCACTTGTAAATGAATTGAACTGGATAATTAATAGAAGTTCTATTTAATATATCTCAGAAAGCTTACGAACCTAGAAAGAAATGCCACCTAATGATGTATTATTTATTAAAACTGACATTTGATTTATTTGTATTGACGACTGATGCTGAGTTTCGCTCTGTCAGCTTAAGAATTTGTACATAGATTTTTTCTGAGGTAAGCAACAGATGCAAAGATTGCATGAACACAGGATTTGTAGATTAGGTGCAATAATTGGCTAGTGTAGCTATGCATTAATCACTGCTGATATATGAAGCTGATATTCATTGCTGATTCATATGCTCATGTAGAATAAAAAAATTCAATTTTTGTCACACTTGACATGTTATCAAATACACATTTTCCAGTAAAGAAATTTAGTCTGCAGAAATTTGGTCTGAAATCCTGTGTAAACTTTCCTCTGAGTAAGTTCCACAGAATATAGTGGGACTTACAAGTGAACAACCATAGAACTGCACTGTTAACTTTTTAAAAAATGTATGTGAAGTAACTTGTAGTTTCTTGTTAGAAATTGGGCTATGTGAAATGGCATCTCAGAATTATCCCCCTTGTTTGTGGAATGAGGATTTTTTTGCCAGCAGGGGAATCATTTAATTGAATTTTTCCAGGAACAGAATAAACATTCCAACAGTTTCTTGGTAGTACATGTCACCATTTGTAGTTATACAGCTTCTTTCCTTTTTATAAAGATAAGTTATATATTTGTTTGTTATTGCTGCTTTAAGTGCCTACAACAGCAGTTGCACTAACATCCCAGTCAGCATTTTGCATCCCCCAGATGTAGGATTACTCTAGGGCATGGGGAGAATGACTGCCACCAAACACAAAAATGGTGGGTAATTTTAGGAAAAAATACTTCAAAATGGCTGTCTTAGCCGCCCTGAGCCCAGCTTCAGCTGGGGAGGGCGGGATATAAATAAAATTTATTATTATTATTATTATTATTATTATTATTATTATTATTATTATTGAAAAAAGAGAAAAAATATTTTTTCTTATTTAAAAAAATCTCAGAAACATTTTTCCCACATCTCAGTTATCCTGCATTTGATTCCATTTGAATTCCCAATGAAGTAGAGGGTGAGGGCTATGACAAATCAATTAGGACAGACTTGTACCTAGGAGTAATCTAACACAAGACAGACCTAGAAGACATAACGACAGGACATTTGTTGGTTCTTATGGTTCTCAAGTGAAACTTTAGAAATATATTATCTGCAGTATTGTTGTTTTTTTCAGAGGGTACCCAAGGGTACGCAGTACCGGCACTTTTTGTTGTTGTTGTGGTTAAAAAGTGTGGCACTTACTGTAACAACTTCCTTGTGAGTACCAGTATCTGTTTTTCTAGGGGGGGAAGCACTGATTATCAGTAAATTACAGCCCATTTTGTACAATGGCAGGTTCCTTCTCACAGGCCTTGGGTGGAAGATCTGAACTTGCTTAAAGACAGCCCACTTCTTAACTTAAAATGGTTTCTCACCAGCAGTAGCAAGCAGCATGGTGAGGCACCACTACTCACTTGACTTCTGTTCAGTTGCATTGCTGCTTATGGGGAGACAGGGAGGGTAAGGTGGCATGGCAGCAAAGTTGGCATGGTGCATATGTACTGATGGAATCAATCTGGCACTCCGGCCACCTCTCCCTTCCCCTTCTACCTCCTAGAAAGCAGCAGCAGTGAAACCAACCAGGGGTCAGGTGGCCAGCAGCATCCCACCACAATGTGTGCTACTGCTCATCAACAACTGGCCATATAACAGAGGTATGGGTGCAGGGACCAGCCGCTGATGCAGACCCAGACTTCTTTTTTTATCTCTGTGCCTACTCTGGTAATACTGCTACTGAATTAATTGTTGTTGTTGTTGTTATATATATTTATATTCCGTCCTTTCCCCTGATGGAATTCAAGGTTGCTTACAGATAGAAACCTGAACTCAGTAATGTAATCCACTAAAATGGGACTAGGAAACAGGTAAATAGGGCTATGCTAGTTTTGCTCTCATCGCTTGAACTTGCAGGAAAGGGTATTTTGCAGATTTTGTTGTCGTATTCAAGCTGGTTTTTCAAATGAAGGCAAAGTGTTCTGGCATTCATCAAACCAAGTAATTGATCACATACTGTATTTAGAGGGTGAAGTTTTGTGCCTGGAGTGTGCTTCCAAAGCTTAATTTATCATTAAGAAGCCCTGATGTTCGTTTACTAATAAAGTGAAAGAGTGGCCTTTTATTTATCTTTTGGTCCTTGAAATTTCTTTAATTTGTTTATCAGAATTAGCGAGCTAATGAGCTGAGGTAGTGAAATTAAATTATAAGTAGATATGGGAATACAGGTCTATTTTGATACTTTGTAGCGAATTTCTTTGCAGCTAATATGCACAGTCAGTTTAATACAGATGGTATGGGGAAAGACAGCAAAATGTACCCCTCTGTTTTTAAGTTATATCAATTATTCTTCAGCAAAAACCATGGAAGCCAATTCTTAATATTGATTGTCTTTTTAAGATAATAATAATACAGAATAAAACTTTTGAAATCAATGTGGCCTAAACGTTTTATCCTGGCCTCTAGACTTTTTTCCAATTGCAGTATTAGAGTAATATCCAACTAAGTCATACTCAGAGCTGACCCATTGAAATTGATGTACTTAAGTTGTTTAAGTCCATTTATTTTAATGAGTTTGTTCTGAGTATGTCTGACATTGGATATCACCCTTAGGGTCCCTCCAAAACATCCTTCTTATTCCATATTCATTATCATTTCTGCTCATGCTGATAGTATTAAGGCGGTCATACCCAATCCTGCTTACAATACTATTTGCACGTGCAAATATTTTGGGGTGGTCATACTGCTTCATTTCCAATCAGTGCAAATCCTGTAACTTCCTGCTGAAATCCTGTAACTTCCTGCTGAAATCCTGTAACTTTTCATACCACAAATGTTCAAGGTGAGGGGTGTACAACTTTTGTTACACTACAGCTCCTCCAGACTGCCATAAAGTGGTAGGTAGGATTGAGGAAGCATTACAGAACAACTAATAAAGCAGAATACATCCACCGCTAATGAACTATAATTGTATCAAAAACATGTTCCAGAATACACTTACAATAAAATACCAGTCTGGAGGGGCCCTCTATCTTCTTCTTTTTAACACTCAACAATCATTATGGATTTTCTCTTTAAGTTAATAGGTGTATTTCATTATTACCTTGGCCTCATGAGAGGTGTTTGAGTTAGAAACAACTTCTGCTGTAGGGTTCAAGTGGTACTTAGATTCAGTTGGTTTCAGAATGCTGTCAATTCTAGATATGCAATCTTCAGAAATAAAATAAGAATTGCAACTCATGGGAACAACTGAAAGCACAGTTCAGCTTCTTTTTAAATCTTTTAAGTTCAGGACTGACTAAAAGAAGATAAATAAGAAGTTATCATCTTAAAAGCTTATCTTAGGCATAAAACTATAAAAAGTGTGTTAGAACAATTTTAGATAAAGCTAGAAACATAAAAGCCTTAAAAGACGGCAATCTGAAATGGATGAAATTGAACAAAATTTTAGCACAGCAGGACATAGAACTATTGATAGGATTGCGGGGGGTGGGGGGAATGGAATTAGAAAGAGAGTGAGAGAAAAAAAAATCATTTCTTCAGACCATAATATTTATTTATTTATTTATTTAATTTACATTATTTACAACCTGACTTATAAGAAGTAGCTCTCTGGGTGGTTCATTGAATATATATATATATATATATATATATATATATGCGCAATAAAGTAATGGAATGTCTTGGGAATTGCCACAAACTCATTAAGGTTTCTTCAGGTTGTCTATCAACTACCATCCTTATCTGTGCCTCACACATTTTTGCCAAATGTGACCAAATTAACCTGTTGAAATACAAACACACACACACACATAACTACTTGTTCCTCCTCAGCCATCTAGACAGTGCAGAGAAGGTGAAAAATCTGGGCGAAACAGAGGGTGGAAAGATAGGTGGGCTCCAGAAGCAGAAAGAAGCCAAGGTCAGGGTCAACTGAACTTAAATAGCTTCTTAAGCCCTGCTCACTGCCCCAGTATGGCATGTATCTTCACACTGATTTCATGCCTGCCTTGCCTCCTTCTAGCCCAGTCCCAATTCTGTCCCAGCCTGCATTCTGCTGGCAAGGGTAGAGGCACAACTTTCTTATGTTCCATTTTATTCTACAGATTTTGCAAGTCAAGTTTGCAAATCTCCCATGAACAGCAGCAACCTGCTCTAACATTATATCTTGCACATTAGTGTACTAGGCAATGCAATATTTAATTTACCCTATCACTGGGTAAGACATGATATAGCACTAATGGGTACATCTAAGTGGGGTCACATTATATGCTAGCAATTTACAAATTTAATCAAGCACTGATTAGTTATCTGGCTATTAATATATCAAGTAAAATGTTTTACTGATGTTCCTTCTACTTTCTAGCAAGGATTTATATTAGAATGCCTCCATACACACAAATTTCCATCCACCTTGTACAAGCAAATTATGTGCTCTAGAACTTATTTTTAAGTGCAGACACATTCCAGTTTTGAATCTCTGCTATTTGGGACCTTTGGTTATTAAAGGAAAATTTCAGTGTTCCAGAAAGTTCATTACATGTTCATACAAAACAAATTGTATGAACATGTACTGTAACAGCCTCTCTGCCATGACTTCATCTATTAAAGGTGCAGTAGTGAATCCAAAGGAGTTTTATCCATATATATTGGGCTGTATCCAATGCTTGCACAACAGACTCCTCCCTCCCTCCTCTCCATCCCCATGCAGCCCCCCAGCCTTACTCCCATACTTCAAAATCTGCTACAAGGGATTGGGAGACCCTCCAGAAAAGATTGTTGGCATCCCTGGGAAGAGGAGAGGAAGGGGAGATCCACTCATGCATCATTGGATGCAACTGCCCTGTGATCTTTGGCTGAAGGGAAGTATATGAATTTACAGTAAGGAATCATAATAATTATCATCATCATAAATCAATAGTAACTCTGCCTTATAATGGCAAATGGGTCTCCAATAGTGTAGTGTACAGTGCTTCTCTTCTTGCTGGATACGCCATTTGTCCTCTCTAGCAGTCAACTTTCCATGCCAGTGAACCTGTACAATCCTCCACATTACCTGTTTGTTTGTTTGTTTGTTTGTTTAACTACGGCAAAGTTAGGGTTCCCTCAAAGCCTGCTTATACACCCCTCATGTGTGTAGATGGTGTCATTTTGACTGTATGATAACAAACTTTAATTGTTCAGTCTTAGTATATATGTAAAATAAAATGGTATACCTAGATTATGGGAACAAAGGAAGTCAGTCCATTGGTCCATCTAGCATTCTCTGTGCTGGCTGGCAGCAGGTCCACAGGAGCACCGATCCCACAATAAACACCAGTCTGGAAGTCTGAAAATACCAGCTGTTGTTTCATGCAACTGGATCGTAACTGCTTGACCTGACCCCCCTAAAGAAAGCTCAACAACTCTGGATGGACATCCCTGCCATATAGGAATAAAGAAAGAAGAATTAAATGAGCATACCACATGAGGAACAATTCTAAGCTTGTTTGTCCATAGCAATTTTGCATCTGTATTAAACAGAATGCTCCTCATAGCAGTTATATGTAGGATTTCATCCTTATGATAGGATCCAGTTCACCATTTTATATCCCGTTAAATCAAAGGGACTTGACTGTGCTTTATGCTTGATTGTCCCTTCTCTATCAACTAGAAACTGTGGGTATTTTATAAGGGGGAAAAGTTGCACTTTCGTGTACTCTTGAACAGTTTTGGAAGATAACTTTGTCAAATGTAAGGGGGGCAGAAGTCAAAGTGTACAGTAAATAACTAGAATCCAGTTTGGCATTTTCTCTGACCTTTTCTATGACAAATGCATCCAAGGTTATTTTAAGCAATCTAATTGCATCTCTGAGGTGTTTTTTAAAATCCTGTTTCCAGCATAACTGTGGAGCATGTCACCATGACCAAAAATGAAAAATAAAGGTACAGTTTCCAACAAATAATTTCATTATAAGATAATAAAGTCAAGATTGAGAAAGTCCAGAAAAGTTGCAATTGACTTTTTTTTTTGGGGGGGGGGGATAGTGGTAAACAGACTCAATGTTAGAAACTCTTCTAAAAGAATTCATTCTGGTCAAAGTTAAGCACTTCTCTTATGGGTTCCATTTATTTCATTGGAAAGATATTTCAATGATTTCAATATATAAGATTTACCGGTCATTACACCGTGCTGCCTGTGAGCAATGCAACAAGTTACATAGGGTTGAAGAAGAGGAGGAGGAGGAGGAGTTTGGACTTGATAAGCCCACCTTTCACTCCCCTTAAGGAGTCTCTAAGCGGCTAACAATCTCCTTTCCCTTCCTCTCCCACAACAAACACTCTGTGAGGTGAGTGAGGCTGAGAGACTTCAGAGAAGTGTGACTAGCCCAAGGTCACCCAGCAGCTGCATGTGGAGGAGTGGGGAATCGAATCCAGTTCACCAGATTACAAATTCACCGCTCTTAACCACTACACCATGCTGGTTTATCCTTTAGTGAACATATTTAAATGGCCACTAGACCATAGTGCAATAATCATGTTACAGTTTGTGTAAACTCGGTGTAATTTGAAGGTGATATACAACAACACAGTAAAAGAACGAAAAATAGGTTTAAAGCAATGCAAATGAACAATCGAGGCAGAAACTTTCTTTCATCCAGCTAGAAAAGCTTGTCGACAAAAAATATCCTCAAAGTACAGGTAGCAGATGTATGTCATATCTAAACAGGAATGGTGTTGCACTAAACAGGGGTGAGAACAATGAAAGCCCTGCTCCAGGTTGCTGTAGAGCTTGTTATATTATAGGAACTTGAAGTAGACTCTCCCACAGAACTGAGTGACCTACTGAGTACATAAGGGTAATGCAATCTCTCAAGTAATCTGGTCCAAAGTTGTATAGGGCCATATATGTTAGCACCTAAACCTTAAACTTGGCCTAGTAATAGACTGGCGTGCGCTGGTCCATGGGGTCACGAAGAGTCGGACACAACTAAACGACTAAACAACAACAACAGTAATAGATTGCCAGCCAGCACAGATCCCGCATTAACAGGCTGCAGGTAGTTTACCCCCTTAAGCAACCCTGCCACTGAAGCTGATTGTAATAGCAATCAATAGGGTAGTGTTGATTAATTGCTTTCCTTATGTGTGGTAGTGGGGGTGCAAAATGAAGGGGTACGGGGAAGTGGGTTGTTGCTTCCGCTATAAACACTTAAATGGGTTTATTTGTGGCAAAGGTTTGAATCTTTTTGCTCCAAACAGAAAAGGGTAGCCATATCACCCATGCCAATAGCATTGCTGTAGTTATTATGAGGTATAAATAATAAACAGAGCAAATGCTTTTAGAATACACTACTTACATTTTAACAATTGAGTTTTGAATTTATCCCACCATGTCAGAACCTTGCTTGCTGTAACTCTAAAATCTCTTTTGACCCCAACACCCTACACATCTCATATTATCATACCTGATCTTGGCCTGAATGCAGTAATGCCAGCCTAAGATCAATTGATGAAAGAGTACTGTACAGTACTGTAACTTTACAGCTCCTGAAACCTCAGTACTTTGCATGGTTTAAGGTTAGCACATGATGAGAGAAGGGTTCCTTCACAGCTTTGTGGTAAAAAGAACTTCAACAGATCAAGGCAGGATCTACACTGATCTGTAAAAACGCTATTAAAGGCTATTTAAAAAAAAATACTGTAACTCTCAATGCAATTTCCTATTGCCTATGTATTGCTGCAGCACCCTCTGTCGTCACATTTTTTTATAACACATTTTTAATGATAGAACCAACCAGTGTAGATTTTCCCCAAGCCTTTTCTAGTAAGGAAATATAGGAAATATAGAAAAACTTCACGTGTTGACATTTTGTTTGTCATGCAGCTTATTAGTTGTGTGTAGCCCCTGATTTAATTGGAAGCTTGTCACCTGACCCAGAGAAGAGTATGTAAATTTGCATATGACACAAAGCATATGCAAATTTGGGTCCTCTTTTACTGGTAGAGTGGAGGTTCCCAAATCCTGTTGGCAGCCTTGGTAGAATGTCACACTATCTGAATGGCTGCCCATATCTAATGAGATAAAGGTGCATTTCCTCAGCACTCTGTACCCTAGAGAATTCCAGAAAAAGAGAACCAAAAGAAAAATGTTCCATAGCACAAACTGAAAAGGAATTTAAAGGCCAAGCTGTTCATTCTCACAGTATCCTACTACTTCTGGCACTTTGCTAGCTCCCACGACTTGTTACAGTTTTCCAGATAGTGAGACACAATTGAATCACTAAAACTTATAAGAACAATTAAATAAAAATATAGTTTCGGTAAGATATACCTGTAGCTATGAAAAACTTGATATAATCCAATTTAATCTCTTGAGATCTCTGACAATTCCCTGAGGGTAATTCAGGAGAGCTTCTGACAAGTATTAATTTCACATCACTGTATATATACATGGGCTAGAGCTGATTTCCTTACAAAGGAGCAGTGGGAGTTTGAGTGAAAGGACTTTCTAGACACTACAGAAATGGTTTCGTATAACTTGGTTCTTGTTCTTAGTATACCTCCACAAACAGCCTGTATTGGTCACTTTGAGTGACATTCTATGGCAAAAGGTTTTGTGAGGTGATATTACTGGGTTACAGAGATAAAGCTTTATTGCATTTCATTCCTAGAAAATGTGGATTTATTCATTTCAAAGTCAGTAAGAGGGCATATAGGCTACTTCCCATCCTTCTAAGAAGGCTTTCCTTCCTTGCTGTAAAACCCCTGCTTGCAAGTCCGTGTACTTGTTGAGGGAAGAGGGAAGAGTAACATAGCTGTTAGTCCAGATGTGCTCCAGCCTGGCAACAGTAATGAACACAACCCCTTACACTAATACCTTTGGTTCTGCAGTGCTAGGTGTTGGGGGTCCCCAGTGCCCTAGCAGCGTAGGACTGGTAGAAATTAAAATACAATATTCCATTCCATTATGTAATCAGCTCCACCAGTTTCTGTGTAAGGATTGTCTACTTTCAAGAGAGAGAGAGACTGAAATTGTTTCTCTTACAACAAAATCATATTTCACATAACATTAATTTTAAACATAAAGAAGAAGACTTAAAAGACATGCATGTATTACCTTAGCTATAAGTTGTTTTCAGGTGTGAATTTACATATACTCTCTTGGAAATTCAAATTATCTTTCTTTTGTTCTTCTTACTGAAAAAACTTTGTAAACAAGTTTTTTAAACTTATGGTCCTGGTAAAATCTTAATGGAAAATTTTGTTTTGTGCAGACATTTCATTTGAAGGTGAACTATTACTACTGAAAATCAGCTACACACTGCCACTGCATATGGGCACTGAGATGCTTATTTCAGATTCTGATTGCATATGCATTGGCCTGTAAAAAAGAACTTGCTTATTTTTTTCATATTGAATCTGGCAATCAACATTCTGCACCGTTCAATTATTCCAAGCCTGTGATTGTTTGGACTTTCTCAGCATGTTACCATATAATATCTATAAAGCCCTGATTTTTATTTTAATGTATCTAGTATCCATGATGGTGTCGTTTTGTGTATGGCCTTGGGGTTTTCCAGTAGTTTTGTAAAATTAACCATAAAGCTTCTGTGCTATCTGCCTTGCATGATGGCATAACTGGATTATTAGCTAAATTTACTTGGAATGATCTTAGTCTTCCAAATGTATTATTTGTGTTATATCGATTTCCCATCAGGTTATCAATTCCACACATGATTCCCTGTAGGCTAAACACTTGGAAAAATATATTTATATATATTTGTAACATTTGAATTGTAACAACTATTGCTTGGTCACAACTATATTCTTCCTGGGCAATTTGTTCAAGCGGCTGCTGTTTGTACAGCTCAGTCACTCTTAGATGATTCTGACTATCTGCATCCATTTCAACCTGCTTTCAGACCAGTTTTCACCTCAAAAATGTACCTGGAGAATTCTGCTTTGTGACTTTTGATACCTTGATTGCAACATGCTCCTGGATAAACCATCTGGATTAGATGGTTGACAGGCTTTAATTAGGCAGACTATACATCAGTGGATCTATTCCTACTTGGGGGATGCTTCCATAGGGTGTAAAGCTACTGCTCGTAGGGGTCCTGTCAGTCTATATTCTGTTCTGGAGTCTGCCTAATTAAAGCCTGTCATTTCTCACACTCTGCATAAACCCCCTTGTCTGCCATCTGAAGGCCTGCTTCTGGTCCCATCTGAGGACCTCTTCCAGGTTACCCTGCTGTCTTAAGTTTGGTGGATGGTGACTGGAGAGAGAATCTTGGCCATTGTGGCCCTTTGAATATGCAACACTCTCCCTAGGAAGGAATGCCTGGTCAAAATTCTAACGTACTTTCAATGATGTGGAGGACTTTTTGTTTGCTCAGGCTTGTTATAACTGGTTTTATTGCCATTTTATAGCTTTGCTGGGATTTTTAGTGATTTTGATGTAATCTTCTGTGATTCTGTTGCAATCTTTAAAATGATTCCCCCTGTGGCTGAAATGATTTGGTTGTACCTGTTTTTAAGGGTATGAAACTGCTGTTAACTAATGTGTGGCTTTAAAATTCACTAAAGAAAGGAAGAATACTGTATGTGCTGAAGTTAAGAGGTATACACAGTGGAAATGAAGTTCCCCGATAGGAAATTATGTCACATAATCACATTGCTCCACTTACGCACCTGTTCACCTTCCCTAATATCCGAATTATTTGGAGGAGGAAAGACTTGTGGCTTCTGTTCCAAAAGAACACAGGTAGAGCTGCTAGTGAGCGGCTAGTCCTTTTTTAAAAAGCTGAACATTGATCAGAGGCAGTTTTAGGGTGGTATGAATGCTGTAGAATGGAGTGAGAGAGGCAAGGGGCATCAAATTTTAGCGCTGCACAGGGTGCCACTGAAATTTGAGAGTCCCGGATCCACCACTGCATTGATCAACCAACTGTATGACATGGAAGAGGAAGCAAGGGGGACTGAATTGAGCTCCTCTTCCTCCTCTTGAACTTCTGACTGGTGAAATTTTATTTGTACTTAAAGGTCTGTATGCACACAACTCTGCTGTTCAACTAAGAAGATAAATCACATACATATTGGTTTGCAATTCCTTATCTAGTTACATAGATAATGGCTGATAGTAGTCTACTTAAATACATATGTGAGTATACATACAGGAACCCCATCATTTTAATGTACCTAGATAACTCAAGAGATCAATACTTTAGATTTGTTCTGACATGCAATGACCACGTGGCATATATGGGATCTACCAAATTCCTGCGTTGATTATGTGTATGATGTATGAGTGCATACTCATCCCATAGGGATTTCAGTGCATTTCAGTGTGTGTGGCACACAAATGCATACTGCATATATATTCTGCAGGATCAAAGTTTTCATTAATGCAAAAATCAAAAGTACAAAGAAAAAAGAAAACATAATCAAACTACAGTATAGTGGTTGACATTTCCAATTAAATAGAGAGCAGATAATATAGAAAAATAAAAGCAGCAAAACACATCATGAAAGCAAAGGTTCATAATTCACTGGGGGAAGAGAGCTTTGTATATCTGAATTTCACATGTAAGAAATGATCCCCACCCAATGGTACAGAAACATGGTCTTCTTTACCTCTAGTCCCATGTGATGGTCTTTTAGGCACTGGGTGAAAATCTTTTTCTTTCCTCTAAAGCCTTTAATTTTAATGGGTATATTATTATTTTTTTGGTGCTTTCAGATTCCTGCATCAAGTTAATTTAATTTGCTGGTTTTATATTGGCATAGATACAAAGCTAGGTTGTGTTGGTGGTTGTTGTTGTTTCTGCTGTTTTTATTATTATAGGTTTTATTGTCTAAACAATGGATTGTATTTTGCATTTTAATAGGGCTATAAACTAAATTATAATGAATAAAATAATACAATAGTGCCCCTACTTCTCTCACTCATATATAGGGCATTCATTCATATGGGGGAAAGCAAGGAGAAATATAAACATTCATTATCTGAAGGGAACCTGCTTTCTTCCTTTATTGACCTCAAACACTGAGAATCAAACTTGCTGCTATCTGAATAAACTCAAGCTAGGTTCTGTTTCTAGGTCACACTGGGAGAGTCAGGCTGAATGATGGATCTGAATTTTACATTTAGAAAAAGAGGTATACTTAATCAAATCAACTGTTCTTCTGTTTTTACAGCTTGTAGGTCAGGATTCTACAAAGCATTTGCTGGAAATATAAAGTGTTCAAAATGCCCTCCGCACAGCCAGACCTTTGTGGAAGCAACATCTGTGTGTCAGTGTGAAAAGGGTTACTTTCGAGCTGAGAAGGATCCAGCAACTATGGCATGTACCCGTAAGTGTGAATCATACTGGTATTTGAAATTCTTTCCTTGTCTCTCTCATTATCTCAGAAGACAAAAATAGCACTTATTTTATATTCCTCTCACAAAAGCTAAAAGTATGAGAGCATGTTTTCGTTAATCAAGAATGCAAATCAGGTTTTCATTTATTCCCAGTGCTCCTTTAAATAAGCAAAAAAATGCTCTTCAATCTAAAGTGCCTTTTAAAAACACCACCACAATACTAGATAGAATGTTACCAAAACTGTGTTATTAACAGAGTGACCACACGTTTCAAATCTGGGTACTGGTATACATAATATATAATGTGTATAAGGGGGGAAAATACCCTTGTACAAAATGGGCATTTCATCCATGCAGTACATGGATGAAAACACTCCATGTACTGCAACATATCTATAAAGTATATATCCTGAAAATGCCCTTGGAAAAATAAATACCAGACCCCTTTTACAGACTCAGATATAGTTGCAGTGCTTAGAGTTTAAAATGG
The DNA here is from genome assembly GCF_964270895.1 of Podarcis filfolensis. Classification (NCBI taxonomy): domain Eukaryota; kingdom Metazoa; phylum Chordata; class Lepidosauria; order Squamata; family Lacertidae; genus Podarcis; species Podarcis filfolensis. The sequence goes on along the minus strand of NC_139607.1, from coordinate 65,095,856 downwards.
GACTGTAACTTCATGGCTCAGGATCAAATGACCAATTAAAACAAAATAAAGCTATTCCAATTCCCATCAGCCACTCCCAAAGGCAGTCCTGGCTGGCAAGTAACATAGTCTAACTGTGTGAAAAGTCATATTGAACTTCCATTACAGCACTCTGGCGAAGAGTCTCAAACAGTTATACATATTGCCATGGCTGTCACAACCCGCTCATTCAAATGAATTGCTGAGGAAACCCGACCCACATTACCAGCCCCTTCCCACATGCCAATAAGCCTTAGGATGGTGAATCTGGCAGGCTCTAAGGCGTTTGATTTATGAGTTATGGAAGATAGCTTAGGAAGCTGCCTTACAACTGTTTCAGGATATTTATCATGTTCTCGCACTTTCTCAACTCCACTCCGAGATTACATTACATTACAACACCCAAGTAAACACAGGTGTCATCGTAGCCTGACAGTACAGAATAAGTGGACTAAAAATAACTCCTTAGCAATGTCCAGTTTAGATATGGTATTTAAAAAATAAAAATCCTGCTCAGCACCATGACAACTGGCAGAACCCATAGTGCTAGCAATCTGGAGAGGATCGATCATCCTGTTCCAGGAAGTGATGGTGATGGTTATGATGACAATAATGGCAAACAACAACAACTTCTACTGTGACCGTGAATTTGTTGAACATTTAAATCTAGGTTGCACATACTCTAATTAAATACTGTGTTCTAACTGCCTTTGGGACTGTTAAACCTCCAGAAGGACAGATGCAGAGGCAAAGGGTCATTAGGGTGGAAAAGAGACCTTTGCATAATTGTCTGATACCTCTTGCCTTCCTGAATCACTTTCTGATTCTTAATAGTCATCAGTGCTTAATATTTTGTTTATAAACAAGACATATTAATAGTTATAAAAGAAAATAAACCACAGTTGGCTTCTTTCTAATTTATGATTTTATCATGTGGACATCAGTACAATTTCAATCTGTCTTGTTCCTGAATGGTGCAACATTTTATTCTACTTATATGATGGGATAGGTTAATGGGATGTTGAAGCTGGATTGCAATTCAGTAAGAAAAGCATATATTAAAGATATACTGATCAAGGACTAGAGAATGACATAACAAATCATTCATCCTTACTACGACTTTGGCATGTTTCTACAACAGCAGCTCCAGACAGTAAGCCATTTCTGAAGCACAAAGTAGTGTCAAAATAATTTTTGAATGTACACCAAGATCCCTTTGTATATGCAACATACCTTTCTGAATCTCAGGCAGCATTTTATTCTTTTCTATATAATAAATTATACAGGCATTAGTATGATTATTATACCTTTACTGCGCAAAACTGGAATAGTCACAATGTCTGATGCATGTTGGTGAAAAACATTAATCTTTTAAAACTGTCAGTATACTTGCTTGCCTAAACAAAATATATAGCATGAAGAAATTCCTGAGCGTATTGCTCACAGATGCCTGCAAAAAGGTTATGGCTGCCAATTTTTTTTTCCAATGTGACATATAATCTATGCATAATTTATAAGTGATAACAAAGCAATCAGGCCACATTCATAAAAATCCCAATGACACATAATTTAGCAGAATCTGAGGATTAGAATTAATTGTCTCTCTTTGTTCCAAGTTCTAAATCTTAGTAAATGATTCACTGCATGTCATTACAGCTTAATATTTGCATGAAATCACAGTTTAGATGGCATAATTTAATGGCAATTAAAAACCTATTTAATCGTCATGCAAATTGGCACGAGGGCCCTTGAGTATGAAGGGTGTCTATATCTTCAGTATCTGCAGGCGGACAGTTATAAACTTTGAAACACTCCTACTACAATTGATAACAATTTTCCTGTTCAGAGCAATATGAATGCATAATAAATCATATTTTTATCCTAAAATAAGACCAAGATTCTCTGCACATTTCTTTACCAAACAGAACTATTAGCAATCATTGGGAAATTGAAAAAGAAAGAAACTGACATGCATATATTTTTTTCCGGTGCACACTGAATATAATTATACATAACATACACAAACTAAAATAAATCAAGATAGCATAAAGGTGTTTTGTCAATAACTGGATGTGATGCTGCACATAGTCTCCCTCTCTGATACAAAAGCCTTTTTTTAAAAAAAAGGGCTAAAATTCTTAAGACTGATTCTTCAAGAGCAGAAATGGGAGGAAGTTTCAACTCCCTGATTCTGTTTCCCCTACAAACATCTGATTGGTAGAATTCTCTATATTTCTATTCCTCTTGGCATTTGTAGATAAAAGTCAATGGGTGAGAATAGTTGTGGCCCTGAGAGTTTAAAATCCAGATACCAGATTCTATGGTGCGGGCATATTTTGTCATCCTAATCATACAAGCCCCATCTTGAATCTGTCTCGAGTTCTGTTCCTAGTATTTTATCTGACTTTGTTTCCTGACTTTGTGTCTAACATGTTTTTTTGTGATCTTGGCATGAGTTCCTGTAGGACAGTTTACATGTTCCTTAAGAACAATATGAGGGTAGCTGGCTTTTGTTTTGTTTTTAAGTGTGTAAGAATGTACCATGTTTGCCACATTTAATCTGTTTCTGTAAATGATGAAAGAGGGCTTTGGGGGTTAAAACACACACAAATATATACTAGTTCTAATGACAAACTATTTCCCCTTTTCCTTAGGGCCTCCTTCTGCTCCAAGGAACGTAATTTTTAACATAAATGAAACAGCTCTCATGTTGGAATGGAGCCCACCAAGTGACACAGGAGGAAGAAAAGACCTCACATATAGTGTCATTTGCAAGAAATGTGGATCTGATGCCAGCCAGTGTGAGATATGTGGAGGAGGCATCCGATTCATTCCAAGACATACTGGACTAATCAATTCCTCAGTAACTGTGCTTGATTTTGTGTCTCATGTGAACTACACTTTTGAAATAGAAGCCATGAATGGAGTCTCTGAATTAAGTTTTTCACCCAAGCAGTTCACAGCTATCACAATCACTACAGATCAAGATGGTAAGTTTGTGCTATTTGTATATCAGATATACTTAGAGCTTATGTCAGTTAACAGTACATTTTGTGACCACCACCACCCCGCCCAGAGTCAATAGAAACAGTTAAAGCTACTCAGATCATTTATTCTTCCATGTTACTATTTTGTGCGGTGGAGAGGAAATGGTTTTAGGATGAAATAGGAGGTGTTTTGTTAAAATTTATGGGGCTATCCAGATGAAAAGGTGTTGCATTAACTGAAATTAATACAACGCTGGGACATATACTTAATTTTTTAAAGGCATGCCTGAAGTTCTGTGTTTTTTCTCTGTTTTACAGTGTGGAATTACTGGTGGGAAAGTCGAGGCTTGCTACTGTGTAAACTCTGTAAACCCCATTCATTTCAATAGTACACAGTGGGTGTGACTGTAATTGCAGCTGTCATCCCATTGAAGTCAATGGTAACATTTCCATTGACTTCAGTCATTTGGTTGCACCCAGCATCTCCATGTTTATCTGTGTAAGAAATGCACTTCAGATATTTAAAATATCAATATATACATATTGATACATGTCTCATGAATTTAATTTCACAAAATGTATCTCCCCAGCTAGTTTGATAGGTACAAATGTAAGGTATTTAAATATTGTGACATTCTTATATGAATGACCATATAGAATTTGGTCTATATAGAACTGGTATTGGAATTACTAAAGGGAGAATGTTCAGTACTTGTCTCCAGGACTCCCTATTGTTTTTTTGCCAGTTGCATAGGAAAATAGTTGCATACAGACTGACAAGTATGGCTTCATTTTGGTTTTATTAAGTTGACAGCTACAATGATCAACATGTATGTCCAATAGAAAACCAAACCTTCAGAACTTAAAATCAAATTCACACTTCACTTACCAGTAGTTTAAAGCCTTATGTAGGTATTTAATCAGTGTTGTGGCTGCATGATGACCTGGTGTATCTGCATGCCAAGCAGAACCCTAGATGCTTGCGGGGGACAATCACATTTTAATAATAATAATAATAATAATAATAATAATAAATAAATAAATAATAAATGGTATGACAAGGTTTGAGCATGCTTATTGCTGTCCGGCAGACACATTGGCTGAATGGGTGGAATTTAACATCTTCTACTTGTTCTGTCTATGGGAGTGTTCCAGCTTGCCAAATGGAACCATGCCTCCTCCCCCTGCGCATTGTTCTGGAAGTTCTCCCAACCCTCTGCCAAACCAATTTCATCTAGCATAGGGGGAAGCGAGGGAGGAAAGCCCCTTGCAGAAGCAAATGTCCTTGTGCAGGACTTCCACTTATGAGACTGGTTTGGTGAATCCTGCCCAAATTATCATAAGGGCTTCAAATTAACTAGGATCAGTGGGAAAGCACTTCTTCCAATCCTAATTTGTTTTACAAGGATTCTATCAGATGCAAAACCCTTTTTGCAGAGGTGCAAAATCTATGAGCCTCTGGTTGCTATTGGATTCCCATCAGCCTCTACCAGCATTGTCAGTGGTCAGGGATGATGACGGCTATAATTCAGCAACAGATGGAAAGCACAGGTTCCTCACCTCTGGCTTAAAGTATTCTGGGTTGTGAGTCACTTCATCCCAATTTCCTCTTCACCCCCACCCTCCCCTCCCCCCAACACTATTGGGCAGAAAAAAGAAAAAATACCCACACACTCACACACCGAGAAGTTTGGGGATGAATGAGCAGCTTTGTGATCCCCTTGCCTCAAACCTCAGCAGTCAGAACCTAACAGTATCATCAAAAGGGTATTTCCAAACCATTTATATCTCATCTCCCCATGACTCCTTATGAGCCACCAACTTTTCACTGTATAGCCCTGTGGGTAGTAATTACTGTTCTAATATCAATATGATTTCTCTACCTTTTATAGAAGTGCTAAGTGAAATAAACAGCAATAATTAAACAGAGTTCACATGAGCTTCCTTCCATATTTATATATTTTTGTCTATAAGGCTTGCCCTGCTGCACAGCTTTTTAATTGTTCTACTAATATGTATTTCTGAAAACACTCTAATGGCCTATTTCAACTACATTTAAATTTACTTAACAGCTTATTCTCTACTTTACATTTCCTCAGTTTCTAGGGAGGAGAAGAATACCTGTTCACTACCATTGTTAAGATATGTGTGCTGCCCTTTACTTACTAGTGTGCAGTTTTCAAATGGCTCTTGCACTTGCTATATAATTTGCATCAATGCCCCCAAAATCATTAATTTTCTTTGCAAAGATACTGACATAATTTACCTTTGCTCTTTAAAATATATAGTTTTCAACCATCCCTCTTTTGTACATCCATTTCTAGGCAGCAGAACTGGTGCTACTTTCATAAACATGCTTTATGAAGGCTTGCCATTTCATTTATCACCATGTCTTTTTCTGCAAAACTCTTCTTTTATGTCCAAATAAACTGACTGAGACTCTGAAAAGTGATCCTTAAATTCTTTGAAGCTTTACCAGTAGCACTGTTAATAATGGAAGAATTATTGTGGGGAATGCAAGCAGCGTACACACTTGGGTTTTACTGTCGGGCTATCATAGATTACAAAGGCAGAGGCCTTTGCTTCTTGGATAAACTACAGTGGAAACCAACATAGTTATACGAAAAGCAGACAGTGGTAAAAGATACATATCTGCTGTCTTTAAAGATAAATCTTATGCCATCTCTCTGGCCATGCACATTTACACAGGAGCCCCAAGGATATGAACCAGCATAGCTTTCTTTCCGTTGCTGGCATAAGAACTGTGGTAAAGGAATGTAAAGATTAGAGCTCCTTGGAATTTGTTGCAGAGTATTGTGCATAAAGTTCAACCCCAAAAATATTAATGAGATTCTTATACGAGGAGAAGGGATATAAGCGTACCTTCTAAGTGCCCTGGGGGAAAACGGGTTATCCCAGTTTTTTCATGCAAGTTCTCAGCAGCCATATTTGGTGCCTCAGTCTCATCCTTTCTTGTGCTCTTGCCCTGAAAAGAGTACTGGGGGGGTTTGAGGCATGGGTCATGTGACTTGCCCGAGAGCCCGTCTCAGAAGACATCATTGTGGTTTGGGGTCGGAAAAAGTTGTACACTATGTTTAAGACCACCACATTTGTTGAATAAAGGTCAGAAAATCAAAGCTCTCTTAATTTATTTATCATTTGTTCCATTAAGGTATTACTTCCCATGAAACATTTTGAAGCTAGCAATAATAAAAACATCAACAAACAAAAACATATGAAACAATTTCAAGTCCACCACAGATATAGACTGTGAGATAAATCTATATATTAATTAGTTTCAATGAAACACTCTGTGAGAAATGTGGTAAGATAAATAAATGACCAGAGATAGGTGCTCTGACTGCTAGATGATCAGTCTAGGACACCATGTAGGGCTATGTCATAACACAGATTGGGGAATGGGAATTGGGAACACTGTGTTACAGTGGTTCCTATGTCCAGGACCAAAGGCAAACAGTAGTATTGGGACAGTGCTTTTCAGCCCCCTGGGTGTTATGTTATGGGCTGCTGCAGAGCATAATGCCAGTGCTATTTAATATCTATATAAAGCTTCTGGAAGCAGTCATTAGGAGTTTGAGGACAAGGTGCCATCAGTGTGCTCTGTTTCTCCATAACATCTGAACTGAGAGAGGCTGTGCAGTCCCTGGACTGGTGCCTGGGCACAGTTGTGAGCTGGATGAGGAAAAACAAGCTACCATATTTTTCGCTCTATAAGACACACTTTTCCCCTCCTAAAAAGTAAGGAGAAATGTGTGTACGTCTTATGGAGCGGATGCAGGTGGGAGGCTCTGCTCAACACTCCCTTTAAAGAGCCGCACACATGCTCCACACACACTTTAAAGGGAGTGCGTCTTCGAAAGATTTATTGCTTTATTGTTCGGCGCCCACCCACGCTTCCCATGGGAGCCTCTGTAGATCGTAAAGCAATTAGCAGAGTTACACAGCGGCGTTTGTCGAAAGAACAGTAAATGAGTCCCAAACGTTTCTTCTGTCCTAATATCCCTTTATTGACACAAAAGTAGTGTATTTACAAACTCCAACTTCCATCTGATTCAAGCTGCATCTTCTCCCTCTGGTTGCAGCGACGCAACAACCTGCTTTCGATTTTCACTCAGTACGCAGCATTCCAAGCTGCTTTCGTCACGTCCTGGCTTACTTCCCTTGTACGCGCCTCCTCTCTGGCTTGAGGCACAGAAGGTTAACCCTTCACTACAGCCAACAGCATGGCTCTTGGGGGAGCCTTAGCCGCGCGCAGCCTCTCCCGGGCGAGGCTGCGTGCGGCTATCCCATAAGCCAGGACAGCAAGCGGGATCGCTGAGCTGCGATCCCGCTTGCTGCCCTGGCTTCTGGGATTCAGAATATTTTTTTCTTGTTTTCCTCCTCCAAAAACTAGGTGCGTCTTATGGTCTGGTGCATCTTATAGAGCGAAAAATATGGTAAGCTTGGATCCTAACAAGACAGAAGCATTGGGTGAGTAGTCCCCACATCTGAGAAATTGGTCAGTTGCCTACCATGGATGGAATTGCACTTTCCTAGAGTTCCCAGTGACTGGTAAACCACTCTGAAAATTGTTGCTCCGGGTGGGGAATAGGGTCTCCTAACAACTCTCAGCACCCTTAACATACAACAGCTCCCATAATTCTCTAGAGGAAGCCATAATTGTTTAAAGTGGGTACCATATGATGTGAATGTGGCCACAGTCTCTCACACCAGTGGTAATGAAATGCCTTCATATTCCCTTAGGTAAGTGCAGTTGGTCAAATTTAGATCACATGATTCTGTTGCTGGTGTATGCCTGTCACCTTACCATAATTTTCATGTCCAGTTAGCATTATCCTGCTGCACCCAGTGTGTAAGATAAATTTCCAAAAGGAATTCCCGTCAGCTCTAGCCAGCACAGTTATAGCCCAAACCATCTGGAGGGCATCAAATATCTAAACAGAATCCAGGATGTTACTCTTGAGTACGCCTGAGGGAAGCGTGACTCTTCATTCAATTTATCTTGCTTCTCCAACTGATGAACAGAACATTTTTTACCTGACAGGCAGTTTAGAAACAAAGGTGATGAGGGACTATGTCATAATTAAATATGATTGGCTTTTACTAATATCTGAGTCAGAGATGAAACATCTATTGCAGACCTGAATCTGAGCACTTTTATCATGATAGAAGAGTAAGAAGAGGCTTCAGGAGGGTGAGAAAGAAAAAAGTGTCATGTTCCCTTCCCCCAAATTTTTCTTCCTGCTCTGGAGCATAACCTCTTTCCTTGGAAGTTTTAAAGCAGAGCTTGGATAGCCATCTGCCATAGATGTTTTAGTCGAGATTCCGGCATTGTAGGGGGTTGGACTATATGACCCTTGGAGTCCCTTCCAACTCTACAGTTCTATGATATGACATCATTATGATACTCTCTGTGAACAAACTAACTGCCATCATTTTTCATTGTATACAATATCACATTTGTGTTTACCTTGTGAAAGACAAAGTGAGCCATGTATTTATACTATATATAGTGCTTTTTTCTGGGGGGTACGCAGGGGTACGCATCCCCTAAACACTTTGTGAATCTAAGTTTGGCCTCATTGAGTGGCAGTATTTCAATATGAGTAGGAAAGTGAGAGTACCCCTAAAAATTTTTTTAGAAAAAAAGCACTCTCTATGTGTGTGTGCACGTGCAGATAATGTATTTATCAAGGCATATAGCTAAAGAAATAGGTTTGGTTTTCAAGTTTTTGCAATTTGATCTAGCAGTGTACAGAAATCTCTGCAGAGTTGATACAATGAACCTTAAGAAGCTCTTGAAACTGTTCTACAACTTGAGTGTTTTTTCCTCTCAAGAATAAGCCACCTTGTGCTATATATATTCCCGCCACTGCAAAGAACCAAATTAAAGTAATCAGGCTCGCTTCATTTAGTTGGAATCTTTATCACTGACTGATACAGTTAGAAGAGTCATTACTGACTGATATAGCCTCAGTTCAGTACAAGATATTCCCAAGATAAGATTGTGACTTCAGTAGTGTAATTAGAAACCTTTGCCACAATACTTAATTGACTGACTGCTGAAATTCTTCAGTCACATTAGCAGTATTCTTTTTTCAGAGTTTACCCAAACATTTCTGAGAGGGATTTAAATTAAAACACGATCTTTGGTGCTCTGACTTCATGACAAGCAAACTGAAGGCTTCTTTCCTTTCCTAGCAAAAGGAATTAGTTTGGTCAAAAGCAGTAAAGGGAGACATTAATCATGGCTAGTCAGTCTGGAAAAAAATTGTTCTTGTAGGTGTCATGACTTTCACACAAACCTTTAGGGAGCATGTTCAAAGTGAAGGACGTGGTAAATTACAAACCAATTCTGCTGATGTTTGCTGTGGGGTCTTTAAAGCAATTATGTTCGTAACAGGTTGTTTCAATTCATTTGCTTCTTAAAATGTAGTTTCTTCATTATGCTCCATAACCCCTTCTCCTTCTATGAGTTTGAGTCTCTTCCATATGGATTTGCCAAAGGCCTTGACCCAGTGACTGATTTCATTTCTATATTCTGATGGCATTAAGTTGTGCATGCTGAGATAGTTTTGAAAGCCGATTTAAAGTTTTCATATTTTTGCAGCCCTTATAAATCTATTCATTCTACTGCTGAATTAGCTTCAAAACAGTATTTTTAAATAACACATTCACCTACTTATAATGAAGAAGCCTTGTCTTCCAGCTCTGGTTTTAGATTGCATTTTTACATGCTTTCAAGCTTGCCTCTTAGGGAATAGTAACAGAAAGAGAGAGTTACTGTGAAAAGGTTTTAATACGTTTTGGAAATATACAGTAAACAATTCATTTTGAATGTTGTGCAAGATACTTTGCAGAACCTCAAGCACAAGCGCCCCTTGTTTTGTTTGTTCTCTTCAGCACAAACAAAATGTATACCTAACAGTTACAGAGTGAGAAAATATAATTAAAATTACAAGTAGTTTGCCGATGTATATACACATGAAAGACTGAATTATAATTACCCTAGGATAGTAGCATCCAGTGGTAACCGAGGAGTTGTATACACAGTGAAAAGATTCATGTTGTTGTCTAGAAAATATATTCTCTTATCAAGAAATAACATTTGCCTTGTGGCTAGGCAGTCAAATGCCAAGGTTGGGATTAATGTTTCACTAACCATTCCTCCTCTTCTCATCTCAGAAAAATTTCTATAACCAGCCATAATAGCATATTTTCATTTCCTTCCCCTTCATTGAAAAACCAAAGCTACTAGTTTCCCACAGGCAATTGTTCATCCATTGTAAGAACAGGGTGCTGGACTAGGTGGGCAATTGTTCTGATCCAGCAGGCTCTTCTTATGTTCAAGGCCTTTAAATACACTTAAAAACAGCCACCATTTGTTTATTTTTTACTGGGAATTTTATTTATTTATTTAAAACATATACAAACCACTTAATATGTTTTTTAAAATATCTGAGCGGTGTACAACAAAAAAACAGTAATATAATTAAAACTATAACATAAAAATAGTAAAGCAGCAGAATAATAGCATATTAAGACATGTGATTCATACAGATAAGGTGTCTCTCAGCACATGGAATTTGTTTCCAGTACTAGAACTGAGCTCACAGACCTACCACTCAATAATCCACTCCTGATTTTCTCTCAAACATATCCAGACTTCCTTCATGTTAGCAGCCTAATTTAAAAAGGGAAAACCATTTTTGTTGTTATCCTTGTTAAACAATTGGGAGCCTTTGATGATCTGCTTCGAATAACTAAAGAGATCTACTACAAGATCTCAATCTACCCTCTGTCCACCCCTGCTCTAGAGCTTCTAGTGGGTTGATTCTTGTATCTGTTCAGACACAGTGCATATTTTGATCCATTGTCCAATCCATTTGTGTACATAAAAGGTATCTATACAGTGGTGGCTGGTGGCTGGTGGCACTGGTAGGGCACAAGGCAGGAAGCAAACAGTATGTGGAGCCAGAGCCAATGACAGGCAGAGCCAATTCTAGTCCCCTCCACCATCCCCCAATTTTCCTGCTGGACTGGTTCTAAGCAAGAAGGCAGATTAATAATAATAATAATGCCCCACCCATCCGGCTGGGTCTCCCCAACCAGACAGGTGGGACTGGCTGAGGGAAGACTGACATTTGTGGATCAGTGCCCCATTCACCCTAATGGACCATTGTGTTGTTAAGGGCTTTAATAATCTTTGCCACTTGCAATGAGACTCATCACTGATTATGGACATGGTGTTTGTCATTTGACACCAGACTCGTCACTGTCTATGAACAATTGTGCAGTCTCCCTCCCCTAGTGCACAGCTTTGGTGGACATCTACTGGACCATTGTTATTGTGGTAGAATTTGAGTTGGGTTAAAAGATGTGTTAGCTTGTGCTTTTCATCTTGTTGGAGTCTGTGGGATTGTAAATTATACTTATTAGTCTTATTTTTTTATTGCTTCCAATCCTTTGCAATATGTCCTGAGCCCCTGGGGAAAGGTATGATGTACATTTATGTCAATATAGTTAAATTCACATAGTGTGGATTTTCTAATGGCTCAGTAGAAATAATTTCCGAAGAAGAGTGCTTAAAACTTCAGCCTTAGTTAAATGTTAAAAGTCAAACACTTATAAGATGTATTATGCTGCAGTAAGCGCAAAGCAAAATGTGTTTATCCAAAAGAGAGGCATGCCATTTTGTGTAGCAATTCATTCCCTGGAGTAACTTAGGCATTATTACAAGAACTTTAATTCTGCCTCATGTGCATCTTTATTCATGAATCATAACAATAGGCTTAATTATATGATCAAGTACTCCTGTTTCCCTCTGTTGTTGTTGAGTAGTTGTTGAGTAAGTACTGTTCTTATCTTTTTCATGTATGTTGCTATGTTTACAGCACATCTTCTGGATCTTGGATGTAAGCTGTTAAAAAGTACGATGCCGAAATAGCACTTGGTGAATTGTGCCTCTTATATTGAATTTTTAAAAATGCTTCATAATTTTGTTGTTGTTGCACCTGGTTCAGTTCAGTGATTTGTAACTGGCATTATGAACTGTAATGAGTGCTGTCAAAGTATAACACATCATGCACATTTAATGAATCTGTCTTTGCAGTAGGGGCTTTCAAACTTGGTTTGAGTCAGTCTCCTAAGTTAAGCACTTGAAATCTACTTGAGCATTCCCCTGGTTAAGGAAAATGATGGGTGGGAGGGAGGAGGAATTGCAGGTGGTAGTACTTGTTCTCATCTGAAACCTGACAACAGACAAATTAAAAGAAATGGAAATGAAAGCTACCTGATTCCATGGTGGAAGAAACCACATTGCAACACACCTTTGTGGCCTTATTGGCTCAGACAGTAGAGATTCACTCTTGTAACAACCCCTCACTGCTGTAAGAAATGAGAATCTTAGGGAAGTGGGGAGCAATCCTTTGAAGTAGCCCACCACTCAGCAAAGTCATCTATATAGTCTTGCAATGAAAGTGCACCTCTGGGAGTCAGTAGTAGAGGCCTTGTGTGAGAAGATTCCGTCATTAGCAACTTAGAGTGTTTGTTGTCTGCATAGTGACTTGACTGCCTGATTGCAAATATTTGGTATGGGTGGGATAGGTTTTTGATGACTAAGGTGTGAAAAAATGTAATTTTAAAAATAAACAAATCAGAGAGGATGGTGCAAGTGCATATTCAGTACTGCTTGGTTGCAGTCAAAATAAAAATTTATCCTTGCACAGTCCAGATCACAAGCCCACATGGTAGTGACTTGCCAAATCGTTCTTGTGCAAACATTACAGGACAGACTATACAAACTCACAGGAAGCACTTAGGGAACAAAACGTTTGAGGATCTTGCACCAATGAATCCAGAAAGTATAAAGTAGCATGGGTCTCAAAGCCTGATCTGACACAGGCACTTTATTCCCAGAAATATCCTGGCAGCTGACAAGCAGTGCTAACTGCTGATCTGATTTTTATCTCTGTGGCAATATAGCACCACCATTACAGATGTTCATAGAATAGAACTGCAGCTTCCAGCCAGCAGAGATCAAGCGACAGAGTGGCAATCTGGTCCCAACTGTCCCTTGATACACTATTGATTCTATTCTGGAGTCAGTAACTTTGTTGCTTAGGTGCAGGTTGAGGCTACTTACAAAGGGTCTTGCTTGTTTTCTGCTAACACTGGATGCTAACACTGCTAACATCCAATGGATGTTTCCTCAATAGTAAGTCCCACTGTTTTCAGAGAGGCTTACTCTAGTAAGTCTTTTTAGGATTGCAGTCTAAAATATCTCCTTCATGTATTCAGCCTACCCACTCAAACAAATAAATGTGATCTATATATAGTACATAGCAATGAGCATGTGGTATTTTTATTTTTATTATTTTTATTTTATTTTATTTCTGGCAAAGTCAGTGAAATTTCACAATTTTAGTATGCATTTTATCTTATTGTGTGGTGGTTTTATTTAATAATACCACTCTGGTATTATTCAAATGAAGGGTGTAATATAAATATATTTTTTAAATAAAAACGGAATTGGACTAAAGTATGCATTAATGTTCATATCTCTTTGTTGATGTTGGGAAATGGCATTACTTTCCTTGCTAATTCGTCTTATGCTTCTGCTGGGAATGACTTTCTTACTTAAATGATCTGTTTCATTAACACCCCATACATTTTTAAAAACAGAAATCAAAATAAAAGTCATGGCCTAAGAGAAATGAGGTTCTCCATGCTTCTCTTGATTAACCACAGCCTGCCTTGGGCACTTTGCTTCAGAATACACTCAGGATGTATTTTAATGCACTACCTTTGCTCACAATAGAGTGGATTATTGCTATAATGAAACTTTATTTTATAAGGGGAAAAATGTTTGGAACACTAAACTCATTATTTAGGGCCACTGTGAATTAACTAACATAGATTCAGTTATAAAATAGCATTTTTAATGTATATTTTCCCTTCGGTTTTTCTTAAATATAGAACTGTCATGGCTTTTAAAACCTAAAATCATTGGCATAAGAATATAATTGACAACTGATAAATTGAGACTCCTGCTGGCAACATTGGACAAACACAAATACCACTGCTATGGTGTTAACCATCAGTGCATGCTTTATTTCAAATTAAGTGTGACAAATTAGAATGTTAATTGCTAGCTTTGGAATGAATATTGTGCTGATCATTGGAGGAGACTGATCATGTTGGAAAAATGAGTAATCACAAATAAAAACCATTGTAATTGATGAAATAGGCATATGCTGATGGTAAATGGTTATGGATATTTCTGCAGAAGTGACACTTCTTTAAAAAATACCGTCGCCAGTCTAAAAACTAGTAAATTGAAAGATGCATTAAAGTTAGTGTATCTAGGTCGGGCAGGTTCTTGAGAGGAGCTGTATCATTATTACTGACTCAAAGATACTGTTACTGTCAACTACTCTTGAAGCAGCAAGTGCCAAGATGAACAATTGCTCTTTAAGTGAGTGCGACCTTAAAGACCCAGAAACACTGTAAATTACATGTCTCCTTCAGTACTTTCTAATTCATTTTGCTCTACATGCACTAGGTTCATAGATGTTCAGTATGGCTATGTGTTCTCAACTACAAATGTTTTAAAATTAACACTGGGAACATTCTGATATCTTAACTATGCCATAAGGGATGACTGAAAATATTATTTGTATCTTTGGGCCAGTGTCCTGAAGGTAGCTTCTCACATCAGGCCTCTTATCAACACAATCATCTCTAGAAAAACATCCACAGTCATTTATGTGGACCTGGATGTGTTAATCTACCATATCTCTATCCATCACACAAACAGTTAAGAGTTAAGTTGTCTTGGTCTACCATCCTGATTTGAAATGGTGTCCAGCATCCAAGTGTAGATGAAAACTGCTGCTCCCACCTTGGGAACCTTCATGCCAAGTTTGGTCACAATATCTCAAGAGGCATCCAAACCTATAGAGAACAAATGGACAAACCACTTTCCCAAATATATACTAGATTTCATCCTTTTTTATCATTTCCATATTTCTTTATAATTATTCTCAGCTTAACTCTTACCATCTGCTCCTACTAAAGCAGCTCCTAAAAAGCAGCTGGAGTAGAAGATACAGAAGCTGGAGAGAGAACTGCGGGTGGTGCCCTTTTCCCATCCTTGGAACCCACTGGCAGACTCACCAAACCTACTGTATTGGAACTGGGTGTGAAGAGTGCAGCTGCGTGCTTAGTGGGATATTGTCAGGGACTGGACTGAGAAGGAATGGCAGAGACTGCCCCCTCTCCTCCTGAAACTTCCAGAGAAGAGGAAGTCAGTATACATTTACAACAGGGGTTTCAGAAGGTCACAGCTCTGAGACAGAAGAGGGACAAAGCTGGGAGATAATAGGAGAAGAGGAGAGGGGAGAAGCAGAGCCAGAGCAGCTGACTGACACATTATCACTAGAACTCCAGACCCTTCCTTCTCCCAGAACCCGGCAAGCAGTGAAAGTAGGAAAGCAGAGAGCTAAGAACAAATGACCTTAAGCAGCCTCCATAAAGGGGCTGGTGCTGTTGACGGTTGAGAAGAGAAGGGGGGTGGAGCTTACTCGAAGTAACACCATTACTTAGAGAGGCAGCATTTCTAAACCTCTCTCTGTGAATATTGAATAAAAAACTTGATAAGAGCTTCTTGTCTATCTGTTGCTAGCAGCCTGCCATGGGGGAGGAAGATCAGGTTCCCTGAAGCCTGACAAATATGGCTGTTGGCAGCTGAGGTAGCTCCATACACCTTGGGCCTGCCCATAGAAAGCAAGCCTAGAGTGGGAGACTAGAGTGAAGTTAGCAGCCTGTTGAGGAGATTTGGTGGTTATGTTTTGCAGTCATCGGTCTGTCAATAAATAAGGCTTCCATTGCACCCAGCAGAAGAGAGGTGCAATCCTCCATGGAGTCTCTCGCACAAGCTGCTTCACATTATCAATTAAGATAAGATAATGGTAGGGCTGGGGAACATTTTTTCTTCAAAGGGTCATTGACCCGACCCACATAACTTTTTCTAAGATTTATTTGGTGTTTGGGGACCCAATGCCAAAGGTGTATGTGGTGATGTGCCCCTAAGGAAAGGAATGGGGTTCAAAACTTTATCCACCTTTTAAATGCAGCCAATATATTAATCTTGAGCAGTTAAACTGCAAGCTCTTTGCTACTATAACACAGCTGTTCTTGCATTCTGATTTATATTATCAGTAGCTTTACATTTCTATTATGGTTGCTGAGGTGGAATAAAAGATGTGTGCCATTTTTTCCAGTATTTTTTGAATCAACTGCATATATTCTGAGATTGTTTGTAATTTGGTTGTAGCCATTGTATGAAATTCCATCTTATACAACAGTGTCACTGAATAGAAGCTGCTCTGTTCAGGTATATGACTTTTAAAAAGCTGTTTTATTTGACTGGTTTTATAACCCTGCAAAAAGTCATATCAGTTAGTAAAAATCTTTTTCTTTGCGCTTGCCTTATAGCCTGGTCTTTTAACAAATAAATTGCTTCAGAGGTTTTGTCCACATAGAAAGGTGATGAGTGCAAGTGCTTTAGAAACAGTAACTTTATTTTTTAAAAAATAGTATTTATTAAAGTTTTAAGTTTACAAAAAGAAAAAAGAAAAAAGAAGAGACACCAAATTAAACAATAGCAAAACAACACATCACAATAAAAAACAGAAAAATAGAAACAATTAAAAAAAAACAAATCGAACCTTCCCATAACTCGTCTTTCATTTGCTTGTTTCCCTGACCTCCTCACACCTCCCTTTTTTGTATTCTAAGTCAATTATCCATTTCAGCAAATCCTTTCCCTCTCTTCAAATTTTTATCCTGAAAATTTATCTTGATCTTAATATAAGTTTACTTTCCCCCCTTTCACCAATTAACAGTCTATTTTTCTTAAATCTTTGTTACATTTTTGCTAAAATCACATATTCATTCCAACATCATTCTAACATTCCTTAATTTTACAATGTTTCTGTAAATAGTCTTTAAATTTCTTCCAATCTTCCTCCACCGACTCTTCTCCCTGGTCTCGGATTCTGCCAGTCATTTCCGCCAGTTCCATATAGTCTATCACCTTCATCTGCCATTCTTCCAGAGTGGGTAGATCTTGTGTCTTCCAATACTTTGCAATAAGTATTCTTGCTGCTGTTGTGGCATACATAAAGAAAGTTCTGTCCTTCTTTGGCACCAATTGGCCGACCATGCCCAGGAGAAAGGCCTCTGGTTTCTTCAGAAAGGTATATTTAAATACCTTTTTCATTTTGTTATAGATCATCTCCCAGAAAGCCTTAATCCCTGGGCATGTCCACCAAAGGTGAAAGAATGTACCTTCAGTCTCTTTACATTTCCAACATTTATTGTCGGGCAAATGATAAATTTTTGCAAGCTTGACTGGTGTCATGTACCACCTGTATATCATTTTCATTATATTCTCTCTTAAGGCATTACATGCCGTGAACTTCATACCAGTGGTCCATAACTGTTCCCAGTCAGCCATCATAATGTTATGTCCAACATCTTGTGCCTAGAAACAGTAACTTTAAAACATTATCTCTGCTTTGAAGTTATGTTCAGAGCTGCAACAAGGTAAAAAAATAAATAAATCCAAATCATGCTAAGTTAAACCAGTGTAGTTGGCTACATAATCATTCAGTTCAGCCCAAGCTAACAACAATGTGGCTGCCACAGACTAACGCATTCATGTACATAGAAGCTGAAAGAAGCATTTTGAACTTGTGACCTAGGAGAGATATGTACCCTTCAGTTCATTTTGATCGATCTTACATGGTGCATACTAATTCTAGTGAAATTGTTTGTCTACATTAAGGATTTTTAGCAAGATCACTGATGGGTATATATATGAAAATCTGACACCAAGAATAAAGGTCACTTAGTCTGCTAAACATTGTTTCTAAATCAAACTCTCACTTGCTACTGCACAATCTAGAAGAATGGGCTGAATTGAATTTCGTCAGGGAAGTACAAGCCTGTGGAAATGGCAAGAGTATGATTGACCAGCGCTCTTTACTGAATCATCTGGTTTGCAACAAATTAAGGAGTCTAGGAAGCCTTCTTGCCTCATTTAATATATAAACTGGGAAGAAATGTGTAAAAACTATGGAGTATCAGTGTCAGTAGATATTTATTTACTCTGATCAGAAAAGTCACAACTACCAAACCAGTTGTTCATAAATGCCATGGGCCAGGAGTCAGCTTTGCCTGAAGAGGAACAAGCCAGAGTGAGTTCAGCTGCAGCTGATCAGCCTTCAAGGATACAGAGTAGAAGGCACTGATGAGAACCAGCTGGCTTCAGCCTTCTTAAGCAGAGCTTCCAGCAGCAGCCAGATGCTTGTAGCGATGCTTGTAGTTCCTGGCATGACCTTGCTGCTTCCTGCTGGTCTTGACCCCATTGGGTTACCTGACCCCTGGAGCATCTAGCCATGTAGATTGCTGTTCACCCAACCCTAGGACTGGACCTCGGATGCTGACTCTGCCTCCAGGCAAGTACACCTCAGAGACTCTTCTGGTTGGCTGGCTTTCCACTCCACTGCACCTTGTGACTCAGCAACAAGACTACACCAATAAAGGGGAAATTGCTGGGGTTCTTCCTCCTACCAATACTGTTAAACAGGAATGTCTACCGACTCCATTTCTGTTTAATTTAGTTGTTAATGCACTGTCTCGGTTCTTATTCTATCCCAGAGGCTGTATGCAAACAACATGGTTTTGTATCAGCTGCACGAGTAAGGTGAGATGTTTGCCAAGGAATTTCAGGGAAATGTTTTCTGGTGCAGGTTAGTAATATTTACAGGATCAGCTGGACTTCCATGGAAATTGTATGTGGAAATTTAATATTATAATTAGACCTTGGGCCAAAAAGGTGGGGGGGATACTTTAAATTGTTAACAATTGGACTGGTTAAAGTATTTTCTCCATACTTCTGTTATGTTAAGAGTTCTCATCTCCTTGAAAGTACTCACCTGTATTAAAGTCGATGCACTTTGATAAGCTTTTGGTGTGTTGATGTTCCAAATTTGTCCTCTCTGTGGCTGGAAAAGAATTATCTAAAACACTGTTAGACCACATATTGTGTGTCCATGAACAAGATGCCTGATATTTGTCATTATGTAATCTACTGTATTATCTATAATCACCAAAGGAAAGAATATGTCAAAAATATTTAGTTGATTTGACTAGTGCTGGTGATTCTTTTGATTAGTATTGATTATTCTTACAAGAAGGCAAATGTCTATAGTTTCACCAGCACCAGCTTTGTAATGCACCTGCTCAACCTGTAACAAAAGTTTAAAAATATTTTAAAGTTTTTTTAAAAAAGGGAGGAAATGGGACGAGATTTTTTTTTAAAGGAGGAAAGGGGGCGAGATTTTTGTGGTCCAGTGCAAAAGGTATGGGGCTCAAACTTTGAATGTACATGTACATTCAAAGTTTAACAGAAATTATGTGCTACTTATTTTATACATGCTTTTCTGTCTGGCATTGGTCATCTTGAACTAGTTCTTCAGTAAACACCTTTTTGCAGTTCAACTACAGTCCCTGAAAATTATTGATAGCATTTTTCTCCAAGGTGGTGTGCGTTGTTCTCCCCCTCCCCATGTAATCCCCACAACAACCCTGTGAGGTAGGTTAGGCTGAGAGGCAGTGTCTAGCCCAAGGTCGCCCAGTGTGTTCATGGCAAAGTGCAGATTTGAACCCTGGTCTTCCAGGTCCTAGTCTGACACTCTAACCACTACACCATGCTGACTGATCTGTGGAGGTTGTTCCTGCTGCACAACTGACAGCTGATATAGGTCGTCTTCTGTTTCTCGGCTCTGTGATTCACTGTGTGACACATGAGCACTGTTTGGCTGCTGCAGTTTTTATTCTGACTTTTTGGGAGTAGATTTGTTGTCTGTGCTCACTTTTGTGAAAAATTCATGTATTTGATCCTGCCTATCAACAAAAAGAGTCTGTGCTGTGGAGCTTTCTTCATTAAAGGAGTATTAAACAGATGCATTTTGAAAATGCCATGTGGTTGTAATAGTTCTTCTAAATATGACATTTCCATTCTCCCCCCCCCCCAAAAAAAGAATTATGCTATAGAAGGGTGAATCTTTTTTCTGGTTTTTTTTTGGGGGGGGGGAAGCAAACCTGTAGTTCAAGCACATGTTGTTCAGAGGAAGACAAACTCACATGTAAGATCAGAATAGGTAAGAGTGAGGTAGGCAGGAGACAATTATCTAGCTTCCTAAGTGCCTATTGACATGATCCTTTCAGTGTGCAGTAGCTGTCATTTCAGAGGACATTCTGAGCCAGTACAAAATTTGTTAAACTACAACAAAGCATCCGTAGAGCTATGGTACTTCGGGAGGAAAGGCGAGATGTGAATTAAAAAAAAAAAAATCTGGGTTTTGTTTTGTTCCAAAGGACCTGCCCTTTTGTACAGGCAAATTTAAGCATGAGCAAATTCCAGAGCAAATCCCCATTGGAACTAGTCAGATGCAGAATGTTTTATAGGATGGGAAGTGAGGCATTTATTCACACCTGAATTACAGAAGGAAGTTATTGCGGGACCTATTTAGGGGTTTTCAGAGAAGCCCTTACTGTGACAATTTAATGACACACTTTCAAGGTAAAATACTTTGTCCACATCAATTTTTCATATGTAAGGCAGGCACTGGGCAATTTCATATCTCTGAGTAAAGTGAAATGGAAAAGTGCTGAGTCTATTCATTATGTTGCACATTTTATTTAGCACATTCTGGATAGGTTTGTGTTTTTTGCTTTGAATTTATTCACTAGGTAACTAAACTGATCTAAATAATGAAAAGCAAAATGTTGCTTCACAAAATAATCTCTGCTTAATTTATCTTTGTGAAATTTTAATTATCTCAGCACTCAGCTCTCATAAGTACAATCTTAAATTAAATGAACTAATTCAATAGCCTTTTTAAAGCAACAATAAACAATTCCCTATCTAGCCAATAACTAGTGATGTCATTCATTGAGAGTACATACAGGAAATTAAAACCCTTACAAACTTTTACTTAATATTTTCCTTCATTATCACTAGCAATATCACCATAAAGCACCTTCTCTTTTGGCATATTTATGGACCTACTGCCACACAAACTTCTAGTAGAATATAGTGCTTCCCCAGAACTGTAATTCCTTACTGGGATTCAACGCAATGGTTAAACTTCCTTCCCTCTTCCTTCAAAGTGTAATATTTGAAAATAGGCATTTCAACTCCAGAACTGGTTAAATAAATAAATAAATAAAGGTTTTCCAAAATAATCGAGTAGAATTTTGAACAGAGCACTGGATATAAATGTTCAATTTTTCTTCACCTGCCAAAATGTCCTTCCCTCCAGCATTTCCTTCAAATTTGCTACAGCCTATGTGTGTGTGCAAATATATGGTTGACAAGGTTGATTCAGTCCCAAGCAAATTAAAATGTGTGTCCATTGTTATAAATCTTTCAGTGTGCTTTGGGGAAAAGAACGAGGGTCTTATACTTTTATCTATTTCGCCTTTCTAGCTGTGTTTCATTACTTGATACACATATAGGTAACCGAATGCAGCTGGATCTATATTGAAAATCTTATTGGCATGGAATTGCTATGTCAGTTCTGTTCTGTTCAGATCCTTCACATGCTTTCTCCTAAATTTAATACCATGTAGTATATTTTAGGATGCCTTTGTTTATACTTTAAATGAGATTTGTCCAGGATTTGTTTTTCTTGAAAGTTTGAAATATAGATAGCATTAAAAGTACCAATGCAAGGGGGAATGAATTTCCAGTATTTAAAGGCACAGAGTCAAAAACTTTTCTTCTCATTTTAGCATCATCTATTCCTTGAAATCTATGAATTCATTTAGTATATTCTATAGGAGTGGCTGAACACAGGGTATCCACTGGAACTACTCCAGCACTGTGTGCTAAAGCAGTATGGTAATTTATCTAAAACATCCCTGGCAGATAAATATCTTCTTTCAACATATCCTTAACCATCGAGGACGGGCAATGAAGTAGTGGTTTTTCTAGTTAAACGCACATGATTTACTCAGCCATGATCGGTACATAAAAAGGTTCTCATAAAACAAGCATAAGTAGTAATTGTAGAGCTTCCCATAACATCTCACTCCCAAGTTATAATGCAATGTCAAGCAATATTCTTATAACCTTTCTTTACTCTTCTAAAAGGGATGATATATGCCAAAAATCATTAAGTATGAAGGTATTTTTAAACACCGAGCAGTATGATAGCAGTTTTCCAGTTCTACAATATCCTTTTTGAAGTGCCGGAACCAGAACTGTATACAGCAGTGGTTTTCAACCAGTGTGCTGTGGCACCTTGAATGATGGTCAGGGGTGCCACAGACAACACTGGCCTCTGTCCCTCTTTCCTTCCATCCCTCCTCTATTGCCCTCTCACGTCTCTGCCTCCCAAAGGCTTGCACAGCTGTTTATTGAAGCAGCTCTGCTGCTGACACAGCTGCCTCCCAAGATAATGTGCTGGCCTCACATTCACGTTTGGTCAGTCTCCGTTGGGCCACTAAGGCTGGGGGCATCCTCTTCCCAGGCCCCTGTGGGGCAGTGTGAAGAGGCACCTCTCTTTGGGGGGCTGCTCAGAGACCAGGGTTGGCAGCAGCAACTGCCTGAAGACCCCCAAGGAGAGAAGGCTAAGGGAACACCCCACAAGGGAGCGTGTTCAAAAAAAGGCAAGGGGTGACATAACTGGGCTCCTAAGCCCCACAGGGGAGCTGCCGAAAGAAGGTAGTTGGTCAAGGGAGCCATGGGCTCGAAAAGGTTGAAAACCTCTGGTATACAGTATTACAAGTTTAGTAGCACTATTCAATACTGTTCTGTAGTAGCACCATTGATTTGTACAAAGATATTGTGATATTGGCAGCTTTACTTTTGATTCCCTTTCTAATTATCTAGTAAAATGGTCTACTGGTTGCTGATTTGACAAAGGTCCTCAGCCCTGCCACACACTATGGTATTTTTCCTTACGTTGGAAAATACCACACTATGGTATTTTTTGCATGGATCCACCATACCACCCCTTCCCAGCCCCTCATTAGATTTGCTCTGCAATTGCTAAGTATTTTATTACAATGCAAAGTTGTAATACCCAAACTGGAGATACCCAAACTGTCGTTTTGTGGTATATAACCAGCATAATATAACCAACATGCTTAACTTTAATTAACGCATGAAGCTGTCCTGCCAGGCTTAGCTAAGTCACAACCCCTCACCTTGGGAGAAAGGGTTACCAAACTCTTTGTTCTCTCTCCTTTCACCACGTGAACCTGACCAATAATGATGTCTAAGCTGGATACTCCGAGCTTTGATCATACGGCTTTAACAAGCCATCTGTATGTTTTATATAAATAATTTAGAAACGTTTACGATTTTGAAATTAAGATATACTGCCTGTCTTTTCTTGGTGCTGTATGGGAAAGCACACAAATCAGACCTTTGAAGAGTTTGTAAGTAAACAATATTTAATTTACCAAACATGGTCTTTTTCTGTGCTAGAGGAAGTGGGGAGATTTGGAAGCAACTTAGAATGGGATATTTTAAAGGTCTAACAGCCTATATTTCCACGCTTTACTTTGCTGCATGTTTTGTGATTTTAAATCTCTGCTGGGTCTGTCTCACCAAAAAGTACTTGCCCCAAATCTTGATTTAGGCATCCAGGAAATACTCCTTGTTATTTTACTTACAGAGGAACGTGGGTGGCACTGTGGTCTAAACCACAGAGCCTAATGTTTGCCCATCAGAAGGTCGGCGGTTTGAATCCCTGCGATGGGGTGAGCTCCCGCTGCTCGGTCCCTGCTCCTGCCAACCTAGCAGTTCAAAAGCACGTCAAAGTACAAGTAGATAAATATGTACCATCCCAGCGGGAAGGTAAATGGCATTTCTGTGCACTGCTCTGGTTCGCCAGAAGCGGCTTAGCCATGCTGGCCACATGACCCGGAAGCTGTACGCCGGCTCCCTCGGCCTGAAAGCAAGATGAGCGCTGCAACCCCAGAGTCGTCCGTGACTGGACCTAATGGTCAGGGGTCCCTTTCCCTATTTTACTTACAGTATTCTATATTTTCAACCAAAATACAACAACCAACACTTTTTCTATGAGCAGGGCCAGTCATCTTTTTGAAGTTCCTCAGTCTATGCTTGTATCCATTTTTAAGTTTCATATGAATGGCAGCCTTCTTTAGAGGAGAAAACAGAAGCAATCTACACAAAATTGGTGACATTCAGTGATCTCTATAGAAGTCTGTTTCCCTATATCCCAGCAAGTGATTTCAATCAACAAGCCCTTATGATAATAAACTGGAACCTTTAAAATCACTATGCGTAAAAAACAACTACTCTACAGATTTGTTGTTTAAATAAATTGACGGCAATAATGATATTTAGTCCATATTTATATGGGCTCCTAACTGCTACAAGCATTTAACAAGGTTGAATGAAGGGTAGATGTTTTCAACAATTATGTAACCTTTTAGTGTCAGTCATTAGCTAAACAATGGTTGACTCTCAATGACTGATCTTTTCCAGAAGCAAAAACAAATGAAACCCGAATCCTGACTTTGTTTTTGCTTTTCTCAGAAGACAGAATTGTCTTTAGTAGATTCATTGTTAATAGTTGGCAAGATTGGATTACAGCAGTTGAAGCCACACTGTTTTAAAACATGGGGGAAGGGGGCAGAATTTTATTTTGTAAGCATCTTGCAAATGCAATACATTTAAATTTAGGTATTAAATTTAACATTTTTATGACAGATTATCTAAATATATGATAAGTGGATAAGGCTGTTGGCAATCTTTTTTCATTTAAGCCTTTCATGACAAATTATCCTCTAAACATTCAGTTTATAAAGGCAGTCAATCTATGAACTTTAAAACCTTTTTTAAAAAAATAAATAAAAACTGCCCCACCCTGGGTTAGGCAGCTGCAGCCATTATCTTCATTATACCAAAAAGTTTCTTGGTTCTGTCCCAACTTACACGGCACTGAGATAAATTAATCTGGTAACTGAATCAGTTTTGAACTGAATTGAATTTAATATGGTAATTTGATCATTAGTAAACTGGTGGCTTGTGGAATAAATTGTGATTGAAACAAATCCATTGTATTATCTTTACACAAACATTTCATTTAAAGAAAAATATTTGCCTGATAAGCAAGATATGCTGCAGTATCTTTGGCTGAGCCATGGTTGGGGACTTAAATGCCAGCTGAGCATTCATCTGCATGAACTAGAGATCTTCTGTAGATTAAACTGCTCATCACAGTGGATCTTGCCATAGGATTTCCCCCAAAGTGATTGAACTGTCAGCAAGTATGTGATTGAAACAAACTGAAATTCCTTGCCTGCTTAGAGAGGAATTCTTAACTCAAAATAGTAAAATATTAACCTGTAAATCCTTGATTGTGTAATAAATCAACTAAAACTGATTATAATTGAACTAAAATTTATTAAATCAAGTGAGATCTCTACATTAGTATGAAATATATAACCAAGCCATAAAACACTTACTGATCAAAATTAAAAGTTGATGCACTTCATAAATACAAGAATAAAGCCAACTGAAGTGAATAATTGATAATGCAACCTCTGTCCCTACAAACAGGATGGTAGGATGCTTTGATGTGTGTTAATCCTTTCTGATGTTAATTTTAAACACCTTTAAGCATTTTTAATTGTTTTAACTTTTTATTGATAATTTAACTGGTTCTTCTAAACCACTTTGCAGTTTTACTTGTTTAGTTTAAATAAATAAATATGATGCCATTCAAATCAATTTTTAGATAATATAGGTTGATTACGCCAACAAAAAGCTGCAAGGCTTAGTAATACTTCAGCAGTTCATTTCTTTAAAAGTACAAGCTACAGTACAGTAGATGGAAACAGCTGGACTTATAAGGGAACACACATTTGTGTCTTCTCTTCCAGAAAATAAGCTGAAAGGTCTTGGAATCTGAAGGCTGTAAAAGACCCAGCTAAATAGCTGCAATTTAAAATTTCAAGGTGCTTTACAAAAATTATGTGTAGTTTTTTCAGAAAGCTACCATGGAGACAACTTAAATTGTCTAGAGGTCCATTTGCCTGGTAATATCTTCTGCTCTGAGCTGGATCTGGGATGTAATATTCTTTGTTAATGATCCACTCAGGCCTAGTTCTGAGAATCCTCATGAGTTCAAGTAAGTGGCAGATGTGTAAGTCACAATTGGCTTTTGTTTCTCAAATGTAGTAAGTTGTTCCTCAAGGCATAATATTGGCAACTTATTTGAATATCTGCTGAATGTTTGGTTCTAGCAGCTAATGATGAGGCATTGCGTGTTAGACAAAATGCAAAAGGTCTATCTACCCAAATTCAGGAAGTGTACCCCATCACTTATAACCTCTTGTCTGCTTTCCTAACTCAATGAATGGGCCACTCTTATACACACACTGACAATAAGAATTATCCCGAACTAGTTAGGTTGTGGTTGTGGTGGGCGTGGTAACTGATTTATATGCCATACACCTAAATTTAAATGTTAAACAAATTTGTTCATGTCAGTCCTTTGAATATGAAGTTGACAGAAAAGCCATTTCACTTCCATCATAATATTTAAACAGAGCAGAGCAGGGGGCGGGTATCAGTTAGGGAGTATATTCTGTCTCCAGTTGGTAATGAGGTACCCTAAAACTTGCCAACAAAGGTCCGTATAGTTAAAGCTATGGTTTTACTAGTAGTGATCTATGGAAGCGAGAGCTGGACCATAAAGAAGGCTGATCGCCGAAAAATTGATGCTTTTGAATTATGGTGCTGGAGGAGACTCTTGAGAGTCCCATGGACTGCAAGAAGATCAAACCTATCCATTCTTAAGGAAATCAGCCCTGAGTGCTCACTGGAATGACAGATCCTGAAGCAGAGACCCCAATACTTTGGCCACCTCATGAGAAGACTTCCTGGAAAAGACCCTTATGTTGGGAAAGATTGAGGGCACAAGGAAAAGGGGACGACAGGACGAGATGGTTGGACAGTGTTCTCGAAGCTACCAACATGAGTCTGAACAAACTGCGAGACGTGCTCTGGTCCATGGGGTCACAAAGAGTCGACAACAACCCTAAAACTGCAATACTATACTTAATACGTACCATAGGATGAGTTCCACTGAAACAGAGGGACAACTTCTGTGTAAACACACACAGGATTGTACTGTAAGTAACCTATTTGCTGATGAAATTTTGAGAGACTTTTCTACAAAACTGACAGCCCAAGCAACTGCCTGTTGATAGAGAACCCAAGAAAAGTTTTCCGAAGTATTAAATTTAACTAACTTATATGAGAAGGCCATACATATGCATATGGGTTCAGTAATGTTTGTACCCAGATAAGTGTGTATAGATTGCAGCCAGAGTTAGTTAGTTATTGCATTTATATCCCACCTTTCTTTCCAAGGTTCTCAAGGTGGCATACCTGGTTCTCCCCACAACAGCCGTACGAGGTCGGTTAGGCTGAGAGGTAATGACTAGCCGAAGTACTCCATAATTACTTATCAAAAAGCAAATGATGTCAAATTTCAAAATAAATGATTTCTGAATTTCCTTTACATATGATTTATACATTTCTGAAATAAAAACAAATTTACTATAAAGGATGATGATGATGATTGATTTATATGTTTTATATGCCCATCTGGCTGGAGAATATATCTCCTTTTATATTTTGTATTAAAAATATAGTAAAATGTCAACCACATATTTGCTTTAAACTACAGGAATGGCAAAGTTCAGATATTAAATCCACATTGCTCTAAAGATATTTCACCATATGAGATGTTATCAAAAAAATAATAAGAGTAGTACCTACCAATGTTTATATGTAAAGGAAGAATATTATTTAGGCACAAACCACCACTTTTCAGGATGTCCAAATTAATAAAATCTTTAGAATTGTTCCCTGACCTTCAGTATTGTACTTTCCTACATTTGTGTACTATTGCTGCTGTGTAATTAGTGATGTAAATTCCTTTACATACATTTCTAATGTTAATTCATATTACAAGAGTTCAAATAAAAAGGAATAAGTAGAACAGAATGAAGCCCACCTCTTTCTGAACTCAAGTCAACAAAGTTTATTGGGTTAAAACATAACATAAGGGTGTAAAAGAAACTGGCTGGTCTATTAAATGTTAAATGAGCATTTTCAGTTACTCTTTGGGGATTTTCCTGTGGGTAAGCTTCAGGATCATTAAAGGCTGTTTCCAAGTGTCTTTTTGGCTAAACTGTTCTTTTAATGGTTCAGGAGATCATTGCATTAGGAAGGAAAAGAAGGGAGCAAGAAATAAGAATTTATCCAGCAATATAGCAGAGCCCTATTTGTGCATGTGTAGAGCAGAAAGGTTCAGAGGAGGAGGAGTTAGCCTGGGGACGCGGGTGGCGCTGTGGTGTAAACCACTGAGCCTAGGGCTTGCCGATCAGAAGGTCGGCAGTTCGAATCCCCGCAATGGGGTGAGCTCCCATTGTCCAGTCCCAGCTTCTGCCAACCTAGCAGAAAAGCACGTCAAAGTGCAAGTAGATAACTAGGTACCGCTCTGGCAAGAAGGTAAACCGCGTTTCCGTGTGCTGCTCTGGTTTCACCAGAAGCAGCTTAGTCATGCTGGCCACATGACCCGAAAAAACTGTCTGCAGAGCGGACAAACGCCGGCTCCCTCAGCCTGAAAGCGAGATGAGCGCCACAACCCCAGAGTCGTTCGCGACTGGACTTAACTGTCAGGTGTCCCTTTACCTTTACCCTTTTTTAGAGCAGAAAGGTGTAGATGAGGAGGAGTTAGCCCTTTTTGGCCTGGGGAAAGCGTTGGGAGTCAGACACACAGTGCACTCACATGCACATTCAGCACACACATTCAGGCTCACACTGTGGTTTACAATTCTGGCTTGTTTGCATTATGTACAGTTAAAACCAACTGTCAGTTTGTTCCCAGTTCAAACAAAAACAACTGGTTAGTTCAAAAGAGAAGCAAAGACTTCAAGTGGCACACCAAGAAGAGCATGCACAATGATGTAACACTCGAGTTTATAGTTACATCTGAACTAGCATTATATCCAATCCACACCATACATTAAAAACATATTTGACACACATTTAAAGCACATGACTTCCCCCTAAAGAATCTTGGGAACTGTAGGTTTTAAACAGAGATACAGTTCCCAGCATCCTTTACAAACTACAGTTCCCAGAATTCTTTGGAAGCTTTGTGCTTTAAATGTACACTGAATGCACACAAAAGTATCCTTTTGAATAGTACTTTGAATATAAAAAACCCAGAGAGAATTAGCTTAGATTTGAATGTTTTCAGTAGGTTAATGATCTAAATATTTTTTGCCATATCTAAGTTCCTCATTAATTTATATCATGAATGGTAACATGGTAAAATATTGCACACCTGCCTTTTGTTTAGCAGGTTCTGCTTAAAGGATAAAATATCATTTGCATTTTCTCCCCATTAACAAGCCAGTCCCTTGGTGAGAAATGAAACCTGCAATACAATAAAATTTACATGAAACAAGCTGTCATATGAGAGCTATGTAGTTGGAATGGTGCCAGTCAATAATAGATTGCATACCTTTGGTTAATTTATTAGCCACCTGTTCCTGAATTACATTATAGCAGCGCATTAAGAAGCTATCTTGAGAGCAGCATTTGGTGTTTTGGGCCTTTGGGGTATCTTTTCTTAATAACAATAACAATCGGAGAGGTGAAGTTAAAGAATATTGCAGCATACATGGAAGAGCAAGAAAAGCAAAACACTAAAGCTCAACCTTTTTATTTAGTATCAATGAATTCCCTCAATTAATTTGGCTTTCTTTTTCCTTTGAAATTAATAGACTTTCCTGAGATGATAACATTGTTTCTCATTCAGGTAAAGAGGAAACTATTATGAAATAATAATTTAAAACCTATCTGCACTGTGCAGTACTATTTGTAATTATGTGATTTATATAGCTCTTTGTGAAACCATAAAGAGGGTTTATAAAAGAGGATTTATGTATTATGAAAATATCAGTTCCTTGATTAACACAGAGACATTCCAAAGAATGAAGGTAGTGGACTTTTCTGTTTTGTGGACTTGGATCAGATCTTTGTTTTGTAGCCTTTGGTTCCCCACAAAACCTTTATAGGCCCAAACTAAGAGACATCCCAGAAATTAGAACTGTATTTAGATTTAGTCCACAACTTTTACCTTAATGGAGGTTTTGACACTGATTTCAGTGATAAATTCCATTCAGTGTGCAAGGATGGCTGCTTTTTTTTTTAAGGCTTTTAATAACTTAAAATGTCATTTCACACAGTGATTGAGAGTTAAGAGTTTGTTTTTCTGTGGCTTTTCCTGTTTGGCAAATGTGTGATTGAAGGAAGGAGACCCTTGCGAAAGAGTGTTCCTGTGAATTAAAAATTGCCAAATAGACGCTAGAACAATTATTGCTAATACTATGCAGCTGCAGGGGGGACACTCAGTAAGGAAAATGTTAAGCTACCACTGATTTCTCTGTGTGAGAACAAAAGTAGCAGGGGTGGAGGAAAGGGACATTTTTGTGTGGTACCATCTTGCCAGTAAGTGGTGGTTGTGGCCCGACATGGCATCTCCTCTCTCACCCAGATGCACAGTGCCGTTTTAGAACATTTCCTTGTCCCCTCTGGCTGCTGCGGAGGCTCCCAGCAAACCCATCCTTCAAATGAGCCAATCTGTGGCATCCCCTGGGAGGGGGACAGGACGGCCATCTATTTAGCCCAGCTGACCACTCAGCAAAGTAGCAGCAGAATGTGCTTAAGCTTTTGTCTTTCCCTTCCTGCCATTTTTCTGTAGCATGATCATGCGCTCTCTCTCGCTCTCTCTCTCTCTCTCTCTCACACACACACACACACACACACACACCGTATGCTGATTATCCCTCCACAGACTTCCAGTTGTGTGAATATTCTTACAAAGCTGAAAACCTGTAGGAATAGTAACTTTGGAGGGTAGTAGAGAGGGAGAAATGTAACCTTTAGTCAAATGACCTGGACCCATATCTAAACACGAAACCCAATAGATAACCCTAAACAGTATCATGTAAATGGAATAGGAAGTTAATGGACTGCTAATTTAATAAACTAGACTATATTGTACAGCCTATTTTGACATTATCCTTTGTCCTATATGATCTGGGTGAGTAAAATAGGAAACTGTCTTTCTACAGAAATGCACAGTGGATTAGTTTTGTACTTCTATTTATCTGTAATTAATTGGGTTATACACATACACAAATGAAACATGTATCATTGTGTTCATATTCCTGTTCTGGGTCTAATTATTTAGTTATCTATATTTGTTTCTGTTCTTGTTGCATTACTAATTGGCTATATTCCATGACTACAAAACACTTCTAAACTGAATACAATACACTTCTTTGAATACAGGATTTATTTTCTTCAGATATAAACATAGCATTGAAATCAGTAGTAAGAAATCATTTACAGCATTTCTATATTTAAAACATTTTCCCCTCACTTTTCAGTCAAAAAATTATCCCAGAGAGGCTTACATGATCAATAAAAATAAGACAGGCCCTCAAAGTTATAATATAAGAGACAAAGCATAGTTACAAGTTATTTAAGTCACGTGCTGGGATGGAAGCAGTTCAAAGAAAGGCGGATCCAAAATTCATCTACCAAACTTGAGAAAGATGTCCAGCATCCCTTCCCTGACTCCCCACTGCTTGCTGTAATCTGAAGTAGTTGCTGCTGTTTAGCAATACAGTCGTACCTTGGAAGTTGAACAGAATCCGTTCCAGAAACATTCGGAAACCAAAGCGCAGCTTCTGATTGGCTGAAGGAGCTCCTGTAGCAAATTGGATGCCGTGGAAGCCCCATTGGACTTTCAGCTTCCAAAAGAACGTTCAAAAACCGCAACAGTCACTTCTGGGTTTCCATCATTTGGGAGCTGAATTGCGGGGGGAGCCAAGGTATGACTGTAATTGATGGAGGGAGGAGCTTGACAATCATTACTTTTAAAAATGAGCATTTTTCAAATGTCAAAAACAAATAGTATTCGCCAGATGCAAAACAACTTAAATACACTTTACAATCCTCTGTTGATATATTACTATTTTATCATATATTATTTTTTAACATATTTCCTTACAGAGCAGTAGGATACCAAAACTGCATAATAACTATCAAGTTTAATGGTGTGGCACTGTGAAGCCCACAAGGAAAGAACTATATTATTATTATCATTGTAAAATAGTTTTATTGAATTTCCCATTATAACGGATAGGAAAGAACTATATTAAAAATGGACATTGACAAATGGTACCAGACTTTTTTTTTTAAAGGTCTTTTCAGTAAACTACTTTGTCTTGCTTTTAATGCAGTCCTGTGGGTTATGGATTAATCCAGTTAATGAAGGAAATTGATCAATTCCCAAACATGAGATGGAAGTTGACTGTCTTTAGCTATTTGTTCTCATGCTGCTGAAATAGCCATTTTCAAGCATTAAGAAGGATGTGAGCAGCTCAAAAACAGCCAAGTATATTAAAAGCAGTCAAAGAGCTGTCTTATGACAAAGCGATAGAAAGGGTCTTACCGAGCAAGTTTTGTATTAATAAGAGGGATCCATATACCGGTAGTTAAGGTTGCTAGAATTGTTTGTGTTGTTTAAACACGGTCAAAAGCAGAGACAGAATCTCTACATGTTATTGCATTATACTGAGCTTTTCATATTCCAGTTATTGAATTTTACTTTTCAGAATTGCAATTTGGGATTTTTTAAGTTGAAGAATTCAATTCACCTCATGATTTATCAGTGTTACTAAACATTCTTATTGCTTAAAGAATCTTAGCTTGCCATCAATGGATCCATTATTTGCACTAGAGATCTAGCTGACCTCAGTGGCTCGGAATGCCCATTAACAATTTAAGTTAATGTGCAAACTACGACTGGTCCTCAACAGGGAATTCCCAGTGCTTTTTGTAGAACTAAGATAGTAGTCATATTTTTAAAAGAAACCTTATCAGCAGGTAGGAAACACAGCAGGAAAGGTATTAATGTTGGACTCTTCAGTGCATTCGGAGGCCTGACCGGAAGAGTCAGTGTTCCTAGTATGAACAAATATATATGAGGGGAGATGCAACAGTTTGGGCTTCACTCATTCTTAGAAGTTAAAAGATTTTCAATTGTTTATTATGATATGATGATAGTCAATATTGCGTTCATTCCAGAAGTTAGCAGATAAATAAGCTTTGAATACCCATTTTTGTGTGAAAAGTATTACACTGCAATCACTAACAATTAGTTTTCCAATGAATGGGGTGCATCTGAATTGTACTTATTACACTGAAATATGCTGTTAAATGGGACGCGGGTGGCGCTGTGGGTTAAACCACAGAGCCTAGGACTTGCCGATCAGAAGGTCAGTGGTTCGAATCCCCGCGACGGGGTGAGTTCCCGTTGCTCAGTCCCTGCTCCTGCCAACCTAGCAGTTCGAAAGCAGGCCAGAGTGCAAGTAGATAAATAGATACTGCTCCGGCGGGAAGGTAAACGGTGTTTCCGTGCGCTGCTCTGGTTCGCCAGAAGCGGCTTAGTCATGCTGGCCACATGACCCGGAAGCTGTACGCCAGCTCCCTCGGCCAATAAAGCGAGATGAGCACCACAACCCCAGAGTCGGTCAGGAATGGACCTAATGGTCGGGGGTCCCTTTACCTTTACCTTTACTATGCTGTTAAATGATAATAATACATTTCAAGCATTACCTCTTCTAAAATGGCAATGTATATATTTGGATGGGAATTGTAATTTGATATTGATAAAATGTGGTTGTCACTGGATTTTAATAAAAATTATGTACAAAAAATAAAAATAAAATAAAATGGCAATGTAAAGGACCAACTTTGTACTCAGCAGTTTAGGCAGCTGGTCAGGACAAAACTTGTGCCAGACCAGGAAACACAAGGGACTTTTCCTGTTCAGCACCACCTGTGCACATGCTGATCAGGAACAACAGGGAGCAAAAGAAATGTTGAATACCTGGGCAGGCCAGGTAAATTATCTGATTGGGTACAGGAGTGGTGTGTGGGTGTTGTTGATTTGGTGGCTGGCTGGAGCCTGTCTGGACCTGACTACCAAGATTTACTGTGAACAGAGCATAAATTAATGAGCTAGTATCTATAGTAGATGTTGGCTGCTTGGTAGAGCTTTAAAAGCAGGAACAGGGATGGTGAACCATGTTTGTAGCCTAACAAGCTACATGGTTAGGATGGGTGCCTGATCAAATGTTGGCAGTGCCAGTTTCCAATGTTAGGTAAGCAAAAAGGAATTCTTTGCAATACTTTAAATGGGTTGCCTACAAATAAGTTTCATATGGGAGAAAAGAGGTTCAGTAGTTTACTTTATACAGGTAGGTACAGAATGGCTATTAACAGTTGCGTTTGACTGGACTTAACTGCCCAGGAGTCCTTTACCTTTACCTAACGGATTGTTTACTCCAAGTCTGCTAAATAGAAATATTTCTAGCTATTCTTGCAAAAGCTATTTATTCTACATAAGGGTAGTGAAATTACTAGTAGGAGAGACTGGAACATTTCCTGAAATATCATTGAACTTGGAAGTTGCTACTGATAGAATTAATTAGGACTGTTGATGAATGATGCTGTTTTAATTAAAAATGATTTGGTCTGCTCAGGATTTGTACATTTCATGTTCAGCATCATGTTAATGAATCATTACTATGTGCTTATTGTTCTGTGATTTCATTGTTTGCATCATGCAACTTGATTGACAAAGTTGAAATATGTAACCTAAAAGCTGAAAACTATTTCTGCTGTTTCACGTGCTATTTAAATTGTAATTTTAATATATCGTTTAAATTAGGATTTCAGTTTGATTTTTAATGTGATCCTTTGTAAGTTGCCCTAGGAACTTGTTGAAGAGCAGAGCATACCTCCGTAAAATTTCGTAAATGAAAAAAATCCCTACATATAGAATTAGCATGTAGGGAGAAAATTAATGTATCAGCTAATCTAGAATCATTCTTCATTTTATCTAATTTTCCATTGGATTTCAAATAATTTTCACTTTATTTTATTTTTGTATGTGAATCCTCATCTGCAGTCTGAAATAGTTCCCAAGCAGCCACAAGTTTACTGTCTCAGTGAAAACTTTGTCTGTAGGCTTGTCTGTATATACATCATTTCATAAAGAAGGAAAGATTTACAGTTGCGAGCAGCTGAGTAAAGCAAGTCTAATTGTTGACAACCATAGCCACAAAACACTTATTACTCTGTTACTTTTTACAAGCACCAGGCCCTCAAACATTGGGGTTTGGGTTAGGGTTTAAAATGGTAACTAGCTGACCATTCCTTTAACAGATCCGTTTATTATTCCGTAACAGAAAGCGAATATCTCTTCTGAAGGAGCTACTTGATAAGAGAGATTTTTCTGATAGGTGCAGATTCTTACATATCAATGCTAAACCAAAGGCAAACCAAACCCAAAGAGTGCTGCCCCAGATTTATTTTATTTTTTTTGTAGTAGGTAGGGGCAATCTCAGATTAAGAAGTAAATCAATTAATGTATTCCAGGTTCTGCTCCTCTTGGTCATTCTGTTTCTCATAAAACCTTATACCTTATGCCTTATACCTAGTCAGACGCTGGTTTATCTAGTTCAGTATTGCCTGAACTGACTGATAGTGACCACTGGTGGACGAAGGTGGGGGCAGGGGGCGGTCCACCCCGAGTGCCATCCAGGGGGATGATATTGTGTCCACCCCCACCCCCAGGACACTCGACACTCACCACACACCACCCAAGGTGCTCGGCGCTTGCCGCACACACCCCAGGACACTCACCACGCATGCCCCCGACACGCACCATGCCCCCCGCAGGCGGTGCACCATGCCCCCGGTGCCGGAGCAGGTAGCTTCTCCACTGGTAGTGACTCTTCATAGTTTCAGGCAGGGATCTCACCCAGCCCCACCTGGAGATGTTGGGAATTGCACAAAGACTTTCTGCATACAAAACAAATGCTCTACCCTTACACTATGGCCTTTCCTCTCCTCCCTCAGGACTGTCACGACTGTTGCTGTGATGGATAGATATTTGCTCAGATACGGCTCTTATTCATCTGGCTTGGTTGATTGGGTGAGGTGGCAGTGGTAGGCCTCCGATACACATCTTACCACACAAGAAATTGGGAAACGTATAACAATGTAATTGCAGATACTGTGTGTAGTTTAGTATTCTATGCTGTGATTGAAGTGCTGTCCATTTATTTGGAAGAGTGGTGGGAGGGAAAGGCATTCCATTTGCAAGGTATATATACCACATGCGTACCGTTTTAGGATCAAAATTTCCCTCTGCACGCACAAATGTACGTACATGGTTTCTTATTTTCTCCCAGTTTTGCAGGAAACAATTTTGACTGGAAATATAGTGGGGAGGGGGGAGGATTTAACACATACACAGCCACTGATTTGAGGGAATTGGCGGCCTCCCTCCCACTCACTGCATTTCAGTTTTGTTTTTTTTTTAAAAAAAGTTTCTGAAGATCCATTCTCCTGCGTATCAAGTATAAGTTTCCCTTATTCAAGGATAATGGTAATGCAAAACCCATTTGGCAGACAGTTCCTCAACTTTACAGGATGAGGTGCTCATGGCAGAAGTAATAAAACAATACTCATGAGTGTTTAAATTTCATGCCTAGTAGAAAACAATGGAATCATCTGAGGCATATTCCTGCTTGTTCTAACTTGTGTTTTCTACATATTCTGTTATGTGCGTATTTTCTTTTTAAAACTGGAATCTTAGAAGAGAGCCTATGTTTTATACAATGGTTTATTCTAGCTTCTCAGTGAATATATTTATAGACATGGGTTCAGGATAATTTTCTTCAACAAGGGAAACCAATTATCTCAATGAAAAATGGACCATTACTGATGTATTGTTCCCATTGTTTTTAAAAGAAACACACAAATTTCCATTGAATGTACTTTTTCATTTACCAACAAAACCCATTGTTACATTTTCTCCTGTGGGTCTGAACTCCTGTGAGTTGGAAGAAAAGTGAATCGGCAATGCACACAAAATATATTTTGTGTTGCTTACATACAATAGTGTCTAAGAATTGGGAAGTCTGCTGTGAATTCACTATGGGCAAACCACTTACTCAGAGCCTACAGCTGAGCTAAAAGTTCTTAAGAGAATCTTTTTTGACTCGGATTTGGAGGCCAGTCCCAAAGACTTGACCTCCACTTGCATCACTCCCACTTGCCTTTCTCTCTCTCTCTCTCTGCACAGCCAATTCCAATTTTCCTGGTACTGGGTGTTTGTTTTTCTATACCTCTTTCTCTCCACATAGGAAGCAATACTTCCTAGTTATGCTCTCACTGATGGCATCCATCTTAAAAGCAGTTTTCAATGTCAGAATCAGAAAGCAAAACTTCTTCTATGGCAAGGAAGAGAAACAGAAGTGTTGTTTGTTTGTTTGTTTAAAAGCATCAAGTAGCAAGGCAAGTGAACAATGGCACAAGAAAGTCAGGCAAAAATCCCTCCCTGTTCCCTCGCCACAAAAATATGAAAAGTTCACCCAATTTTTCAGCCAGCAAATGGAACTGAAAAGTTGAGTGCACATTTGGGCTTAGCCACCTGACTCAGTCCTGACTTCCATCCATGTATAATATGGGAACAATAACACTTCCCTGATAGGGCTTTTTAAAGATAATGTATGTTGAAAATTTGAACACTCTAAAATTCCGTGCAAGTACGATGTGTTATCGTTTTTATAATATGAGAGGTATCTCTGTTGCTCAAGAACAAATAATGGTGTGTTTCTGTTCCCTTCTATGGGGAAATTTGGTACTTGTGTTTTGCATATTTGTTTTCAGTATAAACCACAGCTTTGCTGGGAACCTTATATCAGAGAATTTTGTTTATGATTCTAAACAAACTGTTTTTGAGCTATCCTACTGGGGAGAAATAGAGCTCAGAATACTTGGAAATTAAACCTACTATGTACAATCCTAGCCTTCCTTACTTAGGACATTAGCCTGCTTCTCATGCAATGTTTAACCAGAGTTTAAAAGAAGTTATGGTTCATTGCACGTTAGAATAATACAACTGCAAAACAAGCCAGAGTCCGGGTTCTTGTGATGTGTGAACCTAATCTCTTTACTTGTTTCCTCCATACAAACCATGACATACTGTATAAGCCAATGCCTGTTCTCCTCCACTGCAGATTTCAATAGCAGCCTCAATACCACTGCAAAGGTTTTACATATTCTGCTGGAAGGTACCTATACTTGGAAGAACAGATGGACAAGACTGCCTTCTGAGGTTTTGTTAGTTCTCAATTTCCTGACTTAAGTGCTGCTCACAGGCATTTCTGTGGCTCTTCCAGGCTTGAATGCCTGCCCCATTTGCTACCAGAAGAAAGTGTTTCTCCTGTTTTCTTATTATCTTCACTCAAACGTTTATGTAAAGGTTAGAGAAGTGAATGATGCCTGATCACTGCAGGGTGTAGTTCTCAGGTTCCCCCCCCCCCCTTATATTTGCTTTACACCCCCAAGCCTAATTCCTGCATTACAATTGTTTTGAGGAAATCAATTCGTATTCACATCTCTATTTATTTGCTAATGGCGTTTTTGAAATTCATGTCTGTGAATCAATTGCCGCAGCAAAAGCCAAGGCATTTTTAAAGAAAGTATTGAACTATGAGCTCTGCAAAGATAATAAATGTTATCTCATTTTGAATTTTATTGACCACATTCAGTGAATAAAAATCCTACCAGGTCTGGAAAAGCTGCAGTCTATCTGTCATATTGCAAGTGCCCTAGTTTGCTCAGTCATTAGTGAGAGAATTGACATAGACTGGAATGGCTTGACACTCTGTTTGTGCTGAAGCCAAAGCGAGCGGCTGAATGAAAAAATTCATTTTGAAAGCTGGATAACTTTTTGCTGGCTGTAAATAATGACTCAAAAAAAGACAGCTTCTGCTGTGAATTTCACCTTTTCTTTGCTGTGTATCTTCCTCCTCCCTTGGTTTATCTAATGAACAGCACTAAAAGAGATATCATTGTTAAACATGCCATACAACCATAAGAAAAAAAGTAAACCTGGGTATTATGTCCATAATGGGGGGGGGGGGTTATTAGATTGATTTGCATACTTACATGTAAGTAACTATCTTAGAAAATAGGTGAAGAATTGAAATAAAAATGCATTATAGAGGTAGCTAAGGCAGCAAGTTTCCTTAAAACACTTCATGGCTTGAAATCAGGGTCCCTGATGGACTTTGTTCTCCATGTAAACCTACTAATGCTTTAAGATTATATTCTGAGGCATTTCTTCAATGTCCTGCTATTGTAGATATTGCAGAGGTCAACAAAGGAAAGAGCCATTTATGCTGTCACCCCAATTACAGAAGATTCCTCCCTGAGTTGCTTAACTGGTGTCATTTTGGCACCAAGCAAATACCTTATTTTATTTTATTTTATATTTTAGTTATGAGTTTTAAATCTCCAGGGGGTTTTTTAATGAGCTTTGTTAGCCGCTTTTGTATTCATTCTCGGTGTTTTATTTATGCTTTGATTTGTGTATTGTTCTGAGCACAGGATTCAGCTAGATCAGGTATGGACATCTGTGGCCATCCACATGCTGTTGCTGTAACAGCCAGCATGGCCAATGGTCAGGGATGATAGGTGTTGTAGTTCAGCAATATCTGGAGGCCACAGGTTCGCCACCCTTTGGTTAAATGTGATCTAAGGGTCTGGACAAGACAAAGACTGCTAAAGTGTTCAGACCAGTTGGGCACCCTGTGATGTGTCTTCATGGGAACAATTATCACCCAATAATAGATGGAGATTATGAGTAATCCATATTCTTCCCATCTGCTGTAGCTAGAAGTGGCATGAAAGGTCTTTGTGAGAAGAAACCAGAGCCTTGAACTGGGAAGCATGTGGATTCTGTTTCTAGAGCTGTGGCATGGGAGCAACTGATTGTGAATGTTTGCTGGAATATTTAAGATGTATCACCACCTATGATCACTGCAGATGGTGACAGCAGTCACGAAATTAAGACGCCTGCTCCTTGGGAGAAAGGCGATTGCAAACCTAGACAGCATCTTAAAAAGCAGAGACATCACCTTGCCAACAAAGGTCCGTATAGTTAAAGCCATGGTTTTCCCAATAGTGTTGTATGGAAGTGAGAGCTGGACCATAAAGAAGGCTGATCGCAGAAGAATTGATGCTTTTGAATTATGGTGCTGGAGGAGACTCTTGAGAGTCCCATGGACTGCAAGAAGATCAAACGCATCCATTCTTAAGGAAATCAGCCCTGAGTGGTCACTGGAAGGACAGATCATGAAGCTGAGGCTCCAATACTTTGGCCACCTCATGAGAAGAGAAGAAAAGACCCTGATGTTGGGAAAGATTGAGGGCACAAGGAGAAGGGGACAACAGAGGACGAGATGGTTGGACAGTGTTCTCGAAGCCACAAACATGAGTCTGATGAAACTGCGGGAGACAGTGGAAGACAGGAGTGCCTGGCACGCTCTGGTCCATGGGGTCACGAAGAGTCGGACATGACTAAATGACTGAAAAACAACAACAACATCACCACCTATGCTCAACCGGGATATTTATATGTATAAATGAACACAAATATTACAATACGTCAATAAGTCTTCAATGACCTCCCTCCAAAGGGAATAAAACCTAGTTAAGTTCTGTGCCCCTGGGACCTTTTACTACTTCAAGAACAGTTACCACCACTTGAATAAATTTTACTGTAAGCTCTCCAAGAAAAGCTTTTTTGAAGGATGGAGTACAAATATTTAAAATAAACAGATAAGATTGTATCATTAAAAGTATCAGTATCAGAGTGTGCATGACCCAGGTTGTTCTGGGTTGTCCCATCATACAGTAATGCAGGTGAACTCGTTCCGTGTGCCATACATTTATTTTATTTGCTTGTGCAACATTTCACTGCGCCAGTGTATTGGAATTAAGCAGATTGGTTATTAAGTGACAGCTACTGCTTCAGAGTACAAATATAATTTCAGCAGAAGTCCTTTATAATGCCATCAATTTAATGTAATACAGAAACTTGTATATTTATGGATACATGCATATTAATCACAATCACTTGTGACCTTGCAAAAGATTGTTATCAAGATCATATTCTTACTCTCATTTTGGTTTCCTCTAAGATGGACAGCATTTAAGTCCATAATTCCTTGCTCTACTTGGAAAAACATAGTTCATTTGTTCCTTGGTAGAGAGCATATACGTAATGACAAAATCATTTAGAATAGTAACAGGAGTTGATTGTGGCTTTTTTCACAACCCAGTGAAAATTGGACTGTTCTAAGTGTTTAGCCTTGAAATTCCAATGTGAAAACGTTGCTGATATTAAATTTCCATTGTGGAATTACTTTATACCCACAAATTAGCAATAAGATATCTAACTAGCTGTTCATTTTTGTTCTGTTGCATAACATTTGTTTCACAGAGACCTATTGCAAGAATGAAGTGCAGAGGTTTTTGCATAGTTAGCAAATTGGAGCTCCCACGAGTTCTCATAAACCAAAGATGTGATAGTAATCATATATCTGGACTGCTTCAGACTCATATAATTGGCTTTCCAGACAAACATGTATGGATCTGATGGTTCCACATATGACCAAATTATATAATGTCCTTCTAACTGGAGACCCATTACCACCAACCTGGAAACAATTGAGGATTGTAATAATCCCCAAACCATATAAGGACCCCTCAAAAGTAGACACAATTTCTCTACTTAATCTGGATTATAAAATTTGTATAGCAATCCTGGTCAATAAAATCAAAAAGAAAAAAGAAAAATACATTCATCTGCATTAACCTAGTGTTGTCCAGGGATGTAAAATTACAGATCCATTTGGTAAGATATTGAACATAATTTATTATAGTAAACAGACCACTTCATCACCAACGTGCCTATAATTATCAAATTATCTGATTGAAGTAATTTTTAAAAAATGATTTGTCCATAAATTTATTAAAAACATGCTTTCTCAGCCACAGGACAACGCAAGGCTGCCCACTATCACCACCGTAATTTGCTTTAATTTTAGAATTATTCGTATTAACTCTACGCCAAACATTAGCTACAAAGGGAATAACTATTAATGGAAAGAAATACATCTTGGACTTTATGCTGATATTATCTTATGTACATTAGATCTGATGATCAGCAACAAGGGAAAGAGTTCTCAAATTTATACATGAATGGTATGGAACTCCCAAACGTTTTATCTTACCTAAACAGCTCTTCCATGTGTTGGAGATCATGCACTATCACAAGTACATATGAACATATTTGATAGAATTCCCCCCCAAATAGAAAAAAAAATTGGAAAGCTGTTCTTTACAGAGATATCTTTGATCACAGCACAGACAGTCCCCATGACCCCAGGCTGGCTTTACTCAACCTATATTGAATACATGTTACAAATTAGAAATACAAAACCTATAATACATTCCTTAACGGCTGCAAGAACAACCATTCCTAGAGCATAAATTTTTTTACAGTTTTTAAATATGGACCAAAGCTACATTATTGTGCTGGAAAAGAGCACTGGTAGAAAAAAATACACCAAAATTAAAAGTGGCAAGAAGAAAAAGAAACATGACAGCTTTTATGCAGTTTGGTATGATTTTATTAATTACACAAACCATGAAGCATATGGCAGGGCAGGACTTAACAGTATACAATACAGTCTGGCGCGTATAAGTCACCCCTTCGCCTTCACTCCTTATTATTTCTCTGTTTAGTTTTGATTTACGCAACCAGTAGCAAAAAGAACAAATACTGAAATACATATATTTAAATTATTATCGATATAAACTATTTTTTACCTGTGTTCACCAATCTAAACATTATACGCCATTGTACGTTGTAGTGTAATTATTTTTATTATTATTGAATTTCTATAACGCCCTTTACCCGGAGGTGTCAGGGCAGTTCACAGAAAAGATCAACATAAAAATCACAATATATCTACGTAATCAAAATAAAAACAACCCAATAACAACAACAACCACCACCACCCCCAAAAAAGAGCCACATTTTAAAAGGGCATAGGATGTCAATCAAATCAACCTGGTTAAATCAGGTAAGACCTGGTTAAAAAGGAACATTTTTGCCTGGCACCTAAAGGTGCAAAATGAAGGTATTCATCCTCGCCTTTAACTCAGTCTGCAAGTTTAAATTAATATTACTTTATTTATTTCTTATAAGTTATATGTTAATATCAACCAAATTTGTAAGTCAATGCAGCGATGTTTGTATTTTTCTTTCTTTTGAAAGCATGTCGTCTTTGCTGCCCTCACCGCCACATGATAGGTAAATTATGTGTTGTAAGCAGTGTTCCGTTGACCTCAAAATGAGATTTCCACCACCAGCACTGTACTCATTGCCCGACCTATTTCATATCCTACCAATATACAGAATATCAAGTAACTCCACAGTCCCAGGGAGGACACTTGGGAGTGATTGTATCTAAGCCCCTTGATATCTTGCCCTGGGGAAGGGAGGGACTGTAGCTCAGTGGTAAAGCATTTGCTTTGCATGCAAAAGTTCTCTGGGTTCAATCCCCAGCTTCTTCAGATAAAACTGGGAATATCCCCTGCCTAAAATTCTGGAGAGTCAATGCCACTCATTGCAAATAATTCTGAGCAGGATGAACCAATGGTCAATATCCACTGAAAAAGCATGTAAGAATCCCTGAGATTCTGTAAATCTCCAGGGTGGGCCATCTAAATAAGCCCCCACCCTGGAAGGGAAATGTGTCATCGCAAATCCAATACCATATATTAATAGTGATATAATTTAGAGCTTATAGGTGCTAGGAACTAGATGGGAAATTGTCAACAGCCAATAAACTAACGATTTGGAAGCTTTAAAGCTCCGTGCAACTTGCTTTTTTTCCTGACAGCTTTGTAGCATTCACAGGAATACAGCTTAATAAATAAATAACTTCTGTCAATAGATTGTTCAATCTTTTAAAAATGATTTTTTGAAGCACCTTTTATGCAGTGCACATTTTAAAACTATTTCCATTAAAAAGACATGGGGCTGTCACTTGTAGCATGAGATGATTGACCTCATATAGATTTGCCTCTACACCTATTGATTACTCCCCCCCTTCGTTTTGACATTTCACAT
Source organism: Podarcis filfolensis (assembly GCF_964270895.1). Lineage (NCBI taxonomy): Eukaryota > Metazoa > Chordata > Lepidosauria > Squamata > Lacertidae > Podarcis > Podarcis filfolensis. The sequence goes on along the minus strand of NC_139607.1, from coordinate 65,051,554 downwards.
GAGTTAATTTAAGATTCATCACTTTGGAAATGTCAAGTTTAAGGGCTGCCTCTCATTGTTTGGAGAGAGTAATGTTTGAAATCGTTTACTTATCTTTTTAAAACAGTAGGCAGGATACATCCTTGCTGTACTGGCTCAGCGCTAAGTCAATAGATTGTTGTTTTCTTCCACAGAGTTTTCCAATATGTCATTTTTTTAAACAGGAAAGTTAATTGACTCAATTTTGGAGATATCAGTAACATCCCAAATAGATTTTCAGCATCTCAGCATATTCAATCAACTACACAACTTCTTGTAAGAAACCCTTTATCTTACATCACACTCTAGCAGAGACTGTGAGCAAGCCAGTGGGTGTTAAACACATCATTAAGTGTAGAAGTCAATGAGAGGTATAATGGATTTGAACTCTTATTTCCTCAGTTCAATTGAGAAGACGTTATTTTCTTGAGGTGAAAAAAAGTACTGTATGCATTTTTATTTTTATTTTTAATCCACTAGACAGAGTGCAAAATAAGTGATTTGCCTAAGGCCACTCAGTGAGCTTCATAGCTACATGGTCATTTGAATCTGGATTTCACATCTTCAAGATGGACACTTTAACCACTGACCCTGAAGCCTGATTTAAATTTAACAAGGCTGCATTGCAGGGGGATGGGGACTTCCATGTAGGTGTTTCATACCACAGCCATCTTATTTACAAGGTGTGTACGTACTACATGTATTACTTTATCTTTTACAACTGCCTTTTTCAGCCTGAGAGCCAGATCAACAACTGGCCACCCACCTGTCTATCTGCTAATCTCATTACGATGTCAGTTGACAACTCCAAAGAGGTTCACTAGCAGCACCAATCCTGCAGCCTCACTGGCCAAGGAACAATTGGAAGTGCACTTTAAGCTCCCATTTTTTTTCTTTGCAGTTGCAACTTTATTGCCCCACAACTGATATTGCATATGATGTTAAATATAGGTCAAGTGGGTGTGGCTTAAGGAACAGCCTTGCAGGCCAAATTAGGACCACCTGCCAAACCTAGGTCTGTGGGCCCGACCAGAGGTTCTGCACTACAGTTTTATAAGAAACACAAGGAAAATATGATTGAGAGGATAAGGAACAAAATTGCCCATTGTATTCAACAAAGATCCTGGAGAACACAGAGGCTGACTTCGGCTGGATCTATACACATAAAAAGAATCGCTACAGAAAAACACATTATAAAAGCTCTTAATGGAAAATTCCATTAGCAACAGATCACAGCTCTACAGCAGCATCTGGTGTCACATGTTTATAACAGAGTTATATGGATATAATTGATGAGTGTAGCTGAGTCCTTTGTCTCACTTTTGCAGAAATAGCCTGGGGTGTTAAAAGTGTTCCCTGTCTATCACCCATTGGTATACCAGAAAATACAACTATCACTTTGCACGAAACTTACTATTCACTTTGGGGTCACAGCAATGGTCCCCCTCACCACAATCATAATGGCAACTCTTAATTAATGATCCCTCCCACCCCATTCAAAAAAAAAAAAGATTGTTGCAGCATGTGTTGTTGAAGGTTGCTCGTAACACTTCCAGGGCACAATGTCACTGGCCATCTTTAAAAGAATCAGTGAAGATTTGATTATTAGTTTCAATGTCAAAGTACCAATGTGAGAGACAAACTTGTACCTGTGTATGACCTGTGGGATATGTTTACCAAGACTGTCCCATAATGCTTTATGGCATATGATAATGTTAAAATGGATGGATCATTAATTTCCCATTCAGATGAGAATATACAGAGAGGCACCTTATTGCATCCAAAGCCCACACAATCCCAGGTCTGTTGTAATTCCCAAATATTATGAGCAGCTTCATGTAGAGTGCATTATAATAGTCTAACATGTGACAAGTGCATGGAATGCACTGAGGCAAGGTCTATTTTTTCTCTTTTTTTAGATAATGTTGTAATTGGCATGCTAAATAATTTAATAAAATTTAGATTAGGCCAACCATTTTTTCCCAATGATTAAAAAAAAAAGTACTTGTTCCAGAGAAGTAGCCATGTCTGCTGCAGTAAAACAACAAGCATCTTGTGGCACCTTAAATACTAAGAGATTTATTATGACATGAGATTTCATGGATTAGAGCCTACTTCATGCAGTTGACAAAGTGGGCTCAAGTCCATAAAAGCTTTTGCCACAATACAGTTGTTCTATTAATGGGTTCTATTAATCATAGAGGACTTGGGCAGTGATAATGTCATTCTTTTACTAAATGGGCCTTTTGTGAAAGTCATCTAACTACACTGTACAGTATGTTTTGACTTCCAAGGCAAGCTAGCAGGCAGGTTTCTGAGTACATTATTTATTTCCATAAGTTGTAGGTGCATTTAATACTGAAAATTGCCTGTACAAAGTGAGGACCTCAGGATAATATGAAAGGTGTTCAGCAACTGATGGGAATAAAGTAACCATTCTTTACCTCTGTTGATAATCCTTTGGCCATATGAATGTTTGACCACATTTTAAATTCTAAACGTTATAGAAAACCATATACAGCTCATAAATCATCATTAATCATGGCACAACTTCAGCAGCCCAGGTTCTCCTCAGAGTCTAATCAATGTTCTTCTTGGAGCTTGATGAGAAGAATCTCCTCAAGTAGACAACATGTATGTCACTTTCTTCCTACCCACTTCTTGCCACTATACAAGAATACCAAAACACTATTTTTAGAGAGATTACTTATTCTTTGCTTTTTATTCAATTGCTATTCAGGACATCAGGCATTCCTGTTTCAGAAGTATGATTCTTAAATGTTGATGTATAATTAATAGTACTGTAGCTTTGAACATCCATCTGAGCTTTTTTTTTTTTTTAATTGACAGGGCTAAAAATAAACTATTTTTCAGTGACTGATCATGTTCAGTTCCCTACCTTACATATCACAAACACAAGTATAAACTGCTCCCCCCAATCCCTGCTCCTGCTTTTTCTGCAAACTAAAACTTCAGCCTTCATTCATCTCACGGGACCAGAGCATTATGAATTCCATTGAAAAGTCCCCTTCTGTCATAGCCACCATCCAGAAATCTGAATGGGAACATATAGGGAAGATTAGAATCCAAAGACCAAGTAGGCTCTTATGGGGAGAGGCAGTACACAAGGTATGGAGATCCTAAACCATATAATTTAGATTTTCGACAGTGCTGCTTATTTCATTGCACGTAGAATCATAGTAGAGTTGGAAGGGAGCACGGGGATCATCTAGTCCAACTCCCAGCAATGCATGTGGGGTTTGAATCCACGACTCTGAGATTAAGAGTCTCCTGTTCTAACAACTGAGCTATGTATTTGATCCTATTGCAATCCTTAAATGTGCCATGTTAACTGAAGCAATGGTAGCAAGCTGTCTCCCCGCCCCCCGCCCCCCCAAAAAATATGTGTGTGTGTTTGTGCATTTCAATGCAATTTAGCAAATTTTTTATGCACTTGGTTTCAGGACTACGAATGAAGGATATAATATAACAGGCTGTTTTCTGGTCTGGTTTCTTGAATGCTTTGTTACAAATGTTTGGTGTAACCTTGATCCAATGACTAGATTTCTGTCTATGTCTGAGCCCAGTTAAGTATGAAATCTTTACCACACAAAGACTGGCATAGGTATAAATACTTTAAAGAGAGTATAAAGGAATTGGATACTGCAAAACTGGTAGACATGAAAATCTAAAACAAAAACAAAAAAACCCCTCTGCATAGATACACTGTATATTTATACATTATTATCCTATTAGATAAGTGGGAAAGCTTATAACCCTTTTGGCAACCAGTTCTCCTGTTAATATGATCTCAACCAGTGTTCATACAATTTGGCTAGCTAAAAGCTATTTAGAATGGCAATAGATTTCTTGTAAATTTAGGCAACCGGTTTTAATTGGGCCATGTTAACAGCAAGAAGAGAAAGACAGCCTCTGGGACAAAACTGAAAGATGAGATGTCAGTGAGAGAGCTTCATCCTGGCATACACCATAGTTTCTCCTCGAGGGTAGTAATTTGAAGTAATGAGTAGTCCTTGTTGAATGACCTTCTACATCTGTTGCACTGCCTATCCAATCTGTAACTCACTTTCCATCAATTGCACTTTTAGTACAATTAACTGTGCCATCAAAAGACCCTGAAAATGAACAGCACACTTTTTGCATATGTTCATAGCTGTTTAGCCCAGGATTGCGAGGTGGCAGAAGTCCATTTAAAACCTTCTGCTTGTGCCAAAGTGCAATTTGTTGATTGAAGAATGTGCATTGATATAGTTGGAAAAGGATGGCATAGCGTGCTTGGTATGCTACTGCAGTTCACAGAAAATGATTAGAGATTCGAAAGCATGCTTGAGTCAGCTTGCTGCTGGAGTGCCACCTGGACTATGCATGGCATTCAGAACTAAAAGCCCCTTCACCACCTTAGCATCATGTTAAAAATAAATCTGCTATTCTTCTGGCTACAAAGAGAGATGACTGCTTTGTTGACCCAAATCTTTTATTTATCCTTTTTACTTTTTTTTCATACCTGCGTTGCTACAGTCCAGACTTTTCATTTATAGTACTTTGTTTTTAATGCCACTTGTTACTTTTAATTTAAAAGAAACCAAAAATGCCTTGATGTTCCTTATCTAAAATTGTATATTCATTATTCATGACACAGCCTTGCAAAGGGAGTAAAAATTTGCTACCGATCTAAGCATATTCAGTATGAATCTAAAATCAAAGAACACTGAGCTTAATGTCATCCAGCAGCTTCAGAAAATCAACAGCAGGTTTTCCATTAATCACAGTAGGTTATCACGATAGCACATAAGGCAGCAATCCTATACACCTTTACCTGGAAGTAAACCTCATTGGAATTATTTCTGCGTAGATATGTATAGGGTTGCACTGCAAAAGTATGTGGAATTTTTTAGCCATTAAATTATTCTTTTTATGACAGTAACTGACAGATTATCACATGGCTGGTGGCACAGCCGCTAGTGTTGTCTCTGGCATATGCATCAGTGCTGGGGGCAGAGCTAGCAGAGTGTGTGATGTTGTGGTACATATGTGAGGTGCAGTGTTGTATACATTTGCTCTGTATACAGAACTGCAGCATGTGAAGTAATCTCAAGTGGACCCCCATAAATTATTGGATTGTCGAGTAATATTGGTAGATTGTTAGAAATTTGTTAGTTCCTCAATCCTAAATTTTGGAAACGAGTATCAAAACGGAACTCCTGCTCTAGAGGAGTGCATTCACAGGGTTCCGTGACAGCCTACTTTTTTCCCTCTTCTAATACCAGATTACTCTGGTCCACAAATCCTCACACTGATCTGTAGGGTGTGTGCACTCAGCAACTGCTTCCAAAGATTTCTCCATAGTTATCTGTGGAATATGTTATTTGTTCTAAATTGGGAGCCTGTGGAAACTTTTAAAGACGGATGTGTTTTGAGAAATAGTGACTTATCAGCTTGAGGCATTGATAGGAGTTTCATGGCCCCTTGTGCATGAGGAAAGCCTCTCCTCTTCCCAGAGGGGAGTGGTTGTGAGCAGGAATCGCTTCCCACGCTCACAGGGGGCGTGGCCAGGGCCCCTGCATCATTGGACTCCTGGGCCCGCATCATGCCCCCGGCCAGCCAATCTGGCGGGCCAGGGTGTGTGGTTTAGCCGGATTTAAATGGCCACGGGCCCATGAGCTCTCCCTTGCTTTTCCAGCTTCCACGGATCACCCTCCCTCCCTCCAAGTTTTGCTTCACCTATGGACTTCGGTTGGTCGCCTTGTTGTCCAAGGGGCCTGGTAGGAATTTTTTCCACTTGGCAGATTGGCACCAGCCACTTGGTTTTTTTCTACCTCGTAGCAAATCGTCACAGCTTTGTAAGGTTTGGCAGTTAGGTATTGGAAAATGCTTTGTGTGTTGGAGGGGAGGTTGTGGCCATCACCTACCCCTCCCCTTGAAGGGTATTCTGGCGGTTGTGGTTCCTGTCCAACGCCCAGGTGGTGGCTAGGGCCATGGCATGACCCTCCGGTGAATCTCGGGGAAAGCTTCCAGTTGATTCGCATTAACAAGAGTGGGCAGGAGTCAAGTATAGTCTGTTCAGATCCAGTGCCTAAGCCAATACCACTCACATTCTGTAACCAATAAAGTTGTGGCCCTTTTTAGCCCATTAACCTAAAATACTTGTCTTTGTGTGTCTTATTTTATCACCAAGTGGGGGCGGGGCCTCGACTCACAACCTCAGTTTTGTGGTGGCAAGTCTGACATTTTGCTACCTGAGGCAAAGAACAAGACGCTGTCCGCCCACTGCACACATGACCACACACACTTATTTCCACATTGGCAACTGAACATGGTCTTTCCTTGCACCTTGGAGGAGTCTGTTAACTTGAGGAGCATGGGACTGACATTTTTAATGTGTTGTTTTCAAAAAAGGAAATTATTTTTAATCATTATACTTGGATACATACGTCCGTTTTTTATATGTTTCTTTTTTGAACTGCTTATATATTGTTTCTATTTAGTGGTATATGTGATAGCTATATAAATAAATAGATAAATTTTTGGCATATCTTAAGAAAGCTTTATCAAATAGTATTAAGTGTTTGATGTCAGATTATTCTTTGCTGTTTTCCATTTATGAAACTATCTTATATAACTGCACTTCAGATTCTTGTATAACGCATTAAACCCAGACAGAGCTCTGACTCACTTTACATGTTTGTGGCCAGAAACATTTCAGAAAATAACCACACACACACACACACACAGAGAGAGAGAGAGAGAGAGAGAGAGAGAGAGAGACTTAGAAAGTTTGAAGTTTGAAGTTATCCCCTTCTAAACATCAAGTCAAACGTATAGGGGCATTCTAACCCCTCATAAGATAAAGGAGAATAGAGTGCACTAGCTCCATAAAATATAAAATACAGCTCTTGAGGTGTTTCAGAAGTTGTTCAGATAAGACATGCTTAATGATCTAGGGCATACTACATAATGTTGTATACCACATGTAAATCATGTTTTGGAAAAGAGCTAAGTTAAGTAAAAATGTGCAGTATGAAATCTTTTTAAAAGTAGTGGTAGTTAACAGATTTTAAAACCTGCTGTCCAAAATCCACAGGAGTTATTCACAATCTTCATCTTCTTAAAGATTTTTAAAGGAGGAAATTTAGTTTCATGTGAATAAATTATAGTTTACTTTGAAAATAACATAGATCTTGTCCATTTCTTATCACTGAGTGCTGTAGTAAATTGAAATCTGTTAAAAAATAGTAGTTATTTTCAAAAGCATGTTTTTATCCTAAGAATGTTTCTGAATAATGCTGAATTATGTGCTTCAGAACATGTGATGAATCAATAATTCATTATTTATTTGTTGCCTCAGTGAATAGTACAAGATTTATTAAGTTTATTTGTAGGAACACAATGACTCTTAGGCCATTTTTAAATCAGTGAAATGGTAGGAATTTTGTTGGTGATGGTACTTCAGGTGCCATTGGGTTCATTAAAAATAAGTCATCATAAAGCATACAGAACATAATTTAAAAACATAATGTTTCAACTATTCTGCAAATTTAGGAGTGCATTAATCTCTGAAGATGAATCTCTGCCGCATGCTTTGGGGTTTTTCATGGAACTATAATCAAAATTAAAATAAGGGAAAGAAATTTAAAAGACGAACTTCTAGCTACAAAAAGAGGATATTAAAATGTATTTTTAAAAGAATATAAAGTATATTATATACTTCAGTAAACTGTAATGGATCTAAGTAGTTTTTAAGATACTATTTGTAAGGATAAAGTTATTATTTATAAACATAAAATGATTGTGATGGGGCAGGAGTTATGCTTTCCTATCCAAAGCACTGCATACACAACTAGCACTGATTTTTTCCTTGTACAGTGGTGCCTCGCAAGACGAAAAGAATCCGTTCCGCGAGTCTCTTCATCTTGCGGTTTTTTCGTCTTGCGAAGCAAGCCCATTAGCGGCTTAGCGGCTTAGCGCTATTAGCGGCTTAGCGGGCTTAGCGGATCAGCTGATAAGCGGCTTAGCGGATCAGCTGTTAAGCGGCTTAGCGGCTTGGGAAAAAGGGGGGGAAGGGGAAAAAACCCGCAGGAACTCGCAAGACATTTTCGTCTTGCGAAGCAAGCCCATAGGAAATTCGTTTTGCGAAGCACTTCCAAAACGGAAAACCCTTTCGTCTAGCGGGTTTTCCGTCTTGCGGGGTACCACTGTACTGAAGTTGGTCAGAAGGGCAATATAATACATTAATTAGTGGTGTTTTAATCTCTGGTCACCTACAGCCACATCTATTTATTTGATTAATTAATTTAAAAGCATTTATAATTGGCCTAAGTATAAGCAGTATGCAAATTTTTTTATAAAAAAAATAGAGCTATGATCTTCTTGTGTGCTATTATTGAAGGACCACACATATCTGCTATTTGGGTCCCTGAAGCACAGATTCACACAAAGCGGCAAAACACTCTTGCAGGTTATTAACAGGATTTTTTATTTGAAGTGCATATGCAGAACAAAGGCACAGGGCGATCAGTACGCAACCTGTACACAGTAGTCAGGGTGCGCCCCTTTATATAGATTTGCAAAATAGAATACCACCTGATCTCTTGTAAGTCACCTGATTTCTGGGAAATCGAAACTTATAATAAGTTCCTATTACCATATAAGGTCTTGGTCTTCTCTCCCTCCTTCCTGCAACCTCCCTCATCCTGGTATTACAAGAAATCCTTGTTCCTTATCTCTATCTGCCCAAGCTAGACATTCCGAGAGGCCCATTTGCAATGTAACATTTAAGCATGTCCTTCAATAATAGAACAATTATATTGTAATATGCTCCTTCATTGTGTGTACTACTAAATGGTCAACTATGACACTTTGTACACTTCTTACGGGATCTCTGGATTCCTACAGTTAGGTTGTCATACCCTCCAACATTTCTCCAATGAAAATAGGGACGTTCCATTCCTTAATGATCGTTTTACTATTTACACCCCACACATCTTACTGGGTTACCCCGGCCACTCTGGGCAGCTTTCAACATGTATAAAAACATTTTCAAAATCAACATTAAAACAAACTGACCTCTACAGGATTGCCTCCAGACGGCTCAGGGGTTGGATAACTCTTCAACATTTCTCCAATGAAAATGGGGACATTCTAAGGAAAAGTGGAACAATTCAGGATCAAATCAGAAACCAGGGTGGGTCCTCTAAATCAGGGATGTCCCTGGAAAATAGGGACACTTGGAGGGTCTGGGTTCTGCACCAACACAAAGCATTTTTCATATGCTTCTGGAGCATAAGCTTGGGAAAGGTGTTCCTGGTTCGACCCTTAGAGAGGGAGGACTTTGGATAAGGCACTGAAGCTGAGCTGGTGCTCTCCTACACTGTGTTTTCCCAGACAGTGAAAGTAGCATCTCTAATAACTATTTTCATCTTAAAGCTTCATTTTACTAATAGGTTTATCTTTCCCTTTCTACCATCTTGTGTGTGTTTCTTAAACAAAGACTCTGTTTCTCCCTTCCCTATGATTTAGATGCATGCTGGTCATCTTTATAAAATGCCCTGGCTGCACAAGCAACATGCCGGTATATCCATATTATGTTTTTATATTTGTTGGAAGCCACTTGGAGCAGTTGGGGCAGCCCAGCCTGATAGGTGGGGCATAAATAATAAATTTATTATTACATTGTGATTATGAATGGCAGCATTGTTTCCTTTGTTTGGGTAAGGAGCTAATATTGAATGTTTCCTTCCCCATTCCAAAACAACACCAAGTAAGCCTGCCAAAATGCTTTACCAAAGGTCTTAAGACAGATTACATGAAATTTAAAAATGAAGTACTTAAAAATCACAGTAAATTCAACAAAACAGCAGGGCTCAAAAGCAGAGGTTAATGGAAAAACAGCACCTCTCCACCCCACCCAAAATCTGGGTAAAAAGGTGCAAATTGACTTGCCAATTAAAAGTATAAAATGTCAACACAAGCTGCACCTCCTATGGGAGCCTATTTTGCATCTTAGGAGATACAGTTCAACCAAATATATGAATGTTCTGTGCCATAGTGATAAGGGCCCAAGGAAAAAATGCTCATTAAAGAGTTAAAAAAGGAAAATGAATCAATCAAAAGTTAGGGCAGGCTACTACACTCCTTATCCAATGATTCAAGAGATAGTGTAGGTTGTGAAAATGACCTCTTGCCTGAAATAACAGTATACCTAAAATATTTCCTGCTTCGTCCCGGTGAGACCATTTCTAATCAAGCTTTATTATCTATTAGTCCCTATGCTTCTGTGCCAATTATGCTGTCAGCAAAACACTGAGCGTTTCCAAATATGCTGCAGCCACTGGTAACTGAAAGCCAGGCTCTGATGTGTTTGTTTTACATAGACTGTGTTTCCAGCCTCCAAGTGCTAACATCTGCTAAGTGTATTCATTAACCACTATTCCTTCACAGGTTTTTTTTTCCACATTGTAATCCATCTTGAGCATGGTTTGAACTATGGAAAGGCGGCATGTAAATAAAATTATGTGTGTAGAAAATCTGCAGTGCAAGTCTATGCTTCTACTCAGAAGTATGCTGCAGAGACTAGGACTAACTCCCATGTATGTGTGCATAGTGGGGAACCTCTGTGGGCCTCTTTCATTCAGCCACACCCTCTGTTCTTTGGCCTCACCCCTTACAGAAATTCATCTTTAAATAAAAAGCTTCCACTGGTGCTTAACTGCTGTGAGTGAATGATGGGGGAGAGGGTTGAAGAGGGTTAACCTTCCTTCCCCTGAAAATCACTCCCCATTAAGCTTTTGGTTAAGCTCCCAATTGCTAGATGCAAAGGCTTTAAAAAGCCTAACCTGTTGAGTTGACACACATTCAATGCAAATAGATCATATAACACCAGTTCTGTTGCAGGTACACTGGCTGCCTGCATATTTCTGAGCCCAAGTGCTGGCCTTGATGTATAAAGCTGTTTGTTATTTAGGATCCAATATCTTCTGGAACACCTCTCCTAATATGAACCTACCCAGACCATTAGATCTCAATATGAGGCCATGCTTCAGGTGTCTTCTCTGAGAATGGCTCAGAGGATGATAGCATGGGGTGGGGCTTTTGAGTTGCCCCCCCATCTGTGAAAACTCCTCAGTGATGTCTGTCAGGTGTCTTCACTGACATATATTTGCTGCCAAGTAAAAACTCAACTCTCCTCCACCCCCAAAGCTTTTGTTGCGCTACAGTGATGATGTTTTTGTTAGTATGCTGCCAAAGCTGTTATCAGTTGGGGGGCAGCGTTGCTCTGTATATTTTTCATGAACTGCATGGTGTTTTGTATGAATATGTCCAAATTATGTAATTATGTGTAATAATAAATTTATATAGCTGTGCATAAATAAAAGTCCCCTTACAACAAAATAATAAAAACACAATATGCAATAATAATTAAAAACAAACAAACAATGTCTAGAAACAGCTTCCTAGCATAGAGGTAACATGAAATAATTTACAGGCCAGATTTAAAATCCAGTTAAAAAGCCTACTATTTATTATTATTATTATTATTATTATTATTATTATTATTATTAAAATAAATGGACACCTTCATGATTTATCCTAGGATGAAATATGCATTCAATTAAATCCAGTAGTATGGATTCTTTGGCTTGTTGATCCAGAGATTTGTATATATTCACATGTAAGTGTCAGTGCTGGTTCAGCTGCAGGTCAGCATGGAGACTCAGAGACGAGCAGTAAAGTTAATTATTTATTCAAGAAAGCAGTATATAAGCAGAGAAACCTCCATGTAAGACTGGCCTCCAATAACACAGTTACCAGGACTGACTATTTGTGTTATATAATTCGGTATTTGAACAACTGGTATTAATAATTGTATTATAAATTGGTATTGTTATAATGAGGTTTTATTGGACTGTAATTGAAAACTAATCAAAATTATTTTTTTAAAAAGGACTGGTGACCTGTGCTTCCTACTTCTCCCTCAGTCTTCTCCCCAGCCTAATATCTCCCAAGCAGCCTTAAGCTGCACCTGGGAGGAACTATCTGTGCTCTTTGTTCTGCTGCTAGCAAGGCTCTTCAAGACCTTGGAGACGGGGCTTGCTACAGTAGGAGGCAAGCTCCATGGATCCTTCTGCCACCTCTGGCCCCTCCTTCCCAACTTCATGTCCAGAGTCTGAATTGCTTCCTGCCTCTGTTTCATCTCAGACTCCTCAAGTGTCTCAATTTAATTAGGACATCTTGAATTTACAGAAGCTCCCCAGCTTCTGATCCCAATCTGGGATGCCCCAGTTTTCCCGGATGCCGCTCTAGACTGTGCAGCATCTCCCGATGCGGCGAGGCCTGGAGTGACTTTCTGGAGGCCACTCTAGGCTGTGTGGCGTCTGGAGATGCAGTGTCTCATGAGCAGGAGGCTGAAGACCGCGAAGGTGAGAGGGGGGAAGAAGGGAGAGGGCAAGGAAGCAGGTCAGTGGCAGGGAGGGGGCGAACAACTGTTGTTTCTTCAGCATTCAACCATTCTACCACTTCTTCATCCTCTGACCTGTGCTCAGTGTCCCACCACCAACTCCCCTGGCTCTGAGCCTTCCTCCTCTGTGGCTTTCCTAACGGGCTCTCCAGCTGGCACCTTCCACAACTCCTCATCACCCAGCCCTGACAGTAAGGCCCATTCATTTCTCTGTGAAACGCAATTCCATTGAAATGAATAGAAAAACATTTCAGGCAGAGGAGTTCCATGCATGCACTGGAGCTTCTGTGCCTGGAACAGATTGTCAGCATGTGTATCACTGTGTTCCAGTATTTTGTGTCCCGTTGCTAAGAATATAATGGTTTTCTTTTTCTGTCTTTCTATTACTCTTCCTTGCAGACTTTATAAAAATAACAAATGAAATAAATAGTTTTGCAGCAGTGAATTGAAATAGCATTTTTCTCAAGTCTAGTCTGTGAATGACCTTAGACTCTATTTATTGCTATATATGAGATAACGTTATACTTACTGTCAAACTTCATAGCCATTGTAATCCAGTTATAGAAATAAAGGTTGAGGCATTTCTTATAAGAATAATAGTATTTTCTGGCAGCACTGAAAGTACACATTTCTGCTGAAAACCTCAATTGCAAAGTTAGAGTGCACAAAGTTGTGTAACACATTTTATAATTAACAGTGTTTGGTAATATTTATTTCTGCCAACAATTTACCTTTCTTCTTCACCTGACCATATGCTCTTACCAAGGAAACAAGTTGTCCCCCTGCCCTCCTGCCTCCTCTCTTTTCTGTGCAGTTTACTTATGTACCTTTCAGTTGTTATCATTGGTTTTGAGATGATCATCTGAAAATAGAAATAGGTCATTATTGTACCATGTGTAAGGTGCACAATCACTAGACTAGAAGAAGCACTTCTTATATTATATTTTCAGCCTGATTCCTATCAAATGTGGTGTTATTTTTTTGACCAATGGATATGTTAAAAATTATAGTGTTGGACCAGAAATAAAGTCTTTTAGTGTTACGGTTTAGAAAAAGGATCATAGAAGCCAGGAAATAAATAATCAGGAACTTCCTACCTGGGAATGAAGTCATTTTTTAAAACTTGGTGACTGGCTATAACATACAAAACATCAAGGATTTCAGTTTAACATTTTTCTTACTGCATGGTGACATAAAAAACCTGACTTGCCAAAACTATGGTAGAAAAATGACCATACCACTTTGGAATCTCTTCAGAAAACTCACTTTTGTCTCAAATCATCCTGCAATGATTACCAACGTATTACAGTACAGGATACATAACACTTGCTATAGAGATGCCATCAAAAATAACCTTCCTTGCTGTAAAGTCTGAAAATATGGTGTGACAACATAGTTTTTTGCATACTGTGTCTCTTTGCCCCAGCTCCACATTCCCGAATATAAAGAGTATAAAGACTTGCAACATGATAACCCAGATTTATAGGGTAGTGTTTTCAATCATTATTATGAAAATGGACTGAGGATTAGTTGCCACAGAAAAGCTGTATTTGATGGTATTGCCATGGTAAATCATGATTGGCTGACTCCACACTTGCTTTCCATAAGACTGAGTATCAACTTGGATGTCCTTTTTCTGGTGAACAGTGCATGTTTGATCTGCCATTGGATCCTGATTGTGGCTGGGTGATTCAGTTCATTTTTGCAAGGTTTCTGGTGCGTTGCATAGTTGGGTCTTTGTCTGCGGTGAATTCCACAAGTGATCTTTCCAGGAAAAAAACAGGCAAGAGAAAATGTTTTGTGTATGAAAAACAGTCCCTGATATTGACTTCATCAATTACCCCCATCCCTATAAGAGAACAACTGAAAAGGTCAGTATAAAAAAAAAATGCAGTTTCAAACCAAAACAGTCAGCGGTCTTCAAGTTCCTGTAAAGCAGGACTGAGGTCACATCAAGGACTGCAAACCTTCAGTGGCACTTCATAGAGAGAAAAATTTTGCTGCAGATGTGTATTCCTGGCATTGCCACGGTGGACATAGTTTTGCTCAATAAATAGGACAGAATGAAGGAAGTTTGATGGATCTAATAGTAAAGAAGCCCTAAGAGATATCAACATTTGAGGAATAGGAACAGTGAAAAGGTATGGGTGAAGTATCAGATGGGTCCAGGAGGGTTAGCTGTACTAGCTCATTGGACCAAAGGGGTCTAGAGTTGCTAAGTATTGCTTCTTTAAATATATTGTATTTTGCGATACAGATACATAGAAAGTTGCCTTATACTAAGTTAGACCATTGATCAATTCAACTCAGTGTTTTCTACACTGACTGACAACTTATCTTCTCTGACCTAGAGTAAGTGCCATGGAACAAAGTAGGTTTTACTTTTGAATAAGCATACATAGGCTGTGCTGTAAAATCATCCTGGATTTGATGGGTTCAGGTTTGGGGAGTGAACTGAGTATTTAGTGAAAGTTTTCAATTATGCTAAGAACAATCTGAGTCCTTTGTTTGCATGTCTATATATTTTAGCTGTATTGCTTGGGGAAATTCTTATAGCATCATGGAATGGATGGTGGATTTGGATTTATGTATAATGAAAAAGGAGAAAACATTGCAGGTTTTAAAAAAATTATTTAAAGGCACTCTGATAGACCTATAATTAAAAATATTTTAAGTGGCCTGTTGGCCATTTGTAGGGTGGAGCAAAGGAATTCAGTGTCGGAGTTTTGGGAGTTAGCTAGATTTTCTTGTACTGTGGGTGGGATTGGTGATGGCTGTGTGAATGTTAATTGGGTAGGATAGTTCTGTTTTCTGTGTGTGATGACCATGCGTGTCCAACCTGTATGTTGTAAAGGATCAGATATAGACACCATAGGTTTCTTTCCACTGTTTTTTCTACTTAAAAGACAGCTCTGAACTTCCCACCACTTGAGGCAGGCGGAGCAGGAAAAATCACTAACCATATCTCATTCCCCTCCTTGACAGAATAATTGGTTTGATGGATAAAGGGAATGCAGTGCATATAATGTGACTTTGGCAAGGCCTTTGACAATTCCAGATGGCATTCTCAAAAGTAATTGGAGAACTGTGTGTTGGCAGATGGCTATAGCAAGGTAACAAATTCCAGAGGGGTAGTCGTGTTAGTCTGTTGCAGCAAAAAAAACAAAGAGTCTTGTGGCGCCTTAAAGATTAATAGATTTATTGGGGCATAAGCAAGTGCCCACTTCATCAAGGGAACAAAGTAGCATCCTCACTTGACAGATATATAGAGAAACATACATACATACATCATACATACATACATACATACATACATACAGCAGCAAGCAAGCAAGCAAATAAAACTGCAAACAGGGGAGCTATTGGGTAGCCATGGGGGTGTGATGTTTCTGTGTAGATCCCAAATGGATGCAAAATAAGACAGAGTAATTAAATCACAACAACATATACAGTAAAATCATGCTAGATATGCTATGCTTATGCTAGTTCAGCACATGTAGAGGGAAAGAAATCAAGAGATACATTAAATCTGAATTGAATAGAGCCTTCCCTTGAAACCTTTTTGTTGAATAGTGGTGACTTGAGGTCAGTATCATTGTGTCCTAATTTCTTCCACTAATTTCTAAATGCTGGCATTTTTATTTTGGATACATGTCCTTTTATTCTTTTGCATAGACAATGAACTCTTTATTCTTTGCAAACAGCATAAAACACCTGTAAATTGTATTATGTAGTAACTTGTTGTAGGATAAGCATGGGAATAAGCTTGTGATTATGCTTTTAGGTCTGGTAATATTGTCTGAGTATATAGGAACACAGAGGTGCTGCTGGCTAGTAACTTTTAGATTTACAAGCTGCTGCTAAGCAAGGACAAAATAGCCAATATCAAGGTAGTAGAATACTGCACCCAATGAGTTCTCATTCACTGTTATTGTACAATCTCTAGCAACACCTGGTGCCTACACAAAGGTAGAATGTGGGGTAGGTCTATATTGTAACACATGCTCTGTCAACTATCTAGGTCCTAAGTTTTGTAGGATCTCGTATGAAAATACAGAATTCTTGAACTTGGCTCAGCAGCACGTAGGCAGTCTGTGCAATTGTTCTAGTATCTGTGTAATGTGCTTCCAGAAGGCTGCCCCACAGAGCAGATATGCCACAGGATTCTGTTCTGTACCAGCTGCAGCTTCCAGACCTGGGTCAGAAGTCTTAGGAAACTTTTTCACATCTCCTATAAGTCATGCTACTTTTTATATGCCCTTGGTCATATCGATAATGAGTATAAAGTATGAACAGATGATATTTACTTCAACATTTGACCAAGTTCCAAAAGGAATGGTGTCTATTAATTTAAATTGTGGTGATAAACTTTCTCTGGGCATTGAATACAGTAGTACAGAAACTTGTTGGATCACACGTCTGTTTCTGGAGTGAATCCCGTTTGAACAATTAACTTCTTAATGTGTTATTCTGCACTATCTTCTCCATGTTCCACCCAGTCTCTTGAAAACTCCAGTGTGATCTGCTGGCCATGTCCTTTGGACACCATCCCAAAGTTACCTCCTTGTGATAGTCTAAATATGTTGCATTGTCTTTAACCCATAGTTATCCTTTTCCTTTTCAGCACCCTCCTTGATAGGTATGGTCAGGAAGGACTGGGCTTCCCAAAACAGCATTGCCCTCTCATGGCAAGACCCTGATTTTCCTAATGGAGCCATTCTGGACTACGAGATCAAGTACTATGAGAAAGTAGGTCTTGACTTAAATGAAATAAAACCCTCAAAGCATCGTGTTTTTAACATTGACCCTTTTTTGTAGATCAACATATATAGCCTGCAGTTTTATAGACAGATTTCTTGTCACCTTGTTTGAATGAGCTAGAGCTCATTTATGTGGCTGCTTTGCCTACTGTTGTCCCAGTACCTTGTCAAACTGAATTTTGGACACAGTGAAGTGGCTGTAGACATATTTTGCCATCAGTTTGTGCTGCGGTTGGCTACTCAGGCACAGTGTAGCAGTTTGCTCATGTGTGATCTAAATGTTTGGTGAAATTTTCACATGAGTACTTCCATCGCAGACAAAAGGTCATTGAAAGAAGCGCTGGAAAAAGAAATAACAGCCTGCCAGGATCAAAGTACTAATATCATCAGAGCATTACTTTAATATGCATCTTTTTGCCTTAATAAGCATAATTAACATGACTTGTTTTTAATGCCTATTAATTCTGGACAATAGTAAACAAGTTAATGACATTTCAGAAGCTTGATGGTGATGGTTATGAACACTAATAAATATGTGTAACCTGCTTTCATAGTGTCTTTTTCTATGCAAACTGATAAGATGTAAGTTAGATGGTATGCTGTTGAGATAGTATATGCCAAACACCATGGTTGACATTCTGGTAAAGATAATAGCAGATTATTAATGTTTATGCTACCACATGTTAGTGCACAGAACAGGTTATTCCCTGATGATGAAATTAATTAGAAAAAACACCCCTTATGTGAATGGAGCTTGATGTACACTATCCCTGCACAGTTTTGTGTTATGACCTTTGTGCACAACCACAAATTGCAACTACACTTTACTAAACCAAGCATCCTTTGGGATAAGTCCATAGTACCCATTAAAAAAATGTTAATATTATGCCTGCAAGCAAATTATCATTTGCAGATTATATCCCAACAGAAAATAACAGTGAAAATGATTATCAGAATTGCTGATCTTTAGAAGTGCCCGATTGATATCCAATGCTATGTTAAAATGCTGACCTTTCTACAACAAAACCAGCCATGTAATGACTGCTTAGACCAGAACAGAACATGCTCTGAATATTTTCTTAAGGCAGATGCACACTGGAGGGTCATGAGGACCAAGTCTGGTATAATTCTCTTAGTTCTAACTAAGGCTGAATACTTTCGGTAGGGTTCCCCTCCCCCCATAGAAGTGGATCTCTTCCCTCCCCCATCCCACCAATGTCTCCAACAAACCAGTTTGGATATATTTGCATTGCTTCAAATTCCTGAAATAGCTATTTAACCAATAGGACTAAATTAATATTTGTGTACAGCAAGGGTAATGTTGCCCCTGTTATACACATTAATCTCTATGATAACTGTTTGCCTCCAGTTTAAGAGTGTTATTTTTATTATTTTTATTTTTCCCTTATGCAATGTTCCCTTTTTAGGAGAAAATGAAATTAGAATAAATATTAAAAACTTTCCTAAACATCACAAATATCTCTTCTAGTGTGTCTTTTAAAATAAAAAGAACAATGTTGTTCTTGGAGGAAAGAGGGGACATTGCAGGGCACGGGTTTCTATTCTAATCTATGTTAATGTAAGGAAATTCATGGAATGAAATTTACCTTCTCCACCCCACATTATTCAGGAGGGCCCCAATCCTCCATTGAGGCTTTTCGGGGGGGGGGGGCAAAGCTGTTGAGGAAAGTTCAGAAAACTTACCTTCCGTGAACTTCAAGTTAACTTCTCTTAGAATCCAAGCCATTTATCTTTTTGACTCAAAACCATCCTTGCCTCAAAATCATAGTGTGTAGACTATCTTCATTTTCTGCAGGCCTTACTAATGATTTTAAAGTGTCCTTTCTCCCTGCTCTTGTCAGAGCAGTTGAGTTAACAACCTATTATTATGTATTCCTTACTGAGCAGTTAATAGCTTTATAGTCTTTTGCAGGAATACACCTGCTGCTCATAAAAACATTTATGTTATAGTGGATATTTGACTCAGTTGATACATCTTGTGTTTGCAGTGACCTTGTACAAACAGTGCTCATCTTAATAACAGACCTGAGTGTAAAATATTTCGAAGTAAAATTGCCATGTATTTCATCATAGGCAGGGTGTGTGATGCCTGTTCAACCATATATCAAATTAGCAGTGGTACATTTATAATTGAGGAGATACTTTCATATAAATATATGATTTCACAACTGTATTTAAGTGGATTTGCTACACTTTAATACACCAAAGTCTGCCCCCACCCCCCATGTGTTGCTGTGTGGACATGCATGGGAGCATTTTATAGTAATGAAAATAATTGGAAATTTCTACTATTCCCTGTTTTGATTATGTATGTGACAAAAAGCCTAGAAAAAATATAAATGGGGGTTTGGATACAAAAACCTGTGTGTGGAAGGAAACTGTGAGCTCTGTTCCGTGAACTGTTGGGTTATCCAGAGGGAGGCCTCTTGCCCTGCAGTGTCAGATTATTTCTATAAGAGACGTAGTAAATATGGGAGCTAAAAACAAGTGGGCTTTTGAAAGGTCCTAAGAGGCAAAGAGAGTTTTGCACAAAGAATTGCGCAAATGAAAGAACTTCTCTGGAATGGAAACATTTATTTTTCTATGTTAGAAGCAACCCTTCCACACACAAAAAGACATTTCCTCTCATGGAAATGCACCATTGGATCCAAGGCAGAAAAAAACAGCAGGCTTTGACACATTCAAGGAATATGTGAGGCCATCCTAACACCCCTCACCCCCCCCCAAAAAAAAATCAGTGTAGAATTTTACAGACTTCTACTGATCTCAGGGTAGTTAACAATTATCATGGTGTCACTCAAAAAAATTATATTAGGAATGTGAAGGTTAAAACTGTTACAGCTGTTACACTGGTGCAGGGACAGAAAGTGGCAGTGTCTCTCTTTCCCCCCAATCTTTCCCATTATATCTAAAGTAGGACCGAATGCATCTCACTCATTGTGAAATGTGTAACACCCAGATGCCTATAACTCTGACACATCTATCTGTGGGAGAGATATCCGAGTTCTGATTTCAAATGTAATGCAGGAAACAGCCAGGTCACTCACATTCCCTCCTATCCCTATAGCTCTGTGTAATGCTAAAGTTGCTACATGAATAGCACATACATCCCTTTATAATTTCCTAGTGACCAAATACCTTATGGTTTGGCTAGCTCTGTATTCCATAAACACATAACTGGCCTGCAGTGAAATAATTCAATAATAACCAAAGAGATCGCATGTAAGTTGAAGCAAGTGGACAAGACACTAAACTGCCTGTAATCAAAAATGTAAGCAGAAGCTTCCAGTCTTCTCCTTGCAGGCTACCAGGGGAGAGGTATGGGAGCAACAGAGCTCACACAGGTTTGTTCTTGTAATGCCAAATCATGGTTTAGCATTATATCGGAACTCATTAATTGAGCACTGTCAGAGAGATGGAAGGAAGGTGGATTTTTTGAGTGCTTGGCTATGGCTGCTGGGGCATGGATAATGGTACGTGCCCCTTGCTGAGTATGTGTATATACATACAGTGGCGTAGCGTGGGGGGTGCAGGGGGGGCCGGCCGCACCGGGCGCAACATCTGGGGGTTACGGTTAGGGGGCGCAAATCCACGGGTTAGGGGGCGCAAATCCACGGGTTAGGGGGCACAAATCCACGGGTTAGGGGGCACAAATTCAGTGGCGTAGCATGGGTTGTCAGCACCCGGGGCAAGGCAAGTAATTTGTGCCCCCTAACCCGTGGATTTGCGCCCCCTAACCTGTGGATTTGTGCCCCCTAACCCGTGGATTTGCGCCCCCTAACCCGTGGATTTGCGCCCCCTAACCGTAACCCCCAGATGTTGTGCCCGGTGCAGCCGGCCCCCCCTGCACCCCCCACGCTACGCCACTGCACAAATTACTTGCCTTGCCCCGGGTGCTGACAACCCACGCTACGCCACTGTATACATATGAATAAATACATCCCAGTAATCTTACTTATTGTTTTTGTGTTATAGAAGGCTGGATCATTCTATTCTGGTCCAGTATTTAGGAAAATTGGGCCACAACCATAAAGCTTTTCGCTTTGCAAACATCTAATTTTAAATTCTGCTTCTGTGAATGTGCTTTGGAAACTGAAGCTTTCCCCCCAATACCCCCCCCAACCTATTTAGTTCCATAATTTCCAGAACTACTACTTCTTGCCTATAGTTCTTCCTTCTCCCATGGTGGGGGGGGTGTATCCTAGCAAGAAAAGAATGTCAATTATAGTACAGCAGTTAACTTATTTGGTACCGTGAGCTGCACCCAAAATGTATCATGTTCATGCAGCAGAACTAATTTGCAGAACCTACTTGCATATGGTTATCATAATCTACATGCCTTTTTTTAATATGTGGATAGCAAACTAAAATAGACAGGCATTGTAGGTATTTCTTCTGTAATGTTCAGAAATTGTTAAGATACTTATTTAATACTATTACCCAGGTGTGAACATCCTCTTTTGGGGCAAGGTGCTCAAGAAGGTGAGCTTTGAGCATGCTTGGAGGAAACTGATTACTTGGATCCATTCCGTTCTGGCTTCAGGCCTGACCATGACAGTGAAACTGCCTTGTACAGGCTAGCTGGTGACATTTGTCAGGAGAAAGGAAGGAAGAGTGTGATCCTACTTAATATCCTTGATCTCTCAACAGCCTTTGACCACAGCATCCTTCTGGAGGCCCTGTGGGAGGTTGATGCCTGGGGCATTATGCTTCAGTGGTTCTGTTCTTATCTTGAGGGCTGTTTCCACAAAGTACTTATGGGAGGCTATGGTTTGGCACCATGGGAGCTGCCCTGTGGTGTCCCGCAGGGTTCCATCTTGTCCCCCATACTATTTAACACCTATATGAAGCCACTGGGAGCTGTCCTCAGGAGATTTGGCATCATCAATATGCAAGTGACACCTAGCTCTAGCTCTCTGTTTCATCTGACTCCAGAGAGGCAATTGAGATGCTACACTGGTGCTTGGAGGCAGTTATGGGCTGGATGTGTGCTAATAAATTGAAGCTGAATCCCCAAATGGCAGAGGTGTTGTGTGTCCGGAGTTTTCACATCCAGGAGGTGGGGAAATGGCCTGTTCTGGAAGAGATTGCATTCCCTTGGAAGGAGCAGGTTTGCAGCTTGGTATGCTCCTGGATTCAACACTATCACTAGAGGCTCATGTGGCCTCAGTGACTAGGAGTGCCTTTTTCAAGCTCTGGCTCATTCACCAGCTCCAGCCACTGTACTCCATGCTCTGGGAACTTCCAGATTTGATGATTCAATGTGCTCTAACTGGGGCTGCCCTTGAGGTATCTTAGAAACTTCAACTTCTCCAAAATGCAGCAGCCAGATTATCGGCTGTATTTCCTTTTAGAACTCAAACAGCCCCTGTTTTGAAACAGCTGCAGTGGCTACCAGTTGTTTTTTAAGCCCAGTCAAGGTGTTCATGTTAGTGTTTAAAGCCTTAAAGACGGTGCGTTTTTCTAGAAAAAGGGGTGCCGGAACTCACCATTAACACCTCCCTTGTTCTCTTAGAATGGCAATGGCGCCCACCTGGGAGCTGCCAGATCCCACCTGAGAGCTGCCGGAACTGAGTTCCAGTGAGTTCCCCCTGGGGAAAAAAAGCCGTGCCTAAAGATCACCTCCTTTCCCACAGACCCTCTCAAGTATTAAGATTAGCAGAGGGGGCCCACCCTCAGAGGCTCAGAAGGTGGTGGTCTTGAGAGGGTATTCTCTGTGGCAGCTTTATGGAATTCCCTCTCTACTGTACAATACCCTGACCTTTGCTACCGGGGATGTATATTTTAAATTCTCTCTGGGACCTTATACTTAAGGGTGGGTTATAAAATTATTATTATTATTATTATTACATTCCTTCCTTGTTTGCTTCCTATTCTTTTATTATCACATTTTCAAATGTACCTTTTCAGTTTCATAGTTTAGCGCCCAATCCCATCCCTGGCTGCACTGCAACAGTTATAGAGCAAACGTAGCATCCTATGTGAGGACAGCGGCGGAATTTGCTGGCACAAGATCATGCTAGCATTAGAAGGCCAGTTTCTCTATGGGACTGCTAATTGCTCTACCTTTCTTACAAGTCCCTTGCTGTCTTGAAAAGGCCCTTGCATGACACTCCTGTTGTACAAAAATATATACTGGAGCAGCAGTGCTGGATGAGAAGGACTGGTTTCCAGCACCAGAGCAAGGAGAAGAGAAAATTCCTGGCGCTGGTCCTGACACCCCAAGTCTGATCTTTTGCTCTGCTGCTGTTATGTAGGATTAGGCTCCTATAAACGTGTTTTCAGATGAAAGATGGCAAAATCTAAATACTTATACACACAACTACAGGCACTGCATTCCTGAATTCAATTATCATTTGACACGTGCATGCCTGCAACTGCAAAAAGCTGTCCTGTGTAAACAAGAGATCCATGAATACATTATAGCAGTTTATGCCTTTTACAGGCTACATTGCGAACTGACCCTTAAAATTCAGGAGATAGAAGCAACTGATGGACCATATCTGGCCACTTCTTTTTCACTTCAATGGAACCTACATACATAAAACAAAGATTCACATAACAAAGGAAATAATATTATTGGTCATGTAGCCTGCCTTTCTTCAGCCACATGTCTTAGATGGTTATCTTTATAGCTACTTTTTGTGGGTATTTTATTTATTTCAGGTATATTTAAATGTAACTGTTATGGCTCTTACAGCCTAAGATGAAAAAGTTCCTGCCATACCTCAAAATCGTTGAAGTCCTCAGACATTATCCCATATCGCTGAACTGTGGGATATTCAGTAAATCTGTGGTGCTAGATAATTTGATGTGGGAAATATTGTTAGTAATACCTTAAATGCAGAAGGGGTTAAAATACTAAAGTGCCATATAAATAAAGGTTTGTTCAATTAAGACAACTGGATTTAAATCCACTGAAGAAATATGAGTCCAAATTTATAAGATCCTAGAGATTATAGTGAGAATGAAGATGTAATCAATAATTGGGGTAGGTAAAGCATGTTGTTGAATGAGATTGTCACTATCTTCAGCATTGCTTTATATCCTTTTGTTCATTACAGTCCTCTGCCACATTGGGAATTGGGATTAACTGCATCACTTGTATTATTTTGGGCCAATTTCATAAACATACACAACACAGTATTTGACATATTGATTCTGAAGCTTTCATGTAGGAAAACAGGCATTACTGGAGCATTAAACGGCAGCTGGAAAATGTAGCAATCAATATTTGAGCCATTTCAGTATTTTCCAGCATACACTTTCCACCTTGACTAACCCTGATTACATTCTTATTTAAGGCATGAGCCTAAGCTTTCAGTGTTACTGAACCTTGTAACTTTAGATCTGCTTTGTATTTAGAGTCCATTTTTGAATCCATTTTTCCATGTCCCTTTAGAGATAATAAACATTAATAATTCTATGCCATGGTTATCAAATGTCTGCCATTTTGCTAGGTATGAGAACTGTCATGCGCTCCCCATCTCCACTCACCTCAAATTTGCTTCTTTCTTCATCCTGGCTACATACATAAAGTGATATTTAATCAGAACTCGGCTATTTAGCTCAACTATTTATTTGTATCCCACTACCTCTGCCCACTCCTCTTGTTGGCAGTTTTGCTGAAGGGCTAGGTGGAAACTGAATTTAAAACTTTAAAGGCCAAAATGTACGTTCAGTATTTAATCATTATTTCATGCTACAAAATTTGTTTTCCAGATTAGAGACAAATGTGAAAATAGAAAAGAAAAATGTGATAAAAGTATCCCAGTACACTTTGACAATATTTTCTGTGAAAAACTAGTGCAAGCAATTTAATTATTTTTATCAGTTACATTTTATACTGCCCTTCATCCAATGATTTACAGGGCAATTTACAATGAAAAAACACAAAAATGCATACCATAATAAGAAAGAAAAATAATTTTTAAAAACCGTCTCACACAGAGTTTAAAAGGCCATAGATTGTTTAATTAGCCAAAGGCATGAGAGAAGAGGAATGTTTTTGCCAAGTGTCTAAAGATATGTAATGAAGGTGGCAAGCAAGCGTTTCTAGGGAGAGCATTCCACAAGTGGAAGGTCATCATAGAAAAGGCCTGTTCTCATGTTGCCGCCCTCCGGTCCTCTCAAGGCAGAGGTACACAAAGAAGACCCTGAGATGATGATCGTAGGGTCCAGGTCAGTTCATATAGGGAGATGCAGTCCTTGAAGTATTGCAGTCCTAATTCCTTTAATGCATTATAGGTCAGAACCAGCACTTTGAATTGGGCCCAAAAACTAATTGGCAGCCAGTGCAGTCATGCGTTGGGTTGGGGACATTTTGGGACAGCCCCATGGTCATCCTGAGCCATCCCGGAAACAGTTGCCTTAGTATGGATGTTGAAGTCACCCAAAACCAGCAGTTTGCGAGTCCTCAACACTGCCTCTAAGACCAGCTCTGTCAACAGGAGACATCTGGGCAACAAGGCAGCAGAATCCCTAATCTGTCCCGGTTGCCAGGAACACAGAGACTAGATGCCCCCCTCAAGCTGAACAGAAAGCCTGGAGAGAGAGAGAGACAGAATTTCTGTAGACCACAGCAACTCCCCCTCCCCACCCCTCAAGTCTGCCCTGATGCTGCACCATGTACCCAGGTGGACACAACTGGGTGAGACCAATTCCACCCTGCTCACCTACCCAGGTCTCAGTGATACAGGCTAGATTGGCCTCCTCATCCAAAATCAGATCATGGATGAGGGAAGTCTTACTCAGAGCCAACACAGCATTCTACAACAGTAGCCACAGACATCAGGGCTGGCTGGCAGGACGACCACAAATCCCAAGATTGGAAGAAGGGCTGGCACATGGGACAGTCACTAATTGCCTGTGCCATGTGCTCCTTACCCAGCCTGCACTACTTCCCACACCATATCTCTCCCTCCCTTGAACGAGTGTGATTGCTGCCCCTACTCTCCTCCCAGACACATCTCCCTTCCTCATTAAAAACAAACAACAGAGTCTGATTTGTCTCTTTAGTTGTCTCATAATCTTAACACTTGTTGAGCAGGCAAAATTTAATTGCTTTTTAGGGAATATCATTTTATAATAATCTGTTTGGTGTTTGTACCCTTTGTACATTCTATTTATATGTACATATTTTATATTTTCCTTGTTCATTTTACATGTTGATTGCTATTTCAGAATGTAATAATGTGCTGGAGACTTCATTAAAAAATAAATAGCAACCTGAAGACACCCTATAGTACAGTTTTTCATGTTGTCTACCCTGTTTTGAATTATGAGCATCACAGATCATTTAATTTTTTTCTCTGGTGCTTCGTTTTCCCTGAGCACCACAACTTAATCATATTGAAATTGTTATGTTTAGTTTATGCTGTTGAGATAGTGGTCATGCACTATTCCTCCTGAGCAGGGTTAAAAACTTTGCTGTGCCATAAATCACTTCAGCGGCATTACATTATGAGTCTGGCCAATTCTAAGAGTTAGGCCAATTCTATATACGAGGTGCTGCTTCATGGTAAAGATGTGCTATCCAAAAGCTTCAGCTCTGCTATTAACAATAACATTCCTTAGTTCTTCTCCTTGCCCTCCGCCCCCACCCAACATGTCTCCCATGAACCTTATTTCTTTCAAGTTATCAGGAAGAAAGTGCCTTATGGTAACTTAATGCACCACATTTCTGAACATTGTTTTATCATATTACGGATTCATAAGGTGCCCTGTGGGTGCCAGTTATGTTATGTAGATATTTGTGGACAATTTTGTTCTAACCTGAATTATGGACCATATATTCTGATATCATACTGAAGGTACCCTAAAGGCGAGGAAGAAAAATATAAAAGATTGGAGCTGGCCTTGGATGAGTACCTAATACATAGGAACTGAACAAACTGCACATAATGCGATTTCATAGAATCATCATAGTCGCTAAATGCCTAGCCCTTTGACACTGGAAATCAGAGTGGTCCCCATGGTGTGTCCAGTACCTGTTGGTCAAGGAAGCATCTGACATGAGCAGATGGTATAGACAAAGCAAGAAAATGAGGATAAAATTCAAAGTAGTATGGAATAGTTCTTATAACTATATACCAACTGACACAGATAACAAGGAGGAATGAGGAATATAAACAGAATGTTTTGAGACACATAATGTCTGTGAGTATGTGTGTAGATAATTGATATTGTGTGTGTGTGTGTAACCTTCTGTTAATGCATTTTATTTATTTGAATGAATAAATTGAATTTTGGGATGATGCAGTGAGGGGGGTGTACCACAAATATGTTTTCAGTAGTTCATGCAAAAATTGTGGAACATCTCTTGAAAACTTTAAAATATAAATAACAAAAGGAGAGCAATGGCAGTCGCCTAGTGAACTAGAAATATGCTTCTTTCTCGTAATTAAGCATGTGAACTGTTTTGCCCCAACACAGAATCCCCCAGAGCCTTACAAGAGCATTTATTTAATATTTATTTACACTGTTTCTATACCACTTAATATATATAAAAAATCTCTAAGCAAGTACAGAAAACTAAAACAACAACAGACCTAAACAACAGCAAGTCTTACAAAAATGTTACTTTCACACAAAATTACTAATAAATATAAACCAATATCAATTCCTTCTCATCCTGAAATACCTTCACTCTCGGCCTGCCAGCTCTCATCCAGGATTCTACCCACCATCCCTGGCTCTCACCTAGGGCCCAAACAGATTCACAGCTCACAAAGGTCTCAGAAAGAGGGATGATTCTTGGAAACTGTTGATATCACCCGAGTCTTTCACTCTAGACTGGCTTTTTATGGGCAAGCCCAAGGTGGATAGAGCTTTCTCTGGCTGCCCACAGCTGTATCCCATTCAGCAGTCAGTTGCACTCTCCACATCCAGTTCCACGTACAGCAGGTTTGGAAAGTTTCCCAGGGGTCCAAAGAATGACACCCCTCCACTCACAGTTCTTTTAATAGCCTCTGACGCCTTCTCCTCTTTCTGCCAGCATGAAACTCAGAAGAAAATATGGCCACAATAAAAACAGAGTTGGATGCAGTTTGTAAATTGCAATTTTGTTGCATTGTGGCCTCTGGACAGAAAAGAGTTTCTGAAGAAAAACCTTTTATAAACACACACAAACACACACACAAACACACAAGCATCACCCAAAAAGTGCTCTGCCATCCCTTGTGTCAGTAGAGGATATGGGGTAGCTCTTAGGGAGAATTCAGACCTTGAATTTTCTTATACAGGTCAAGATGAAAGCACATGTACATGTGATCTTAACGTGTGTAATCTTAACATGTGAAGATTACACACACATTTATTTCACCATATATACATTAGGTTTCCAATACATATATACTGGGCAATGCACACTCATGCAAGAACTTTACGTTATAATGTACACAAATATATGTGTGCGTTCTCTTTTCCCCTACAGGCTTTTATATCTGGAAAAAGAAAACACTATGTGTGACATTACCCAGTAAGCAATTTCCTAAATAATTTGCCAAATCCAGATTAACAGCTGCTTTATTAGTGTGAGACATTTTGTGCTACTGCATTTACTAAAAGGACATTAAGAACTGATTTCCAAACCAGTGAGACAGTAGGATCCTGTTTCAGGTTTGCAAACATAAAAATAAAGAGTTAATTTTCATTTTCTTTTACCCACAGGTCTACCCACGGATAGCGCCTGCCTTTTGGCACTACCTGCGGGTAGAAGTGAGTAGCGGGCATTTGAATGCTCCCACATCTATACGTTATGCTTGATTAGTCCTTATTGAAATCTAATTTGTCCATTATTCAAATTATATAGCTGTCATTTTTGCTGCCATTTGCTTTGTATGTAGTTTTGTACTAATTTCATACTATTTTGTCTCCAGTCTAATTACTAACCCAATTCACAAGGACACAGTTCTCGCCATATGAAAGATAACACAACATTTCTTAAGATCTGTCTAAGTATAGGTTGCGCCATACATCGTGGAATAGCTGTCACCCCTTTCTGAACACACTTTGACATTCATAAGAATTTAGTTTTGAAAGATTGTTATTACGCAGCTTTCACAACTCAACTTGACATCGTTTTCCCCCCTTTTGTCCCTCAGGAGCAGGAGCAGCTCAGCTACTCCTCCACAAGGTCAAAGGCTCCAAGTGTTATCGTCACAGGCCTCAAACCGGCCACCAAGTACATATTTCATATCAGAGCCAGGACTGCAACAGGATACAGCGGCTATAGCCAGAAGTTTGAATTTGAAACTGGAGACGAAAGTAAGTCTTAATCAAAGACACAGAATTGTGGCATGTGTGACAGAAGTGGCAGACGTTTGACATGGCTAGGCACTGGGAATATTAGGTCTAAATTACATTATAAACACATTGGGAGATATACATAGATCGATCACTTGTAACGTAGCGTATTTTTCCGTGTATAAGATGACTCCATGTATAAGGCGACCCCTATTTTTTGAACCCGTTTAAGAAATCAATATGGTGCATTGTTTCAAAACAAAACGACCTCAGAATACTCTCCATCTTTCTGCAGTTTTTCTTCAGCTTTTACTTTTGAAGTTCCTAAGAGATTCACAATTGTTCTTTAGCTTGTCCTGAAATAAATGCCTGCAAAAGTTCATGCTTTTTGTAAGATTTTGATCTGAACTCTTATGAAAACTCATAGGGCACTGATACAGTGCCTATTGCTGCCATGACCTTTCCTTCCCCCACCCTATGGGTTCTGCAACTTACTTTGGAAAAAAAGCATGGGAAAGTTGGGGTGGCAGGCACCCCCAGGCCACAGCAGATTGTTATTTACTGCTGGGAAATGGGATTTGAACTACCAGTTGCAGAATCCCTAGCGGGAAACTGATGAACTTGTATACAGGGGTGTAGCTAGCTGCTCCAGCATCCAGAGTGGCAGGGGCAGGGCGAGCCACCCACGGAGGCGCCGCGGCGATCTGCGCACGGGGGCAATGCAGCTAGCTTCCTATGGAGTCTGCCTGGAGGATGCAAGCCCCACGCTGCCGTTCAGGCAGCGCGGGGCCCGAGCCACCATGTCACTCCCAGGAGAGATGTGTGGCTCAGGCGCACTGCAGGCCAGTGAAAAATGCCACCCCCCACAGATTGCCATTTTGTACAGGGATGACACCTGGGGTGGACCGCATCCCCCACACATACCCTTCCTACGCCCCAGCTTGTATATCAAGGAGGGATATAGACTGATGCCCACAAGTGCACCAGTATAGGTTTGAAATGCAATTCTTAGAACATCCTACAACCTCTCAGCATTTCACCTAAGAATTACGTAATGAAAACCAAGATGCGTGTGATGTTCTGGTGTTTTTGTATTTGTATATATATGTATATATACATGTAAGCAGAGTGATGTTTCCTAATGGTAAATATAATACTTTATTTAAGGTAATGCTAGAGGGGGAGAGGAGAGAGTAAGTTGCTGTGTTGTTGGTGAGTGATGATTGGCTGAGGGTTTGACTACGAGTGTGATACAGCTGAGTGACAGCTGCAGTTTGGGGAGAGTTGGAGTTGGGTGTTCAGGAGTATGGTGGGGATAAAATCATAAATCAGTTGTATTACACTACATGCCTCTTTCTTGGCTACATGAGAGGTGAGATGTTCAGTTTACGGTGATCTGTGGTGGTAGCATGAGTAAAAGGTGTATTTAGTAGAAAGACTCAGCTCATAGCTGTACATGATACATTTATGCAAGCCATAAACACAATCAAGGGAAGTAATTGAATGTAGAATTTTGGCCTGAAGTGACAATAGAAAGTTTTAGCTTTCATTTCATTGTAGTCATTAAGCTATGTTAGTAGAATCATAGAATAGAACAGCTAAAAAAACAGTGTATTTAAACTCTGGGCTTTGAAAACATTTGTGATGCAAATAGTTTTTGGTGAAGGGTTCCTAGCTCTTGTTACTGCCTCTGTAAGACATTCTGAGTTTTATTCCTGCTGCACTGCAAACTGAAATGGGAAATATTTAGAGTTACAGGAATGCAAGAGTTGCGTGTCGAGGTCCCCAGGTCCACCCCAATAACTCACACATCACACAGAATTTTTTGTTTAAGATTTTTTGCATAATTTTGGCCACAACTTTATTAAAATACAAATTTGTGAGTGGTTGCGTAGGCATTGGTTGCGACTATCTGCCCCCACCATGGGGGACAGACTGACATTCCGCACGATGCGAAAGTCAGAAAAGGGGAATACACTTGGGGGTAACGCGGAGCAGGGAACCTGCCCTCACCCCAAATGCAACCAGGAGCTCATTGCTATGGCCCGAGCCCCCTTGACAGAGTGGACAAGCAATAGTTAGCCCCCAATTCCTTTAACGGAATCCCTTGCAGCAGCAGCATTAGAGGGGCAGGCACAGCCAATCCATGCCCCTCAACCAACCAAACCATAAACCAATGCCTAACCGCGAACCTTACAAGTTGTGACGATTTGCTACGCAGTAGGCAAAAACCAAATGGCCCCAGCCAATCAGCCAGATGGACAAAATTCCTACCGGGCCCCTGCCCCAAGAGCAGACAACCCCATGACAGGCATAGCAAGGTCAAGCGAACAACCCTAATTCTAGGGAGGGGGCGGACGGGCAATCCGATGCACGGGCGAAAAGAGGAAGCCCTAGCCTCGTGCAAGGAGTTTTAGTATTTCTGGCTGTCAATCAATACAGTGGTGCCCCGCAAGATGAATGCCTCGCAAGGCGGAAAACCCGCTAGACGAAAGGGTTTTCCGTTTTGGAGGTGCTTCGCAAAACGAATTTCCTATGGGCTTGCTTCGCAAGCGAAAATGTCTTGCGAGTTCCTGCGGGGTTTTTTTCCTCCCCCCCTTTTTCCCAAGCCGCTAAGCCGCTTATCAGCTGATCCACTAAGCCGCTAAGCCGCTTAACAGCTGATCCGCTAAGCCGCTAAGCTGCTTAACAGCTGATCCGCTAAGCCGCTTATCAGCTGATCCGCTAAACCGCTTAACAGCTGATCTGCTAAGCCGCTAAGCTGCTTTTCAGCTGATCCGCTAAGCCGCTTATCAGCTGATCCGCTAAGCCCGCTAAGCCGCTAATAGCGCTAAGCCGCTAAGCCGCTAATGGGCTTGCTTCACAAGACGAAAAAACCGCAAGACGAAGAGACTCGTGGAACGGATTCTTTTCGTCTTGCGAGGCACCACTGTAAATGGCAACATTAACTTCTTCCCAACAACAAGGGAAGCCCCAATCACATCAGTGGCCAACGATCAATTAGCCCGCCCCCCAACTTTGGAGTGTCCTGGCGGCCCCCACCGCAACACGTGCTCTCCATAAAGGTGAACACGCTTTGTCTTGCTTCTTTAGATCAAGACCCATGTAGTCCAGCATTTTCTCTCCAGTGCTGACAATTGGAGGTCCCTAAGAACCTTATATGCTGCTATACATGAAGCCCAACCCTTCTATCTCCAGCATTTGAGCATCAGATTTCTGTGCAGGAAAATCATGTGTACTCCATCTATGTGCTATTCACTATAACTGATGCTGGGTTTCCAACAGATATAAGCATTCATTTATTAAGTACAGAGAGATAGCTTTATAGGATGTTTTGGGTCCCAAACGCACAAACCCGGAAGTGAGTGTTCTGGTTTGCGAACGTTCTTTGGAATCCGAATGCCCAACGGGACTTCTGCGGCTTCCAATTGGCTGCAGGAGCTTCCTGCAGCCAATCAGAAGCCGTGCTTTGGTTTTCAAATGTACTTCCGGAATGAATTCTGTTTGACTTCCAAGGTACGACTGTATCTCACTTGTAACATGCAATGATATGTATCTTGCAAAAGGTTTACCTGTCACGTACATCTCTGCATTGGCTTCTGATTCCCCAAACAAATCACCCTACATGATGATTTTAAATAGTTCCTGTGGTAAAAATGAACTTTCAGTGATCAATTAGCAGAGTCAGATTTGAATGTTTGGAAAGGTTTTCACATCATCATTAGTGTGCAATTGTGAATCACCCCAGCAACACTGGGCTAAAATAATTTAGTTGAGCATGTTTGAACTAATACTCAATAGTTCATATTGTTATGTACTGAAGTTCTCACCCTGGGCCAGCAGGGGGATACTGTAGATAGTTCAGGTCCACATATGGAAATAAGGGATCGAAAGTGACGTTCAGTGATTGGATAGTTACAGAAAGTTGTTACAGTTACGTTGTACTGGAGCTCTATATAAGCAGGCTGGCTGAACCCTTCAGTTCAGTTCTGTTCTGGCCTGTGAATAAACAAGAGCTGTTTGAAGAATCGTTGTGTCGTCTGATATGTTCACCCACAACTTAACACTGGCGACGGCTTGGTGCAGACTGATAACATTAAGCAATCCTATGCATGACTTCTCAGAAGTAAGTCGCACCGTGTTCAATAAAATATACTCCTAGATAAATGTGCTCACGATTTCAGCCAAAGGCTGAAATCCTATGCTCACTCATATAGAAGTAAGCCCTATTGACAGCGGACCTTACTTCAAAATTAACTTGCATAGCATTGTATTGTAATTCATTTACATCTCTGGTAAATGGCCCTTTGTTTTTCTTCCCCACACTAAAGAGAACCAGTAGGTCATAATATTTCTGCAAGATGGGAGAGATGTGAATACTTACTTTCTACATATAGATTAGTTTTTAAAGGATATAAGCATAAAGTTATATGATTTTTAAAATGTTACAATAATGTTAAATGAGGGATAGCTCAATTGGTAGATCATGAGACTCTTAATCTCAGGGTTGTGGGTTTGAGCCCCACTTTGGGTGAAAGATTCCTGCATTGCAGGGGGTTGGACTAGATGATCCTCATGGTCCCTTCCAACTCTACTATTGATTCTGTGAAATGTGCTGATTAACCCATGCTGAAAAGAACAGATATCAAAGTACAATATTTACTGTAAAGAAGTATGTTCCACTTAAAAAAAAAACAACCCCAACCCGGGGCAGGTCGCACAATGTAGTAAAAACCATAACATATTAATAAAATACAGATACCATAGCAATCGCTTAATCTGTACAAGAAGTCAAGAAGAAGAATAGGAATGGTTTTTTTTAAAAAAAAACAAATCTCAAACTGTTTTCTAAAATCTCATAAGCCCCTTAGTGAGTGACTTCTGTGATATTTTTCCTGGTTTGTTAGAAGGAATGCAATCTGTACTACTTCAATTATTTAAGATAAAATTAGATAAATACGAGAAGCACCCAGAAATTTTGGAAGGGTTATTATTGGTGATACATGAAGCAGAAAGAGGACTTGGCTGACGCTGCAGGAGTAATAGGAAAAGTTAATTAATCAAAGAGGATGTAGTTTTATATTACATGAGGACTCATAGATGTAGTAGTGCATAAAATATATTTTGAAATCGCCTCTAATCAGTAATAAGCTTACAGGGCTAACTAGGAAATAGCCCCTGATAAAATCTCATTTTACTAAACTAGTGAGATTAGGCCTGGACTGACTTTGTCAGCCCAGCCAAAATTCCAGAGGTTACAGGAGGGTGTGCGTGTCTGAAAACTCTCCTGGATATTGGGAGTGGGAGAGACACATTCCAGTGGGAGAATCAGACTTTCATGGTGAAGAATTAGATAGCTTAGAATGAAATTTTTTTTTTAAATGCTCCAGGCAGCTAGGCAGCATGATTCCCGCCACACATTTTCAAAGTGTGGCTGAAAGTGTTCCTGGGAATGATGCTACAAGATGATGTAGAGTCATTTCCAGGAGCACTGTGTGGCAGGGCAATGGTATTGGTGGCTTCACTCAGCCCTAAGTGAGATGTCCACCAAGTGATCAGAATAAGGTATGTGTGAAAATTGGCCATAAAGATGAGTTGTGGCTGAATGAATGGGCAAGGTTGCTTCCTGGTTGGATTTGGCAGATTCTTCTCCCCCACCTCCGTTCCATGAGACTCATGCTTCTAGCCTGGCCTCCCTAACTCCAACCTGCTATTCCATTGTATTTCATGATTAAGGCTTTTTCCAAAAACTGCCAGATTTTCAGATTTTCCAGTTCATTCATGCCTTTCCTCTCTCCTGCATTACCAGTTTCAACATTTGCATTGATAAATTCCTAGAAAAAAAGCAAACTTTATGTGATTATAGATGAGCTTGCATCAGTATTATTGCCAATGGACAAGAGCATATGTGTGCATCTGAAAAAACTGCACAAAAAGAATATTGATGTAATCATAATATCACGTCAAGATCATATCAAGCTTATTGTTTGTAATGTTTTATCAATACACACATTGGTAGCTCAAGAGGAAGGAAATTGTTTTAATCTGAATTGGGGGGGGGGGTTCACTGTTTATGTGAAATGCCCAACAGACTTAGCTGAATGAGCAGTATGCAAATGAAATAAATGAGTAAAATGAACTGAATGAATTGAAAGCCATAGTAAGCAGCACGTGCTCCGATTCCCCTAAATAGAAACTGTCCTTGTGAAAATGGGATTACAGAGAGTGGCACACAGAAAAATGAATTTTCCAGAATAATAATTTGGGATTTCTAACAGTATTCATGGCAGTCATGCAGGTCTGTCACTCATCTCTACATGCCTTCACTCATTCTTTGTTTCCTATAAACATGGCAGATTTTACCCTATTGCTCCATTGAGAGCTGTTTTGATTATTAGGCATGAAAACACATCTGAGATGAGAGTGGGGATTAGAGTTTTTACAAAAGTACTGATGAGTAACTAAAACTGTGTGTATATATACAGTTCCTGGAAGAGAAAGATTTGGGAGATTGAGGTTCTCTTCTAGATAAAAGGTACAGGTTCCCCAAACACAGTCAGTTACCTATGTCTTCTGTCCTCGCTAACAAAAGAATTCAGAGCAAGAAAGCAAAAACACAGATTTAGGATTTACAGCTCTCTCATTTGCTTGTAGATGTATGATGGAATGCGTCCATTAGATGATAGAAATGTATTCCTTTCTAGTCAAACCTTTCCTATATATTATTCTGTTCTCATAAATTTTTTCATCAGCCTTTACTCTGAAGACCATAGAAGCGGGTCACAAAGAGTCAAGTGTTTTAGAAATCCAAAATACCCATATCTCATGAGATAGACTATGGCAGCAATACCCATTATAATAACTGAAACGATGAGCAAAGAGATCAGCTGACTGAAGGGGCCAACATACATATTGTATTGATGTTCTTAGTATGTGTATAACACAACAAATCACCCATGAATAACAAGTTGGTTAAAGGGGATAAGGATCTGAAATCAATGAGGCGGTTCCCTCATTGCGAGAAGCAAAGCTACAGGGAACCAGGCAGAGGGCCTTCTCGGTAGTGGCGCCCGCCCTGTGGAACGCCCTTCCAGCAGATGTCAAAGCGATAAACAACTACCTGACATTCAGAAGACATCTTAAGGCAGCCCTGTTCAGGGAAGTTTTTAAAGTGTGATATTTTACTGTATTTTTGGTTTCTATGGAAGCTGCCCAGAGTGGCTGGGGAGGCCCAGCCAGATGGGCGGGGTATAAATAATAAATTATTATTATTATTATTAAATAATCAGTAGGAATGTGTGGGAAATGAAAACGAAGTTGACTGATCGGAAGCATATTTGAGAAGTCAGGAAAGGAAATATAATATTGCACATACTTTTTAGGTTTAATAACTTAGTAGTGGAGCAACCATTTGATGCATATGATCTTTTTGGTCCTGGAGGAGTTAGGTATAATAAACAATTCTCGGTCATTGAACATTATGTGGTCCTGGAAATTTTAGTCAACAACATATGGAGCACTAGATAGCTCCTGTACTTAAAAAAAAGCACAAACCTATAGAGTATCATCACACCATATAGGGATATGAAAACAGTTTGTGTTTACAAAAAACCTGGAACATAAACAATTGCTATGGAGACTTCATTGCTTGCCATGCCATCATTTTGATTCTTTGGAATCAAACAGACACCTTGCAAATTCTTTTCATGATTCTTCCTCATGTATTTCTCATTATATTTAAGATTGTCCATATATTCAGCAGGATTTTACAGTATATCTAAAATGAGAATTAAAGGTTACTTCATCAGAACCTCAGTACATGCTTTTAAAAAGCTCATTTTTCTTTCTGTTGTTTTTAATCCCTTTTGTATCTATCTAAAATGTTGACAGTTAATTCCTATCCATTAGAGCTCCAGTCCCTGCAGTTTGTACCTATATGTCTTACAGCTGCTCCCTTTTATCTGTCCAGCTGTCTTTCTGTCACTTTCCTATCTTTCACTCTGCTGGAGGGTCTGCTGGCTGATAGATGTCAAATTGCAATAACTAAAGCATGTAGCTTGCAGACAAAATTGAGCTGGTAATAGGGTGCCAGCTCACAGATGGCTGAATGCTCAACCTGCTAAAGAAAAATACTTGCACCCTTTAAATTAAGTTCAAGTCACCTTTTTTCATGCTGTACAGTAAAAATAGGAGACATCCACTCCTTGTGAAAAGGAAAAGAACTGCTGACTCCTGGCTGTGTGTGGACTGATTACATAGTAATTCAGTACTGGTCCTAGTGTATATTTTCTCACTGCTGGAGATGTACATGATTTTTCAGTCTAAGGTTCGATATGAAAGAGAAGCTAGTTATACCCATTGATGTTACTAAAATGAGGAAATGTTTAAAAGCCACGCTTGTGGCTTGTGTGTGAAGTTCTGGTCAGCTCACCGCAAAAATGCTATTGCTATTGAGTTGGAAAATGTTCAGAAAATGGAACCAGAGTGGAACAATTCCCCTGTGAAGAAAGGTTACATTTGGGGATTTCTAGTTTAAAGAAAATATGTGCAAGAGGAGACACGATAGAGGTGTATAAAATTGTGCATGTTGTGAAGAAGGTAGGGAGAGGAAAAGCTTTTCTCTCTGTCTCTTAACAGAGACAGAATTTGTGGACACCCAATTAAGATGAATGTTGGAAGACAGACAAAAGGAAGTACCTCCTTACACAGCACATAGTTATGCTATTGAACATTCTCCCACAAGAGGCAGTGATGGCTGTTATGTACTGAAGTTCTCACCCTGGGCCAGCAGGGGGATACTGTAGATAGTTATGCAAATAAGGGATCGAAAGTGACGTTCAGTGATTGGATAGTTTTAGAAAATTGTTACAGTTACATTGTACTGGAGCTCTATATAAGCAGGCTGACTGAACCCTTCAGTTCAGTTCTGTTCTGGCCTGTGAATAAGCAAGAGCTGTTTGAAGAATCGCTGTGTCGTCTGATATGTTCACCCACAACTTAACAATGGCCACCAACTTGGATGGCTTTAAATGAGAATTATTATTATTATTATTAATTTCATTTCTATACTGCTTTATATTTTTAAGAAAAAAATGTAGCGGTTTACAACCTACATCAAAACATCAAATAAAACAATTCAAAGCAAGCATAATTAACAGGAAGCTAAATTATTATCTTAAAGATTTCAAAATAAAACCTTACTAAAGGTAGTCAAATATGAAATGCACATTTAAAACAGCATCAGTAGCAAAAATATAATCGTTACCACAGTCATAGAACATATCAGCTGCTGTTGCTGCCATTCCTGCCAATGGTGGTTCATGGTGGGTGGTGGCTATAGAAGCCAGGCTCAATGACCTGGGTTTGCTCTAAGAGACAGCCAAGATAGTCTCTGGCTTCTTCAGCAGCCTAAGATTTTATAGCCAGAGTCAGTTGGGGCCCTGACCTTCCCTGCCAGGTGGAAAAGGCCTGCAAGACAGGAAGCAGGTCTTCCATGACATGCAGCCAAGAATTATGCTTCTAACTACCAGTTCCTGTTTGTGAGCTTCCCACAGGTTAGCAACTGTGAGAATGGGATGCTGAACTCGATGGGCCATTGGCCCAATCAGCAGGCTTTTATAAATATTTGTAAATAATGATTTTTTAAATGAAATAATGTTAACCTAGACAGAAAATGGAAACAATTCTGTTTATATTCCACTGTTTACATCATCGAGGAAAGAGTCTGTAGTAGGGTGCCTGCTTTGCATGCAGAAAGTTCCAGGTTCAATTCCCGGCATCTCCAAATAGAGCTGGGAGTATCCTGGAGAGGCACTACCAGTCACAGCAGACATTACTGAGCTATATGGGCCTATGGTCTGACTCACCGTAAGACAGCTTTCTATGTTCCTATCCCACAGTGAAATTCCCCTCTGTGCTAGCTCCTTTGTCCTTGGTGTGATTGTAGTTTAGGAATCAAACTGGTGACATTTGCATGTGTTATTTCAATTGGAAAAAAATAATTTCAGTTAAGCTCCTAATATACAGTGGTATCTCTGGATGCAAACGGGATCCATTCCGGAACCCAGTTCGCATCCTGAAGCAAATGCAACCCGCATCTGCATGCGCGTGTGTCAGGGGCTCAGGAGCAGGAGCACAGGGGAGAGAGGAAATGGAGAGCGAAGGGGAAGAATCCGAGGGCAGCGTAGGGGAGTATGACAGTGGCCCGAGAGATTCCATGAGCTTCTCCAGCGAATCAGAAGATTCCCAGAAGGGGGCGCCAATGGTCAGGGCAAGGGGGGTCCCAGGGGGGACGCACCAGAAACAAGGAGCCAGCGGGGAACCCCGAAGCAGCAGCGGGGGATCAGGGCCAGTTTCCCCACCAGAGCGTAGTGGGGGGGAAGAGTCACACGTGTCAGGGCCAGCGTCTCCTCCAGCGGTCTAAAGGTTGAGACGTGGAGCTGCACGCTGCGGCTCTGGAAGTGAAACTGAACTTCAATAAAGACTTTCGTATTTAACAACGAAGTGGCGTTGGTCCTTTGTGAGCTGGGACCTCGGGCAGCTCTGACAGCGCGGGTCGTGATTCGCCACTTCCGAGCATGCGCGTGATGTCATTTTTGAGCATCTGCACATGCACGAGCGGCAAAACCCAGAAGTAACGCGCTCCGTTACTTCCAGGTCACCATGGAGCGTAACCTGAAAACGCTCAACCTGAAGCACATTTAACCCGAGGTATGACTGTACTCCTAATGATCCAGACCCGTAGGCAGTTAGTTGCCTGATAGCTTATAAAGTTCATTTGTCCCTGCCTTGGAATCCAGTCTGGTTTAGCCTTTCAGTACTGTAAACTAGGCATCTGAAAAAAATAAATGTTCAGGAAGTACATTTCTACATAAGTCACACAATATTGCTTCCAATGCTACCATTCTATGAGCCTACGAATAATTTGCATTTAAGCTTACGCTTGCTTAGCAAAAATTGCAGCTTATGCTGTCACCCTGAATTCATGGTCACAAATGGCTTTTGAAGACACCCAAAGTAAGTTGGTCTATGTTGGTCTATGTGAGAACAAAAGTCAGTAGTTCCACTGGACACCTGAAGCTAATGGATTTGCATTTGTTTGGACTCGGATTTTGATTATCTTTTTTTGTATCCATTGACTTCCATAATCAAGTAAAACCTCTTCTTGTGCTGATCTTATCTATAGAGAGCTGAATCTTCTAGATGATGGCAATGTGCACTCCGCTGTTATTTCCCTTCCTTTTTATTGCTTCAGAACATCTTTTTGCTTTATTTAAAGCACCTATTGCTAGTTCAAAGATTGCGTTCGATATTTGAACTGCATTCCTAGGAAGTGTGTTATTACATGCATAGTTACTTGTGTGGCATCATATTTTCTTAGGTTGAATTTTTCCAAGCAATTGGGACACTAAGGAGCAGAACATGATGTGAAGTGTAAAATTGCTTCAGAATAGCTAGCTATTTGGTATTTGGGGGATTAGTTATTTAGCATTTCATAAAAAGCATCAGCTCCCCACTTATTCTGCAGTCACTTCACCACTTCACATGCTTGACTTGTCTGTGAATAGTTTATGACAAAAGACATGAAATGCACTATTGTCATTTGCTGTCATCACATACCAGGAAACTATTGCCAGGAATATAATTAC
Organism: Podarcis filfolensis; assembly: GCF_964270895.1. Lineage (NCBI taxonomy): Eukaryota > Metazoa > Chordata > Lepidosauria > Squamata > Lacertidae > Podarcis > Podarcis filfolensis. The sequence goes on along the minus strand of NC_139607.1, from coordinate 65,010,386 downwards.
AGTGTGCATTGCAAATTGGGCAGAATTACCACCGCTTTTATTTTCATTTTATTTTAAACTGATCTTGCTAAATTCAGAGGAAATTAAAAGCTACAGGCAGAATTCTTTAAAAATCGAGGGCAAAACTAGACACTATGCCATTCAATTAGTAATTGCATGAATGATTTGTTAAAAGCAAATTGCAGGCTTAGGAAGAAGTGGTCCAGATAGGAAACCTGGGGTCTTTAAGCCTTTGATACCTCCCCTCTGTGGGCCCAATTTTGTATTATGCCTCCTGTGACTCCTTTTTGCATTGTAAAAAAGGCTCCCCTTGGAGGAACTCAAGACATCTTACAATGAAAAAATGCACAGAATGCAATAAAGAAGAGAATCCTAAATGAGAAAAAAGATAAAATCTTGGAAAAAATAAAAGAAGGAGAGAAGAAATTAAGAGCTAAACCAAAGTCACAAGAGATTCTGAGAGAAATAAAGTTATATCAAGTACAATATATGAAAATGATAAACCAGGAAGTAGAATGGAAAATTGAACAGATGAGACAAAAGACATTTGAATCGGCTAATAAATGCGGGAAATTGCTAGCCTGGCAGATGAAAAAAAGACAAAAATTAAACACTATCACAAATTTGGATGTGGAAGGAAAGAACATACAGAATCCATTGGAGATTAGAAAGTGCTTCCAGAGATATTTTAAACAACTATATACACAAGGGCCACAGAAAGAGACTGACATAGACCAGTTTTTAAAAACAAATGGATTACAAAAAATCTCTCAAGAAAACAAGATAATGCTGAACCACAAAATTACAGAACAGGAGGTAGAAGGTGCCATTCAGAATATGCAGTTGGGTAAATCTCCAGGACCGGATGGCTTAACCTCAAAATACTATAGATCTTTGGAAGATTGGTTAATTCAGCCACTAAAGGAGGTTTGTAATGAAATTTTGGAGGGGAAAAAGGCGCCAGAGTCGTGGAAGGAAGCTTATATTACACTTATACCGAAAACTGAGTCTGAAAAGACACAACTTAAGAACTACCGCCCCATATCCCTGCTCAATGTGGATTACAAAAATTTTGCCGATATTTTGGCTAATAGATTAAAAAAGGTACTAGTTGAAGAGATACATAAGGACCAAGCTGGCTTTCTCCCAGGTAGACACTTGTCTGACAACACAAGGAATATAATTAACATTTTGGAGAAGTTGCAAGTGAACATTAATACCAAAGCAGTTTTAATTTTTATAGATGCGGAAAAAGCCTTTGACAATATTTCTTGGAATTTTATGAAGAAAAATCTTCAGGGAATGGGGGTGGGTCAAGGGTTTGAAAATGGTATAAGTGCAATTTACTCAGAACAAAAGGCTAAGTTAATAGTCAATAATGCGATGACAGAGGAATTTAAGATAGAGAAAGGGACACGACAAGGCTGCCCAATTTCCCCATTGCTTTTTATTTCAGTCCTGGAGGTTCTCCTAAATATGATCAGAAGGGACCGTCTGATTAAAGGTATTCAGGTCGGAGCCAAACAATACAAATTGAAAGCTTTTGCAGATGACCTAGTTTTGACGTTACAGGAGCCAGAATCTAGTACGAAAAGAGTATTAGAATTGATTCAAGAATTTGGTCATGTGGCAGGATTTAAGTTGAATAAGCTAAAAACCAAAGTTTTAGAGAAAAATTTTACACCAATTGAGAAGGAGAGGTTTCAGAAGGAGACAGGTTTAACATTAGTTAAGAAAGTAAAATACTTGGGGGTTAATATGACCGCTAAGAATTTAAATTTATGTAAAGATAATTATGAGAAATGTTGGACAGAAGTGAAAAAAGATTTGGAAATATGGTCAAATTTGAAGCTTTCCTTGTTGGGTCGAATTGCAGCTATAAAGATGAATGTATTGCCAAAAATGTTATTTCTGTTTCAGTCATTGCAAATTCTGGACAAGATGGACTGTTACAAGAAGTGGCAGGGCAAGAAGCCTAGAATAAAATTTAAAATATTAACTGACGCAAAGGAAAGAGGTGGATTTGCCCTGCCAGACTTTAAACTTTACTATGAATCAGCAGCATTCTGCTGGTTGAAAGACTGGCTGCTTCTTGAGAACACAGACATTTTGGATCTAGAAGGTTTCAACAATGTTTTTGGGTGGCATGCATATTTGTGGTACGACAAGGTTAAAGCACATAAAGCATTTAAAAACCATATTGTCAGGAAAGCATTATTTAATGTCTAGATAAGATACAAAGACTTATTGGAAAATAAAACCCCAAGGTGGTTGTCACCAATGGAAGCCAAGGCTCAGAAAAAGCTCAATATGGAGGCCAAATGGCCGAAATATTGGGAAATATTGGAACAAGATGGAGACAAATTGAAATTGCAGAGTTTTGAGAAATTAAAAGATAAAGTGCGAGATTGGTTGCATTATTATCAAATAACAGAGGCCTATAACTTGGATAAAAAAATTGGCTTCCAGGTGGAAAAATCAAAATTGGAAACAGAACTGTTAGATCCCAAAACTAAGATACTTTCAAGAATGTATAACTTGCTGTTAAAATGGAATACGCAGGATGAAACGGTTAAATCTGCTATGATTAAATGGGCACAAGACATTGGTCATAACATTATGTTTGCTGACTGGGAACAGTTGTGGACCACCGGTATGAAATTTAGAGCATGTAATGCCTTGAGAGAGAATATTATGAAAATGATATATAGGTGGTACATGACACCAGTCAAGCTTGCAAAAATATATCATCTGCCCGATAACAAATGTTGGAAATGTAAAGAGAATGAAGGTACATTCTTTCACCTTTGGTGGACGTGCCCAAAGATTAAGGCTTTCTGGGAGATGATCTATAATGAAATGAAAAAGGTATTTAAATATACCTTTCTGAAGAAGCCAGAGGCCTTTCTCCTGGGCATAGTCGGCCACTTGGTGCCAAAGAAGGATAGAACGTTCTTTATGTATGCAACAACAGCAGCAAGAATACTTATTGCAAAGTATTGGAAGACACAAGATCTACCCACCCTGGAAGAGTGGCAGATGAAAGTGATGGACTTTATGGAATTGGCGGAAATGACTGGCAGAATCCGAGACCTGGGAGAAGAGTTGGTGGAAGAAGATTGGAAGAAATTTAAAGATTATTTGCAAAAACATTGTAAAATTAATGAATGTTAAAATGATATTGGATTGGAAATAAGTGGTATTAGCAACAAAGTTAATAAGAATATGCAAAAATGAATTGATAATGGATGAAAATACAGATATAAAATGTTAAGATATAGAGTTAAGATAAATGAAAGAGGGTAAGGATTTGCTGATTTGATTATTTAAATGGGAATACAAGAAGGGGAGGTGTGAGGAGGTCAAAAAACAAGCAAATGAGTTTTAAGTTATGAAAAATGGAATTGTTTTTACTTTTTCTTATTTTTTTCTGTGCTTTTATATGTTGTATCTTTATTTTTCTTTTTTCTTTTATTATGTGTTCTTGTATTTATGTTTTTGTAAAACTTCAATAAATATTTCTTTAAAAAAAAGAAAGAAAAAAGAAAAAATGAAAACAAGGCAACAAGTAATATTAAGCAAAGTTACACACAAATCCATTACAAAACATAACTCCAGAGCCAAAACTGAGACCACAGAAAAACCTCCTTAGTGAAGAATTAATTAAACAATAATATAGTGTTTTCGGGGAGCAGAAAAACACTAATAAAGTGGAGGACAACTGAAAATACTGTGGTAAGGAGTTCCACATTCTGGTTGCCACAGCAGAAAACACCTGGTCCTCCAATTAACCTTGGATTCTACTATCATATTTTGATTGCCTTCATTAGCTTTGCCATTATCAATCGATGAAACATAGTGATTCAGATTGAGAGAATGCTGAATTTTGAAATGGATTACAGGAACAAATATCTGCATGAATAACAGGGCTCATTGGATCACTAGCTGTGATGCTCACAGGATTGTTATAAGGATGAATGCAGTTGCATGATGGGGTGGCACTGGACCCCCCATTGATGCTGCTTACTGGGAGGTAGAGGGGTGGGGTGGGATGCTTGACAAGGTCAGTGTGGTGCAAATACCCCACCATGCTATCTGCTAGTAATGTAGACCCAAATGCTGAATACGTGATAAATGATATGTAGATAATGTTTCAGTCCTAAAAAATGCTGCAGTTATATATAGCTATTACAATATTGCTTTCAGGAATTAGACAAGAAAACAAAATCCCATTACCTTTATCCTGCCCTCGGCATCATGCCACTGTCATTTTACTCCAAAAGCAAATGTTATTGTTCTGTTTTTGCTGAAACACCAACCAAATCATAGCAATTGCTGTTATTAACAACAGATGCATTTGGCTGGTAGAGTAATGTAATTTCTTCTAAATAAAACCATTATTCAGAGATTTACTCCTGTGCGTTTCTGTTTCAGCTTCAGATATGGCAGCAGAACAGGGGCAGATTCTTGTCATTGCCACAGCGGCTGTTGGAGGATTCACGCTCCTAGTCATCCTCACTCTGTTCTTCCTCATTACTGGAAGGTAATTAACATTGTCATCGTAACTCATTTTCATGCAGGGCAATATTTATTTGATATTTTGTTTTTTACATTTATACCCTGCCTTTTCAAGAAAAAAAATGTCCAAAGTGTATCTGTGTTTGACTAACAAGTCCCAGTGTTGTACCAATGCTGGGGAAACTGGGCTCCTTGGAAGGGCAGTTAGGTCTGATGGCCCCATTTGCATTTGACATTTAAAGCCATAGCATACTATTTTAAATAGCCATAGCTTCTCTCAGAGAATCCTGAGGACTGTGGGTTGCTAAGGTGCTGAGAGTGTTTAGGAGACTCACTCCTATTCCCTTCACAAAGCTACAATTTACAGAGTTACCCAGGAAGCGAGATTGACTGTTAAACCATTCTTAGAATTGTAACTCTGTGAGGGGAATAAGCTGTGTCCTCTGACAACTCTTAACCCTCTTAACACACTACAGTTCCCAGGATTCTCTGAGAGAAGCCATGACGGTTTAAAGTGGTATGATTCAGCTTTACTTGTATAGTGAAAAAGGGGCCTGAAGTGTAAACCACTCTTCACTGCTCTGTATCTCATTTCACCACCTTCACATAATCTGAAAATGTTTAGACTATTCCTTAGCCTGAGCGACAAAGGTATATGATGAGCAAAGGTGTCCTCTTGTGTTGGGTTTTATAGATGTAACATTTTTAGCCGTTTTGAATTTATGGTGGGGGAAACCATCTCCCCCTCCATTATTTCCAGTAAAATAAATAAATACATTTGGAGGGAAACTCGCCTCCTTATCAAAGCATGACTTATGACTTAGCACTTTGAAATGTTACCGCTTATTATTTTTATGAACGTCTTCAAAATATATAATGCCATACTGTCCAACTTTTCTCTGATGAAAATAGGGTCATCCTATTCCATAATAACAATTTTATTATTTATACCCTCCCCATCTGACTGGGTTGCCCCAGTCACTCTAGGCAATGGGTAGGCAAACTAAGGCCCAGGGGCCAGATCCAGCCCAATCACCTTCTAAATCCAGCCCACGGATGGTCCGGGAATCAGCATGTTTTTACATGAGTAGAATGTGTCCTTTTATTTAAAATGCATCTGTGGGTTATTTGTGGGGCAGGAGAATTCGTTCATTTCCCCCCCCCTTCAAAATATAGTCTGGCCCCCCACAAGGTCTGAGGGACAATGGACCAGCCCCCTGCTGAAAACATTTGCTGACCCTTTCTGTAGGCCAGGGGTAAAACACCAGGCAGGCCCCACAAATAACCCAGAGATGCATTTTAAATAAAAGGACACATGTAAAAACACGCTGATTCCCGGACTGTCCGTGGACTGAATTTAAAAGGTGATTGGGCCGTATCCGGCCCCCGGGCCTTAGTTTGCCTACCCATGCTCTAGGTAGTTTCCATCATATATAAAAACATAATAAAACATTAAACATTAAAAATCTTCCCTATATGTTCCCTTCCAATGTCTTCTAAAAGTTGTATACAGTGGTACGTTGGTTTTCGAACATTTCCATTGATGAACATTTCAGAACTCAAACGCCGTAAACCCAGAAGTAAATGCTTTGGTTTTTGAACGCACCTTGGAAGTCGAACCAGAAATGCAGCTTCCATATTGAGTTTTCCGTATTGAGATTTCCATTTTGAGGCTTCTTTTTTGAGTTTTCAGTTTTCGAACGTTTCGGAACTCAAACTGTCTTCCAGAAAGGATTACATTAGAAAACTGAGGTACCACTGTAGTTACATATCTCCTTGGCTCGGGGGTCACATAACTCCATACCCTCTGATGAAAACAAGGACGTCCAAGGAAAAGCGGGATCAAATCAGAAACTGGGACAGCTTATGTAAATCCAGGACTGTCCATGGAAAATCGGGACACTTGGAGGGTCTGTAATGCCTTAGCTTTATTCAAATAATCATAGACATGCCTCCACTGCAAGAGATGAATCTGCAACCTATTGTACTCTAAGGTACCCAAATTTATCTTATTTTTTCCAGCTACAGTGATAGGAAAAGATTAAATGAAAGTTGAGCATTGAAACGATCAACATTGTAGGAAACAAAGTTTTCTGCTGTTAGATATCTGCTCTTAGAAACAGTGTTTTTATCAAGCAGAAGCAGAATAAACTTGAAATTTTAGTAAATAAAAAACATTGCACAGTAGACCTGCTGGTATAATGGAAATTCACTTTCCTCTTCTCTTCCTCACCCTGTACCAATCTGCTCTGGGGCACATTTGGTGGGAGGTACACAGGGGGTTGCAGGTGGGAAGAGAGGAAGATGAAATTCCATTGTGCAAGCAGAAGCCCGTTCCTCTTGCACACAGACAACATTGAATACAACTCCTATAATGTAACACATGAGTGGCAATAATTTTGGAAATTACTATATTATCCTTGCACATAGAGAGTCTGAAGTCCTGTTTAGTGATCACTTAATAAATTTTTAGCTTTTCTTGAAGTATCTAGCATTGTAATTGAAATGCTTAAGACTAACATAGGAACACCACAGGGATGCGTACTCAGTCCGCTCCTTTATATTCTCTACACGTACAATTGTGTCGCTGCTCACCCTAGTAATAGGGTTGTCAAATTTGCAGATGACACAACCGTGATTGGGCTCATCCCTGAAAGGGAGGGTGAAACGGACTATAGAGATGAGGTGGAGCGGCTGACAGAGTGGTGCAGAGCTAACAACTTGCTCATAAATACAAGGAAGACAAAGGAGCTTGTGGTGGACTTCAGGAGACAGAAGAGCAATATCCAGCCACTTTTGATTGATGGGGTCTGTGTGGAGAGGGTAACAACGTTCAGATTTTTGGGCATTGAATTACAAGAGGATCTGTCCTGGAGTGTCAACACAAGGGGGCTTGTGAAGAAGGCGCAGCAGAGACTGTACTTTTTGAGAATTCTAAGGAAAAACCATCTTCCGCAGAAACTGCTGCTTGCCTTCTATCACTGTGCCATTGAGAGCGTGCTCACTTATGGCTTATGTGTGTGGTACGGAAGCTGTATTACCCAGGACAGGATGGGGTTGTGCAGAGTTGTTAAGGCAGCAGAGAGCATTGTTGGATGCCCACTTTCTACCTTAGAGCAGATTTATGCCACAAGGTGCCATAGGAAGGCACTGGACATAGTAAAAGATCCATCGCATCCTGGTCACTGTCTCTTCGAGCTCCTGCCATCGGGACGGAGATACAGGACGATGAAGACAAGAACGAGCCGTCTTAAGAACAGCTTCTTCTCCAGAGCGATCTCAGCCCTGAATGGGAAGCCTGGACTTTGAAAGTCATCTAATCTTCCTTGCTGTACTATACTGTATTGTTTTAATTAGTGTTTTAATGGAGCAGTCAAGTAATTTCGTTGTCCCTGAGAGGGGGCAATGACAATAAAGATATTATATTATTATTATTATTATTATTATTATTATTATATTGTAAGAATTACTGTACCACTTTCTGGTGAGCCCCATCATGTACAGATTTAATTCACATAACTAATTATGGTTCACTTTGCAGTTCAAATTATGGGTGTTAATATTTTTAAAAGGCAATTGTGACAAATTACATCACAAGATTGTCTGTAAATAGCTTTACTAACAGACATCAAATAAGACAGGATAAATGCAAACATTTCAAAGTCACAGACCTTTGAAATGATTTTGCTCAGCAAACAAATGACATTCTGAAGTGTGCTTCTCACTTTAGTGGAAAGAGAGAGTCATATTTTGATTTCTTCTTGTTTCATCACATTTATTAGCTAACATTAAGAACGTTGGAAACTATTCTTTTAATGTATCCCTGTTGAATTACATTCTTTCAATTACATAAGATATGGATTCATTTTCTGAAGTTACGTAAACATCAGGATAAAGAGACAGGGCAATTCAGAACAAATATTCAACATGTTATAGAATCTCAGGCAAATTTCAAAGTGGAAGATTGGGCTGGTATGCTACAGATGTGTTCTGATTCACCATTTAGAATTAGCAATTTGATGCAATGTTGAATCACAAGGCTGCTGATGAGTCTATTCATACTGAAGAGTCAGAAGGAAATAAGCACCTGCATCTGTGTTTGACTGAATGATTTACCTGCTAACAGCAAATCGGCATGCCAAGTTTTGAATGAATAAAAACCACAAAAATATTATGAGAGAATTAAAACTTAGGTTTGATCAGTATGAGATTTCTATATTGCTATGGGATTTTTCCGAGTTCAGTGAAGCTGTGCAACAAAGTGAAGCTCCTGTGATATGTGATGTTAGTGAATATTTTTGCTAGGGAAGGAATGAATCTCCCAGCAGCACAAGAATGTTCATAAAGCACCCAGATTGTCTGAAGAAAGTTAAAGCTCATTTTAGCAGGAAAAAGGAAAAAGGGGCGATGCTTGAATAGGTAAGGAAGGCTAAAAGAAGTAGAACTTTGATTGAGTGCAAGTCCTAGAACTCCAAAGGGACAGTTTGAGCCCAGCAGCAAAAATGGCTGTAAGAGGGGGAAACCCAAACCAAAAGACTGTGATGAAATGGACAAAATGGATGAGAAGTAGAGGAAGGGACTGGCTAATGAAAAAACATTGGTAATGAATTAATGATCATAGGGGAATAAGGAAAGGTGATTCTGGGAGCTATTGATGGCACAGGAATCAATGAAAAAATTGAAGAGGAGGAGTGAAATTAAGGAAAGAAGGCTCTAAGAAGAACACTACAATTTTTATTGTATGAAGCTGATCATAATTTTTTTGAAATGTGAGACACCCTGAGTGACTAGGAAATGGCTGGATATAAACTGAAGAACTGAATACAAATATTCCTATCCTAGGGGCAAGAGGAGTAGATGCCATTGGGCTCATATGACTTGCAGTAACCCAGTGGGATTTTTCCCATTTAGAACAGCAGGCCCATCAGAAACTGAGAAATACCTGGGTGGTAGAGCCAATCCTACCCCTGGAAGCTCCTGTTTTGGTAAAGGACAGATTTAGCCCCTTTTAGCTGTATTACAGCTTGCAGCCTAACCCATCCTTGGTTTCATTTCTTAGTCATGTGGAGCAGTGGCGTAGCGTGGGTTGTCAGCACCCGGGGCAAGTCAAGTAATTTGCACCCCCTAACCCATGGATTTGCGCCCCCTAACCCACGCTACGCCACTGATGTGGAGCGTCATCCCAGAGTGTGGTGGTTCCTAGTAACATTTTTTTTGCACAGATATTTTCACATAGATGAGGAAAGTTTGTGTTCCCGTTGTAGATACATTAAAAAAATACATCTTCATTCATACCCAAGCCCTCTTCAGGTGTCCAGTAACGATTATGTGTAGGGATTTCCAAGAATGTATTGACTTAAGTATAGGACCCCTGGACAGTTAAGTCCAATCAGAGGCGACTATTGGGTGCATCGCTCATCTCACTTCAGGCCGAGGGAGCTGGCGTTTGTCCACAGACAGCTTTCCACGTCATCTGGCCAGCATGACCAAACCTTTATTTTTTTAATGCATTGAGTAGCCCCTGTATAGCATGCATGCATGCATGAATGAATATAAGGCCCCTTCTACTGAGACAAGAACCCTGGTCCATCAAATCTCTTGTCGCTGTCAGTGGAGCTTTGTGCATTGTTGGATCATTTTCAGAGTAATACCAATCACACATTTTCTAGATGTGTTGCTGATCCATGTCTTGGTGCCTACAGGATGATTCCTGCTAGCACATTCTCAGAAGTACCTTCACGAGTTTGGTTTTCACAGGTACTAAATAAATGGAAAGGGCTTCAGTACAGTTATTTATTACTAAGCATGCCATTATTTTATTTGGTTGCTGTTTTTCTAGCTGCCCTCTACAATTAATATGGCTTTTGTAAGTTTAGTTCTTAAAAGAAAAACAATCAGCATGTAAATTCAATGTCATTCCTTCTGTGGTGTTTAAAAAAGTGAAATGGTGTTCATTTTCTTAAAGGTGCCAGTGGTATATAAAGGCAAAAATGAAGTCTGAAGAAAAACGAAGAGCTCATTTGCAAAATGGACATTGTAAGCAAAGCTATTGGTGATGTTTCATATTTAAATGAAGAATGATCATTGTATTTTTTATGTATTTTCACTTCTTATATCTGGCTGAAAGAGGTAGAAACATTCTATCCTTCCACGACTGATCATATACACACACCTCCTAAATTTACTTGTGGCTTAAGTGTACACTTAGAGCTCCACATAAAAAGGAGTACCTTCATGTTGAGGGAAACACCATGAACTCCACAAAAACTTTTCTTAACATTGAAGTGATTGGCTCCACCTAGAGATGGTAGAGAGATTCAGTTCAGCTCACATTTAAAGGCACATCTACCTAATTCACAAAACATAGCTACACTTTGAAATTTGCACTTCTCTGAATTTTGCAATTTTTGCTCTAGCTAAGTACCGTACTGTGTACAAAAATACATATACTAGTAAAGTATGCATAAAAAATATATTAGTGAAAATAACATACAAAAATGCTTTATATTAGGGAAATTTGTGTTGCAAAAGTGTCTATATTAGGCAAATTCACATACAGACAATTGTATATTATTATGAGAAATTGAAATTTATAGATCCATCCATCCCTAGTTTCACTCCTGCTCAGACGTGTTAATTATTACGACTAAATAATAAAAATAGTAATAGAATTTCAGCATAAGTTTTAAATAAACATTAAAATGGTCAAAGTAGAATATAACTATCAATATGCTAATTAAATAGATTTAAAATATGTATCTAAGGAAATATAAATTCTATTAAAAGGCATTTTTAAAAATAGAATTTGACTATGAGCTGTGTCAATTTATGACTGTGGAGCTGTGTGAACTTATGGCTATTGCATAAAATCTAGCTACATTTCTAGTGACATAAGGATTCCATTTGGACAAGAGGCAACTTAAATTAGGGTTGCCATATTTCAAAAAATGAAAATCCAGACACAAAAGTTGTTGAGTTTTTGTTTGTTTTTGTTTGCTTTTTTTAAAATCTCAACAACAACAAAACCGAAGCTTTTTAGCTATTTTTTTGTAAATTTGCCAAAAAATCAGCACTTCTAGGTTGTTTTCCCAGACATAGGCAACTGACTTCCGAAAATTCCACCAGGACACCATTTTCGACGGAAGAATCCTGGCAATTTCCAAGAAATTGCGGGCAGCCCTAACTTAAATAGAATTCCTCCGTTCTCCCTGGTAATTTCCGTACGAGCGGGGTTATGAGGGAAGTGTCTATGTATCTAAAATGTCAAATTAATAAATACATCAAACCCTCCACTTATAGATCAAAAGTGTACCACAAAGGGAGTCTTCCATTATATTTTTAAACTTACGTTATTCCAGGGTGCTTGTTTGGGGCTCTTTAAACTTCTTTAAACTTCAAAATAAATGCATTTCATCTGCGTTGAAAATGTTTTTGTTAATTTCCACCTGTTCTTCATTATGTGATTTTCTCTCAACTTTCTAACTTATGCCTGCCAGAAACCACATCACACTTATTTGCCAAAAATGAATGTTTATCCCTTTAGTTGTGATTTCATTCTCATTTCTAACATTTTCATAGTGAAATAATTTCCATAAAGGAAAAGCAGAAATGGGTCACAAAGGAGACAAGAATTTCGAATTCAGTGTCATTTGTTCCACATATTTAAAGCGTGTAATATCAATGTAGCCTGTACAAAAATTCAACATGAATCAATTTATCATTCTTCCTAACCACAAGCTCCGTGCTTCTGTGCTGTTCTCCCTAACAACAATAGAACAGTGAGATGGGACGGTTGAGAGGCAAGGTACAGCTAGTATACCTGGGGTAGGTAAGAATAAGAATGTTGCTTAAAAAAAAAAGAAATCTGAGGAGACAAAAGAAAAACACTCCCATCAAGGACTGCATGTACACAAAGCCCTCCTATAAACACCGTATAAATGTAATAAATAAATAAAATTAATCACAGAAAGGGGGACAGAGAGAGAAAAGACAAAAGCAACTTTGTGACCTGCTCACCATCCAACTCCTGGTGATTTGAGCTGAAGTGGCCTCTCCCCTCTAAACTGCCACTGCAGGACCACTTAAAAACCATCTTGCCAATCTGCCGTCATGCAGCCACTTTGAGGAAGTGAGAGAAGACAGAGCAACCTGTCAGATTACCTGATTGAAGAAAGCAGCATGAAAAGAGCAGGAGACAGCATATATTTAGCTGTCAATTAGACTGTGAAATGCATGGGAGGCGCCTGCTGCAAATAAAAGTTTTGAACTGCTGTATTTTTACTGTGCATCACTTCAGACACTTTTTAAGTGGAAAGGCAATTAATGCAGAATATAAATAACTGATAATAATAAATATGAGGAGGAAGCCAGCTCCTGAGGGGCTACCTTCTCGCCCTATCCCCCTTTAACAAAGAAGAAAAGGAACTATCTCAGAAAGCACTCGAAGGCATGCATACTGGGTGTGGGTGGGTGGTGTGGGTGGTGGTAATGAAGGGAGGTTTTGGAATGTACATAGTACTCTTATGTACTATAGCACTATATTTCTATATTTATTAAATTTATAGCTAGTCCTTCCTCCTAAAGGAGCCTAGGACGGCATATTGCTTAAGTTAACAACTGGCATATTGCTTAACTTACTAGGAAGGGAAGTTTAAACCACTTGCCTCAAGGGAGAATGGAATCTGAGCCCCCACCCAGTGGGTACAAGGTGGACAGAGACATTCTCCTGACTTTCCAGCAAATAAGTTGCTGTTGCTTGCTAGGCAGAAGAGAGGGGTGAAGAAAGTGGTGGAAAGGGCAGTGTGGTGCAAACACAGTGGCAGGACCGGCTTGATTGCCTCCACCTGTATGTTTGGACTAAACTGCCCTTCTTGCCCTTTCTTGCCCCTATAAGTAGCAGTTCAGCTGCCAGTAGGACATGTAAATCCCTGCCCCCTTCCCACTGTCTGCTTATGTACTTAATAACATCAAGTTTTATCCGTAAATACAGTAGTCACAGAACGTTTGAGTTAAAGTCCTTTTTTAGAAGAAGGTTCTGTTAAAATTAGTTAGTAACTAGTAAATGTTCTTAGATGTATATGATGGAAGCGGAATCTGGAATTAGATTTACCGTTATGATTATTAACTACTTCTTAATAGTCCCATTTGATTTGTGTGTGTGTTGCCTGAATTATTTCTGTCTAAAGCAAAAACACTATTTCTGGTTTTACAGTGCGATTCCCAGGAACTAAAACATACATTGATCCAGACACGTATGAAGACCCATCACTTGCTGTTCATGAGTTTGCTAAGGAGATAGATCCATCACGAATTCGTATTGAGAGAGTAATTGGGGCAGGTAAAAATTCATCACACTATTTTTTTTATAAATAAGATTTATATTTCATTTTTCTGCACTAAAAATGTATTTTTATTTGAATGGAAATTACTATTTGGAATAGAATTAATTCAAAATTCTATGCCTTAATTTCCTTATTTTATGGCCTTCTAGTAAGCAGCACAAGAATACTGCTACAATACAATTCTTCGAACAAAATTGTTGCGGTTTGTTATTAAGGCAAGTCAAGACCATGAAATATTAAAATTAGGCTGTGGGAGGGGGCAGTCCTCCCATAAATATGAGATTATTACTAGTTCTCTGGAAGGTTCTGCAGTCATCTATCCTTCCCCATAATCCCTCCTCTTCTTTCTGACGGGCAGGGCAGTTGTGGCTTATTTATGTACAAGTAAAAGTCAGAATTTCCACTTGTGGATGGAAGTGGCACAACAGATTTTTAGACAGGATTTGTGTTTATTTGTTTAGGAATACTAGAATGTCTTTCTTATTAGCACAGCTTACTTACTTAGCCAAACCTTTATTAGGCTTTACAACTGTTTTTTTTGTGTGAACGGCTATTCTTGAATGCAGTTTTCACCATCTGTACCATCAGCTCACAATTTATAATAACCCCAGCCACAACTGTGATGTATGTTGTCTTCTTCTATATTTACAAACACAGTCTTAAGTTGAAATTCTGTTAGTGCTTGAGTATCTACAAACAACTTATTTTTAGCAAAGGGAATTAATAATTACACTATAATAGAAAATGTCCACCAACAGAGGTGTTGTTTACCTCAGGAATTAATATAGTGGTGCTTTATAGCTGTATCAGCTAACTACATTGCTGATAATGTGAATCCTTCTGCTCCTTTTGGACTGTGAAGACTGATTAAAGAAGAGGTAGCAGCGATGAAAAAACTCATAAGAAAAAACAAATCTTCATGAGTCATTCTGAGAAATATCAGGATTATTTTCTATATGCTACTACCTGGTACAACAAAATTAGCAGTAGATAAGTGGTGGTTAAATATCACCAATGGCTATGAGTGAAATTAGATATATAATTTCCTTTTAGGGAAACGTTTTCTTGTGTTATTTCCTCTTTTTTGGGGGGGTGTAACCCATAACACTGAAAAAGGGATAAAAGAGGGCAAGATATGCATAAATGTGCATGTACTAATTTATACAAAGAGATACAAAATAATAAATTTAAATAAAAATACAGGACATTTCATCATAGTGCTCAGTCTGGTCTCCAGAAGCTGATGGGCAGTTTCAAGACGCTTGTTGTCCCTTTTAACGGTTCTTTGTTTTTACAGCAAACTTGGAGTGGGCAATTCTTAGGGGACTCCTTCAAACAGAGAACTGCCCTCTTAAAGTAGGACACATGACCACACTACTATTGTTATTTTTTTTTTCATTTCTCAGAGATGTCTGAATACACAGTTCCAAAAATGGACCTTCGAAGTTAGATAGTTATTTTATTCAGCTGTGTGGAACAGAATGCAGTTGTACTTTCTTGAATGTTTGTTTGATGTTTTCTTCTATGTGACTTGGTCTGTTTTCTCCATGTATTAACTCACTAATTAGGATTCTTTATTCCTGTGTAGATCCTATTTACAATTTGTAGGATTTTAAGCATTTTTTACATGCTTTGAGCACACATTGAAGTGAAAGGATTCTTTTGGAACTGTTCGTACGTATTCAGGCATTAAATTCTGAAACTGCTACAATGACATCTGTCTCAAAGGCTTAGATCTTAAACACATACACTGCTAACAATCTAACCAACTGCTTTTAACTTAAGGTGAATTTGGAGAAGTATGCAGTGGTCGCCTGAAAACACCTGGGAAAAGGGAGATTCCAGTGGCCATTAAAACTTTGAAAGGTGGATATGTGGACAGACAGAGAAGAGATTTTCTACGAGAAGCTAGTATAATGGGGCAGTTTGACCACCCAAATATTATCCGCCTTGAAGGAGTTGTTACAAAAAGTAAGTTGCTTAGGACATTTTTTTCATATTATAATTCTTGTCTTTTTTGCTGCACTTATCCCAATCCAGATGCGAGTTTCCACATACAGTTGTGCTACTTAATAGGGAAAAGCACGTACAAAGGGTATTTTGTCTAGTTACTACACTGGGACCACATTCACAATGATGAACAGCATATCTCTTGTTTGTGGCACTCTTTTTCAGTTGATTAAATATTTACCATATTTTTCCATGTATTGGACGAGGTTTTTTATTCAAAAATCATGTCAAAAAACTGGGGTCGTCCAATACACAGATAGTGGCATTGGGGGGGGGGGGGAGAAGCAGTGCGCCTCCAGCCAGCTCATTGGTGGGAGCACAGCTTCCCCTGATGCCGCAGCGAGCGGGGAGCGATCTGGGGGATGTTTCCTGCCCATAGCTGCATGGGGGGAGAGGCTCAACAATTTTGGGCATCTCCCCTCATTTTCCTAAAATTGAGTCCCCAAAAATAGGGGCGGTCTTATACATGGGGGCATCTTCTAGACGGAAAAGTACGGTATGTTGGTTCTGATTTGACCTATTCAAATTCTGTATCATCAGTAAAAATAAATTGTGCCCAGTGTATTGTTTTAAATATTCTCCATAAGATCTAAAAGGGAAGACAAACACAATAATCTGCATAATTTTATAGTATACAGTATTTGTGGACTATCATTTTAACTATTAATACTTCTGCCGCTTAACAAAAAGGTAACTAAAAATGACCAGGGGTAGAACAAATAATAGTGATCTTCATTGTAGGGGCAAATATTTCATATTCAGAGTTGCAGGTAAGTTCATGGGGTTTCTGAAGACTTATGGATGTGCAAAACAAATCAGGAATAAATGTTTTATTACACTATATATTGTGTAATTAAGCCAATTGCGTCAAATGGATGAGGGTCTGCTGTTTAAATAGAGAATGCTAAGCTTGGCAATAGTGCACAACAGGCAGACAATCAGCTTATTGTCTATTAGCTATGATACAAACTAATATGCACAGTAATTTTCAACATACTAAAAGTATATATCTGATTTTGCAGCATCCTTTCAACAAAACAAAACTTTTCATTCAAATAATGTGGAAGTTTCAGTATATGCCTGAATCTACCTTTCTGCAATTCCTGTTCTTTTTAAACAATTGACTTTTAGGAGACCTTTCCCAATGTTGAAACACAAAAGCAAACAGCAGTTTGGGCCATAAAACAAGCTATACATATGCGCAGTGCTTTTTTCGGGGGGGGTGCATACCCCTAAACATTTTGTGAATCTTTGTATTTTGTCCATTTACTGTATTTATTTTTCCCAATTTGAAGTATAAAATAGTGATTTTCTTGAGTCAAAATGAGAGTACCCCAAAACATTTTTTAAGAAGAAAAGCATGGCATATACGGATGGATCTTAAAGACCAGTTAGTTTGTTCATTCATTCTATTCTAGGAGTTATACAGTAGGAATCATGTTTTCAAGACAAAATTCTTGCTGCCACCACCTCATCAGATTTGATTCTTTGTCATGCTTCCTTATGTTCATAACTATTTTTAAAGTGTTCTTAAAGCTTCTGCAAACGGATGTGTTGACAGCATGAGAAAATTCCATCCTTGTGTTGTTGCAGTGTAATTAAGCTTTCTTATTTTTATTCTAAATCACAAGATAATAGCACTACTACTATAACACATGATAAGATGGCAAAAACACTCACAAAAGCATAAGCTAATGAGAGATAATATCTAATGGTATTAATAGTTGTGTAGGGGTACCACAGTATACTTCTTTTCCCTCTGACCCTTGTACATCCTGGTGCAACAACAATGTCTCAAGCACCAAGTACTCTGGTAAATGTGGTTTTTCCATTATACCTTGATTTCTTATTGTGGACATCAGGTATCCCAGGGCTCCAAGTATGCTCAGTAGAATCCTTCACATAGGGCCCTCAGCCATGTTGTTATGAGAGCACCTGACACCCAATTTGAGGACATGGGCATCTGGGGAAATTACAGTTAAATGAGAACCTTGATCCCAGGAACGTCTGTTGCAAAATTCAAGAACCTGTGAAGAAGAGATGAAACAACAGGGTACAAGTTTGGTATGCTGCAGTAATAGGGAGCGAAAAATATTGTGTGCTAGCTTTTGCTTTTTGTAAGTTAGCTAACCGTACAATATCTTTAAAAAAGGAACCTATATTGAACTTTTGGTTATAGGGAAATATAGTTAAATTGAACAGATTAATTCAGAGGCAGATAATTAATCAGTGAAAAACAGTTTAATAGGCTGGTGTAAAATGTAAAGCAGCTTCATTTTGAAAACTGCTTACACTAAAGTAGTTCAGTTTGAGTCTGTGAGAATACTGTAGATTGAGCAGTTTCTGAGTTGCAACACAGCATCCCTAGCAATGGGATAATTATCAGATAGAATCTGACACTGGACTTACTGAGACATACACCACTATAAGTGGTTAATGAATCACTTTCTGACAGTGAGAAACAGAGTTGGTCTGCAGTACTTAGGCAGAGACTTTCTCCTTATGTTAGCCATAAGTTATTAAGCTGTAACCATTGCCTGTATATAGTCCTTCAGTTAGTAGGAAATGCAATCCATCACAGTGTTTTTATCTGTTGACCTAAAAGGGGCGAAAAAACTCCACCAGATTACATGATTACAATACGTGTGAGAATTCCAGTTCGAAATTGCTGATGAATGAAACAGCACAAATAATTTTTGTGTTGCATAATATCAGGAAAACAAGCATTAGCACTCATGTACAACTCAAGTTACAGAGTATGGCTCAACTCCTTCGTTCCTGTGAGCAGAAAGTGGGGGGGGTGTTCAGTGTTCTCCTGCAGCCAGCCCCCTGTGCCATCTGTCATAGAGTGTTGACTGATGCTCTGGAATATTGCGAGAAGTCATACAGAGAAGTATAGTGGGAAGGAGGAATTAGTAAAAACATTCTTACCCCCTCTTCTGCCAGAAGGAACTTCCATTAGAACAGTTTATTGTTAATAGAAAAGCAACTTGGGATCCAAGACTGTGTGGTCTTCTAAATAAAGGATCCTATATCATCTTCCAGGAGCATTCTTTTAGATTTTAGTAATTATTATTCTTCAAAGAGGAACACCGTGGGTTGGATCCAGAACAGCTCTTCCTCCACTCACAGAAAGCAAGGGAAATATTTAAACTGGTTCCCCATGCAGCTCTGCACTGCTTCCTACACTACTCTAGAAAGCCCATCCCCGCAACCCCACAGAGCAGCTGTTCAGTGGGGCATAAGAAACTGCAGGGGGGGGGTTGCAATGAGCCAAAATTGCTTATTCTGCTTCTATGAACAGGAACACTCCTGCATGAAATAACATTTTTAAACATTACTGTGTTAGAATGTTCTTAATTCTCTTTTTAGAATCTTCTAACCATTTCTGGAATGCCTTTAAAAAAAAAATATGGATATGTTTGCCACCCATGCTCCTTTAGGAGGAAAAGTGGGATGTGAATTCAATAAATCAGCATCAGAATTATCCGTCACATTTATGTGGTTCCAGCCTCATATAATTTCTGATTTCCTATCTGCTTGCACTATGCTCACATAGGGCATATTTCAACCATTCTGTCTCACTGGAGAATTCTAACAGTCATCCTCCCATCTAACCCAGTTTGCTGTTTTATAATACTGAAATTCCAGATTCTGAAGTATTTCCATTTTCTTGAGGCAGATATGTGTAGTCAATGATTTCCAGAGTTCAGCTTTAAATTTGGAATTGCTTTGTTGCATGTTGTGGTCACCTTGGCTATTCCATTTACACAAAGTATATGTCCTGCAACGTGGATGACTACTACTCAATAAAAGAACAAAAGCAAGAATTCGCTCACACCATTTTTGCTTTAGAAACATTATTGATTTTGTAGGCTTCAGTTTAAAAAGACTCATTTGTTTATTTAAAATCCGTTGACTGATTTGCTTGTTGAGAGTAGACAGAGGAAACTTTTTTTGTTTGAGGTCAGTCTACTTTAGTGATTGCTTTCAACTTGCCTTTGGAAGTGTATCATCATGTGCCAATTTCTGATTTCACACTGAGCTTTTTTGGCCAAATCTAAAACTGCAATGGCTACCTTTCCAAAATGAATTTCCAAGAATGTGCATCTCGATCAGATGTTGACAAAGCCAGGATAAGAACTCCTGAGGCTCAGGCATTAATTTGACTACCAGACTGCATAAAATACTGAATTTGTGTCAGCATTGGAAAATCCTCACTCCGTAGATTCTTTGCAGCTGACTTTCTTTATGCTCCAAAAGGAGCTGGTAACTCATTAAAAGTCATTTGCAAAGTAATTGGCTCTTTAAGAGTAACTGTTCTCAAAATTAAAAGGGTTATTCAGACTTGGATCAGTTTATTCTTTTGAAAGATTTATATTCATTTTCATAAGAGGATAAATACCATTCTCCGTAAAGATTCAGATTTATGCACCCAGACATGATCTTTAGAATGAAAGTCAAGAAGTATATTACATTGCTGTTGTGTACACTCCAGTTCCACAAGCAGTGATAATTTCCAGGGGTTCCAGCATGTCTGTGTGGTGGTACACATTGGAACCATTTTGATTTGTATTTAATTTGCTATGAAAAACCTATGACTTTTCTTTCTCAGCCCAAGAGCATTAATATTTATTGTATAATACAAAATCACTGTTGAAAGTAAAGTGCAGATAGATGACTGACCTGGATCCCACTTATTTTATTTCTTCTGGATCTAGCCACCATTTTAATTTCTCACAATGTCTGTGGCCTAGCATTGCTCTGAGATAATTAAAGGGATAACTAAACCATTTGCCCCTTCATCTTCCAACACCTCCTCTTCCCAGTCTTCTCCCTCTTCTCACTCATTGTCCCACCACCACTTTCTGGACTTTTAGCCGTCTTCCCTAAGTGGCCCCCCAGTGGGTTCCTTCCACCACTACTTTGTGTCCAACCAGTCCATTACATCAGGGGTCTGGAAGAAGCAATGTGCTTCATATATAGATTGTGTGAATTCAACTTACCGTATTTACACAAATCTAATGTGCCATTGAATCTAATGCACACCCCAGTTTTCAAAACCTTGAAACCAAAAAAAGTATTTGCTGGTGAATATAAATGCACCATCAAATCTAATGCACACCCTCATTTTCACATCTGAATTTGGCCAAAAAAGGTGTGCATTATTTTTAAGTAAATACGGTCAGGGCCTTGTAGAGCCAGGCAGAGGCCCGGGCCAGGTAGATAATGTGCCCCCCCTTTATTTTTTATGCTGGGGATAACTGAAGTCTTATAAATAAGTAAGTATATAAATAATTTTCACAAAAGTTATGCTGACAAATAGTTTTATTTCAAGGCTTGAACCGTATCTGCATATAAAGACAAAATGGAAAATATAGATAAATATGCTGACCGAGGCCCCCTTTGGAATTGGATGCCCAGGCCAAGTGGCCCATATGCCCCCCCCCCAATCTGGGCCTGAATACAGTATATCAACTCAGCTCTGATTATGAGCACTTAGATTGGGATCTGAGGAGCCTGTACACTGATTGACAGAACCAAAAGTGAGAGCCAGTTGGTGACTGTGCCAACTTTTGGATTGTGGCTAACACTTAGAGGCGAATCTTACTATTTAAATGTTGGAAGTCATTTAAAGTTATTTCCAAGCCACAAGTAAAGATCATAACTTTTAAAAAAAAGTTTACATCAGTTACAACTGACATTAGGGTTAGGTGTAAAATAAGTTGGTCTGGGAACATGACAGCTTAACTTGTCTGTTAATTTGTCCATTGTGCTTTTGTCAAATACACAGTTTCAGTGTCAGTGGACTGTACAAATGCATCATTCATCAGAATATTTTCCCCCTGACATTAGCATTTTTAGAGTGGTTATAACAACTTGTAAATACTGCTTTTTCTGAAGCATTTGAACCTGTCAGGAACTGTAGCTGGCTGAAACACTGTTATAACATAAATGCAACACAAGCACATGGTCATAGTCTGAGATGCTTTGCTTCTGCACAATACAACTAAGCACTTATTCTGACAATACAGCTAAGCGCTTCTTTGCTTACCCAGCAGATCTTGGGGTTGTGCCATTTGCTGTTTGTAACAAATATAATTTTAATAAGATATAAGTTTTGTGCTGTTCTCAGCATCCTGCTAATTTCAGTGGGTTATATTGCATTTAGTAATAACTAGGGCAGCCAAAATGAACCTGTATAGTTGGAAACAATTTATACTTCCTAAAATCTTTATGATATCATATGTCTATGTTAAAACAATAAAACTATATTATAGCATGGGCAACACCAATTTGGGGCACTAGAACAGGGGGTGGGAACTGCATAGCTCAACAATGGGGCTGAAACTCAATCATATAGGCATTTAAGCGCTGGGTTTAGCCATTTAGGGAATTGGAAATGAGCAGCAGCAAGCCTCACACTTGTGATATCCCTGTTCCCCTTCCCCTGTGCATGAGAAGATTAGAAGCTTCTGCATTTTATTTGCTGCAAGAAGAAGTTTCGCAAATGTAGCAACGTATTGTTTCTGCAGAGCATAGTTTGTTCTGAAATGAGGGTCCCAAATTAAGATCAAATCTCCTGGAAGGAAACCATTAAAGCTCTCTCAACATAGAGCTGAGTAGTTAATTGAACTCTTTGACTTCAAATGCTTTCTCAAATTGCTCCACCATAACCATAGCTACCTGAAATGATCACAGGATGATCATTCGTCCAGGATATAACATTAAACAAGGTTTGGTTCTTTGTATGCACTTGTAAATCATTATAGCAAGAGTCTCTTGCAAAGCTGTATTTATCTTATGCCTTGGATCCTTGAGCTTATTTCTGTGCTTTCTCTGCTTAGGAAGCCTTTCTTGTCCAGAGTGCAGATATTAAGTTGACTCTGAGCTGACATTGCTGCATGGCCTCCTCACTCATCTACTAGTGATCTTATTTCTTATATAAAGCGTTTTTTGTTCCCATGGGAATCTGTTTTTCTAACACTGAGCATGTGGTAATAGTGTCCTTTTTGCCCACAAGACAAATGGATCTTCTGGGATCTTCTGTTGCCTGTCATTGGGGAAACACCAGGGGTGACATGGGAATAAACCCTTCCCCGATCCATGTTTTCCCTATTCCCTTGCAGCTTCTGTTAATAAAATCATAAAATTAAAAAATGGATTTCCCATGTCATTATTAGTTTGGCCCTGGATATTTTGCTATTCCTTCAGCTGCCTCTTGAGACCTGCTAATGATTTTCCTGCACACATGTTGAGGAATACAAATGTATTCCTGCTTAAATGTACAATCATATAGTACTTGATTTTCACTGTTTGATTCAGGTCCCGTGGGGCTGGCAGTGACCACAAACTGAGATTCTATAGATCAGGGGTGGGGAACCTATAGCTTATGGGCCTGAGTTCCAGTTTGGCCCATGAGGCCATTTCTCCATAATCATTCCCAGCTGTCCCACACCTTATGCCGTATGTGACATCAAATGTGTACAAGTAGAGACAAAGTTGCCAGTGCACAATCAGGAGCCTTAAAGTGCTCAACAGAGCATTGGCTAGGGAGACTTGCTGCCACCACTGATCAGCTGATTGCCCGTGAGAGCAAGTCCACTGGGAATGGCTCACCTCTTCCCAGAGCAAGGTTTGAAGTTATTACCTATCTGCTGACAGGCGGTGATCAAGCTTGCTGGATTAGCAGTGCTACCAAGTTCCCCATTGGGATCATGGCAGCACAGACGATACCTGCAGAAAGCAGGACATGGAGCCATGACCTATAACTAGATGGAAAGTAAGTATAACTAGTTTGGATTTATTTATTTATTTTTGGTAGTTTGCCATGCTGCAAAGGAAAAACGAGTTACCCGACATCATCGTGATATCAGGTGATTGTACGTGAGTGAGGGGCCTGCCCACCACACAAGGTAGCTGTCCAGGGTTGGTGAAACCCAGGATCTGGGCCACTGGATTCAGTTCCCCACCCCTGCTAATGATCCACCCGAGGCATCCAGACTTACTTGCAGTCAGCACTGTCTAATTGTGAGGAAAGGAGATTTCTAGTCAAGCAGTGCTCCCTAGCACTGCGTAGTCCAGGGACACTGCACTTCAGTTTCTATCAGCCCAGCCAGCATGGCTATTGGGCAACAGTCAAGTATAGTGAGAGCTGCGGTCCAGCATCTGGAGGACCACAATTTGGTATAGCCAATCTGTACTCTTTTAAAGGAGCTAAAGAAAGATGTAGAAAAAACAGGCTTCTAATTTAACTTTCCCAGTGAATGATATGCAAGAAAAGCAAGGTAGAATGCCCCACTTTCAGAATAGGCCAGACATTTCACTTCACAGTGTCTTACGTACAATCGTAATTGAACATTCACAAAGAAACATTTGAAGTATCAAACTCCACTTTAAAGTCTGCACTAAGACACTCATTTTAAGAAATATTTGGGGGTTTTTTTTTACAAACACAGGTCATCGTTGGCAGGGCTTTCAGGATAAATTGAACAAAATATGTTCGCATAGACACATCTAGCAAAATGGTCTTTATTATAGGCCACACGTCATACTGTGTTCTATTGTGGTGGTATTCTAATAATATGGAGAATGTAAACTTTTGATACAGCAGTAAAACTCCACAGTTTTACAAAGACTAAAAAATGATATACTGCTACAGAAGCAGCCAGGTGCAATTGAAAGGTAATTGTTTTTATACCAGAAAATCATATTTGTAATTTACTCAGAGGAATCCATTAATGAGGTCATTATCAACAATGCACACCACTGCCAAAAAACTTGCTTAAATGAAAGCCATGAATCTTTCTAACAGCATTACTTGTTCCTTAGAATTGAATGTGCCTGACTCCCACTCTCTCTTCTCATTATGGACTGGCAAGGATGAGCAAGATTTAACTGCAGAATCCTGCAATAACATTATCTAGGCTGCATCATTAGATACACCCAAGATAATACATAAACAGTTATTGAGGACAGTTCTGCCTCCTTAGTGTAAATTTGTTATACACAATGCTGAAAAATTGTATTAAAATGCTTAATTATAGGAGTGAGCTAGTAGCTATTTACGCATGCTGCAAAGCTGGTATGATCAGGTGAATTGAAATGCTGAGGACAAGAAGAATTCAGGTCAAGACTCTAGTACAGACTTAATGACCATTTCAAGCAGCATTTCTGTTTGTGATCATGGGAACTGAACCTCATCTGCTGAGGTTTGGTCCCCTGCAGTAGCTTAGCCATACTTAAGGCAAGAAAAGTACAGTAGTACCTTGGGTTACAAACGCTTCAGGTTATAAATGCTTTGGGTTACAAACTCCGCTAACCCAGAAGTAGTTGCTCCGGGTTGTGAACTTTGCCCCAGGATGAGAACGAAAATCACGAACCAGCAGTGCGGCGGCAGCGGGAGGCCCCATTAGCGAAAGCGAGCCTCAGGTTAAGAACGGTTTCGGGGTAAGAGCGGACCTCTGGAACGAATTAAGATCGTAACCCAAGGTACTACTGTAATACCAGCCTGCGTTTTTCATAGGACAAACAATATGTGAAATGTTAATGCTGTAGATGGAAAATAGGTCCTCTTTCTCAAGTCTCAGATTAGATAGGCAAGTCAGGGCATCTCCAAATTCCCCCCCCCCCCAAATCTTCTTGTTTGTTACTTAAAACATCCCTGCAGACATCATTTGGAAATGGTGGTCATGTTTTATTACTCCTTTTGGCAAGAATCCTGTGATTTACTCTCATGGGGATCAAAGAGTCCTCTGTTTAGCTGTATATCATCATGCTTGTCAGATTTTTGTTCATTACATTCTTGTCGTGTACATGGGTTTTACACAAAGAGCGAATGAAACCTTCAATCCCCACTCTACTGAAATCTAAAATAGTAGCCTGCTTACTGTTATGTGCAAGAAAATCAGTAAGATCTACACGTAACTGATGGCACACTTTTCACACTTGAACAGTGCCTTAAATGGCTCAAGACCACAATACCTTAAGAGCTGTCTCTGTCCATATGAACCTACGTAGACCCTGAGATCATCCTCTGAGACCCTCCTTTGTGTGCCTTCTCCGTGAGAGGCCTACAGGATGACAACACAAGAACAGCCCTTTTCGGCTCCCCATTTGTGTAATGCTCTCTCCAGGGAGGTTTGGCTGGCGCCTTCATTATATACATTTAGCAGCTTTTATTTCTACAGAAAAAGCAGCAATTATATAGATTATTTAATAAAGTCACTCACCAAATACCTCTTTCTTTCTTTCTTTCTTTCTTTCTTTCTTTCTTTCTTTCTTCGTCTGTCTGAGATTATCTGAATAAGCTTAGGTGTCATGGTATAAGAGGACAAGTTCTCTTCTGGGTCATTAACTGGTAAAAAAAAACAGATAACAGAAAGTAGGAATAAATGACTAGTTCTCACACTGAAGGGATGCAAGAAGTGGGTTCCCCAAAGGATCAGTGTTGGTACCAGTGCTTTGTAACTTGTTCATACATGGAGTTTGGTGTTAGCAGTGAAGTGATCATGTTTGATGAGGACACCAAATTCTTCAGGGTGGTAAGAACAAAAAGGATCTCTCCAAATTGTAAGGCTGTGCAATAGTACAAAAGCAGACAAGGGCTGTTTAACGTTATTAGAAAGATATTAGATATATCATTTTTAAATGCCACAGGGCATACTTGTAATTTAAATTGTTTTAATTACCTTGTTGTTGGGTTTATTTCCGCCAAAACGTTACTGGTTGCTCTGCAACACCCTCTGGTGTCACATTTTAACAACGCATTACAAACATTAAAAGCAATGCGCCATTTGTGCCTCTTTGTTAACCACAACCCTTCCTTAACCCGTACTTAAAGTTAAAAACATGAGCGTAGACCCTCCCAAGGACCGAATTGGATGATCAAAGGGCCCAGTGTGAGCAAGCAGCATCTTTGTGCGGCTTCTGTGACCCCAGTGCCTGGCAGGGCCTACCAAGGAAGCCTATCCTCAGTTCCACTTTCCTGGTACACCAGAGAGCTTCTGACCCCAAATATTTTTCAAAAATGGATCAATTGGAATTTTAGAGCTTCCCCCATCTAAGTTAGCTTAATGAGCAGTTCATAACCTCAGTCTTGCAAAGGCTTCCTAAGAAAAATTCCACAAGTATTTAAAGCTTGGCTCAGTTAGGTGAACATTACTTAACCCTTTGTGTTTAATTGATTTATTACTAAAACAACATCCTTGGTTTTGTTATAGACTCTCAAATGTATATAAATGATAATTTACAGCGCTACAAGCAGTATGTTAAATGGAAATGTGTATAGCAGTAGTCCAGTGGCTGGTTTAGGTAAGTGTCATACATTTGTAGTGTAGAAGCAGCAGTGGGGAATGTAGCATTTAAACCCTTTCTTGAATTACTGTTTTTCCACTTTAAGTCATCCCTTCTAGGAAATTGAGCTTTTCAAACTCCATTGCTGGGGGTGGGTAGGGTGATTAGTTTGTGGGAACGTGCCCCTGATTCTGATCCTTACTTTTCCTCATCTCAGTATTAGCAAGTTCTTGTTAAGTGGATTTATGTAGTGGGTAGTCTGGGCCTGATGTTCTTTGAGATATACAATAAAAGCCCAGCACGCTTTGTTTGTTCAAATATATACTGTTTCTGTCTCACACTGAAAGCTAGAAGTGAAGCATATATTACGCAAAGGATAATGAGGCTTTGGCAATGAAAATCAGTGAGTGGGTGATTTATTTTATTTATTTATATCTTTCTAAGTTTACATAGCACCAACATTACTTTTTGTTGTTGTATCTAAGTAAACTTAAAAAGATATAAATGAACTATGTTTTATCTGAATTTTCTTTCTGGGGTTTTTCTGCATTTCTGTTAATCACTACAAAATTACATCCCATGAAGATTAAGGAACCTGTTTATTTTCTGATTATAATGAGAGGCAGGTGTTGTCTGTCTCTGAGGAGCAAGCATGCAGTTCATTCTAAAAATAATGGAAGTGCGAGGCAGAGTTAGCAAAACATATTATTAAGCTTCCTGGCAAGGCACTTCTTCATACTTGTAGTCGTTCTCTCCTCATCCCACACCCTGATAGAAGCTCAAGTATATGCCAGCTGAACATACACGTCTGAAACAAGTACTTCCTACAGTAGTTTTGTGTAGTAATTTCAAGTATATATCTCAATTTATTTGAAAAACAGAAGGCTGATACTGTACATAGGGCTTCTGCTGAATTTTTAGTAGGGTTTGAACTGCATGATACTTTGTTCACAAAAGTTAATATTTCTGTTCACTGAAATTTGAAATTCATTCAATCATTCTTCCAACTCAGGCTTCATACACAACCTTTCCATAGTTGCAAAAGCCATGAAGAGTCTGCCTTGATGGGATTTAATGAAAAGAGAAACAACACAATGTATCTGTTAACATTTTAATGAATTTATAGTATGGATATTTTTATAGTATATTATCAGTGGATTTATAGTACAAATATTATTGTCTGCCCTCCTCCCCGGTCCCCATGTGCTTTCTCATAAAAACCCAAAGCACTGACATTAAGAGTCAAATTATACTTTAGTGATAATAGTCCTGGTGTTGGTAACCTCAGTACTTTTATATTTGTTTGAAGCCAGTCCGAGGGACTGGGACAACCCACTCAGATGGCCGGGGTAGTAGTAATAATAATAATAACAATAATAACAATAATAATAATTTATTATTTATACCCCACCCATCTAGCTGGGTTTCCCCAGCCACTCTGGGCGGCTTCCAACAAAATATTAAAATACAATACTCTGTTAAACATTAAAATCTTCCCTAAACAGAGCTGCCTTCAGATGTCTTCTAAAAGTCTGGTAGTTGTTTTTCTCTTTGACATCATCATCATCATTACAAATTTTACATTTTCTTCATTTAAAATGTGTGTCCTTTCATTATCAGAAAAGTTTTAGAGCAATCCCATACTCAGAAGTAAGTTTCATTGTGAAGGCATCCCTTGAATAACCTTTCTATGCCTGGCATCAGCTGATTTGGATATGGAAGTGTACCAGCTTTTTGTTCAACCACAAACTGGTTACAAATTAATATTTAACAATATTGTCATGGGATTTTTTTCTCTCTTTGCAACCAACACCTTCTGTTCAGCAATTAAAATAACTGTCTGTATAATTAATGACAATTTTTATCTTTTATAAGGATCCTTCCCGACCATTGGGGTGCAGTCTCTTTGCCCAAGATTCCTGAGGGAAGGATTTTTAAATAACATTCCAGCCCCACATCCTCTGTCAGGGGGAGGATCTTTGCCCCCCAGGATTTCTTCTGGTAGGTATTCCATGTGAACATTCAAGCACTGGATAGGAAGCTTTGGTTCTTGGGACCAAAATGAGGAATACAGTGCATTTATGTTACATGATACATATTTTGCTAAATAGATACTTACTATTTCACTCTTGTTACAGATCAAACAAATAGCAATGGCATACCCTCCAACATTTTTGTCCCCAAAACTGGGGTGTCAGGATTGTCATGCCAGAGTGCCTTCCAGTCCAGCACTCTGGCACAACCCTGTTGACGTGTGCTGGAGGGCGCATCTTTTGGTCTGGCACTCTGGCTTGAGGACTCGCACCAGAGTGCCAGACAAAAAAAGGGACATTCTGTGATTCCGAGATGTCCTGCTTAAAATCAGGACAGTTGCGGGGTATGCACTGGAGAAGTTTATGTCACAGTGAGCAAAGTTTATAATTCATCAGAAATGCAGTAGAGCCCAAATAAGTATGACAAAACTAAAGATAACGTCAAAACAACAGTGAATCTGAAACGGTAAAAGGGGATAGCAGCTAGTAATTTAGATAAACACTTGGATATAATTTAGCATTGTGCAATCACAATGTGTATACAACATACCAATGATTTTCGTATTGTTCAAAATAGCCGTGTGAAATTTGTTTGGAATCTGCTATACTATTAAAATACTTTGTACAACCTTATACAACCCTCTGGTGTGCAGCCTACACCAGAGTAAAACAAAATAGAGTCAGAGCACTTCAAATCATTACATATTAATTTCTATGCATGAAAGTATTGCTTTACTTTCTTTACTTTCAACCAGAATAGTATTAAAAGGAAATTTCCATATGCACCTGAGAGGTCATTACTCTTCCACAACATAAATGGATTATTCTTATGCTGTATAAACTGACAATTAAGAATAGATTGAATTAACAAATACTTCCTGGAAAAAATATTCCGTAACTACCATAAGGGAGCAATTATTCATTCTGAAATTCAAGTACAATTTGCAATATTCTAGTATAATTTTTTTTTTAGCCTGGATAAGGTTTTCTTCATCAAATCTGTTTATCCTCACTTTAAAATACCCGAATATGTATTTTTTAAAAAACCAAAACATCATTAATTCATTCCCCTTGGTCATATTTACATAATAAAAATGCAGAATACAGCATTGTATATTTTAATAATAAATGTACATGACGGGGGGGGGGGCAATCCAGATTTTAGTTCCTTCCTTTGTAACTGTAGTAGAGACCATTTTAAAGTAAAGACATCCATGCTGAGTCTACAAAAGTAATCCATGCACAACCATTGGTCTGCATACCTGGGTTGCTCATCAAATCTGTGCCCAGGTGGGCAGATGGGTACTGCAAGGAAAAAGAAACATTGTCACCTGATGCCTCTTGCTGCATGAGGTGGTTGAGAACCACAGCACGCTTTCTGTCAAAAGGTGGCAGGCACTGTCAGTTCTGATACTGCTGATAACCTGTTTTCACTGTTTACGTCAGGAGTCAGCAAACTTTTTCAGCAGGGGGCCAATCCACTGTCCCTCAGACCTTGTGGTGGGGCAGACTATATTGGGGGGGGGAAATGAACAAATTCCTATGCCCCACAAATAACCCAGAGATGCATTTTAAATAAAAGGACACATTCTACTCATGTAAAAACACACTGATTCCCAGAACGTCCACGGGCCAGATTTAGAAGGTGATTGGGCCAGATTTGGCCCCCGGACTTTAGTTTGCCTACCCATGGTTTACATGGTTTTAAGCACTCCAGAGCCTGTGACAAAAATTAACTTGACATTGTTACCGTGCACGTGTGCTCAGGTGTGGTCACACTAGCAGAAAGTAACCTGAAATATACTCTTTCCTGCTTTATGTTTTCTGGGGCTACTGGAATGAATAACTGAAGCCATGCTTAGCCAGATTTAATTAGGGGTTGAAATATCTGCAATATCTGCAATATCACTGGTCAAAGAGTTCCCTTTTATTTTCTTTCAGTAGCAATGGAAACAATTGAAACATGGGGTACATGTCTCAGTCTCTAATAAAGAACTGGGGCACATATTATCCTTGTCATGGAGATGCCATGAAGAGCTTACTTCTCATGGTGTCTGATCTCCTTCCCACTTTAACTTTTCAAGCATGTGGGTTGCATCCATTATGTTAGGGTCTCTCTGTGACCCTGAACCACAGTCTCAGAGGTCAGGGAATGACTTTTGGCATCATATCTGTTTCAAACAATGTGCATCCTGGGCATGTGTTGAAATATGTTCCGATGTAGCACTTTTAAGGTTCAATAATCTTGTTTTAATTATATCTTGGTAAAAGAAACTTTCATATTTTCCTGTTTTTAGTAAGTATTTTTTTTGGGGGGGGACACTCTGCTTGTGCAGAATTGACTTCATAGCTGTATTAGTTGGGAGCATTTATTTGGAGTGAAACAAAGCAATAAAGGCATATACATACTGCATATTTTTATTATGTGTCCGTTTTGAAAATGTGCCTTATTAATCACTTTTACAGAGAGGTAATATCTTATATTGCAGAAATAAAATAAAATAAAATAATACCAAAGGAAGGGCTACTAAATTTCCTCCTTAACAACATTCAAGTAGAGAATGACAGAAGAGAAGGAAAGAGGGTAGAATGGATTTTGTGATACACAGTAAAGAGGTATGGCTAATGGCTGCACTTAAAACAGAACCAAGGGAGAAAAGATCATGGTTTATGTTGTGAAATTGGTGGGCTTGTGACAGCTTGAGGTGGATTAAGTGTTGGGTCTGTTTCCTGCCCAGGATAATTCATCAGAGTAAGTCCCATAGACAACAGATGCAAAGAGCAGAAAGCTAGAGACTGTGTTTCCCATAGTAAGCATACAGATAGATAGAACAGAGAAACATTCAGTCAGAAACATTCAGTAATGGTGAAAGCTCTGCAGCTGTTATAGTTGTACTCCACAATAGTCATTTTCCTGTTTCTCTAAATTTTTGGTCAGTTACATATCAAAATCCTTGTTTGCTATAAAGCGTGTTCTCATTAAAGGAGAGCACGGGTTGCGGATGGGGCCAAGCAAAACACCCCACAGTTGCCAGGCAGGTTAGATTCAAGGGGCTTGGATCAGATTGGTGGTTGGTGTTACTGGGGTAAATTTGATGTTGCCAATTTAGGGGTGGGATCAGAGGTTATTTAAACAAGGTCCACAGCATGTTCCTTTCTCTTTCGCTGTGGACACCGGATCACCCGCCCGCCCTCCCTTGATTGGGCTTGTGCTTTGACCTTGCTATGCCTGTCATGGGGTCGTCCGCATTGGTGCGGGGGCCTGGTAGGAATTTTTCCTTTTGGCTGATTAGTGTGTGCCAATTGGGTTTTGCCTACTGCGTAGCAAATCGTCACAACTTGTAAGGTTGGCGGTTAGGCATTGGTTAAATTGGTTGGTGGAGGGGTATGGATTGGCTGTGCCTGCCCCTCCAATGCTGCTGCTGCACGGGAATTCCGTTAAAGGAGTTCAGGAGCTTACCATCCTCTCGTCCAAACCCTTGGTGCAGGGTGCGGGCCGCGTAAGCTCCTGGGAGCATGCGGGGAGTAGCTGAGGGTCTGTGTCGCAGCTCCAGTTATCCCTGATCTTGTTCCTCCACACTGGCTCTCGCTGGAATCCGGGAGTCAGTGCTGTCCCCCAAGGCGGGGGGGGGGGACAGCTAGTCATAACCAATGCCTAAGCAACCACTCACAATTTGTATGTTAATAAAGTTGTGGCCAAAATTATGCCAAAAACCTTAAACAAAAAATTATGTGTGAGGTGTGAGTTATTGGGGTAGGGGTGTTTTGGGGACCTCAGCACGCAAATGTTCAACACTCATACTTGAGTAATGTATATAATTCAGCAAACATGAGTGTAAAGTATGGAACAGATGAGTCAAATGCCTGTTTCTGCTTAAAATGACTCTGAAAATATAGACTAGACAATTTTTTTTTATTTCTGAGCAATGAAGGTAACATAAATGTATTCACATAGCTGTGCAAAGCCTAAAGAGAATATCTACTTTCTTTCGAATGCCTACTGTGTTTCCAAACAAATAACGAGCTGTTCATACATTACAACAAGCCAGGCTCTAGCTTCTTTCATCTTTGGTACTGGAGCAGAAAAACGGGGGGAAGAGTGGAGCAAGACTGTTTCAACAGTTGCACCAGCACCCTGCATGTTTGCAGTAAACCAGTTTGTTCTTAACTAGGGCTGTGATGTGCAAATCAAGCCACTGGGTGACTTTCAGTGACCAGTTCAGCGTGAGGGAAATTTACCCATTTCTTCAATGTACTAAGTTGCTGCGGTACAGATAACCATTGTTGCTATTGTGTTGTTTTGTTGTCGCTCTAGCCTAGTTACTTGTTTATTTATAATTACCCCAGTCAGTTGCCACTCCCCTCTCCCCCCTTTTTTTCCTTCCCCCCTTTCTTCTTCTTCTTCCAAATTGTTTAAACAAACACATAAACCAAGAACTTCTACATTGACCACTAATAATGAAACATATGTTGTAGATATCTTTCCACATTTATTATGCTATTTTTGTAATATACAATGACATGAGAAAACTTGGTGTACTTGTTTGTATAACATTATTCTTGCTCATAACCCCCCCCCCAAAAAAAACCCAATTAGGAAACAATTCACAGCTCTGCCACCAGCTGGTATCGCTTTAGGAGGCTGTGGGGCCACTGTCCCATGTGCAGCCCTGCCATGCACAGTGACTGGGGCAGAAAATGACAGGATGAGTGCCGTGCTCAGGTCTGGATCAGACCCAATGCCACCATGTGACGGCAATAGGACCAGCTTTGGATCCAACAGATCCTAGACAGACTGCATCCCTGCTCCTTCTCACCTCTAGAACACCCTGTCTTGGGGCCTTCCACTGCCTGTCACTGGTAGCCATCTTGTTGACAGTACTTTTGCTCATCTGCACATTTGGCAGGCAGAAGCGGGAGCTCCATACCGGAGGGAATGCAGCTTCTCTCACTCTTGTCAGCGGCGCCTAGCAGGAAGCTGGCAGAGCTGGGCAAAAGGACACCTGTGCTCAGTCCAATCCCCACAGCCCAGCACAAGAGGGAGGGAGGGTGCATTGCTGTGTTAATTATTTATTATGAATGAATTTCTATACTGCATCATCAGACTTCAGGAGGAGTTACAGTTAAAGCTGTAGAATATCACACAGCAAAATTGAAAATATTTCCTTCTATTCCTCTGGAGCGAAGGTGCTGTTTCTACCTAGCAGTTGGTTCGTTGTGATTTGTAAGTTTGATTGCTTATATCACATTGAATGTTTTATTATTTCTCACCTTGAGACTTCAGCATAGACAAAAAATAAATATCCTCCATACACTGCTGGAGTATGGTTTTTCATTTATGGAAAGAAAGGTTCGTTTTTGTTTCGCAGTTAGTTTTATTTATTTATTTAAAGAGGCTCATAGTGATAAAGATAGTGTTCTCAAAGGTTTCAAGATACAGTCGTACCGTGGTTGCCAAACGCCTTGGAATGTTTTAGCACCCGAAAGATCAAAAACCAGAAGTAAGTGTTCCAGTTTTCGAATGATTTTTGGAAGCCGAACGTCCGGCGCGGCTTCTGTGGCTTCCGATTGGCTGCAGGATGCTCCTACAGCCAATCGGAAGCCGTGTCTTGGTTTTCAAACAGTTCCGGAAGTCGAACGGACTCCCGGAACACATTTTGTTCAAGAACCGAGGTATGACTGTATATATGTATTATTTCTAATAAAACATTTGCCTATCTTTTTTAGGTTTCTTTGCCTGTGAAAGTTAAAACCCTTTTTTGTGCATGACTGAAATTCTCTACACTTGTCTATGCAAGTTAAAATGTGTCTTGTTAGTTGTATGTGCATATTGTCCCTGTGATGTGACAATAGCTGTAAAAGTATTAACCGTATGGTGTAAAAGCAAGATTAAGGGCATATTCACATGCAGCGTGTCATCACTCTGCAGATATTGGAGACTGATAAAAAGAATCTCTCTCACAGAGAGAGAGAGAGAGAGAGAGAGAGAGAGAGAGAGAGAAAGAAAGAAAGAGAAAGAAAGAAAGAAAGAAAGAAAGAAAGAAAGAAAGAAAGAGAAAGAAAGAAAGAAAGAAAGAAAGAAAGAAAGAAAGAAAGATCTCACAAAACTACATGTATTTAAATCCTGGACTGCAAAATCTGAAAAAAGTGAAAGTATTTTCATTCCTAAAAAGACTACTTTAGCCATGAAACTCTGCAGCTTGGATGAATGACTTTGCCACTTAATATCACCAACTATGAATTACTAATACATGAAGCCGCCCAACAATGTGGAGAACATGTGGAAGCTTACCAATTGATAAAGGCCCTCAAACATCACCACCCTTAAAAATAGGTAGCAGAAGAAGTCTGCACTATGTATGTAGTAACACAGAAGATCAAGCATCTAAGTGTAGAAAATCCTATCATACTAATTTACACCTGAATTAAGAGTTATGCACATCAGAGCATAACCACTGTGATGAGGTCAGATTTGATTTGATTTTTTTTAACAGTGAGATCTCCCACCTTTCAGGACAAGTGTCTTCACAAAGCAGTGTACCAAAACAGCCATGTAAGCTCATTTAGTTAGAGGAGACCCTCCAAGTTTCCCTATTTTCCAGGGACATCCCTGATTTAGAGAAGCCGTCCCAGTTTCTGATTTGAATGTCCCACTTTTCCTTAGGATGTCTCTGTTTTCATTGGATAAATGTTGGAAGGTATGGAGTTATCCAACCCCTTAGCCATCTGAAGGCAATCCTGTATAGAGATATATATTTTTAATGTTTAATGTTTTATTATGTTTTTATATATGCCCAGCCCAGTCAGATGTGTGGGGTAGAACTAGTGAAGTTATCATTATGGAATGGGACATCCCTATTTTCATCAGAGAAATGGTAGAGGGTATGTTAGAGCATGCTGCTGATAATGCTATGGCTGCAGGTTTGATCCCAGTAAGGGGGTATTCCTGCATTGGAGGGGGTTGGACTAGATGATACTCAGGATCCCTTCCAACTCTATGATTCTATGATAAATCAACAATTTAAAATCTACACTGACAGATTTTTAAAATGAACTGTAAACATCGGTAACACAAAACAGCTAACAAAAATGCATAAAGAGATCAAAATGTAAACATATCAAGAGTAGCTTTAAACGCAATAAAGGAGCAGGCATGAGAGCCGTATTATATAATTAGGAGGCCACCACTGAAAAAGCCATCAGCCTAAGACAAATGCATAAATAGTTTGCATATATTTCACAGCTGAAAACACCTTCAAATTGTTGCCCCCAGCCAGATACTCTCAACAGACATAGGTCTAAGGGCAGGAAAGCCATCCCATAGATCACCTGGCTTGAACAAGCTGAAGCATAACTTCAGCTTCTCAGCTTGAGTACGGGGTAGCTATCTATATTCGGGTATTTTAAGACACAAACCATCTGGTTTTTTTAAAAAAAGTTATCACTCTTTCTTTAAACTGAACCATTTTATAGCCCCAGTTCCTGTTTTTCTGCTGTATGTATGTATGTATGTATGCATTTGTGTATTTGTGGGGGTGGGTATATAATGTGCATTTACTATGCCTATTTCTTTTGCATATTTTTCAGCATTTCATTATAAACAAAATCTGTAGAGATTAGTGTGCACTGAATGTATTATTATTTGGGGGAGATTAATTCGATACTTAAAAAAATTCATTAGCATTGCTTCAGTATTTAAAATGACAGGAAAAGTGTTCTGAATATCTTGCCACCATTCTCGTTCATCATTCTACCATTCAATTAAATTACACACTGTCAAAATCCTTTGCTGTGATAAAAAATAGAAATTAAATTAAATATATATATATATTATATGAGTTGAAAATAAAATAGCTCTTATATTTAAAAAAATTACATGATTCTGAATGGCACTTGATAGTTCTATCATTCTTGCTTTTAAAATAATTAAGGGTACAATCCACTAGAGTTAAGCAACTTCAAGTGTCTCTGACGCCCACTTCCTCCGATTCAAATCAATTTGATTTCCAAGCGTTGACTTTGGCTGGATTGTGTTTGTACAGCACAATCCTATGCAACTTTATTCAGAAGTACATTTGAGGGGCTTACTCCTTAGTACTTCATTCAGGATTACAGCTGCGCAGCCCAGGACCTCCATATATAGTGCCCAGGCTTGCACCCCGGGCAGGTTACTTTAGTGCTGCTAATGCAGCAGTTTGACTTCACCTCCAGAGGAGTACCCCATTGTCTCTCAAGACAAATGGATGCCAACAACAGCCTAAAAGTATAAAATAAAAACCTGGTTTATTTCATAAACAGATGGTTTATATTGCATATATTAAAGGACAAGTATCTGCACATGGTGCTCTTATCTAGTTGTTCACTTTCTCTGAATCCCACAATAGAAATCACATTAAGCCCAGGTGATAAGAGGGCCAATACGTTGTATTGTTAGCAGTTGCACTGACCAATTTATGAGAAGCAGTATTTTCATCCTTTGCTCTTTTAAGAAAATGAATAATTTAGATAGGCACATTACATTTTTGGATATTGGATGTGCCACCACAGGGTGTGCTATTTTATAAGGCCCTCAGGGGTAATTATTCAGGCAGTTTTATTACAGTCATCCTGCCCATTGTTAAAAATGTTCATTTGCACTGGCATTCATTCTGTAGATTGCAGCTGTATCCCTGCTTTTTCAGGGTCCTCAAATGCACAAAGAAAGTGTTAGTTCAATTCAAACTGCCCACTGATTGCATGCTGATCGACAGAGGGGACAGTGGGTACAAACCTATCCCCCCCTCCAATGTGTGATGGAGGTTTATATTTACCTCAGGGGCTAAATATTCTGCTCTGATCCTGATTTTTCCCCTACCTCTTTAAGTCTATACATGGTCTTTGTGTAAACAGGGAATTTATCTCCCTTTATTCTAATCGTAATGGAGTACAGATATATCTTTCTCCAGGTTAGAGTGAAGGTCAATGAACAGGAGCAGGTTCACCCCACTTCAACCGTTTACCTGATGGTAGCCTATTTACTTTCTTGTCTCATTTGTTATAAAATATCATAATGGTTCACAATAATAATATGTTTATAGACAGCTGATCTTCCATGTAAGTCCACAGCTCCCATTGAGTTCAGTTGGGCAATCTGTTGTTATCTGTGGGAGCAATGCCTGCCACCCAGCCTTTCTAGATAACAGCCTTTGTTCTGTAACCATGGAATGTAAACAGAATGTTTCCCTATGAACCCTTTAGGGAGCTCTGTAATATATTTGGCTCTCTGTGTGCTTTGCATGCTGTAAAGGCAGCCATTTTGCTGGCATAATACGATATCTTGTATTTCTAAATTAAAAGACAGTAGAATGTTTACTTGAAGATGTTCTCACAACTATTTCACTGACAAAACCCAATGTTACTGAAACAGATATGCCTCATCACCAAGGGTAGAAAATGGCGGGGGGCACGTGGGAAAATGCCCTTTTGCTGTGCCACAAAGCTGCTGCAGGATACAGAAATGCCTGTGCCAGCCCAGCTCTGCGCTCTCTCTCACACACACCCCCAAAAATCCCTGTTTTGGGGCCTGTCTGCTGGCTACTGCTATTTGGGCTAGCACATAGGGCACTCACTAGAAGAGCTTCCTTGCCAACAGTGGAGCTCCCCTGGTGGCAGAGGACGAGCTGAGTGGAGGGGTACTTCTGCCCCATCCAGCAGTAGAACTGCAGATAGGTGGTTTGAACTGGTCTGTCCTTACATATTCACAATGTCTTAAATTATTTTTGTCCGTTTCATTGCATGAATGTCCATTAGTTCCAACTGGGTGCCCATTTGTTCATCCATGAATTTCTGCCCAAAGAAAGTTTAACATACAGAAATTGCTGAAAGTATTATAAAGCCATTTTGTTAGTCTTCGGGAGAGTTGCATCATGACTATTGTGTGCAGTTCTGATTATGCTATCTATCTGATTATGCTATGTTGGCAGGAGAAAGAATGAAAAATAATAACAGGCAAGATGTAGACAAGGTTCTTCTCAAGTACCTGTGTTTCTTTATTCCTTCTATCATTTTATCTGGTATTTGTTACAAATGGAACCAATACAGGCATTTGCACAAAATGTGTTTGTTGTTTTATTATATTCTTTCCTGTCTTGCATGCAAGATGATTCATTACAGTATTTCTGCATATATTATTCACGCCTTTGTATTATTAGCATTATCTAAATAACATCTGATGGAAAACCCTGATTAGCATGCAAATTGGGTTATTTCTTCTAGGTAGTTTTAGAGTGATGGCTTACTCCTGAACACAAACAGTAAAAGGCTTGTCAAGTAAATACAGAAAGTAAATTAGTACTAGAATGACTTGGATGTTCTTGTCACAAACATCAAATGTTAATTATATATTCTAGTCTAAGGGAGAAGGGTCGTATTCATAGCTTAGTAACACCCCCTCTCCTTAGCACTGTTTTGAGTGCACAGGGTTGTATTCACCAAGAATAACATGGGCTATAAATAATAGATTATGATTTCAGCCATTTAAATAAAAATCCAAAAATATTATAATGCCTTTGGTAAATCCAGCAACATGACCAAGAAACTACTCAGAAATAATAGAACAATGAGATACATTTTTGCTACAGAGGAGGACTGGGAAATGAGCAACATATTTTACTAATGCAAATAATCTTTTCCTAACAGCTGGAACTATAACAAACCCTTAATATACCTATAATCCTAACACATTCCTTTGCTGTCTTTGCAGGCAGACCAGTAATGATTGTGGTTGAATACATGGAGAATGGATCCCTTGACTCCTTTCTACGGGTGAGGTGTTATTTCCACAAGAAATATGAATAAAAACCATTCTAAGTAAAGATTTTGAATCATTTATCACAAATTAATTTTTGCATAATGTTATTCATGGATTTTCAGTTGGAGAAGTATTTTCCCCAGGGTGCATTTTTTAGGTACAGTGATACATTAGAGCATAGCCAGAAAAGGAGAAGATTTAGACTTAAGAATATAATTGATTTCTTCTACAAGTTCAGTCCCCATATTTAGCAAAATGTATTTCAAATGGTGTTATTATGAACAAAAAGATAAATTGAAATGCAAATGCCTTGCCATATGGCAGCTAGTCATTTTGCTCAGTCATTTAAAAATATTTCTTCGTTGAGTTTTGTTTTTGGCTTACGGAAGTATAGCACAGGTTTAGTAGCTGATTTATAATTATTTATGGCTAATTGCATTTAACAAATTGAATTAGGAACTACTGAAGTGGCTTGACTATAACGGTATTCCACTTAAGTTCAGTTGCTGGATCTAAATAAATGACAAAAGCGTGGATAGGGAATGGCACAGAGTGGCCCCAAGACATTTTGCTGTCTGAGGCGAGGGACAAGATGGTGCTGCTCTCCCACTTCACATACAGAAGCTGCCTGAACTGGCAGCTGAATCTTACTTCAACACTGGCAACAGGATGATGTGTTTCCCCACAGTTTAGGCAGCAGGTTAGTTTAAGAAGACCTGGACATGCCTTGGGACATATAAAGCTCCAACAGAGGGGAACTGCTGTGGGACTCAGGAGAAACATTATAATGCTAGATGGCACTGCGTGCTCACTGAGCAGGTATGCAGGTACTCCTGGATTCTTTGCTGTTGCTTGAGACTCAAGTGGCTTCAGTGGCATGGAGTGCCTTCCATCAGCTTCAGCTGGTGCCCCAGCTGGACAGGCACAGCCTAACTACTGTTGTCTATACTCTGGTAACCTCTAGGTTACATGACTGTAACATGTTATAAGCAGGGATGCCTGTGAAGACGATCCTGAAATTTGTGCTGGGGCAGCATTCGGCAGCCATATTGCTCACCAGGGTAAGATGGTTCTGCCCTGGTCTTGTCACTGATCCTGGCCTGACTGCACTGTAGCCAAATAGTTTCTAAGTCTAATTCAAAGTGCTGTTTTTGACCTATAAAGCCTTAAAAATGGCTCAGGACCACAATACCTCAAGGACTACCTCTCTCCATATGAACCTACACAGACCCTGAGGTCATCATCTGAGACCCTTCTTTGCATGACTCCTCCACAAGAGGTCCGGAGGGTGGCAACACGACAATAGGCATTTCTGCAGTGGCTCCCCCTTTGTGAATTCTCTCCCTGGGGAGGTTCAGCTGGCACCTTCATTATACACCTTTAGAAGCCAGGAGAAAACATTACTTTTCAACCTGGCCTTTGGCTGACTAACATCTGATACTCTCTTTTAAAAAGTGTTGTGGGAGGGGGGATTATTGGTTTGGTTTTGCTGTTATTTTTCTTAGGTATTTTGTGTTTTTTTTATTGTATTTTTATAAAGCACTCATCGTTACGCATTTGCAAATATCCACAAGATAACATTAGCCTTGCTGTATAATTGGTAGAACTTAACTAATTTTTGAAGAAGAAAAACATAATGAAGACATGTACAATAATTCATAACGTGCATTTAATACAGATCACTTGGCATGAAATACCATTTGAAAATATTGGTGGGGGAAAATGAGTAAGCAGCAAAGCAAGGTGACTATAGTGAAGCAGAAACGGCACAGCGGTAGCTTGACAAAGAAAGAAAGAAAGAAAGAAAGAAAGAAAGAAAGAAAGAAAGAAAGAAAGATGAGTGCCTAAAATCATTTATGAAGCCTCACTGTGAAGCACCGAAGAACTGGGACCTATGAGACAAAAACCAGAGTTATATAACAAAGAGGAAATGACAAAAGAATTCCTAGTGTTTAATATATTGGATAATGTAGGTGGTTGGAAGGGCAGTGAGATAATGGCAAAATATGAGGCTGGATCGGAATTAATAGTACTGTTCATTTTGTAAACAGACTCGTAGATAAACTTTTTCCAAATCCTGTTGCTACTTTATCTTTACTAATACCAAATGCTTCTACCTTCTGTTCATCCCTTTTTTACGACAGAAGGTTGAAGAGTTTGTATCTCATTTCACTCTAAATAGGTATATTCAGCACATAGCAAGATTTCTTTACTACATTGCCTTCCTTATGTCTGCTTCTAAAATATGATATTTATGTTTGTATTAGGAAAAGGGTAGAGTCATGAGAGCAGTGGTACAATAATAAGCATTAACCTCTCAGTCACATTAATTGTTTCCCTTAGTTATATGCTTTCCTTTTCTCAGTTGTGGTTTATCAGTTCAATGTCTATTGAGGTTACATGCATTCTGAAAGGAATGTAGATATTTAATCTCAGTAACATTAATACTCAGCAGATCAAAAGACTGAAAGCTCTAGATTTTAAAAGAAATCTGTTTA
The DNA here is from genome assembly GCF_964270895.1 of Podarcis filfolensis. Classification (NCBI taxonomy): domain Eukaryota; kingdom Metazoa; phylum Chordata; class Lepidosauria; order Squamata; family Lacertidae; genus Podarcis; species Podarcis filfolensis. Next base: position 64,967,902 of record NC_139607.1, on the reverse strand, counting down.
ATTCTTTTAAAAAAATTGATTTCCTTCTAGTTACTTCAAGAGTAAACTTTGAAATATCTTTGTGAGAGTACAAAAAGTACTGTATAAGTGTGTCTCTAAACCATCATAACAGGTTAAATTTACAAGGGGTTTTTATCTAGTGATCTCAAAGGACTTCACAAAGCCCATATTTCTTCATATGTAATAATGCCTTTTTTGTAGCTTTGAGCACTTTTATAGAAATATATATAAAAGCTAGAGCTAAAAGATAAAAATCCAGAATGTGAAGAATACTCTTCAACATTTCAAGCTTCTATGCCATAATTTCTACAAATAAATCATTATTGTTCACCAGAATATTATGAGCATGATAGCATTAGCTGGTTTTTGGAGGGGGATATATAATGGCATTAGATGTGGCAATTGTTCCACATATTCCCATGTAAATCCAAATTATATCAGATCTGATTTATGTTTTTTTCAGCAGCTCATATTTGGGGCTTTAAAGTTCCAGGGATGTTCACATCCTTATTATATTTAGAAGTAAAGGAATAATGCTACAATACGTTGATCCTAAGATTTGTGCAAGAGCCTGGGCAGCGGAAGTATCAGGGGAGAAAATACTGCGTTGGATGGGAGACAGATGAAGAGACAAAGTACATTCAGAAGGGAAGTTGTGCCTCTCATATTGACCCATATATCTAGAGCGAAGTTTATTTAACTTTATTAACTCCCTGCTACTAAGCATGTTGACTTATAAGTAACAATGATTACAATAAGATTTAAATCCAAGTAAATTTAGGACTGTGGAGTCACATTTTTAAAATATATATATATATATATTCCTCTATCTGATTTCACACAACCTCCTCCCCACTGCAACCCCATAAATCACAATGTTCAGTAGGTCATCGTAGCCATCTTGAATAAATTTCAGCTGTATTGGGGGAAGCAGAAGCATGAGGGGAAAAGAGCGGTCCACTGCACGGCCTACCTTCTGCTCACACAACGTTGAACACAACACCATTATTAAGACATGTTTATTTCTCAGTCCTTTGGCACTGGAAACCTTTGGAGCCCCTGCCTTGCTCTGAAGGATTAAGGCAGTCCGCATGAGAGACCCAGCATTATCCCCCAGCAGATGGAATAGCCAAGAGGGATCAGGAGGAACTATTTGGGGACTGCTGCCTCTAGCATTGGCTACCTGTGGCAGGTGTCTCATTTCCCCCTAATAGTAGGGCTGGCTCTGAGAATGTAGGGTTAAGAGAAAATGCTTTGGCCACTTTTTTGATAGACTGCTTTGAACCTTCTTCCTGAATCCTGGTAGTCGTTGGAAGAAGCCATCTTGTCTGACTTGCTTGAGGCAGAATGTACCAAGTTGTTTATCAGCAAATGGAGTGTGTGTGTGTGTGTGTGCGCGCGCGCACGTGTAGTGAATCATTTAATTCATTCTGCCTGACAGACTGCATGGCTTGGATCAGCACTCTTTATGGACATGTGTGGGGAGCTGAGCAGAAGGCTATCAAGGTTATTTCATTGCCTATTTGTGATGTTTTCTCTGTGCTTAGAATAAGACATACCAACATCTAGGCCTATGGAATTATATATGTATGATGTTATCAGTTGCCACATCATGACACAAATGATTTTTACTAGCATTATGGACAGATGTGTTTACAAAGTGTTTAGGTATAAAGGTGGTTATAAATAATGGGTTGTTTCACACATGTGTGTACATCATATGATTAGTCATTGAGAAATGGCAGCTAAATGTGTGGACCAGCCTCAAGAAAAGTGTTGTGTTCGAAGTGTTGTTTGGTGATATGAAAACTTTATCTAAAGTGTTAAATTTATGATAGTTCCTACATGCAGTTTGTCATTTGATGTTGCTTGTGTGAACCAGCCTTATATTTCACTGAAGCATCAATATTCCATAGTCCAACTCACTATGGCCAAGAAAGCCATTTGCACAGAGTTGCCTAACTGGATTTTATGTTCCAAATATTTTTGGTGTATCTTAGTAGGTCCTAACCCAAAGGAAGAGTATTCTTTTTAAACAGCGTTACACAAATAAAAGGAGGGCGAATCATAGGGACAAAGGATGGTCTACATCGCATATTGTATCCTGGGACAAAATAAAAGTTAACTCAGATCAGATCACACTGGAAGATGGTATAGGTTGCTGTTGTAAGTGGTTTAGTTCTTGCACAAAACCAAATTGCCCTAGACAGCATAAAAAGTATCTGGGGTAGCTATGCCTTGCAATGGGCAATCACAGAGGGTATGTTTTCCAGAACAGCAATATTTCAAGCACTCATACCAAGGCATAAGGTACGAGTTGTTGTTGGCACCCTTCTGTCTTAGGAGGCAATGGAAGTTACAGCGCCTGCTGTGGCTGTAGAGACCAATATGGGAGATATATGTTTTATTGCAGGTGAGGCAGATGAAGACTTCTGGTTGTGCTGCTACAGGTGCCCTATGGCATTTTCCATTTCTGTACAGTGGCAGGTGTGTGGCAGCCAATAAAAGGATTACTAAATGTTTTAATATAACTGTCTTACAATCACACCCTTTGCTTAGTGCCTTAGTCACTACTAGATTTTGCAGCTAGGTAGTTACAGGAAAGATAGATACATAAAATGGAAACATGGGGACAAAATGGAGGTGACCTGGCAACACAGTTTAGCAGAAACTTTTTCCATTCTTCTAGATTATATTATCTGATTTTAGTATTTAAAACAAAAGATATGTACTGCACATATCATTATTATTATTTCTTAGATTTATAAACTGCCATTCATCAAAAGATCCCAGGTCAGTCCACAAGGTAAAAACACAAGATAAAAGCACTAATAAATAGCCAAAACAGAAGCAACAAAACAGTAACCCCCTCTGTACTATACTACTACTATATAATATAAAAAATCTGAAGTCTCAATATTTCTAATTATTTTTGTGCAAATTAATAAAAAAGCAAACGTTCTGTCACTTTATGAATTGTATTACTAATGTTTAACTACTATTTATGTACAGCATGTTCTGGTTTTTAAAGGGGCACTGCGACTGTTTTATATCAAGGTATAAATCTAGAGAACCTATATTGCATTTGGGTAAAATAACAGATTGTTGCAGAAAGTACTCCTTTTATTGTTGACATGTACTTCAGACGTTAGTAGTGTAAAGCACCATAATAAGTTTTGTTTCATTTTTGTGGTACATTAACAAAAGACAATACAGCAGAGTAAAAGACCAAAACGTATTACCAAACTTAAATTCCTAAAGGCAAGTCCAAAATAGGCCAAGGGAGGGAAGTGAAAAATATTTTCTGTGGGAAAGAAATGTCAGGATATATTGCTCTTTGAAGAAGCAGCCATTATATAATTCCCAGTACAGCCTTGCCATTAACCTTATCCTTTCTGTCAGTTAGAGGTTAGATGCTGCCGCAGAAGCTCATGTTAAATAATGTTGGGAAAGGAGACGAGAGTTCCATAAAATGAAGTCATAAAGTGTGTGCTATAAATCCATCTAACATATCCTCTCCAGTCAGAGTTCATTTTGGGTGGAGGAGACCCACATGACTCTGCAAAGTTTAATAGCTCCCATCTTTATTTGTCTGCTGTAAAAGATGCTAAAAATGAGCTTGTTCTCATTCTTGCTCGCTCTCTCACTCTCACTCTCATGCAGCATGCACACATGCCATCTTTAGCAGGCTTTGCAACAAAGTTGTAGAATGAAACCAGGGGCGTAGCAAGGGGTGTGTGGTAGGTGTGGGCTGCCTCGGGTGTCCCACTGAGGGGGTGACAAAATGGTGGGCGGCACTCACCGTGGGGCCTGCAGTGCACCCAAGCCACATGTTTCTCCTGGGAATTATGTGGTGGCATGAGTGCCCGCAGGCTCCACTGTGCTCCAAACAGTCAGCCCATTGCCTCCCCCTCAGCTGTAGGACAGCTGAGTGGAAGGAGGCAGGCAGACTCCACGGTGCCCCCGTGGATGAGTGGCCCCGCCCCCATGGGCAGCTGGCCCCACCCCAGGCACCCAATCGGCTTCTTCCGCTGCGGAACGAAACCTCCCCATTTTATTTACTTGTTTTACTTATTTTGCATACATGTGTTCCTGTTACATGAGGGACCTGAATAGTGATTTGACAAATACTTCCTCTCCAAATTCGTATTCTGGTACATCACCATCCCTCTGAGATAATATTTTCTTAACAGTTATCTTACACATTTTTTAGTTGTTGCTTCAGGATTATTCTCTATCTCCTGTATTTGATAAGCTTTGCCAGTTTGTGATGTTTCACATTACATGGCTCAGTGTCTTTTACACTACTAGAGATAACTGTGTTTTCAGCTAACAATTATAAACAACTGAGTTGTTACAAAGGACATGTCTCTTATACTGTATTATTATTTATCAAATGTGTATACCGCCTTGAATCTGTAGATCTCAGGGCATACCACAGCTCAAACTCTCTTGCCCAGGTGAATAACCTGCCTGCCGAATTCTGCACCAGCTGGCTTCTCATTGAATAAAGGCTTATTGCCACAATTATACTAAATGGCAGCTTACCCGGTCACAGGGTGGGCAGCTGTTGCGGCCCATTGTGGGCTCCCCCCCCCCAGGAGCAATGCCAGGGGGGGCGCTAGGTGGCCAGTGTCATGGGGAATTCCTAGGCCAGCAACTGAAGATTGATGGGCTTTCTAACCACTGGCTTATTTTTTAATCCTGGCCAATCCGGCTAGACGAGGTGGGAGGGGCTTGGTCCCAATATAGGCAGCCAAACCCTGGGACTGCTGTTGGCCGAAGATTAGTCAATAAATTATGTGAAATCAGGACCTAAAGGAAGAAATAGGTAAAAGTGGCAGGGAAAGTCCCGTTTAATTCAATTCACATATAAGAGTAAACCATAGATGGCATATATATCCAATTATACTAAGTCAGAGCATTAAAACATTAATACAGTGGTACCTTTGGTTATGAACTTAATTCGTTCTGAAGGTCTGTTATTAACCATAATGCAAAATGTAGTTAAAATAAGTGTGGATAGTATGCTCTCTCTCATGCATGATTTAAAACCCCAAATGCAGGCACTATCACATGGCATAAGTTAAATGTCATGACACAAGCCAGGGTCAGCATGCTAGTTGTTTGCCAATACTCTTGTTTTTCAGTCCCAGGTAGAGAACTAAACTAGAAGGCCGGAGGGGAGCAACAATACACAGCTGGTTGGCTTTATTGGTCACAAGCTGTGCAGGCAAGCCTAGTTTAGATGTTCTTTAACTCTATAGAGTAGATCTGGATGTTCTGGAAAAAGTAAATTCTCTACCGCAGTTGCTATTGTACTGAGCAAAGTATTGATTGATCTTTTCTTTAATGGTGCCAATCCAGGCTGGAGGCCTGATTGAATCAGCAGAGTCTGGAAATCAAACTGTTACGGGAAAAGTATTTGTTTTAAAAACATGTACAAAAACTTGGTCCAGCAGCCTTTCAGCCTTTGGAAATTTTCTACACAGCTATTTCAGGATGAGCAGTGGGTGAGGGTGTTCTACCATCAGCCTTTTTTTAAAAAACACCAGTCAAATACTGAGAATCAAGATACATTTGTGCAAGTCAATGACATTTTTTGTTGTTTTGTCCTAACTTTAACATGTTCTGTGTAGTTTATAGCTTAGAGAGTAATATATGAGCTCTCTCCTGGTCTTCCTGAAGCAGAGACAGCCCTGCTGACATGTAGACAACATTCCTTTCTCCACATGAGCAGGGGTGCAGCTTCTTCGATCTCTGTTTTGTGTGGATTCCTTGTAATATTATACTGTGGTGTGGGCACAATGGCAGCAGTGGTTCTTCCCACTGCTCTGGAGCAACATTAGAAGCTCCAGGAGTCAGGACACATGAGAAAAGCCTACACTAGGGCTCGTGCATCACTCGTCTGGCAAGTGGTCAAGGGATGAGCCACAGCATGGGTTACTCCCACTGTTTGCTTATTTATATTTACAATATTGTCACCCCATCCTTCAAGTTGAAAAAAGGCTTCCAGAAGAGGAATCAAACAATACCTGCCTTCAGCTCACGGTCTAAACGGCATGATACAAAAGGAAAAGGGGCTGAGAATGACTCAGGCACTATTTACTGGGGCCCATCCACACTTTTGCTTTTTCCTCAACTTTCCCCCAGATTAACCTGCTGTTTACCACTGAATCGGAACAAACACCAATCGGTTTTTCTGCAGATTGACGTTTGTTCTAACTCAGCGATCAACAGTAGATTTTCTCGGAGAAGGTGTTGGGACAAATGAAAAACCACTCTGATCTGTGTCTAGAACAAGTGGAAAACCTCTTAGACCCATTCTTTCTAGGCATGGAACAAGTGGAAGTGTGGACAGGCACTTAGTGGCAATGTTCTTATAGAGACCAGCAGGAATGATAAGAGTTCAAGGAGAGAAAGAGACAAAGGTTACTGGTCTTTCAGCTAAACTGATGGGATGGCTGCTGCTAGATGAGAAGTGGGCAGGAGGTGACCCTGGTGGAATTGAGTGGTGTTTGGTTTGGTCTGTTTCCATTGGGAAAGCATTGGGAAAGCATTGCTGTCCCATCCCTCCCTCTGTAATAGCCTCCTGGAAACATGACACAAAACTTTTCATCTTCCCCTAATATTTCAAGGCATTTCTACACCACCATATTTTGAATGCACAGAAAGCTGCCCTACATATCCACATCAAGTGGTAGAATTTTGGGCTGCATTGCTTCAGACTCTGCTGGTAGGACTTCATATTTTTAAATGAACACATAAAAAACTTCCTTTATGTAGGAAACTAGCACATCAGGCAGAGAGGATACATGAAAATCCTTTCCCCTGATGAGTAGGTGTTGCCCTACAAGGAGTTTTTTATATGGGTAAATATTTTAAAAATTGCCCCACCTGCAGCCTCAGGTGATCCAGTTGATAATTGTACCACCTTGTGTAGAAGGGTACTTTGAATAAATAAAACATTCCCAATAACATCTTAATTAACCATTCCAAATGTATCCTAAGCAAAGGTATGAACTTGCCCAGGTATTTTCATAATTAAAAAGGGATTGGTGTCAGTTAAGTATCAGTATTCATGTCTTTATGTTCCATTATGTTATTCTGCAAGAAACTTTGTTCCCCACACCCATGGTTCAGTTCTCACAGTTAAAGGCAATGAATACATAAATCAAAGTATAGGCTGTGGAAGTGTGAACGTTATGCACTTCTGATTTTCTATAATTAAAGATTGAAGTGGGACTTGCAGGTCTGAGTCAGATTTTGTTTTTTGGGTGTAAAATGGTTTCTTATCTGGAACACTTTAAGAGCAAAGTTCTGCTGCAGAAGGAACAGCTTCCACTGGGGAAGCTTGATTTGTTGCCCATAATACTTTATGCAGTGTTCTGTAACTGGACTGGAATATTTCTTGAGTCAAGTTTTGCAAACGGCATCAGATGCTGAATATAAAACAATTTCTCTCATGTGCATTGGATGGGCAGCATAAATGTGCAACCAGCCAGGCATTAGATATACTTTTGGCTGTCAAGGATAGTTTATTTGGCAAAGCTATTAAAGACTGTTTAGAATTTGATGGAACAGTGCTCTGGATAAATTCACTCTGGTTTGAATTGTTACAGAGGCTGATAAACATCCTCAGCAGCCAACTGGGAATTGTATCAAAAGTACTTCTTGTGTTAACCCCTGAGAGTCGGAATAAGCCCTAGATAACAACCCTGAGTCACTTAAATACTTGGGGGAAATTGCATCTTCCCTCTTGAGACAAATAAAACAAAAAAGAAGAGGTAATTGCCAGAGGATATCTATATCAAGATGTGTATCTATTCTGAGTTTATTTGCATAGAGAGTCAAGTATATGAAGAAAAGCTGTATGAGTTGTTACGGGATCACAGTTAATGTCTGAGGAACATCAGGATGTAGGGCTGTGGGAGAATCAAGGCCTGTGGTAGTTGAGGCCTAATAAATTGTGGCACCTGTCTTTTTAAAGTGGTTTTAAATTAGGGCTGTGTGTATGATGTATGTGGAGATGTGTAGAGGGGAATCAGAATGTGGCAGCAGGGACAGAATTCAGCTGCCCAAGAATCCTGGACTTCTTACTTTTTTAAAAAAGCAAGATTCTAGCCCTTATGGCTTCATAGATATAACTGAAAGTAGTGGGCAATACCTGCTGAAACATCTGAACACACATAGTTTGCTGAATAAGATTTCCAGTAGTTGGGACACCACAGCTTCATTTACTGTTTATCACCATGCATGATTTGCAGAACCCAGAAAAAATATGCAATATAGTAAACTGTATGATTATTTATGCCAACTGAGAGTAATTTTGATAAATTCCATAGTTTCTATAGGTTCTATTATTTAAGGACATAGGAAGCTGCCTTATACTGAGTCAGGCCATCGATTCATCCGGTGCCCCAGAGTTGTTGAGCTTTTCAGGGGGATCGATGAGGAGCATCCTGGAGATCCTGCGATCTACCTGGAACACCCCCACGATCTACCGGTAGATTGCAATCTACCTATTGGACATGCCTGTTGTAGATACATGCTCAGTAATAACTCCACAGCCAAAACATTTGACAATTGTCTTCTCTGCCAGCTTCTGTAAGAATGCACAACCTTTCCTTTATCTAGTGTGGAAGTCAGCTCTTGACCACACTTATTAAACCTTGTTCTGAAGTCAACACTTGTATTTTTATTAGTGGGGAAGATGCTCCTTGAAGGCAATTTATAGTCACATTTTAGGGCCAAACTACACCTGTATGAGAGACAGAAAATATTGTCCCAGCCCCCCAGAGGAAATGTGGCCTTTGAGCGTGGGACATGCATCCCTGCCATAACAGATAATTATTTGAGGCAAAAACAGCCAAAAGAAAAACTGCACTATTGAAAGATATTGAGGGAATAAAGGTAGCACAGAAAACAGTATTGAGAAGCTTTGCAGACTACGTTGTTTACGGATTAGTGTGGGTGTAGCATGACATGATCTGGAAAGTCAAGTGTGTGAGAAATAAAGGCATCACTTAGAAGCAGAACATATGGAATAAGGATAAAATCACACGCTATAGGCAAGTGTGAAATGCTGAAGTACTTGAAGATGGGGAAAAGATATATTTCAAATGTTATGCAGTAGCAATAATCATAGAGGTTTGGAGTGACAAGAATGTGGCAAAGAACATTTTGAAGTACTTGTTTAGAAATATATTACTAAATTATGACTGTCTTGCTTATGGTCAAGAAAAGACAAGAAGCAGTCGGAATTTTCTTAAGTTGAAGGACACATTCTATAATCCTTTCTTTGACCTTTGAAAGCTACCATATCCTCAAAGAGGTATTGTATCCTCACTCCTATCTGACATGCGTATCCCATGAGGTAGTGCTGCGGAAGGGAGGTTGCTGTTCAGCCCTATACTATGTCCAGTTGGCCAATAATCTCTTTCGTAGCTCTGTCTTGTCCCTGCACACATTGGGTTTATTCCTGGGACTGGCATTGCTTTGGAATGCTGACGTAGCAGCTGTGGCCAGGAATGCTTTTGCACAGTTTCAGTTAATATGGCAGCTGCTCCCTTTCTTGGATAAAACAGATCTGACTACCACATATGTCTCAGTCACACCTAGACTGGATCACTGGAACACATGGGGCTACTGTTAAAAGTGTCTGAAAATGTTAGCCGGTGCAAAATGCAATGGCTACATTGAAATCTGAAGCCCGTTTTTCAGAGCATACTATTATGATTTTGTTTCATCTGCATTGGCTTCCGGTTCATTTCCAGACTCATTTAAAGTGCTGGTTCTTAACTGCCAAGGCCTCAATGGTTATGGATCAGGAAATCTGCCGCTCTCTATGTACAATATCTCAACTGCACCCCCAGAGGCTTGGAAACAGGCCCTTCTGTTGTATTGACAGGTTGTGCAGCTCACTCCCTCTCACTTTAGGCAAGCTTTAGGCAAGACCTTTTTTCTTTAGGAACCTAGGAAAATGCCTTATTGGTCCATCTAGCTCAGTGCTACCCATACCAACTGAGCTACCACCTTTCCCATAATTTCACTTAAGTTTTTAGTTTAAAATGCCTACCTCCCCTGTGGATCAAGCTGTGTTTGGTTCTGCTTCTTTTTTTGTATTTAAATTGATTTTATTAGAAGCCATTTTGGGCCTAAAAGCAGCATATGAATTGTAAGTTTGTTTACAGCTCAAAAATTACATAAATAACCTTATAAGATAGATAAACGTTTCTGCAACTTTGCCAGATGGCAGCATTTCACTCCTCGTAAGTGCATTCCAATTAATAAATACCCCAAAAGGAATCTGTATGATCTATAATTTTACTTGCTTCCTTCTACAAAATTGGTGTTGATTTGTTTGTTTATTACTGATAGAGATTTTCAGTAATGACAGACAATGATACCCTTCCTAAATTATATCCATGTAGCATTTTTTTAATATCAAAATGTAAAATTTAATAACTTTTACTTCCTGGAATTCAGCTTTATACCAGAAAGGACCTGGAGACCCAGTGAGACCTGAATATGGTCCTGATGCAGGGAGAAAAAATAGAGAAGCGTCACAAGACGTAAATTTACTTGCACACTGGATTAAAGCAGCTGCATTGACTAAATGAAAACATGCCATTTTTTTATTCCAGCAGCCATTTGAATAGAAGACTAGTTTTATAGTTTTAGCCGATTTTTACCTTTTCTGTATTTTATCTCTTGTACACCACTTGGAAGCCATAGTAGTTAAGCAATATATAAATTGTTTAAATAAACAAAAATAAGAAATAACAATATTTGCACCATGCCAAGTAATTAATTTGAACTACTTGTTATTGGCATGTCTGAAACTGTAGTTAAGAAGTCAGTAGTAAGATCTGAAGAATTATTATTTGTTCAAGTGAAAGAAAAATGCCTACTGTGTTAAAATTGCTGTTTAAACTGTCTGCACTCCTGAGTCTTCATACTGTGAGTCACTTTAAGTTCCCTTGCCAACCATCTTAAATGGGAAGGAGAAGTGTTTCAGCTGCTGGGTATATTACAGAAACTTCAGAAAGTGTGTTCTCTCTCTTCCTTATTAATCTGTGCATTTGTCCTCCAATAATTTATGTATGAAATATGTTTCTGTTGGTGACATTGTGCCTATGACTTAGTTGAAGAGCCACCATGGTCTTCAAAATGTGTATTTTAACTTACAGCAAAATCATATGAACCTTTACTCAGAAGTCTCATTGTGTCCCAAATACTCCATAGTAGATGTGCTTAGGGTTGCACTAGGAGCCACTTCCCATAACTTTTGTTGGATTTCTGAAATCATATGGTAAATGTTCCTCTCAGAGCTGTAACTTGCCTTTCAAACAGGACAGAAAAAGGAGACAGAAGGAGAGCCCCTAGAGCAGGCATGTCCAAAGTCCATTTCGGGGGCCTAATCCGGCCTGTCGGTCAGTTTAATCTGGCCCCTGTGGCAGTTTCCAGGGGTAAAATCCTAAAAAAAAGGTCAACAACTTTGGTCCTCTTTGAAAAAAGTTTGGACACCCCTGCCCTAGAGCAAGGATGGGACAGCTATAGTTCTCCAGATGTCATTGGACTCTAGTTCTCATCAGCACCAGCCAGAATGGTCAATAATCAGAGATGATGGGAATTATAGTGCAACAGCTCATGGAGAGCAACAGGTTCCCCACCACATAATTAGAGTAACAAATTGGTATTGAATATGTATATGTAACATACACAAATGATATCAAAGATGAGAATGAAGTGACATAACATCAAAAGTAGGAAAAGTTAATTGATGAAATACACTTCAAATTGTACAACAACAATCAGGCTTGAATGCTGATTACTAGAAGACAGCACACAACAATTGAGCTTCAAAAAAAGAGGGGCTGATGGGTAGCTGGCTTGTAAGAACGAATTTCCAAACAGAATTTCAGCAATCCATATAGCATGATCTAAAGACTGCTATATGCTAGAAGAGGCGTCCTCAACGTCAGCCCTCCAGGTGTTTTGAGACTACAATTCCCATCATCCCTGACCACTGGTCCTGCTAGCTAGGGATCATGGGAGTTGTAGGCCAAAAACATCTGGAGGGCTGAGGTTGAGGAAACCTGTGCTAGAATAACTTCAGTAAAGGTTCTGTAGCTTCCCAATGCTAGCAACCCTAGGCTTTTTCTTAAAGCATATTTTGTAATATTATAAAATATAAAATTAACTGCATCTAAAAGTTAGAAAATGCAGAGTATTGTGCCAGGCTTACATATATGTATACCTGTTACTTAATTTTTTAAACCAGTAGTTAAAAAAAAACCATTGCCATCTGTTGCTGTAATGTGTTAAGTGGCCTGCATAAGATTGTGGGTTTTGCAGGCAAAAGGATATAAACATAATTTTTTATTATTACTGATTATCCAATCTTAAAGTCATGATTTTATTTCAAGTACTTTTGAAGGCAGTTCTTGAGCCAGGACTTTTCTGTCCAAAAGTGGATTAGTAATATGAAGAGCTAATATTTCTTATTTGGGTTATCTTTTCTACATTATTTCCATAGAGACATTCTAAGTAACTAACCTTGGAGAAGAGTGTATCTATTCTTAGGATTTTTTCCTCTAATTTCCTCAGTATTCATCTTTAATTAAAGATTGTTGTCACAGGATTAGGCAAGAGATAGCTACTAATTTAGCACATAGCATTTTCATTCATGTGTTACCACAATCTTATTTGACAGACATAGTAGTGTAATTTGTAAGAGCTTGTTTATATAACAGATATGTCTATCATTACTTTGGAACTGGTTGCTAGACATTGAGTTGTAAATATTGTGGACTGGTCCATTGTCTGGCTCTAAAAAGAGGAGCACATCAGACTTAACTGTGAAGGCTAGGGGAATTACAGTGAAATGGTGATGTAAGTCCTTCACGGTTTAGGACCACAGTTCTTGTAAGACTGTCTGTCTCCATATGTACCTACCCAAACATGAATGGAGGGCCTACTGAAGGTACTGCCACCATTTTAGGTGTAGGAAGTAGGTACCAGAGAACGGGCCATCTCAGTGGTGGCACTCCATTGTGGGAAATGCTACAAATGTGAAAAAAGGTCAAAGACCCAAAAGCCAATGGGGATAATTAAATAAATTACCGTACATACTAGAGTATAAGCCAACCCAAATATAAGCCGAGGCACCTAATTTTATCACAAAAAACTGGAAAAACGTATTGACTTGAGTATAAGCTGGTTCACCACACCACAAACCTGGTGGTGGCAGCAGCGGCGGAGGAAGAACAAGCAGCCCAAAAGAGCTGCTTTTGGGCTGCTCGTTCCGACGACGACAGAGGCAAAGGCGGCAGAGTATAAGCTGGGGGGGGCGCTTTTTCAGCATTAAAAATGTGCTGAAAAAGTCAGCTTATACTTGAGTATATACGATATATGGGGAGGTGTGCCTGGATTAGCAAATTGTGGTTAGGCATTTGCCAATGTAAACTGAAGAAAGTTGAGTTAAACTTGAAAATGTAAATGTTCTTGAAGCTGACAATCTACCTTCCTTGCAGAAGCATGATGGCCACTTCACAGTTATCCAGCTAGTTGGCATGCTACGTGGAATTGCTTCTGGCATGAAATACCTCTCAGATATGGGCTACGTACATAGAGACTTGGCAGCTCGGAATATTTTGGTCAACAGTAATCTCATGTGTAAAGTCTCTGATTTTGGATTATCGCGGGTATTAGAGGATGACCCTGAAGCAGCTTATACAACAAGTGTAAGTTTCTTTTTTATTTCTAATACAAAAAGACAGTTGATGCAAGATTTGTATTTCTCATTTTCTTTTTACAGTAATTCTTAACTTCTGTCTCGATAATGTTTAGATTGGATGTTTCTTGTATTAAGCTATGTTTGTGACTTGTTATCTTTAGTGCAAAATGGGATGTTTCAAATGCCATTTTCTTTATCACGAAAGTACATCCGAAGAAGGTCCCTACTCCCATCTAGCCAATTTTATTTTGCTCTTTTCATTTTCTGGGGCCAGAGTTCCCTGTAACCTGAATTTATCTGTGATAATTGGAATTTTATTTTTGAACTACATAAACTTACTATCTAGATATTATTATTTCATATCCTAGTGTCACCACAATAACAAAGCAGTGAATCTCTTGTGCTTCCATTATTTAGGCATGATTAGGTTTATTTCAGATATCTTTTAAATTTGGAAATAAGGAATTACCTGAGCATGATGTCGTTCATGCATCAGTTTGGTAATTCAAATTTTCCCTTCGATTCACCTTGATTCTATTTGTTGGAATATTACCTAATAACTTATGTAACGTTGTTCCTTCATTTTTTTATATGAAGGCATGCAGTACTGTAGAAAAATGGTCTAGGTCATGGATGTATCTTAATGGAAACTCACTTTAGCATTCCCAAACACTCTGCAACTAGGTTTATAATTCATACCTATACTGTGTATGAAAATTTCATTTGTTTCGTTAGAACTGTAGTACCAAGAATGGTCATGGTGGTATAAGTTTGGGGGAGGGAAACCCCCTAAACCCAAGAAATTAATGACTGTCAGAATCTATGTAATATTTGGAGTATTAAAGGGAAGATTCCAGGCCACTGGAAAAATACAGGCTAAGCTTCCTTTCTAGGCCAGGGCCTCACCTGGGATAGAGGCATTAACGTGCCAAAAGGTGTTGATGACCAGCATCCAAGAGGAATCCTTGAGCCTGGGCAGATCCAAGCAGGGGTGTGTGGAGAAAGAGAAGACCAGAACCATCTTGGCAGACTGGCTGAAGGGAGGCTGGAGAGATTCCTTGGACTTGAGTGTTGCACTGCTGTGGGGAACAAGCCTCTCTTGAGATGACTATGCTGTAAGATCTGAACTCCTTCCATATAAATCCAGGTATAAATAAAATATGTGAATAAATCATATTTCGTAAAGCCACAACAGCCTCCACCTCATCTTGATTCTCAGCGGAAACATGACCCCAGGATGAGTGCCTGGAACCCCACTCGAATCTTGCTACTGCTCAGCTGAGTTTGGGGATTGGCGTGTCGCCTTTGTAACAGTATATTCCAAGGTGCTCTGTAACCCTATGTTTTAGATTCTGAAGCCTTGCTCATTTCTATGGGATAAATGCATAACTGAATACCGCAGTATAGGGAATTTACCTGTTCCTTATAAGCATGTGGGCTGTGTACTTTTACACAGCTCTCCCAACCTTCAAGGGCTTTTCTATTTTACTTCAATAGAGAACACAGACCTGCATGCCTGTTGTGCACTCAGATCTGATCTAGATTCCATTGAAATCAATGGGGAACCTTTTTAGGCAATACAGGTATGAAGGGGGCAACATGACTACATGCCTCTTTTCTTTTGGCAAGGCACTTTAAGGCTGCCTGTTCTGGTGCTACCCATGGCTAGTTACTGACTGCAGTGTCTGTTTTATTGCAAGGCACTTGTGGTATGATATGCTCAGGGTCTGCCTGCCCTGGGTGTGCAGGGAACAGGAGGTTCCCAGAGAAGGCACTCTCAAGTTTCCAGGCAAGGCAAGAGGCACTGCAGAATACATTGTAAAATGTAAGATGGTTTAGAACTGTTCTACGAAAAGGCGCTTTCAAAACAGCAAAGGAACAATATACCAACACTATGAAGACAACTATGTGTACACTGTCCAAAAATAATTGCCTGTGGAAGGCAGCGAATGCACTCTATGCCTGCATGTGTACACACTTTGTGTTTGGAGAACTGTTACCTGTAAGACACCTCCCCCAAATGCCCAATCAACTAGTGGATTAATAGTCACTCTCATCATCAAGCCACACTATTTGTTTTTTGAAAACTGCAATCTCTAAATTGCAATATTGGCCATGCTGCAAGTGCTGTGTTTTTAAATGCTTTGCATCAACCACACATTCTTCAAACTCCTTAGAGCCTGTTCAGTTATAATAAATACAAATATCTGCTCACAGAAGAGGCCTAATCACATATAAGCAGTGTAAAATTAGAAAGTAATCATAACTTCTCATTTTTAAAAAAAAACTGCACAAGTTCTCTCAAGCCATAATTTTTGCTTATTACAACCTATGAACTTGTTTTTAATCTAATAAGAGTTCCGGAGCAGGTTAGAAAGTGCTTGATTTAAAGCACTGCCATTAGGGTGGGTGTGTTGTGGTGTGTTTTTTTAAAAGGCTGCTGCATGCCTTTAAAAAGCTGCCTGAAAGGCAACTTTTCCCAGCATAGAGATGCAGAAACTGGAAAAACTTCATCTGTTACATTTCCCCCGTCATGCTGTTTCTAAAGCCATAGGAGCCAATGCAGAATAAAAGATAACAACCATAGAGAAAGCAGATATCTAAGGAAGGAGACGCGATGCAAGATAGCCCAGTTGAGAACTGAGAAAGGAAGGACTTGGATGTAGGCTATCTTTCTAGTCATATTTCCATACACATTGGCTCCATTTGGTGGGTTAACTGTTGTTCTGTTTCTTTAGAAACCAGAAAGTGTTTATGGACCTCATATTGAGTTTTATGGAAATAAGAGATAATTCTCTGCCTGATGTCACTGAAGGCAAGACTTGTTTTAGAATATTAAAACAAAAGAGAAAGACTTACAAGCTAGTAACATTTTACCTGTGGCACTTGTGTGTCAGGAATGGATAAGGAAACATCCAAGATAACTGACGAATATGTTTTTCGCCATCAAAACACTGTTAATGTATACTGGAAGTTGCCAGGACAACAGCCACAAACACAATGACATGTCTATTTTATGAACACAAAGAAACTCTTATCAATACATAGAGAATATAAGTTCTTGAACCTTTCATGGTTTATCAAAATTCCTGCATTCTAAGAAGTAGATTAATTTCCTCTGTCACAGTGTTTGTTCCATCTACAAAGAAGATGAATAATGGCTGGTTCACATTGTCACCAAACTTGGTGTTCTCTGGTGCAATAATGCAGCAAACATTTCTTTTGCTTTTTAAAAATTAAATTTGCATACAGTATGTTATCCAAATTATCTATATGTGTTTCCTCCCAAATGTATGACGTAGCATGTCATGTCGTGGTAAACACATACAGTGGTACTCGGGTTAAGTACTTAATTCGTTCTGGGGGTCCATTCTTAACCTGAAACTGTTCTTAACCTGAAGCACCACTTTAGCTAATGGGGCCTCCTGCTGCTGCCGCGCCGCCGGAGCCCGATTTCTGTTCTTATCCTGAAGCAAAGTTCTTAACCTGAGGTAATATTTCTGGGTTAGCGGAGTGTGTAACCTGAAGTGTATGTAACCCGAGGTACCACTGTAGTCTGATTCACATGATTCTTGAAAAAGTAGAGAAGGACCTGTGAATTGGAAATATAGCTGTAGCCTATTATACTGCATGCAGAATAGAAGTTGCTCATACATACCCACTCCCTGCCATATGTTGATGATTCCCTTTAGAACAAGTGCCGAAATTGGCTTTTTGGGGAGCAATCCTGATTTCTCCTATCAGTACTTAACAGCCACTACTGGATCATTGTCAAAAGCTCAGTTGCACTTTCTTGCAAGCTTGTTAATTCAATGTACAACCTACCACATGCTGCATCTAAGTATTCAGAATGACAGTTTTATGTTAACAGGAGATTAACATGTTTACAAATCCATCATTTCACTGTGCTCTATGTGAGCATTAATGAGATGGTCGCTTTTCTTTTCCAACTTGCCTGATTTCCCAGCTAGTCTTTCTATAAAGCAAGGGTGTCAAATCTGTGGCCTTCCAGATGTTTCTGAATTACAACTAGTATCAACCCCAGAAGCATGGCCAGTGACCACAGATGATTCAAGTTTTAATTAATTGGATAGACCTAAATTAGCAATATCTGGAAGGCCACAGATTTGACACCCCTGCCATATAGTTTCTGTACTGGGTCTTTTCCTGCCGCATTGAAAATGTAATATGCAGTACAATCCTATTCGTGTTTACTCTAGTAAGCCCCTTTGAGTTCAGTGGGACTTTTGTTATTTAGTCGTTTAGTTGTGTCCGACTCTTCGTGACTCCATGAACCAGAGCACAAAGTAAGTGGGACTTACTTCCAGGTAAATGTGTATAGGATTGCAGCTGTGATGCAGCGGAATGATCTCCAAGGCTGGGCTTACCTGTCACTAATTTTTATTTTGATGAACTTATATTAATTTAGAATAATGTTCATTATTAACCTTCCTGTCTAGCATTCTATAAAATTTTGGCTTGAATATATAAATACTAATATAGTCACTGCCAGAACTGCTTTTGCAAGCATCTGCCGCATGTATAGAACACCAAACCAATTAGTCTTTTGCTGTGTGTGCACTATATGTACCTTTAAAGCACATTATTTCCTTCAAATAATTCTGGGCACTGTAGTTCACCCCTCACAGAGTTACGATTCCCAGAAATCCTTAAATACTAGAATTCTTTGAAAGGAAAAACATACTTTGGATGTGCTTTAAAAATGTAGTGTGTATGTGTCCTTTCATACAGTTGCATACTAAAATGATATGCAGAACTTATAGTGTAAACTGATCACCAATATCAAACATCTGCAATCATTTTTCTTATTGCTGCTGACCTTCTTCAAACTTATGCTTGCCATTCACAGTAAAGTCCCTCCACAAAGATGTTTGACCAAGTACCTGGTTCTACACGGTTCAGTCCCACATTAAATAATAAAAATGAGAACACACAGAAAACCATAAAGATTAATAATTTAATTAACCTGGAGATCACCACACCTGTTGTTTTGTATGACTAGTTGTGCTGGAATACGAATCAGGATGCATGGCAATGGTGAATTGAAGCTGAGGCAATGGGACACAGTTAGTTTAAATCCTTGATTCCTGATCTAGTAACTGATACCTGCAAACTTTCTTTAGGTCAGGGGATAACTAAAAATAAGTAATGCTGGCACACCAATATTGACGAGGTAGTAAATGCATATGATCGATTAGAAACATAGTAAGCACGCTGGTAACACTGAAAGCAAACTGACCATAGGAATAATTTTAAAAACCAAAACAGCAGCAGAATAATTGTTCCTGCTATTAAGATTTATAGAGCAAAGTTAGAATCTATATTTTATATAGAGCTGAATTATGAGAAATGTATATGCTAATTCATAATGCAGAGTAAGTCAATATTTTAGTGATTATCTTCACAGAGTTCTGTCCCACGGGCCAAGACACATGCAGAGATAATAGAGATTGTCACTAGAGCCCAATAGAGAAAAATAAATAATTGTTTAACAATTACAACTGGCTTACCAAGCAGGTGGGTAAATATAAGTTTCCCAGATACTGATTAATTGACCAAAATCTGAATTTTATTATCACTGAATAAAATTAAACACGGCCTTACAGAGATGTGTGACAATGACATGATTTCCACACATAGAAATAAATTAAAAGCTATGGATGTTAGCGTGCAGATTAATATATTAGTTAACAAACATGCTATTACTAGCCTTTTATTTTTACTTTTAAATCACCGTGGGAATGCTATCTCACAGCTATCTTGAATTTTAAGGTAAGAAATATTTACTCCCTCTTTCTGCTGTACCCATATTCCATGATTGAACAAAACGCTATCTCTCCATTCCATCTGAATCGAGAGGCTGTTCAGGTGCTGTAATGGGGTAAATAAGGCCAATAAGCTGAGGCTGGATCCTTACAAGATGGAAGCACTATTGGTGGGTGGTTCTTGGGTCTGGGAGTTGATGAGAAAGCCAATTTTGAATGGGGCTGTATTCCTCCTGAAGGAACAGGTTCATAGCCAGGAGGTGCTGCCAACATTGTCTTTGAAGGCTCAGGTAGCCTCGATGACAAGAAGTACGTATTTCCAGCTGTGGGTAGTTTGCTGGCTAAAGCCTTTCCTACACCAGAATATCATTACAAAAATGCTATACACTCTGGTAACCAGCCATTTAGACCACTGCAATTCACTCCAAGTAGGGCTGTTGGTGGGGGTGGTTGTTGTTTTTGTTTGTTACTACATTAAGTATTCTTGTGTTTTTATCTTGTAAACCTGTAAAGGGCAGGATGGAAATTTAATAAATAATAAAACTAATATGATCCAGAGGTTGTAGCTTGTGCAGAATGCAGCTTCCTAGTTACTCGTTGACAGAGCTAAGTAAGAGTGTGATAAACCACTCCTGGGAGAAGTGGATCAGCTGACTTGTTTGCTGCCAGGCCGAGTTGTGGTGCAGAAAGCCCTACACAGCTTGGGTCCCTGGTACCTGAAGGAGTGCCTCTCCCAGTATTAGCTGGTCCATACCCTGACATTTGTCAGGGAGGCCATGCTGATAGTTCCGTCTGTAACCACTGTGCATTCTGTAGTGGCATGTTGTAGGGCCTTCTCAATGATGACTATGGAACTTGACTATGGAACTCCCTCTGGTCAAATATATATTTGCCCCTCTTGTTTATGTCCTTTAGACATCAGTTGAAAACGTCTCTTTTTATTTTGGCATGTTGAGGTTGGAGGAAATAGTTGCTCTGTCTGCTCCTGTGAATTTTTTATTTCTATTATTTTGTGAGTGTTTAATATTGTTGCATGCTACCCCGATCTCTGAGCAGTGAGAGGATACAAGGGTTCATGGTGCTTGCCCAGGGTTCAGCTTCCTTGGAATGAAGGTCAGTGTAGACTGCGGTGTCTTTAGGATATATGGTTTTATTTACAAATATATATAACCTGAACACAAGACGGAGGTGCTCACATTATCACCACAACAAAACTTGCTGCTCTATTAATCACAATTTAGGATCCCACACAGATCAAGCATGTTTCTATGTCCAGCTTCCAGCTTGCTTTCTGCTCAGCTTACATGCTCAGTGGGCTAAAGTATGCCTAGCTCTCTGTTGAATTGTGGCCAACAGGTTTAAATCTATTTGTTTCAGACAAATCTTCCACAGATATAACCAATTTGACTTTGTAGATACTGAAACAAAGTGTGTACTAGTCTCAGCAGGAAACCTGTGTGGGCTAAAAAGAAAATTTGCTCTGAACTTTGTCTTTTTGGTATCTTGGAATGGATGACATTCGTTGCCTTTGACTGCCCCTCTGTGGCTGCACTGGAATTGTATTATAATACATAATAACTGTTAGCTGTTATCTAACATTGTCTTTGCCTCTTTTGAAAAATGCATAATTTACGTCTTGCTATGTATGTAAATTAGGTTTTGTATACAAGTAGGGGGTTGTGGAGTTTTTTATATAAAAGTAGTGATCATCAGGAAATACAATAGTGTTCAACAATCAGCTATAATTGTCTGATATTGTGCTATGTGGTGCTTTAGCTTTTTAAAAGAATTTATGACAAACTTGCACTTTTCAAAATAATCATTTTCTTCTTTTTCTTTTTTGTAAACTCATTCCTTATATATTTGATGAGCTGATTGGCTATTGTATTGGAAGTCATCTGATTTATACATTTCACACTAAGTATTCTCTGGACACAATTATATTGCTGAATTTAGTCTGAACTAAGGGCAAAATCAGGGAGTTAGTCAACCAGCCCAACCATTTGCCCAAAATAGCTTTCTTTGCTTGATTGCCTTAAATGAATACCTTTATTTCAATACAGATCAATAAATGAGTGAGCCTAGGAACTTTAAAAACCCTGTACTGACCTAACCCTTAAGTTCATTTGTTAATAGAAGTCACTTTGAAATGAATGCACTTGAAAATGAGGCAGGGGGAAAGGATACTACTTTTCCAACTAATTAGAGCCTGAAGGACTTGTCAAGGACTCAGCTTTGTTTTCTAATATGTATGTGAATTGCATGGATTGGCTCTTGTTTCTGGTAATCTGAAGATGGTCACTCTTTATTTTGCGATTTTTGTGTGTGTGTGCTCTTATTGTATACCCTCTGCAACTTTTATTAAAAGGCTTCCTAATTAAACTGACACGTATTTTGATAGATAAAGTGGATGGGGAAGGTTCATGATGTTCAAACTACATATGAGGAGAGTGATGTGGTCTAGTCACCCTGGCGCCACTGATATGCTCACTGGGTATGACCACCAGCTTACATATTTGGTGACCATGAGAAAGAGTCATATGAATGTAGTGCTCCTACGTGAGAGTGGTTCCTGACTGGCCCATGATCAGAGGCAGATTTAGGTCAATGCAACCAGTTCCCCCATACTGGGTGCAGGGGCCAAGGGGGTGTCTTCCCATTTCCTTCCCAAAGCCTAGTAAGTGCTTCTCCAGATTTGGAAAGGAGGCAGGAGCGCTCAAGCACACCTCCACCTCCTTCCCAAAGCCTGGCACCTCCCTTACCCGGCTTTGGAAAGCCAGCACGAGGACTAGGAGGCATAGGAGCCAATTCTTAGGGGCTGTGGGGGCTTCGGCCCCCATTATAGAATATTTGAGAGAACTGGGCCCCCAGTTCTGAAAAAAGAATTGCATTCCCCATGTTTCCGTGAACAGAAGAAATTTTATTGTAGAGGAGGTAAATTGAGAATAGAAGGGACATTTTAAAACTGTATTTGATAATCGCTGGAACAACTCCTTCTTGTGCTGCTTCAGTTTTGAGTCTACTGAGGCAAGACAAAAAGCTACATCTGGTGGCGTTCAAAAGTCAAAACACAAGGGCAACAGAGGCAAAGTCCAGAAACTGGTGAAAGTCAAAACAAAGGTGTGGGGTGAGAGGTGTTGTACAGTAAACTGCTACATCAAAAGGAAAGTCGGGTGCAAGGATGTTGTTCCAGCACTATGTGCCAGGAACCCTGAGCCTTCAGAGCCCCACCCAGAGCACAGCTGTGTGTGTTTGCGGGTACTGGACATCCCAAACTGATGTATGGGTCCTAACTTGTATTTAATTAAATATAAAAGTAGGTGAGTAACATATGAGAGTCTGGGGGGAGGGAATCTTCACTATTGCATTGTTTATTATTCTTAAAGTTGACACAGTTATTAGTGTTGATTTTAGTATCAATTACAGCAGTGTAAGTTATTAGCAGAAGCAGTTACAATAGATTTATTATTTTGTACTGTGGCATGGCAATATTTCAAGTATAAATTGACTTTCCTCTTAGTAGAAATAGCCCCTTGAACACGTGTGTGTGTGTGTGTGTGTGTGTGTGTGTGTGTGTGATATTCGTTCTCCGCTACCTGTGCTTAATAAAATGAACTCAATATTTTATGTCTTCAGATTAAGAACAGGATGCTGCCTTTTAACAAATCAAATTATTAGTCCATCCAGCTGAGTATTGCTCACACCGGCTGGCTGTAGATCTCCATGGTTTCAGACAGGGGTCTCTCACAGCCCTACCTGGAGATGCTGGGGATTGAACCAATGTCCCTCTGCATTCAGAACAGATGCTTCACCACTGAGCTATGGCCCTTTCCCGTGATACCACCACAAAATAAGAGGAAAGCAAATTAAAAGTTGCTCATAATAGCAATGGCTAAAAAGTAGGAAATGCCTCACTGTAATATCATTACCAAAAATAGCTAACAATAGAAAAAGAGAGTGAAATCTTATCCTTGTGTTCCTCGTAAATTATTAAATAAAAGTAATGGATGCTGTGCATACAAAGCTCCTTCTTAAAGCCTTTTGTAAATGGGTGCTACCAAAAGCAATGGCTCAAGGAAGAATCCTCCTCATAAAGTATTTAAAAGGCTTACTGCTTGCTCCTTGAAATAAATAGTTGGAATCCATTAAGTTAATACATGAGGTTTGTATTTTTTAAAAAAGAAAAAAAGCAGATTACTTTCCTGCTGATTGTACATTCCAGTCATCATTAGAAGATGAAAAATTAACATATTTCTTATGCAGTACAAGGAAAATAAGTTGTTTCGTAAGGACTTTGATAAGCGGAATAATTTACACTATCTTTTCTAATAGTAAGGTTGCATATTTGCTTTATATCATGGGAAAATAAATCCTATTTAGTATGCATGTCCCAAACAGGACAATTTCAGTGAGACTGTTAGTTTGTATGATGTATAATATTAGGATTATGCTTATATAAAAGAAACTATAGTTGGTTATTTGGTTGTCAGTATATGGGTGATTGCAGTCTCAAGATCTAAGGGATGATTTCAACTAATGAGTCTTGTCAGTGTAAGCCCAAACAAAGACTTCATCTCCTCCTCTGTGTGCCCTTTATGCCCCCCCCCAAACTGGCTTTCATGGGCTAAAGAGAACAACCCAGAACAGCATGTACGGTAAGGACAGGGAGAGGGTGGTAGAATGCTTTATTTGCAACTCATAGTTGTTGTTAAGATTGGCATACCTATGGATGTGTTCAGCTGCTTGAATGAAGTACCTCAGTAATGACCACTCCCACATCAAATGGGGGTGCCCTTTGCGTGGTCGTGCGCAGCCCCCCGGATCCCAGTGCAACTTCTGGTAGTTCAGGCTGGCTTCATCCTCCCCAGGCTGGATACCTGGAGGTGAGAGCCAGTGTGGTGTAGTGGTTAAGAGCAGTAGTCTCGTAATCTGGGGAACCGGGTTCACGTCTCCGCTCCTCCACATGCAGCTGCTGGGTGACCTTGGGCCAGTCACACTTCTTTGAAGTCTCTCAGCCTCACTCACCTCACAGAGTGTTTGTTGTGGGGGAGGAAGGGAAAGGAGAATGTTAGCCGCTTTGAGACTCCTTAAAAGGGAGTGAAAGGCGGGATATCAAATCCAAACTCTTCTTCTTCTTCTTCTACCTCAGCCAATC
The DNA here is from genome assembly GCF_964270895.1 of Podarcis filfolensis. Classification (NCBI taxonomy): domain Eukaryota; kingdom Metazoa; phylum Chordata; class Lepidosauria; order Squamata; family Lacertidae; genus Podarcis; species Podarcis filfolensis. The sequence goes on along the minus strand of NC_139607.1, from coordinate 64,943,220 downwards.
GCCCTATCCAGCCTGGGGAGGCGTTGCCAGGGGATTAGCCAGGTAAGGAGAGGGACCGCCCTGCCCACACAACAGAAGGTGAATCTTACCTGTGAAGTGGCAGTTGGCTCCAGAGCTTCTCCCACACTGCCCTCCCTCAGTTAAGTTGTCTTTTGCAGGTTAACCTCTTCTTTACAGGTATGCAGGTGCTGCTATGTCAGGGGCACTGTTGAAGGGCCAGAAAGGAATTTTCCTGCAGTGGCAGGTTTTGCCTTCCCCGTAGCAAAACGTCACAACTTTGGTGGTTTCGGGCCTTGGGCGGAATCCTTTAGTCTATCTTCCTAAATGGAAGGGGGCATGAAGCGGTGACCCACGCCCCCCTTGCGGCGGTGATCCAGGGTTCCCCTTTAAAGGGGTCTTGAGGGGAGGCATTGGCCATACGCCAAGAGGTTGTCATTGCTCTCTCCTGTGACGGCGGCAAAAGGAGGGGCGGGCTCTCTGTTTGAACATATGTTCTCCAGAGCCAGCCCAATCCCCACACATTCTGGATAACCCTGAAGTCTCCCAAGGTCTCCCTACATGTGAAACTTAATAAAGTTGTGGCCAATTTTAATCCCATAGCACGTTGTCTTGAGTCATTATTCTGCTCGGGGGTCGTCTGGGGTTAGGAGGGACTCCGCCTGTCCACGCAAAGGGAATAAATTTTACAGTTTTGGTCTAGGTTTAAAAAAATAATAGAGACACTCCAAAAATCAGAAAATTCCATTCACATGTTTCCAGCTGTGGCACAGTTGTTGTTTTTTTGAGAAAGATCATACAGTAAGCTTTGTTTGTATCAAAGGAGATGTTACAAAACATGTGGAACAGCTGATAACCATTCAGTGCCTATTTCCCCAAAAAATTGTGTGAGGGTTTACAGTGGATACAGTCATGATTTACTTTGAATTAAGATGAGACTTACAGAGATAATTCATTGAACTCTTTTGTGACATATGCTTAAAAGGGCAATTTCAGCAACTATCATTGCCAAAGTTTTGGAGTTGGGTTAGTAAAGAATACCCAGAGTTGGCAAGTCTGCTGTCATCTCCCCTTGCCCCCCTGCTCATCATATTGGCCAGTAGGGCACATAATTTTCCTAAGTGTAAATATGCCCTTAGTGACACTAAATGACAAGCAATGGTGAAATAGATTTATAACAGTGCAAGACTGTACTGTACATGTTTACTCTGAAGTAAGTCCTGAAACTTAGTCCCAAGTAAGAAGTGCTGCAGGAATACAGCCCACATTGCTAACTCAATTACTTAAAAAGTAATAACAAGAAGGAAGGAATGCTGTGCTAGTGTTCTAGAGCATGGGTAGGCAAACTAAGGCCCTGGGGCCGGATCCGGCCCAATCGCTTTCTAAATCCGGCCTGCGGACAGTCTGGGAATCAGCATGTCTTTACATGAGTAGAATGTGTCCTTTTATTTAAAATGCATCTCTGGGTTATTTGTGGGGCATAGGAATTTGTTCATTTTCCCCTGAAAATATAGTCTGGCCCTCCACAAGGTCTGAGGGACAGTGGACCGGCCTCCTGCTGAAAAAGTCTGCTGACCCCTGTTCTAGAGGAAATCAACCTGATTGTACCGCATCCATTTTCTTCAGGAGGGCTTCTGTGGGCAGCAGATTATTCATAATCTTCAAATCTGAAGATTTCCACCCACCTTCATTTTATCATAACAAAGGTGCCAAATCAATAACTGTGAGGGCAGATGGGTCATTGGAGAAGATAAGTAAAAATAATTAAAGCAGCATTAACAAAGAAAACATTGTGGTATCGGTGACATAATAGGCATTTCTGTTTTTCCATAATATGATACAATAGGAAACAAAAACAATTACAAAGTTTTCCAAAGCTACAGCAATCCAGAACAAAGTTAAAGTATTGCTACAGGTCTATAAGTGTCTATGATGTTCCAACTGTTTATTCACTCAGAGCTATTGCAGTTTTCATATTGTCAGTTAAGAGGTCTTACACATCTGTTTTGAAGCATTCAAGCAGACATTAGTCATATGAAGTTGCTGACTTATTTAACTTGTATTCTAAAAATTAGAATTTATTAAGAAGCCACATTTTATTGATTGAACAGGGGGGAAAATTATTCTGTGCCACAAAATGGGAAAGAGATACAGTTGTAATAACAATTTTTAGCAAATAAAAGATACAGTACTGTATCTGTAGCTTTTCCCCTATGGGGAGAAACACAGCTTAGAGAGGGAATGTTTTGCATAGAAAAAAGCAGAATGGAAAGGGTTAAGGGGCTATATTTCCTATTTCCTCATTCCTCTACACAGACTTGTAGTCTCTTGTGTATGAACACTAGGGAGGAAAGCTACCCACACACCTAGTCACCTCTAGTTTTAGTGTTGTTGTTGTTATTTATTACCCACTCTTCACTCTTAAGTTCCCAAGGGGGTCACAATATTAAAATACAATATTTGAAACAGTTTACAATTTACAATTAGAACCTACTGAGAGTAGATGCATTGGAGATATTTTCAGGTGACATTTTTGATAGCAATTATTTTACTCAAGCTCATTTTTCTGTTTCCTTTTAAAACAATAATTGCCTATAATGAGTAAATATTAGGATACAACTTCATTGATCAAAGCAGTAGGGTTCGCCTTTTACCAACACAGTGCAAATGGCTGTTAGTGCTGTTCCTTGTATGAAAAGAAACTAGGCAACATAACAATGATTTGCAAGAACTTCAGAATTGACTAAAGAGTCTGTGATGATAATGGTTATTATGATGATTATATGCCATGCACGGGAAAGGTTTCTTAGTTTTGAGAGCAAGTTGGCCTGGGAGAGTGTTCCAAACATGCTCTCCCCACTTCTGACATTGTTCCGCTTGTTTAGTCCTTGTAAGCGACTGTAGGTGTTCAGTATTGCTGAATGTCATCTGAATGTCAAATGCAAAAACCTTTGATCAGTTTGCCAGCATCTGTTTTGTCACTTTTTCCTCCAAGTAGGTATTTTTTATTATTAGTATTAGTATTATTCATACTATTAGCAAACATTTAGAATAGCAACACAGTATTAGGCATATAAAATAGAACTGAAATTATTCATGTGCAGTAGGCATACAATATAAATAACTTTGTCAGAAAACAATACTCAGTGGAGAGGCAGTTTGATGGAGCAGAAAGAATAGCTGCTGTGAGACAGTAAACTATAGTAGTTAGCACCAAACAGGTGACTCTGTGGTGCTTCAGGAAAGGGGAGAAGGAAAAAGAGAAGGTTTTTCTGGTGTATGTGCTGGCATCAAAGAAGGCACAGTCAGTGGGTAGTGGCAGGGCAGGGAACAAAGAAGCTGAGTAGCAAGAGAGCTTCTATAGAGGGGAAAGAAAGAAAAGAACAAACACTATGTGTAGAACAACATATTTTCCCCTGCAGTCTGCTACTGTTGTTCGCACAAAGTAGGGGCACATTTATTGAGCTCCACTTCCTGGATTTTATAGATCGGAACCAATATGTCTCATTTAAGAGGTAGAAAAGCCCTTTGCAGATGTTCATATTTTGTGCACAGTGGGTGGCTGGTGTCCAAATCATGTCAGGCTGCTGATATTCATGCACTGGACTCAACATTTGCATATGGATTCTGTGCAGTTAGAAGCCAAAGAACATAGGCCAAAACCTATATGATCCACATCTTATCTTTGTGGTATATACCAGATGTGCTTTACACATGTAGGAAGATATGCAGATATCAAGCTGAGTACACTATGGGGACAGTAGGGCAGCAAGAACCCTATTTCATCAATGACGCATACAGATTGTGTCAGAAGCAACTGGGTTATATGTGATTGTTCAGGATCCCAGTCATATGCTGCCCTGCCCTCTTCCTGACTAGCATCCCTCTATGTTCATTCACTTCTTTGATTGCCTTGTTAATGAGAGAGCCCGTGATCCACTGCTAGAACTTTGTAAGGTTAGCATGTTAGGGGTCCTAATTTCAATTCTTGGCATCTCCCGTTAAAACGGTTCTCAGGTAGCAGGGCTGGTAAGACCATGGAGGGCTACTGCCAGTCTGAGCAGACAACCCTGGACCAACAGGTCATCGGTCTGAATCAATACAAGATCACATCCTAATTTTCTTTGCTAATCCATACAGAAGCTGAATCCGAGTGTGTCACATTTCAGAGCCTCCCTACTTCGTAATGCAAGGTTTCCCCATTCTTACCCCCTTCAGCAAACTGAATCAAATTATGAATCCAAATTCTCTGAGGTATATGAATGTATGAATGCCATTCAAACAGTAAGACACATGGCCGCCGTACAGTGAAGATTGAAAATGCCAATTGGATACATGGTAAGATACATGGCCGCTGTACAGTGAAGATTGAAAATGCCAATTGGAGAAAATAAATTCAGCTATTCAAAGAGCTTTCAGAAACTTTTGTTTTGTAATTAGCAATAGTTATGGAAAATACTAAGTAGAAATAGCTATTGACACAAAAGATTGTGTTCTTTACAGCGTGGAGGCAGGGAGGAATAATAATTATAACAGTGTTCTCTGTAATGTTTCATTTAATTGAAGGGGCCTTTTGAGAACAATACAAAAACAGAATTTTTCTCCCAGACTCAAGGTTTCTCATGGTACATTTGGTATGAATGCTATGAATGTCAATAAGGAAGCTTCAACCCATAGCTCTTTAACAGTCCATAGATAAAAAATCCAGTTCTACTATTTCTTGTAGTTACAGCCAGCCAGAGCATCCTTCTGTTTCGGAAAGTGCCCAGAAATAGCACATCCTGTTAAAAGCCTTGAATTATTTATGATATAAGAGGTCTTCAAAAGTGCAAGACTGCAAAATTGCCATTTGATTTTCCTTTGCAATGCTGTGTTTGTTTACATTGACCCCCATTTAAGAGGTGCTAAAACAACTGGGATATTGGCCAAGGTGTTTTCTTTCCATTTTTGTGCTTCACAATTTTGGAATACCTAAAGCCGGGGGAAGGTTCAGATATTTCCACATGAACCTGCACACACGTATGCAATCAGTAATTGTGAGGATCTGGGCCATGTATCTTTGCTTCCTTTTTTCAGACAGTAAAGATGTGTGGTCTTATTTTTGTCGATAAGGACCCATTGACCACCACATTAGTTTCTTTAAAAGAAAAGGGGGGAAGGTTACCTATTTCTATCTCATTATGAAGGCAACTTTTAAAGAAAATTAAAACCCAAAAGAAATCAATTCATACCTAGTCAAAGCAGTGTTGTTTTCCCCCAAAATCACTGTTACTGTTAACAACATCACCCGCGTAGATGCACAGATGTGAAAACTATACATGATGTACCTTGCCTAATGTAGCACATGCTGTGCTGTTCAGTTCAAAAGCAGAGGTACTGACAGAAACGATGCAAGGAGAGTCAAACATTTCAGCGCCTGCTGTTCACTTGGTGCATGAAATCATCAAGCAGCCTTGAGATCCTAGAGAAGTTTACCCACTGACTATGAAAAAGGACAACATTTTAATCACAAAACCTTATCCCATGCCCTCTATAATTTGAGTAATCAGTCCTCTTCCTCACAGAGAGCCAATATAATTTATTGTAAACACAGCAAATAATTACATAATTCTAAAAAGTCAACAGAGAGGCATATTTTATGGCAATTTTTTACATATAGACTTCCATTTCTAAGCAAATTGGGTATTGTGTGGAAATACTTGGATAACTGATGGGAATAGGTTTTAGTGCTACATCTTTATATCCGTGAAGAGAGCTGGGATAGCACAGGAGAATGTGTGTTGGGATTGACCCCAGAAGACTAGAATTTGAAATTCTTCTCTGCCATACTTGTTGGCAAGCCACTGTATTTAGCATCAGTCCCTAGGAAATGTTAACGTTACCACGGAGATGAAATGAAGCTGTACAGCATAAGAAGTGCAAAACGCTTTGTACATTAAGACAGTGAGCTTTGCAAGTCCAGCTGATCTTCTGAATACTTTCCACCACCTTCCAAAAACAACCCCTTGCACTGCCCACAATTTGCTGTCCTAGCTTGGTGCTACTCTGGGGGTAGCATTTTATATAGCACATGGGGCTGCTGTCCTGAGGTGCGGGGAATAAAAAAATGAATCCACTGCACCTAAAAATGCACCTAAAAATCCTTAAAATGCTGTAGAAGTTGTAATAAAAAACAAGCTTGTATTCCCATGCATCTCACTCGACATTAATCAGCCTTTTCATACTTCATTCTAGAATTGCCTTTACTAGGCAACAGTAGTTCATTTTAATTTATTTGACAGTGAAACCACAGCCTACAAATCACCAAGTTCTCTTATTTGACAACCAGATCGGAAGTTCTATCTTTGTGTGAGCAGGTGAGAATTCGTAAAGAACTAAACATTCCCTTTGCCTTACCTTCTCTTTATTATCTACATGAATGTGTATGTCATATGCAGGCACTGCGAAAGTAGGTCTCTATTCACCTAGTGGGAAACCTCCAACCTGAGGGCCTAATTTGGCCCATCAGGCTTCCCTATTTGGCCCACGTCACACCCACACTGTGACATCAGGTACAGGACAGGTAAACCTGAGACGCCAAATTGAAAAGGAAGGTTCAGGAGTTCACTCTAAGTACACTCCTTTCCAGCCACCAGTAGAGTTTAATGCTTTTTGAATTTGAGACCTTTTTCTGTCAGCCTGCAGTAACTGAAAGAAGTGTCAGATTGCAAAAGCACCAATTCTGAGGAGGAAAGGAAGAAATGGGGGGAGCCATTTAGAATGGGCTACTAATTCTCTCTCCCATTCCATAATAATAATTTTACTATTTATACCCCACACATCTTACTGGGTTGCTCTAGTCACTCTGGGCGGCTTCCAACATATATAAATAACATAAAAAAATTAAACATAAAGAAACTTCCCTATACAGGATTGCCTTGAGACGGCTCGGGTCAGATAACTCCATACCCTCCAACATTTCTCCAGTGAAAATAGGGTCGTCCTAAGGAAAAGCAGGACATTCTGGGATCAAATCAGAAACTGGGGTGGCTTCTCTAAATCAGGGATGGCCCTGGAAAATAGGGACATTTGGAGGGTCTTCTTTTTAATATATCCAGTGCATTTTCAGAGATTACTGAACTGAGGAGAAAGAGGGAACATATGCTTCTTTTACAGTACACAGAAGAGACTTCCCGCAGAAGCTGTGCTTGGACTATTAGGCAGAATGTTCCTATAATCCCAGCACTAGCAATTGCTTGTACCCCAGGACAACAGTCAAACTAATTTGGATGCAATTTAGCCAGATGGACACACTTTATTTACATGAGATTTGAATGCTAGGAGCAGTATTTCTTAGTAAACATCTATTGTGATTGGTTTCTTCCTGTGAACCTGTACCTAAAATGAAGTGCTTAAGGTGATCTAGCTGAGTGTTCAATTAACATGCAAAACTAAGAAATAACCCTACTAGACAATTTGGGGACTGTTTCAGATTGAAAGGGAAACTATGTATAATTATTACATGTTTTTACAGTGGTACCTCGGTTTAAGAACTTAATTCATTCCAGAGGTCTGTTCTTAACCTGAGGTACCACTTGGGGCCTCCCACTGTCGCCACACGATTTCTGTTCTCATCCTGAAGCAAAGTTCTTAACCTAAGGTACTATTTCTGGGTTAGTGGAGTCTGTAACCTGAAGCACCTGTAACCTGAAGCGTCTGTAACCCGAGGTACCACTGTATTCTAAAATTTTCGTAGGGTGCTTTAATTTTATGTGAATGTGTTTAAGGAACGTACACTTAATTCCTGAATGCAAATTCTTTAGATATTAAGGTTACTATAGCAACCTTAAGAATTTCAATATTTTAAAATTCTGTTTATCCTGAAATATTTTTATCTCATCTTTTGTATGATCCATGGAACTCACAACAGCATTTTGAAAACAAAAGGCTGGATCTAGAGGTCACGCCTGCTGGGAAGAGCATTCCCTGAGTGGGAGGTAGCATTTGGTGCTGCAGGGAATCAGCAAACGTTTCCCACCACCCACCCTGCCAGCAGGATCTGTTCACAGGATAAAAAGCCTTTTCACCCACAGATGGCAAAGTCTGAATCTAATCCCAAATCCAAACCAGTCTGGAAGGTAATAGAGGGTCCAGGCTCTGAAGGGTTTAAATGTTTAGGTCTGACACCTTGCACTCGATCCAAAAGCTAATAAGCAACCAGTGCAGCCACGAAATGATCAGCAATGCGCATCCCACATGTGTTGGACTGGAACCTGGAGATCAGGGTTAAAATCCCCACTTGGGCATGAAACTCACTAGGTGAACTTGGGCCAGGCACTCTTTCTTAGCCCAACCTACCTCATGGGGATGTTGTGAAGATATAGTGAGGAGGGAAACATGTAGATGACCATATCATAGACCAAGGCTGTTTTTTCAGCCGGACCTCAGTTCTGGCACCTCTCAGGTGGGAACCATTGCCATTCTCTTATAGAACAAGGGAGATGTTCGTGGTGAGTTCCAGTACCTCTTTTTCTATAAAAATTGCACTGTCATAGACCATAATCATTTGTCCATCCGGACCAGTACTGCCTGACAAAAAAACTGTCTAAGGTTTCCAGCAGGGGTCATTCCCGTCACCTGTTACCAGGTTCTTTTTAACTCAAGATGTCATTGACCTTGGGGCCTTCTGTAGGCAAAGCATATATTCAGTCACTGAACTGGGGTTTATTATGGTAGTGGTTTTCAACCAGTGTGTCGTGGCACACTGGGGTGGCTTGAATGATGGTCAGGGGTGCCACGAGCAACACTGGCCTCTGTCCTTTTTCCCTTCCCTCTCTCCTCTGATGCCTTCTTGAATCTCTGCCTCCCAAAGGCTCGCACAGCTGTTTGTTGCAACAGCCCTGGCTACAAGCTCAGCAGGTGAATGGTGCCTCTGGGGCTGGTCAGAAGGTGCTGGCTGTCAGGAGCTGAGGTGGCCTTGGAGTAAACAAGCAAGCAGGCAAGGGAGCCCAGCCAGTCAGTCCACCAGCCCTTGCTGTTGGGAATGGACAGACAAGTCCCAGGTCCCTGTGAGGCAGTGTAAGGAGGCACTTCTCTTGGGGCAGTGGGGGCAGCTCAGAGACCAGGGGCTGCAGCAGCTGCTGCCCGGAGAATGCCCAAGGAGAGGGGAGAGGGGAGGAGGCTGAAGGAACACTCCACAAGGGAGGATATTCAAAAAAGAGTGAGAGGCTGCCAGCTTATCAGGCAAGTGGTGACATAACTGGGCTCCTGAGCCCCACAGGGGTGCCGCAAAAGGACTGTAGTTGGTCAAGGGAGCCAAGGACTCAAAAAGGTTGAAAATCTCTGTATTATGGTATTCATTATGCCTCTCAACACCATTTGCTGGGAATCACAGGTGAGGAAAGTGCTATTGTGCTCATGTCCAGCTTGCAGGCTTCCCATAAGTATGTGGTTAGCCTCTGTGACAGGGGGCCATGAGTGCTTTGGCACCCACAGTAATATATCTGTGGGGCTGGGCCCCCACAAAGTCAGTGGACAAAGTTTAAGCCCTTCAATGCAGGCACCCACAATCTTCAGTGTGAGGTGGCACCTATGCTCTGTGTGAACAGGAGGCATGGTTAGATGGGCCATTAGCCTGATCCTGCAAGCTCATCTTAGGTTCTTATGCTCTTTTCCCATGAGCAAGAGACAGATGCCTTTGGAGAAACAGCCTTGCAGTATTCATGCTTAGCAGATATTATGGGGATACAAAATCAGGCACACAAGCCTCTGAAATCCAGCAAGCTCTCTTAGCACTGCAAAAAATTTTCCCTGTGCATTCCTAGCAGCTACTAAATCATATATTTTTGTAATACCCCTCCTACCACCCACAAAAAAATCCATATGTTCTATGCATTACAGTACATGCTGTATGGCTGAGGACAGATATATTTTAAGGGCTTCTTACTACAGCCACCTGCCTTATCTGTGCTAGTCCCATTCACTTGCAGCCTCTAATATGCCTAGAACGGAAGGCAATTCCTTAACAAAGAAAGGGAAAGGTGGCATATAAATGGCATACAGTCAGAAACATGACTGTTGCGAAATGAAATCATTTTTTCTTTTTTCTTTTTTTAAATCCTTGTAATAGTAAATTATTTAGTTGAATAGATAAAAAGAAAGAGAAATAACCAGGGCTAGAGCACATATCAAAAAAGAAAAGAAAGCATTACATAGGTCTGTTTATCTCTGTTCTCATGCTAAGTACTATTTCAGTTTTACTTTTCTGATGAGAATGTTCCACAATACATTGTTAAAGTAGCACCTAATAGGTTATAGAATATAAACATAAACATCTCATGAGCAAGATATGCTGATGACATACTAATGTGTCATTGTCATCGTTATCATCACCCCAGATGATGATGATTTAATATGATGTATGGTCAGGGACTGATGACCTGATGATATATTGTTCAAAGAATTATACATGTATATAAAACTGGAAAGAGACTTGGCTGATTTATAGGATGAAAGGTCCCTTGATTCTATATCTAGGGTATGCTTATATATTACACAGTCCCAAGGTGCTGGAAAATGTTTTAGAGGCCTGTCCAGTACTGTAGCAAGTCGCATTGTATGAACTGGATTTTAAGATGCTGTAAATCAGACCAATCTCTACAGACCTCTGCAGCACACATTAATTTAGCAGCAGCCAACATAACTGAATACAACAGTATTCATTAAAAAAAGATAAAAGAGCACAGATAAAGAGTTACCCTGAAAGTGTCTCCCATTCAAATACCTGAAACTGATACAGTTCTACAGTATTATTTAATCCCAATTTTGTTCACATTTCCATGCCAAAGTTTTCATGATATGAGTAGGTAGCCGTGTTGGTCTGACGCAGTCGAAATAAATAAATTTAAAAACTGTCCCTTAGCACCTTAGAGACCAACTGTTCTGGGTACAGTGGTACCTCTGGATGTGAACGGGATCCGTTCCGGAGCCCCGTTCGCATCCTGAAGTGAACGTAAGATGTGACTGCGCGTCTGCGTGGGTCACGTTTCGCTGCTTCTGCACATGCGCGTGACGTCATTTTGACCGTCTGTGCATGCGTGAGCGGTGAAACCTGGAAGTAACACGCTCCATTACTTCCCGGTCACCACAGAGCGCAACCCAAAAATATTTAAGCTGAAGCGTATTCATCCCAAGGTATGACTGTATAAGCTTAGTTGGTCTCTGAGGTGCTACTGGACTTTTTTTTTTTCATGATATGGTCACTCTATGATTAAACAATTTGCCAGTGATATTTTTCAGTGAACTACAGTATTTGCCCCTTTGTATATAGAAAGCATCAATGTTTTTGGCTCAATGAACTAGAAGTAAGATAAATTTATATACGTCTCTAGCTATGTTGATGTGCCATACAGAATAGAGACATGAAACACTTTTGAGGCTTTGGTATGATCTGCCATTCCATCGTCTTAGACAGTTCACCGATCTAAACAATTAACTCTAAGAGGCAGTTAGCAATTATAAGCATCTGGGATGAGTGCTAATCTCCTTTAGGAAAAACTGATTTTTCCAGGCTGAGTCTGATAGAGTGTGCAGAAGGAACAGGAAAGCGGTAGATCTGGATGTTGAAGGTGAATCTGGCACCATCTGTGGATGGTGCAAAAACCAAGAATAAGGATAGTTTTCACCGGCTTCCTAGACTTAGCATTGCTCTGTCCCATTCACAATCTGTTGACTGAGGGAAGAACATCCTGCTAGGCTGCCTGTGGTTTACAGTTCTATTCCTATTACTGATTCTCACTGGCTCAGGATTTTCTTAGGTAGACCACAGTTGTAGTAATGGCCTGAGACACTTGGCCTGCCCTTTGTGTGACAACTCTGAAAAATGGCTGAGGACCACAATACCTCAAGGACCACCTCTCCCCGTATAAACCAACCTGGACTCTGCGACCATCATCTGAGGCCTTTCTTTGTGTGCCCCCTCCACGAGAGGTCTGGAGAGTTGCAACACGAGAATGGGCCTTTTCTGCAGTAGCTCCCCATTTGTGGAATGCTCTCCCCACGGAGGTTCATTTGGTGCCTTCATTATACATCTTTAGGCACCAGGTGAAAATGTTCCACTTCAACCAGTCCTTTGGGTGATTAATATTCTATGACCTTTTAGTTTTAACTATCTAGTGTGTGCTTTTTCCCCTGTATTTTTATCTTGGGAACTGCCCTGAGATCTTCGGATGAAGGGCGGCGTATAAATTTAATTAATAGTAATAATAGTGGACTGTGTGGCAGTGCTGCTAACCATCTCTCAGAAGTCGCAACTTGTAAGGCTTGATATGGTAATATTGCATTTCATTTTCATTTTTTTCCTCCACCTTTCTCAACATATTTAAATTTTAATATAATATTGAGAAAGATGGAGGGGGAAATGAAAGTGAAATGCAAGATAAGGCACAACAGAATGGTTCCCCGTCTGTTTCCCAGAACTGCAGACCTGAGAGCAGCCTATATTCTTGCTGCTCTACATCTCCCCATCATATATCAATCACTTACCTTTGATACTATTGCCATTTGCTTCATGCTTGCTACTTTTGTGCTACAGTCCTGACAGCTCGCATAGTCTGTTGACATGTAATGGTCATTAGAATCGCTGAGCATGTTCACTGATTGTCCAGTATCTCCCAAGACAGATGGATCCCAACCCAACACAGTTCAGTGATATTAGTAGGTGTTGTAGCAGAAAAGCTAGTAGCAGTTGGTAGGGCGGCGTTGATCACCTGGCTTCACCAACATGGAGATCGCCACTGGTAACCAAGAAGGAGAGGGGTGAGGCAGCGGGGAGGCTGGTGTGCTGCAGGAGCATCAGATGCCTGCTGAGTGATGTCACCCCATCCTGCCACCTCCTACTGGCCATAGCTGTTAGCCGCTGGGTAGCTGCAGATATGGGCACATGTGCAACAGTGGAGCATAGTCTCAGCCTTCCTATTTCACATGTGATAATGCTGCAGGTTAGAGAGCTACAATTTGGGTTTATAGAGAGCTGGACTATGAGAACCAGGAAAACTTTGATTTCAGTCATATGGGTCCTGCTGAAACAATATGCTGCTCTGCTTGAGTGATCTGGCACTCTACTTACTCATTAGATAAGGAGTTTGTGGCAGCACATAGTGGCATCTTGTCTCTGAGCTGCAATCAAGAATAATTCAGGAGGCAGCAGATGAAAACAGACTACATCATAAGCATTTGAATAGTACCATTACTGCTGTGTTATAACAGGAAAGCAACATTAGCATTTCCCCAAGTTCATTATAAATTTAAGAAATGAGGTAAAATGCAGCATGGCTTCAGAAGGCAAGAGGGGAAATGCTTGCTCATATGAAGTTTTACCATATGAGGATAGTGACAGTTTTGATCGATCGACTGTAGAAATTACATGTTGATAACAATGGATATTTATTTTAATTTGGTGATGGAGCACATTATATACAATAGAGTTTAATAAATATTTTTAATATGAGTATTATCAGAAAGAAGATGCCCAGCAGGGCTAGAGTTTTTTATTACTTTGATCGAGTGCTAGAAATATTATTTTAGCTGTGCAGAAGCAAATGCGCCCTTCTATTATTCATGAACAGATCTTATTTAGTTTCAGCCTTTCACTTTTCTATACAAAAAGTGTAAAAGATTTTTTACATTAAAATATACTTTACAAAAGTAATTAAGTAATGAAGTTTCCCATTCCTGTGCATATAATGACTTACACAAGTAATTCATTGTCTGTATGAATATTAACAATATAATTTCCTTTTGCTATTAGCAGTAACATAAGATTGTCTTATGTCATGATGCTGAGCTTGAATAGATGCACCTTTATGAATTTTGTTAATTCTGTTTTGCCATTCCTTTTTCTGTTTGTTTTCCTAATATACAGGAACATTGGTATGTACTTTATTGAGAATAATCTAGGCAGACATTCTTCAGAATGATCAAGTAGGTTGCTTGCCTTGATTGGAAGTGCTACGGCAATTCTGAATTGGAAATTAAGCACACCCTTAAACAGGATCAGAAAAACACATGAAGCAGACATTGATGTAGTTGTAGAAAACGTTTTCACCATCCTTCCAATGCACTTGCATCACTCAGGATGGCTGACAAGAATTAAACATAAAACAATTCCATAAAAGCCATAAAAACAGCAGCAGATCAAAGCATTCTAAAAATGAGGGTCTGCTGCAGAAAAATCATCTGCCTAGCAAGATAAATGCTCACTGGAACAGGAAAGTTGTAACTAGTCAGTGAAAAACAATAAGAGAGTGGGGCAAAGGATTAGAATACTAGGGAGAGCTCTGCTGAATTAGTCCAATGTCCCATCAGCATCATGGCCTCGCAGTTGCCAACCAGATACCTCCCCTTTAGGCTTTAAAAAAAATATTTTTTGTACTTCTGAAAACCTTGGGTTTCCAAAAGTCTTCTAATGTCTCTCTCTTGGGCATGGAATGTGCCATGTTGGTGGCATAAACTGTAATGTACTAGAGATTACTTTGTCAGGTGTGTGTACTCTCCTCCAAGCAGTCTTACTCCACAATAAATCTGCAAGTGCTAACCATGTCTGATCAGAAGTATGTCCCATGGAATTTAATGTAAGGTTACCAGATTTTTTTCAATGAATCCAGGGACACTTCACTGAAATGAGTCGGAATGATAGGATTTTGTCAGGGGACTGATTTGTAAATCTGGGGACTGTCCCTGGGAAGCGGGGACGTCTGATAACCTTACTTTAATGTGGTTCTTAATTCCAAATAAGTAGTGTTGAGATTGCAGCTGAAGATGCTACAAGACCCCCTGTTTTTGATGCAGCAGATTAATATAACTCCTTCTTTTTCTAAAGTAACCTAATTTCCATCTTGTAGTACACGCACACACACATATGTATGTGTATACATGTTTTGCATATTTACACACACACATACACACACACCCCTATGATTTTAAGATGCAAAATATGCCAGTCGTTTCAGGATAAACCTATACTGCACACATCAATTTCAATGAGATTTCTGCTTATGTGTGCAGAACCACAGCTTGTTTATAACCTACCAAGGGATTTTGGAATATATTAAAAATGAAACCTTAATAATGATAAATGTTAAAGGAAATAATAATTTCCACCCTGTTCACTTGGCTTTGTGTGCTTTGTTTCTTCAGTTATTCTCATTATATTTGATGAGTTTTCAGATATAGCTTAGAAGTTATTAAAGATGCCACAAGATGTGGTCTGATTAATTATATGAATGTTAAAGAACATAAAATGCTCTAATTGTGATACTATTCAAGCAGTCTCAGATTAGTAAATGAGATTTCAGGGGAAAGCTGGTATTTCTGTCAACGGCCAAATATATATTAGATTATTCATTAAAGAACAGAATGCCTGTTCTCAGAACTATATCTTGATAATTTTTCAATGTGTTTTCCAGGGTGGAAAAATTCCCATAAGATGGACAGCCCCTGAAGCAATAGCCTACAGGAAGTTCTCTTCTGCAAGTGACACGTGGAGTTATGGGATTGTCATGTGGGAAGTAATGTCATATGGAGAGAGGCCATATTGGGAGATGTCTAACCAGGATGTAAGTATTTTCAGGCAAAATTAGTTTATATAAATGTTCTTGAAAGTGGCAATGCTTACTGCATTGATATTGGATTCAGGGCCAGCTGACTCATGTAGCAGGGTGAGACAGCTGCCTCTAGCGACGGATGTGGACCCCCTGGGAGGAGTGGCAGATGCTGCTTCTGCTTCCCCTTCCTCCATCACCACCACCTTTTCTCATTCTGATGCTGATCTTTACTTTCCCCTTCCATTCCAAGGCTGATCTTCACTCTCCCCTTTGATTTCCAGGCTGAGCTTCACTTTCCCCTTTCATTCTGATGCTGATTTTCACTCCCTACCCCATCTCAGCTGGTGGAGGGGGCATTTTGTGTTTCACCTAAGATGCCAAAATATCTTGGGCTGGTCCTGATTAGATTGAATACATTCTAAGTAAAGCCTTTGGTATGTCTAACTAGGAATAACCCTATTACTGTCGGTGGGGCTATTATTGATTTATTATTGAGCACGCACAACCCTATGTTGGATTGTGGCCATTTTACATGGTTGTGCAGGCATTTGCAGAACTGTCGCTCCTAGCAGAATGGAAAATTAGCTCATCTCTGTGAGGAAATAATCAAGGGTCTGGAAACCAAGCCTTATGAGGAATGTTTGAGGGAGTTGGGTATGTTTTGCCTGGAAAAGAGGACACTGATGATGATAACAACAACAACAACAACAACAACAACAACAACTTTATTTATACCCCGCCCATCTGACTGGGTTTCTCCAGCCGCTCTGAGCGGCTTCCAACAAAAGATTAAAAATGCATTAAAACATCAGTCATTAAAAATTCCCCTAAACAGGGCTGCCTTCAGATGTCTTCTAAACGTCAGATAGTTATTTATTTCTTTGACATCTGATGGGAGGGCGTTCCACAGGGAGGGCGCCACTGAGAGGAGATATAGCCATCTTCAAATATCTAAAGGGCTGTCGAATGGAAGATGGAGCAAGCTTGTTTTCTCCTGCTCCACAGTAACAAGAAGTTACAAGAAAGGAGATTCCGACTAAACATCGGGAAGAAATTTCTAATAATAAGAGCTGTTCAACAGTGGAATGGACTCCCTCAGAAGATGGTGCACTCCCCTTCAACAGAGGTTTTTAAGCAGAGGTTGGACAGCCACCTATCATGGGTGTTTTAGATGAGATTCCTGCATAGCAGGGTATTGGACCTTCAGGGTCCCTTCCAACTCTACAATCCTATGATTCTATGAAATGAAAAGGAATCCAGAAGAAAACATATGGCATAATTCTATAACTTAACTTGGTTACATTGTCTCTACTGGTTCTGTCTCCTTTTTGGCCCACAATTTCCTTTGTACAGACTCATACCCACTTTTCCTCATGTTAAAAGAAATCTATAAAGCACCTTTATTCATTCTGCATAGAAAGAAAGAAAGAAAGAATATCATTTATTACGGCCATAGGCCCATACAGGTAAAAACAACACATAAATAACAGCTTGTGCCGTAAGGAGAAAAAAAAGCAATCGCTAAAACACTACTATAACAATAAAATACTATAAAATGGAAAGGCATACTACGCCTTAATTAGCTTGTAGAGCTCCTTGGCGTCGCTTTTGGGAAAGGACAGCAACTAGGAACCTAGCCACCTTCAGGGTCGTGTGGGTATCCTTGTCCTGCAAGATTTGGGCAAGGTGGAATTTTGGTGGGGTACCCTCTAGTTTCTGTATGATTGATCCCAACAAATTTGCCCGTAGCACATTAAACAAGGGGCAAGTGAACATAATGTGCTGGAGCGACTCCGGCGTCACCTTATCACATTCGCACACGGCGGGGGCTTGACCCTTTGAGAACCTATGTCTCAGGACATTGGAGGGAAAAACGTTAAACCTCGCTTTGGTGAAGGCCAGTCTATGTGCAACAGTCGAAAGGGAGGAGAGGTATGATGGAACGCAGTAAGTTAAAGTGATACCAATGTTCTGGGGCGAACAAACACCTCCCCCCAGCGTATAATTTCGCTGTAAATCGATGTCATCCAGTCTTTGGCGGATCAGTCTCTGAGCAGTGATTTGGTCTAGTTTTAGGGAATCTGAGGGAGAGATTCCATAACTCAGGAGTTTGGCATGAATTCTACTAGTCCAAAGGCTAGAGAATTCATCTCGCCATAAGCATTGGGCAAGGTAATGGTTTGGTAATCTATGCCACAATGATAACCAGTAATTGAAGACTTGCTTCCACAGGCAAGTTTCTAGGGATGCGACCTTCAATTCTAGTCGCATGGCTGCGTTGCTTACGCACAGGGGGAGCATTACGAGCCGACGTAGGAATTGGCTTTGCAGAGTCTCAAGGGGAGCAAGATCTGTCATCACGGCCCAGAGCGGGGCAGCATAAGCAAGCACGGCAACCACTTTTGCCTTGAACACCTTTAGGGCCGAGGGAACATGCAAAGCTCCGTCCGAAAAGAAGAATCGGAGGAGCGCATATGACAAGGTTTTGGCCTTGTTAAGTAGGTGTTGAATGTGAGCTTTCCACCCCAAATTGTATTGAAAAATAACTCCTAGGTATTGAAATTTTAGGACTTGCTCTATTTTTGCCCCACCAAGCTTCCATTTGTATAATCTCCGGCTTCTGGAGAAGATCAGGATCTTGGACTTGGCATGGTTGATGGTTAATTGATTGAGTTGACAATACGTGGCAAAGATCTTCAGAGCTCTGGTTAGTCCAACACGTGTATAGGATAGAATTACCGCGTCGTCCGCATATAAAAGGAGTGGGCAGCGGTAATCCGCTAGTCTAGGCGCGTGTGTACTTGGAGATGAGTTGACTAGGGGTGCTCGCATGTCGCTGATGAATAGGTTGAATAGGCAGGGAGCCAATATACATCCTTGGCGCACTCCCTTGTTTATTGGTATCGAGTTTGTAAGGTCGCCCGCTGGAGTGAATCTCACTCTGGCAA
Source organism: Podarcis filfolensis (assembly GCF_964270895.1). Classification (NCBI taxonomy): domain Eukaryota; kingdom Metazoa; phylum Chordata; class Lepidosauria; order Squamata; family Lacertidae; genus Podarcis; species Podarcis filfolensis. Next base: position 64,924,694 of record NC_139607.1, on the reverse strand, counting down.
GGGTACCTTCGTGGAGCTGGTTTATGAGCCATAAGAGTCTTCTATCAATGCCCTGTTTCGCAAGTTTCTCCCAAAGAATATTTCTAGGAACGCTGTCAAAGGCTGCCTTTAGATCTAAGAAGGCAGCACAGAGGTAGCCCCGGGGGGGGGAGGAGTACTTCCGTGCCAGATGATAAAGAACTATCGCATGATCGGTTGTAGAGCGTTTAGTTCTGAACCCTGCTTGTTCATGGCCAATCTGGTTAGTCTCATCTACCCATCGCAGTAATTTAGTCATCAAAAAGCTGGCATAAATTTTCCCTATAATCGAAAGGAGGCTGATGTTACGGTAGTTTTCCGGCTCCGTTGGAGAACCTTTTTTATGAATTGGTACAATAATGGCCTCCTTCCATGTTTTGGGGATGAGACCGGAAGCGTTGATTGCATCGAAGGTTTTGGCCAAGATGCCGGCCCACCATTGTGGGTGTAGTTTGATGGCTTCAGCAGGGATCAGGTCGGGCCCAGGGGCTTTGCCCGGTTTCAGCTGAGCTATTAACTTGGCTATTTCATCAGGATCGGTGGGAGGCCAAATAGGTAGGTGGGTAAACAGGTGCATCAGATGGTCGGAGGGAGCATCTGCCTGTGAGAAGCATTTCTTCAGGAACCGTTCCCATGTCGGTGCAGAGATGACTGCCCTTGGGGAATTCCTCCCCCTTCTGTTAATCAAAGACCAGAATTCCCTGGATCTGTGTGGTTTTGAAGCAGTAATCAGAGCCTGCCAACGATTATGTTGCCACTCACGCTTGGCAATTATCTGCGTGCGTTTGTAAACTTGCTTGGCTTGTGCATAGCTAGCTGGCAGAGTAGATGCATCAGAGGTCTTGTATGCATTATATATAGCACGGAGGCGCTGTCTTGCTTGTTTGCACTGAGAATTATACCAGGGAGCACCGTGAGTATACTCGTTTCGATTTAAATTTTTGGGTGGTAACCTGAAGAAGGACGTAAGATCAGTCATATGATGGTAGAAGCGCTTCAATACTATGCTATGCTCGTCTGAGGCAGAGCCTATGTTGGGATAGGGCCCGAGGATTTCTTTTTGAAAGAATTCCAGGTACCTTTGAGCCTGTGTCTCCGACCATTTGATTCCTCTTACTTGGAAAGAATCGTTGGTTACCATCTGAGTCGCATGTCTATGAGCCTCCGGCTGCCAGTTCAGGGAAAGCTTAGCAACAAGGGGAAGGTGATCACTAAATTGTACATTCTCGATCTTAAAAGTGGAAATACACTTAAATAGATCCCTAGAGACCAACAGGTAATCGAGGACGCTGTTTGATTTAACGCTCAGGTGAGTGTAATCCCCTGGAATATCGGGGAGGCATGTGCCATTTAAGGGGACCAAATTCAAACGGATGGCCATTTGATAGAGGAGTACTCCAGCCTCGTTTGCTCTGTGGTCCTTAGAAGTTCTCTTCATGATGTGTTCCAGGTCATAATTATCAAGGTTTGGGGTAACCCACCATTTGGCTTTGGTCAACGAGTCCCAATTTGCTGCCGTACGGGCATTAAAATCGCCACCAATTATGGCCGGGGTGTTAGGAAACTTAACATAGCATGAAAGCAAATGCTCTTCTAGCGAGCCCCATTTAGAGCCCAGTTCAAGGGAAGAACCCCCAGGTGGCAAGTAAACATTTGTAACTAGGAGCGAGATCTTTTCCCCCGCAATCAGCCCGGTAAGGGCGTAGGGAGGCAAGGCCTGTACTAGAGTAAATTTGGAATGTAGGTTGAGGGAGATGCCTATTATTAGGCCCCCTTTAGGGCGGCCTCCTTTCAGGGAGGGGCAGGCAGGGAGTTCTAGAAGCTCAAAGCCATTTAGCACAATTTTTTCTACTTCCCACGATTCTTGGAACAAAATGATATGAAACCGATTGATATACTCCAAGAATTCTGGCTCATGTTTTTTTCCCCTCCAGCCCGCAATGTTCCAGCTGAGGACTGATAGGGGGGAGTTCCTGTTGTGTTCAATTCGCTGTCATTTCGGGGAGAGAAGTGGGTCCTTTGGAGGCAGGGCAGACCCCACAAAAAAGTCAGTTATTTTACTTTGCATGGCAGGCACCTGCTGGAGGTACCTAATCTTGGAGTTGGTAGTGGGGTGTTCAGACTGGGACAACAGAGCGGGTCTCCCGCTGGCTAACCCAAGGGTGGCCACTTCAGTCATTCTGCATAGATAGTAGATATAAAGCAGGGCTGAGACATAACAGGGCCAAATTTAGCCCTCTATATCCAGCCCTCAAAATTCTCCCCAGACTATTACACCCCTCATTAGACCAGATTTATGCTCTTCTCAGATGCTTTTGCCTGGCTGGAACGTGCTCTTCCACATCCTAGCCCAGATGAAGAGGGTTGGGATTGGGGTTGTAGAAACCTCTGACTGTTGAATAGCTGGAATGTAGTATACTAAGCAAAGGTAAGAGTCCCCTCTGCCACACTCACTTTTACCCCAGGCCATGCCCACCACTTCATGATGCCTGTGGAAGCTTGCCTACAAGGGAATGAGGCACTCATTGAAAGAGATTCCCCACACCAATATAGTAGTTGTAGTAGCATTTTTTATTTTTATTTTTTGATTTCTAACCTGGCCCTCAACAGCTGTCCCAGGGCAGGATGTAACAATAGAAAAACACAACATACTGAAATCAGTTAAAACAATTTCCAGTCAGAAAGAGTAGATCCTAAAATATATGTGTATCCTGGTGGCAAAAGCTAGGGTAAAGAGGAGTGTCTTCAGTGTAGGACAAAAGCTATGCAATGAAACATTCCACCCACGAAGTCTGCATATAACACCATAATTAAGCAACTAAAATGAGTGTGATGTTATCTTAAATCCTTGGAATTCATAGGCACATAAATTGAGCATGAATGTTGACTCTCAGTATCTTAAAGCAAAGTAATTCTAGCCTAGGTGTCTGAACTTGGATTTTAGATTATATTTAATTCACAGAGGCTTGAAAATATAGAGCATAAATTTTACATATTAATACAGTGATTGATTTTTTTAATATTCACTTTATTACTCTGGTATAAGAAATGTTACTTGCTCAAGTAGATAACTATATTATTATTGTATTCACTCAAAGCTGTGGTAGTCTTGATTAATGCATACTTAGGCTGTGTGGCAGATACTAGAGGTGTCCATTAATTGTGGGTGTTGCACAATCTTTCATATCTTATTGGTTAATTAATAAACATTAGCTAGGCTTTTGAACTTCCTGTGGAAATTAGCAAGCTGCTGAACAGACTGAACTGAGAGATTAGGTTTGGGACACTGTAAAATTCAGTGGATGTGTAATATAGAGGAGGTGTGAGTGAGTTCTCCTGTTACAAACCTATTCACTTGAGGGGGTCTGACCACCTCCTTTTATATAGGTTCTTGCAAATTCTGACTATAAATTCTGCTTCTCTGGACTTTACTATGGTATAGGTTTACAAAAGTGTGTGGGATATGGATAGAGGGGTGTTTTTTTCTCCTCTCATAATACTAGAATTCTTCTGTAACATTTTCTTGTGGAAATGCCAGATCTTCCTCAGAAGAACATTCCTCCAACGGCGTGACAGTTGCAGTATCTTAAGAGGCATGCAGTTTGGAATGTTTTGGTCGGCCATCTTAATTCTAAATGCCATCCAATGATATCCAGACACTGATGAAACAGGCTCCATCATATCAGGAAGCATCAATTTTTAGAGATGTCCAAATGTGCAGAACCCAATTTTCAAAAAATGATAGTAGATGATTATTATGATTAGCATTCAGAACATCTTATAGGAGGGCTTCTGTCATCACATCTAAAATAGCTTATTAATTACTTCAGCTTACGCATAGGAAAAACTGTGACATTAGGACCTTTTGCAGACCATTTAGCTTCCATGTCTATTCACACCAGAATATGGGTAGCTTCCATGTCTATTCACACCAGAGTGTGGGACACTGGCTACTGGCTCTGTTTCATTGGCATAGCTTGCATATGGAAATGTCAAGTAATATGAACTTGCCTTGTGTCCCCTATCCCTCTTCTTCTATTTAGGTCATCCTATCCATAGAAGAAGGCTACAGGCTTCCAGCTCCCATGGGCTGCCCAGCTTCTCTCCACCAACTAATGCTTCATTGCTGGCAAAAGGAGAGAAACCACCGGCCAAAGTTCACCGACATTGTCAGCTTCCTAGACAAATTGATACGCAACCCCAGCTCTCTTCATACCCTAGTGGAGGATGTACTTGTGTAAGATGCAGATCAGTGTGCTCTTCCTGTGTGTATTACAGTCCCTAGACAGCACCATGCTATTCACAGAATTTGTCAAAATAAAGTTTTCAGTATAAAAGTGATCAATTTCCCCATTCATGTGTGATGTTCTAACTTTTCTTTCTTCATCTTGCCCTAGATCACATGCATAAAGGCCAGTTCAGGTGTTAAACCTCTTTTTCACCTGATGGGTTTAAATTCTTTCCAGGGATACATTCACATTGGAAGCAGTGATGTGGAATGAAGTATCTCCATGAATACAGCTGCATCTACTTGAAAGTGATTTCTGTAATCACGACAGCTGGAAAAAGTGCTGCTGTGATTGAGGAAATTGCCACAAGGAATATCATTAGGTTAACGCAGATAATTTGGCAGACATGTATGCAGCAAATATCACATTTTGATCTGTATTTGTTCAGTCCCAAAGAATATCCATATATATATATATATATATATATATATATATATATATATAATGATCACACAATACAAATAATCGAATACTTTAGCAAATACTGAGCAAATAATATCCACAAGTATTTATTTATTTAGTTCCAGTCCATTTCACTTTGAAATGTTTTCACCCATAAACCTATTATTTAAATCTGCATTAAAAATATTTTTTATCTAAAAATATAGAGCTGAAAAAATGGATTGGAACATCTGGGAAGTTCAAAAGGCCAATCTGAATATTTGTCTGGGAGAGCAGGTTGGGTCATATTGGAATTATATGCACATAGTTGTGTTCAGGGTTCCAAATTGTGGGGGTGGACCATAGTTCTGAATTAATTACATGGATAGAGATTTTATATTGTTCTACTTTTGTATTGTTTGAAAAAGAAAGAAGCTGAAACTAAAAAGCAACTTTTGTTTCTAAAATTATGGTTGATAATTGTGAATTGGACTGTGCTCTTAGATTAGTATCTGAACTTTACTGCTTGGCTGATCTAATTCATTTTTTAGAGTAATTTACACATAAGCTGTCAGCAATCCTTATCATGAATTAAATGAAGTACAGTATTTCATTCTTGCCCCTGTGTTTGTGCTCCTGTAGAATGCCAGATTCACCTGGTGAAGTTCCCGAATACCCTTTCTTTGTATCAGTCAGTGATTGGCTGGACTCAATAAAAATGGGCCAATACAAAAATAACTTCATGGCAGCAGGGTATACAACTATGGATCTTGTTTCAAGAATGAGCATTGAGTAAGTAAACTATTTATACTGCTGTAAAGAAGTGCCTTACTGGGGGTGGAAATGGGTTTGATTCCCTCCTGCTCCTTCAAAAAAAGAAACTTCAAACAGACAGACAGACAAAAAACCCACTTATTCAAAGAAGGCTTCAGGCCCTTGTGGACAGAAGCAGGAAGTATAACTCAGCGCTATTATTTCTCATCCAGTAGAGCAAAAGTAGTGGAAAGTGCAACTACAGAAGCCATTTGGGGCAGTTTTGCCCACTACAAATAAAAAGCCAAGGGCTTCATTACATGTTCATTCTAAACATCTCTTTACACACTTGAAATATACTCGGAGTCGAGAGTGGATTTCATGCTCTTCATTCAGCTCATAGTGGTGAGGAGGAATGGAAGTTCCCCCAGAATGTCTGCTTTATATACATTATTTACACAATGGGCTCCACGTGATTGGCTAATTCTGGGATTCACCTGTAGGCCAATCAGGTTGCGGATTCACTTCCACCTGGAGCTGGATTGGGTGGCTCCTGTGGACCAATCAGACTGCTGCATTCTGAATCCTATTGTTCTAGGACCAATCAGACTGCTGCCTTTTGGATCCTATTCAACTCAGTACATAACAACACTCCTGTCCAATTTTAATTTACAAGGCATGAAATTGCAGACTTTGTTCACAAATAAATCACTTGCCAGGTCTTAGTTCAGTGGGATTCCTGGCTCTTTTTCGTTTCAGTTGGAGATACACGTCTGTTGTTGGTCATTTCAGGCATCACACAACATATTGTAACATAGAAAGTCTAAGGCTAATAAGCATATGAAACCATTTGAATTCTGTTTTCTGTACTGCAGCTGCGCTGTTTAGTGATTCCTAAACATACTTTTTTCTTACAGTGAAATTAGAAGAATTGGTGTTGTACTTATTGGACACCAGAGACGAATAGTGAGCAGTTTACAGACTTTGCGATTACACATGATGCACATACAGGAGAAAGGATTTCATGTATGAAAGTTCTAGAAGCAACTGTGTTTTGTGCCTCAGCATTTCTAAAATGGAAGATACTCTCAATCCTTCTTTCTGCTCTTCCCAGCTTCAAGAACTGAAACTTCCTATTCATACTATAAACACATAATGTTTATGTTAATACTTCCAACTTGAAATTTTTAATCACATTGCATAGTTCCTCCCTCAATAAACTGCCAATAACATCCTGGCCCACTGCAAGACTGTTGCTGCTCAACGGTGAATAGCTCAGCATGGATGTATAACTTTGTATAACAGTAAAGTATTTGGAAAATTTTCATTGACTTCTGTGAAAGTTAAAGCCTTCTAGGCTTGGAGTGGCTACCTTCTTGATGTGTTAGAGTTTGATGATAGTTTTTTTTTTCTAAAAAAAAGTAATTGACATTTCTTTTCATGTTTTGTGACCATTAGCTTCCAATATACAATGTGCAATCGAGAAAAAAGAGTTTGACATAAATATTTATTTTATGATAATGGGAAATCCCAGATGTATGGTTTGTGTTGTATTATTTACTTTGTAATAGTTCAATTGCTGGTAGGCTGGTATGGAAGTTGTAAGAATTCTTGGTCAGGATGAACAATGACAACTTACAGTGAATACTTTGTGTGTGTGTGACCAGGTTGAATTGGACGATTTGCGAGGATGATAGGCCATCACATGCTTGTGAAGTGATGTGTTTAATTAATTAAATTTAATTTGCTTGAAAACTAGGTACCTTTACCCCACGCTTTGCTAACCTGAGGTCCTCCAGGTTTTTGTGTACAACTCTCATCAGTCAGTCTGATTTTTATTGTTTGTAGACAATGGCCACTACAATATAAATCATAACAGCTCCCATTAGCTCCAGTGGCTGATGTGACTTGTAGTCCAAAACTACTGGCGGGCACCAACTTAGCGGAGTCTGTTTTACCCTAGTCTAGAGTAACTGGTAAGATTAATTATTAGCTACTTTTTCTGTTACTCGTTTTTAAATTGTCTGTATATGCCTCGACTGAACTATCCCAGAAAGGTTGTATTAAGCAACATGCAATACATGATAGTTGTCAGCTATCCTGCATAGTGCAGTTATGCAGGCTTTGTAATTATAAATGTACACTTATGCTGCAAAGCCCCAAGTAGTTGCTATATTTGCATAGGAAAATGCTTAACTATAGCAGTTTTATTGTGGCATATTTATTCTTCGATAGGCCAGGCATTTTTTTTATTATTAAAAAAAATGTAAAGGGCCATTTTTTCCAAATATAATTACATGAAAAATGTTAATTTTACTCCCAATACTTTTTCTGTCTTGGGATATTTTCAGTTTTCCCTGCTTTGTCAAGTTTTCCAGTCTGTATGAGTGGAAAAGCATTCAAGTAGTACTATTTTCAAATAGTATCAGTCTATTACCCATTAATATCAAGCCCAAGTACTAGGCTGTGCAAGAATGTGACCCAAACTAGGCAGACAAAATAACAGTATCAAGGAATGTCTATCTGAGAGGTAAACCAGGTTGATGAATATGAATTCAAGTAACTAATCAGGTGATGCTCATTAACTTAGCCATCTTAACTGATACCGTAGATAAGTTAGTCCTTGCAGTTATAAACTTTAATAGCCATACAATAAACGTGAAAGAAAATGCTCTAAGATATCTGTACCTCTACAAAACTTTCATAGATCTACTGGGCTACATCATACAAATTCTGCATGGGATATATGCTGCTGTGTACCAGAAATGAGCACATCTGCATGCTCTGAAAGCCATGCACAATTCCACATATGCCACCTGTAGGGACAGCACAATGCATTTATACAGTTATGTGAAGCTACACTATACCTGAGCATTTCTGATTTACACTTTAATAATGGATATGGGCAGCACCTAAACTAGGGAGATTTAAGACAAATTGATTACTAGAGTTTCACAATAATTAAAAGCTTACAATTTACAGTCTAAAGGATAGAGATGCTGAAAAGGGCATCTTGTGTATGTCAAGCTAAAGTCCATAGGAAGATGAGCCTCAAAGGCTGGTCCTTTTGTCTAGTTTCAGTAAACAGTTCTTTTTGGCTCACCATGCAATTGTTATTTTTATTTTACTCTTCGTATAACTGGATTTCAGTGTGATTTGGCTGTAAGACAGACTACTTTTTAAGAAGTCCTCAAAAAAAAAAGGAGAAAGAAACACAGGTTTTTTAAAGGTGTGGAATGAAGTCAATGGGATATTTTTATTTTAACTGTACCACTGCTTTGATCATGTACTTAATGGATGCTAATATTTTCAACCTAATTAAGTTTGAATTTATTGCAACATATTCAAGTTGACTTCATGCATGTGGGCCCTCCCCTTCAATGTGTCAGGTTTTGGTTGCAGGATGGGATGAAACTTGCTTCACTTCATGTATTTCAAAATGATTTGGGGAGGGGATGCTTATTTTAATGTTTGTGGGGGGGGGTTGCTCTTTATCTTTTAAGGGAAAAGCAGCCATACAAGTTGTAATTTTTAAAAGTTCAGCCTCATGTTTAGAAACAAGTCTTTCCTTTGCTGTTTAGCTTTTTCACTTGCCTGCCAAATCTTTGGCGCTCAAATTTATGCTAGTTGAATGGGTTTGCCAGCAATCTTTTGAAATCCTGGGACTGTGGACTAGTTTACACAAGCAAGAAGCCATTTTAAAAGCAGCTATAAAGGGTTTCTCACTGCAGTGAACTACTTGTGTGCAGCTGCTCGCCACACAGGCCCACCTTGTCACAGCAATTCTCTTCATGGTTTGTCATAGCATGGCCCACAAAGCAAGCAGCTACACATGGATGGATGGAGCAGTCTCCACACTGCTGACTTTAAAATGGCCATGAAATGACTGCTTGGTGGAAAAGTCTGTTTGGATGTTTGTGAGGTGCCAAAAGGCACAAATCCCTTTGTTTAGTAACATTGCTATAATTATTTGGGTTTTGTTTGTTTGTTTTAAGTAGATACCTGTGAATACAACAAATGCTCTTAAAATGCACTCCTTTTTTTACAATTTAATCTCAAATATCTATGAACTGGTGCCCCTACCAATTGCATAGTCATTTCTGTATTCAGCTGGTGTTGCTTGATATTTGAAGGGAACTTGCACAGGTGTGCCTGCAACAATAGCATGCACATTTTTGCTATGCAAGTTCTGTCTTTGAACATCACAAGAAGCACTTCCATCTGAATGCAGAAGTGGATTTGTGTTTATCTGGGGACACATCTTGAGGCACAGGGTGGAGGGGCCTTACTTTCAAGTAAATGTGTCTAAAGACATATATCTCTATATATAGAGATATGTGAGGGAGTAGCAACTATTTGTTTACCAAATGAGTATATGCAGTCCCTCAACATTTAATAGAACTGTATGGACAAGCCCTTTCTCAAATGTAATTCTCTGTACCCTTTCATTCGTATGGCTGAAAAGATGCATGTTGCATATTCATCAATCTAGTTACAATCTATGGGCAATTTATTTCCAGGTTTATCACTCTATCAAGATATATATTTTCAATAGAAAGGATGGGGGAAATCACAGTGTAAACATTTATTAAATCTATTTTTATAACAATAAGCATTTAAAGAAAATGAAAAGGAATGAAGTTAGTATTGTTTTAGTAACTTACCTTGGATAAAATTCTCCTTAATTTTGTTGCAATTGATGAGTAGTTTTTAGTTTTTGTTTTGTCTTTTGCTTCTCCTCCTGCTCCCTTGGCTAACTGTGTAACCCTTTCCTTCTAAATTTCTCAATCCAGAATGCAAGTTCAAAGTTTTAGAAACTGTGTTTTGGGAGGGTAATGGGGCATTTCATAGGTTTGATCTCTGATGGGAAGCCAGTTCTGTAAGTATAAAGTATGATGCAAATTATTTTGAACATTTTCACAAACAAAAATATATGTGGACTTTAAACATGTGTTAAAAACTGTTCCCCTGTTCCACCCAAACTAAGATTTTCCACATATTTAGAATTAAATAGATATGCCAATATTTTCTGATAAATATAAATTAGTCAGTAACAGGAGGAAAACATACTTCATTAAAAATACATTGAAAATAAGGATATGATAGAGGTCAGTTTTTTTAAAAATTAAAATAATTTGTGAGTATAAGATACTGCATTTTATCCTTTATGAGGGCTGTAGCATGATGGCATAAAGTATCATCAATGAGTAGCAAGGCTCTTTGCTCTAACCAAATCACTCTGTTAGAGTGTGTGTCGGTGTGTAAGAGAAGGCTTCTACATTACAGTCAGTTTTTTAAATATTAATATTTAATATTAATAAATCATTGGATTGGGAAGACAGCATAAATAACAATGTTGATAAGAAATTCTCACATGTTTTGTTCTCCTTTAACTAGGGACTGCATATTTTCTTTCAGTTAAAAACCCTGTGGTACTATTTTGGAGATCTTGACCTAGACCAAATATATTTCTGAAGTGCATATATTATTATTATTATTATTATTATTATTATTATTAATATCATTATCTAAACTGAGGATTCGCATTTCACCATTTGCTTCTGAGCACGTTACCAAATTTTTTGTAAACGGGACAATGTCCTTCCCAGTTGGGCTTAATAGTGTCCCCTTCTCTCTGAGCACACACATAGACATCATGAAAGGCCTATGAAAAATAGGGGATGGGTATATTTTCCATCCAGCCCTACCTTCTGTTCAGTCAAACTTGGGTAACTTGAGCACCATAGGAATCTTTCCATGGCTGAGCACCGGACCTGCATAGTAGCGTTGAAATACAAAGGCCAAAATTATGTGTCTCATCAGCCCATTTATTTCACTTGGTTTAAGTCTGTGTTGGGTTAAACCCAGGCTTCCTCAACCTCGGCCCTCCAGATGTTTTTGGCCTACAACTCCCATGATCCCTAGCTAGCAGGACCAGGGGTCAGGAATAATGGGAATTGTAGTCTCAAAACATCTGGAGGGCCGAGGTTGAGGAAGCCTGGGTTAAACCTGTGTTCAGGGAAGGTCTGTAGCACAGAAACCTAGCTGAGGTAGCTTAAGCACTGGTTTCATTTTGTCGAAATTCAATCAGCATCTTATTTATGCAAAGTGTGGCAGAATTGGTCAGCTCTGACTCCCACCAGAGAACTGCATGGCCACCCCATCCTGACTACAAAGAAAGATTTGTTCAAAGTTAATGCAAGCTTCTGTTTTATCTTGACAGGGCTGTCATTTGCACCTATTCCCAGGACTGTTTCTCCCATCTTCCATAGCATTGTTTTGTACACATGAATTCAGATCCAAAAAGGGTGCCCTGTGTGTGAAAACCTTGCTGGATCAGGGTGAATGGATTTAGGCATTCATTGTTTAATTTTCAAAGAAAGGATAGCTGGTTTGTGTCTTTTAGGGCAATGATCCAAAATGCTTATTCTTCAGCAGCTCTTAAATATTCCTTAAATATTTCAGTTATACTTCAGAATGAAGAGTTTGAAGAATGAAGCTTATGTCTTAAAGATCACATGCTATATTTTGATCACTACAAGCATCCTGCCTTATCTTAAAATGCAGCCTCAAGACTTTTTGCTTTTAATGAGAACTAACCTCATATGCTGGACTGGCACATATTGGAGCTTCCCATTTGCAGGTGCTGAATGGCACTAACTATATTAAAAGAGTATTAAAACTGAATTCCTTTTACAGTAATTTCACTTGATCAGTTTATACAAGTTATTCAGTCATCAATAGGTAAGACTTACCCATATGCTGAACTACATAATGAGAGTAACAAATATTTTCTAAAAAAAAAAAAAAAAAAAAATTCTTCCAGTAGCACCTTAAAGACCAACTAAGTTAGTTCTTGGTATGAGCTTTCGTGTGCATGCACACTTCTTCAGATACACGTGTATCTGAAGAAGTGTGCATGCACACGAAAGCTCATACCAAGAACTAACTTAGTTGGTCTTTAAGGTGCTACTGGAAGAAATTTTGTTTTGTTTTGTTTTGACTATGGCAGACCAACACGGCTACCTATCTGTAACTGGAAATATTTTCTAGTGTTCTCAGATGTTGTCTGATAGGAACCTTCCCTTTGCCTTTCACAAAACACATACAATATATTCCATATGGAAAATATGGAAAAGTAAGTTATATTAAATGTTGTTATTGTATTCCAAGAAACAAATCAGTAATGTTGTCATGCCTTTAAATAAATTACATTAAACACTAGGGAAGTTTTAAATCATGTTTTAATATTAAAAACTAGAACAGTTCATGCAAACAATCTCTCCCCCCTCTCCGCAATGTGCACCATATCTGAGCCTTCCCAGTTCAACTTGTGTTACTGAGACAAGTATACCACCCACTTTTTATAAATGTATAGAGTTGTTTTTTCAAAAAAAAATGAATCTAACCTCAGGATGTTGAAACTTTTATAATAAAAATATCAATCCACAGTTATATCAAGCTTCCTACTCTACCTTTTTTGTTGCATTCCGTATTTTTATCATTTTGTTGTATTTACAAAATGGCAATTGGCTTGGGAATCTTCTGTTCAGATTTCCTGTGTGCACATCTAAGCTGTGCTGAGATGTGCAAGTTCCCTGCTCAAGGACTGCACAGGCAGTATGAATGGAAGTTATAAAGTCACTGTTTTCATTGTCACTATCAGTTATTTATGATATGTGAAACTTACTCATAGTGGAGGGCACCTTCCATCTCTATGTAACAATTGGGCAGGAATCTTGGACTGGAGACACTGTGAGTTCTCCTGAGGGTTAATGCTAGCAAGTTAGCAGCCTTAAGAAAGGGGTGGGGACACTGTGGCCCTCCAGATGTTGTTAGACTACAGCTTTCACCTTCCCTGACTCTTGGTAATGCTGGCTGGAGCTAATGGGGTTGGGAGTCAGTAACATCTGGAAGGCCACAGGTTGCCCATCCATGCCTAAAGAGATGCCCCCACATTAGGAGCCTATTGAGCTGCAAATAGGTGTGTGTTATTTGAAGTTAGCCCACAATTACCCTAATTATACTCTGTCAATGTTAATACATGTCTTGGGATACCCACTGCAATGTGGCAATGAACACAGGATGCCAGGGACTAATAGATGCTGGAAGGGAAGTGATTTCAGGGATGAGAAATGGGTGGGATGAAGTCTCCAGCGATTATTCTTCATCCTCTTCAGTAAAACTATTCATGGAAATGTGTTCTTGCTTCCCATTATGGTACAGGGTTGAGCTCATCAGGCTCCTACTTCACTAAGGAACTTCCTGAGTATATGTCTGGGTCCTGGGCCATGACACCCAAAAAATCTCTACCTGAAAATGGCGAGATAGAATTATGTAGGAGTGTCTAATGTAAGAGAAGATGCAATCTTATACCACCTCTAATCTATTGTTTCTGTGTCAAGTTTTCCAAAATAGGCGATTCACATTTCTGTTACTTTATCAAGGACCAGCTGACATGTGCTTGGCTCTCCAAAGTCACAAAGCACACATACTTAAGCAAAAGTATTTGCCTTTCAGCCTACTCACAACCTGATCTTTAATTTATTATAAGGAAATGCTCTCCAGTGACTTCAAGCAGAACTTGTTTGCAAGTAGACATGTTCATACGGTTGCAATTAACCACAACTTATATACACAAGTCCTTGACACTGTGGAGTGTTTTTCAAAGCAGATGTACCTAGAATTGAAGTGCTAGTTACTGTTAAAGCAAAAAGTGTGGGTGAGTGGGTGTATTCATGAAAATCTGCCAAGTTACTGTGGCTTATTTCTAGAGCACTTAAATGTTTGGTCCCTAATAAGAGACTTTCAAAGTGCAGTTATCATGTATTTTATTACTTTGAAAAAACTTGGCAAAGCAATTCAAGGTCAGGGGGAGAATCTGTGGCAGAGGAACCACCACTTCCTAAGTCCTGGCAGGCTCGTACAGGTGAATACATAAAATGAAGAGGAGCATTATCTCCTCATATTTCTTGTGGCGGAAAAGTTTTTCCTAATTTCCCTCCCACTGACGGTATAGAAGGAGGGATTAACTATGACAGCCTCAGGGCTGGCATAGGTTTGCAGTTATTTTGGGGTGACATTGGAGAAATAGGTGAATACATTATTATTATTATTATTATTATTATTATTATTATTATTATTACCCCCACCTATCTGGCTGGGTTACCCCAGCCACTCTGGGCAGCTTCCAACACATAAAACCTTATAAACCATGAATCCATGCCTGGCACACACCCAGCACACTCCTTTATGTTGCCTACTGCCTCTGGCTCATGGGCCAAACTTGGCCTGCCAGAAGGTCCAGTTTGGCCCACCAGGCCCTTTTGCCCAAGTCACTGGTGGTGCCAGCTGATGGGCAGGACAGGGGTCTATCCTGCATAGGGTGTGCTGCCCTTGTCTCTGTAAAGAACAGGATTGTGCAGCCTAGGCAGCAGGTGATGCCTAGCTCATCAGCTGATGAGTGGAGATTAAATGGCTTTCCCTTCTTCTTTAAGTGGGAGATGTGGAACTACTGCTGCCCAACCACTTAAGAGCAAAGCAGAGTAAAGTGCCATTTGAACACTGTGGAACTCTCACTGCAGTAAGGAACGTTTCCAGCAGTGAACCTCTTCATCTCTAACCATGGAGAGGGCATTCCATAGTATCCTATGCCCCCCTTAGCTGCCCTTCCGGGGAGTTTAGCATTGCTCCCTTATTCATTGTCAGGCAGCCCTATGATACTAGTCTTACAAAGTCCCCATTTGAGGGGGGCAGACCAATGTCCAAAGGTAAATCCATAGTCCAGTGCTCAGTTACAGCTAACTTCTCCTGCATCCAAAATCTTAACACTATTCATTTAGCGGCCTTGGTTGTCAATGGTTTCAACTGTCTGAGGTTTCGTTTTGTTTTGCTTTTTGAATAGAGTTACTACTATGTTTGCATATGCAATCATTACAGTTCTGTGAAGAGCAGCTCTTTTTTGTTTTGGAACTGACACAGACTGGGATGAATAACTGATGTCATCATATAATAAACACCTTAAATAATAAAAAGCAGAACCTGATCCCAGTTATATGTGCAATTCTTTTAAACATTGGCAGTAGAAGCAAACTTACAATGTGTTTCAGGGCCATTCTGATAAATAACCCTAATATTCCAATAAAATAGAACCAAACTCTTAAACCTTTAGACTTTACAATTAATGTTCAGTATGGTAATTACTTTTTATTTAAAACAACTATTTGCAAATCCAATATTTCGCCTGATCCTGACTTTTAAGAAATTTATTCATTTAGGAAATGTGGCTGTCATTCTCCAAAATACAGATTGAAATGTTTCTAATGTTAACGATGCAGTAGCTTTCTAGTTTGTTTTCTTCCTTGAGCTTCATCAACACCTGAAATATATGAATATTAAAATAACTTTTTCATTGTTTGTCATTATGTTCATTTGACTGCTATACTAAAATAATTTTCTTTACAAGCCCAGTCATAAAATTTGTTAAATGATATGTTTGCAAATTATTTACACAGCAATTAAAACAACAATTTCAGAACACAAGGTACATGGCTTCAAAATGGCAGTGGTGTTATGCCTAAATATAATGACAATTAATAAACAAACAGATTTTTTTTTACAACCAGTAAGTGGCATCAGCACATACCTATCTTTCCATATTGTTTTCAAAATGTTGTATATTAAACAACTCTTGCTTTTTGCTATTGCTTCTTTCACTTTTATAGTCAACTATAACTGCAGCAATTCACAACAACAACAACAACAACAACAACAACAACAACAACAACGTTTCACCCTCATCCAGCAATTTGCTCTGAGTACTCAGAAATTGGAGAGCTTCACATTTCAAAGAAGAAAGCCAATTTGCATGCACATTCACTGATCATTTCATATGAAACATCTCCTTCCATTGATCTGACTGTGGACATCATACACACACACACACACACACTGCTCCTGCTTTTCATATGCATCTGAGCACCTAAGGAGTTTGAACGGGAAGTTTGTGCTCTTTGACATTAAGCTATGCCCATCATAGATTATGAATATGTATATGTTTGTGTCTTACTGACAATTGCAAGCTAAAGTCACCAGGTTTGAAGAGAAGGGCTACGTGTCAATTTTAGAAATCTGACTTGTTTTCCCCTTGGGTCTGCACCATTGTTTACAGTTATTTCCTTTTACTATACTTCCACTTACATTTAATTTGCACTTTCCTTTCTTTTCTTAAATTGTAATGCAGGAATAACTGTCCAAAGGAAAGCCTAACATACTGATCTGTATTCCCAGGGGGAAATGAAGCCATTTTCCTGTTTGAAATTAAAGATGAAGTAATCCACATTTACTTGAGAGGTGTTATTATTTTCCTCATTTGAGATCTACTACTATGATAATATGATGTTCCATGTAAATTTTCATGTGCTGGCATGCCTATAAGTTAGTAGTATAATAAAATGCTCAGCTCTCATAACTAGGGTGTTTTAAGGTGAATTGCATTCATATGCCATCTATTTGCAGAAAGAATATGGGGTTTGGCAAAGCTACATGCTGAGCAACATAATAAGATATTTGTACAACGTACAAGTTACTGATGATTATTGTATTTTATTTTTCTATGATTTCCTAAGAGGCATTATCAGGTCTTACAGATGGAGTAAGACTATTTATTAAGATATTTATTAGCAAATAAAAGTACAGTACTGGTGGTTATTTCTGAGTTGAATTTTTTTCCCATTTCACCTAAATCTTGCAGAATATGATATGTACATGCTAATAAAAGTCCATAAAGGGCCATAAAGAAACCAGCTATGTATTGTATCAAATCTCGCCTGCATTAGAGCCAGTAGGAACCAAAATAACCTCAAGAAGCAGCATTTTAGGACCAGGTGCCAAACCAAGTTCCCAGATAACAGTGTCTCATGTGTCTCTTTATGTGATAGCTGGATAAATGTTTCTCTTAAAAAGCACAGCTAGAGGCCTTTCTCCCCTGTGGTTTATGAGCCTGTCTGTCTTGCATCAAAGCAGGTGAGAGGATATGAACAGCGAGGTCATTAACTCTGGCTGGTATTGCTCTTGCAGGGGAACAAGCAGGCTCTAGCATGCAGTAGGTCAGATTTTTTCTTCAACTTTTATCATGTGAAATAGAGGTGATGACCTCCATTTTTTTCTAGCTTGTTTTAAGACAGTGGTACCCAAACTTCCCCCTCCCCACCATGGAACACTTGAAAATTGCTGAGGGTCTTAGTAGATTACTTAATGATTTTCCTGCCTGTTGCGGCAATTGTAATTCCATATCATTCAAATTGTAATACAGTAAGAACATAAGAAATAAAATAAGCTATAAAAATACAATTAAAAATCAATATGAACATTTGATGCCATGGATGTGCATCCACAGACATGCTGTGGACCACTTGGATGAAGCTTACGGACCACTGATGGTTGACGAACCACAGTTCTGGAACCCCTGCTTTACAAAAAGGGACGAGACTATAAATGTAGTAGTTTGGTTTATTAAATTTGTATATCATTACCCACTAAAGAGAAAGAAAAGAGTCCCAAAATGATTTAGTAGAGACGGAGGCTGCAGTCCTAAGCATTCTTATTAGGAATACCTTACAGTTAACTTAGAAGGGCTTCCTTCTAAGTCAATCTGTTTAAGACCACACTGCTGGTTCCAGATGTAACTCAGTAATTCATGTATTGGCTATTTATAATTGTGCTGTCACAGCATCTGTCAAAAAATCAGTTGAAGAGAAACTGGTTTCAGAGACAGAACCCTAATGGGCTCTGTTTGCATTATATTTCTGAGCTCAGGAGATTATATTTTTTAAGAATGTAGGCCTAATCTGGAATTTTGGATGAAAAAGGAAGCTCCCTACACTTTAATTCAGACTTGTACATGAAGATAATTCTGATAGTCTGCCTGGTATTTCCTAATGTATTTACGTTCCCTAATATATTTGCAGTGCTTTATAGGTTACCTATAACCTGAGCAAATTTGTCCATATTAGGCTTTGCACTTCCACTAAAACTTTTACAACAGTACTCTTTTATACTACCCATATGAATGTAAAAACTGAGTCTGGTGAGTCAACACACCGTGGTGCTTAGTTGTTTTTTTACATGGAGGGCAAAAGTCCCTTAGTTCTTGTGGAGAACCTCAGGTCTGAGAACTGAATATGGCCCTCCATGCCCCCCTATCTTTTCCTCAGGAGGTCTCTTCCCAGGCAACACCTCTCACTTGTCCTGCTCTATGGTCCACCTTGAGTGCTTTTGCCTGGATGAAATAACGTCCTCTGGCAGATCCAGTGAATGATTTTGGGCCAGTCAAACCCTTTTGGCCTAGCCTGTCTGACGGGCTTCTTATGAGGCTTGGAAACTATGTATGGCCCTTTGAATTTTGTGTAGAGGCAGTGGAGTCTAAATATAATACACAAATAAATCAGAACATAAGCTTTGTTAGACCAGAGCCCATTTCATCAGATGCATTGTCCTTAGTAGACCATGACAGTTTATGCCATAATAAGAAGCAGGTTATAATACAGCTGTCTTTCTCGAAGTTGTGTCAGATTTTATCACGTCAACGAAGAGGATCCTGCCTGTTTTATTTAAAATGTTGCATTGGTTCCTTCCAACACTCCAGCCCCGCACATGGAGCATTTTGATAGGAACCGGAAGTGTCATGCGGCAGTAGGGTTTAAAAAAAAAATGCTGGACCTCTTTGTTGCCATAGACCTAGGAGTTGCGATGCTCATAGAGATAAGAAAGTATAGAGTATCTCACCAATTTTTGAAGACAGAACCCCTGAAATATCTGTAAAAATTGTTTTTTGTCTTCCTGCGGCTGAAGTAAGAGCCGCTTAAATTCAGAAATTCAACATAGGTGTGCTTTGGCAGGAACATCTCTTCTTCCCTACTCAATATAAAGTGGCAGCCAAGACATCACACGAACTATGATCAAAATTAGACAAAACATGAGCCAGACCTGTATTTGCTGCTGCTCAGTTACAGCACTTCTTTAGCATTGCTCTCTATAGGTAACTCACACTTCCCTCCAGGCAGAAAGGGGGAAACAGACGATTCCAGAAACTGAACATTGGGCAGATTGTGTGAGTCTATATGGGCGATTTCCTCCCTCCTTCCCTCCCCCCCCCCCGCCCATCCAGCCAATAGAATCCACTGACGTCACGGAAGGCGGCCTAGAGTATCAGAATAATGAGCATTGTGGAGCCCCGCCATGGAGGGCGCGGCTCGTGCGTCGATTCGGTCTCCTAGGCAACGACGCAGGCATCGGAAGAGAGTGCGCGCGGGAGGGGCTCGCTCTTCCAAGGCCTGGCCGGCGGCGGAGGCTGCGTTTCCTTTCGTGAGTAGCGCCGGCGGCGGTTGGGCGTTTTGTTTCTCCCTCAGAGGGCAAATAGGGGACGAGGGGAGCATGCGCGGGCGGAGGCTTCGACGGCTTGTCCCTCAGGGTCAGCCTGAACCGCCCCGGGGGGTTGGTGGGTGCGCCGTTCTCTTGTCAGGCGTCGAGCAGTTAGGAACTCTCGTATTATTAATGGCTTTTATCCTAGCATTTCTTCCGACAAACTAGGGGCAGTTTCGTTCCCCTTCTTCCCTTTCATCCTTACAACAACCCTGCGAGGTCGACGAGTGCTGGGTAAAGTTCACCTCATGAGCTTCATTGGCGAGGAGGATTGTGGGGGGTGGGTGGGTTGTGTGTGTGTTTTATATATATAATTATTATTAAATTTTCTGTTTTACAATTTAGAATACTCGTTTAAACATCCTTAAAATATCAGTGACTTCCCTTCATCTCTTTCCATGGTTCATTTTACATATCATAAAACCCTTCATATTTTACATAAACCATTCAGTATTCCATTATGACATCCATCAAAACTTACTTACACTGTTGAATTTATCTTAATGCTGCCAACGTTTTCAAGTGTACACAATCCCCTCCCACATATATTCAATAAACATTTTCCAATCTTCTCTAAACATGTGTTCTTCTTGTTCTCTTATTCTATATGTTAAATCTGCAAGCTGTGCATATTCCATCAGGTTAAGTTGCCATTCTTATTTAGTTGGGACCTCACTTGTTTTTCCAATGTGTGTGTGTGTGTGTGTGTGTGTGTGTGTGTGGGCCAGACCTCTACAAAAAGTGAACACTGGCTACAACAACCTCTTCCCACCGTACATATTCTATGATTCTGTCACCTGGGCTGAGTCAGGAAGTATCTTAGCAAGTCAGGATGGAGGAACTCCACAGGGAAAGCCGCCTTTGTAGGTGCCCTGCCTCACCTCTGCCTCCTTGGTGGTTCTGCTTCCCTCACCTGAGTAGCTTCTGAGGAATGGAGGGGACACACACAAACACACACACATGTGTATATCCTCTTGCATGTGAAATGGCTTGTGGGCAGGAGCTCGTCACCCTCCTATTTACAAGCCAGTCCTGTTCACGTCTCCTTGGAAGAAGCTACCACCAAGTTGACTGGATGTTCACCAAGTTTGTGCAGTATTGCATGCAAAGGGAGCAGCCCCCATCCCTTCTTACAAATGGGTTAAGCCCCAATGAATTCAGTGGGCCTTGCTTTTTTCTTTCTTTCTTTTAAATACTAGGAATGGGGGAGAAATTCAGTTCGCATATAAAGAAAGGCAAACCAGCCTGAATTTCACTTTCCAAAAAAAAATACAAGAACTAAAACTCCGTTATCCTTCAAAATGTGAAAGGGGGGAGGATTTAAAATGTAAAACAGAGAGAATTTGCAATGTCGATTGCATTAGATATCATTGTAAATGAATTCACTAACCTGGTTGCACAAAATAATCTATCTGTGATAATGCAGGTATCCATTGAACTAAAGAGTGATGCTTTAGACAGAGTGATAAGCAGCCAGGCTGCTTTGGCAAGAGACTCTTGCCAAATAATCAGCTTATCTTCTACTTGCTTAAATTAACCAACCTGCTGACACAGATTGAAAACATTTTCTCTTGGGAGTTTGTATCTACATATGTATTAAGCATCTGAAGACTTTTGCCTTCATGTCCATCTACAATAATTTCAGCTGTTTTAAGTAGACATATTATTTGCAAACACAGGTGTTGACTGTGCCATTATATCAAAATTATGGGATTATTTGACAAGCTAGCAGGCTGGCTTGGTCTGAAGAAGAAAGAAGTTCATGTTCTGTGCCTTGGGTTGGACAATAGTGGAAAGACAACAATTATTAACAAGCTAAAACCATCTAATGTAAGTAGTCCTTTTTAGTATGTTACCAGCTCGTTTGCCAGATCTTGTAGTAAAGATAATGCTCATATTTGGATACATGTATAGAAAGATTTCATTTGTACCATATTGAAATACTAATGTTTAAGATGGCATTCATCTTTATATATTGTTTTCTATTTTGGAAGTAGATCACATTATTTTTAATTTTTGATACGATGTATAATTCTAAACTGCTTGTACAAATGAGAATTTTCTTAGGTATTCCTATTGTGTGATTTTCAGGACCCTATCGATGTTTATTCAGAAGAAATTCCACTATTCAAAGGGGCTTTACTCTCCAGGAAGTGTGTTCAGAATTATAATTTTATTCATCTAATGAAGAAGAAAGCAAGCTTATTGGTTTTAATATAGAAAAGCAGAGCAGACCTCAGAAAAATGAATTAAATAAAAATATTCAACATTACTATCCCAGGCCTTTTCTCAGGGGATATATTTCAGAAATAGCAGAGATTAAAAGTGAATTTATTAAAATCTAATATGAGGCATCCATTGTATAGTTGGAAATACATGATTTATGCTGCCCATGTTTGGGTTTTCACAATGGCCTGTAAACAAATTTAAGTTGAATCAACTAGTGCTTAGGAAATGAATACTGTTTATACATACACACCCTTTTGCACACATGCAGATATGTATATGTTTCTTAAATGCTATTACACCTTTCTTTAAATAGCTTTTCCTTAAATAGTATCTGTGATACCTTGGCTCTAAATACAGGGCAAGAATGAATATATCATTAAGGTCTTTTCAATTATGCTTTGTCATGATTTCAGCAAAAGCTTATTGTGTTAAACAACTATAACCAAAACATTAGCATACTGGTTTGTTACTTTCAACTAGTATAGAAAGGTCACACTTATTTTGTTAAGCCATATTAGATTGAAAACATTAAGTACTTAGTCACTAGACGTGCTAGCACCTAAATGCTAAGCCAAACCATGACTAAGTATGAACAAGCAAGCATGCATCTCTCTGGAGCAAAAGTTGTGGCCTCTTTGCTCCTCCCTGGTTTTGCTCTGCCATGCTTCCTGCAGCTAAACTCTCTTTTGGCTTAGTATTATGTTCAAAACTTCACTTGTGGCTTGTCTCATTCCAAACAAATTGCAAACTGTAGCCAAGGTTTGCTCTTAGTTTACCACTCATGATTTATTTGGGGGAAACAAACCAG
This sequence comes from Podarcis filfolensis, assembly GCF_964270895.1. Taxonomy (NCBI): domain Eukaryota; kingdom Metazoa; phylum Chordata; class Lepidosauria; order Squamata; family Lacertidae; genus Podarcis; species Podarcis filfolensis. The sequence goes on along the minus strand of NC_139607.1, from coordinate 64,901,795 downwards.
GAGACTGGGTTTGGATGTAACATCAAATCAAACCATGGCTCAGCTCCAGATAGCAGAGAGGGAGCAAAGTAGCTATGATTTTCGCTCTGAGTAACCTGCATGCTTGCTCGTTCACACTTAGCCATGGTTTAAAACCACAGAGCCTAGGACTTGCCGATTAGAAGGTCGGCGGTTTGAATCCCCGCGATGGGGTGAGCTCCCGTTGCTTGGTCCCTGCTTCTGCCAACCTAGCAGTTTGAAAGCATGTCAAAGTGCAAGTAGATAAATAGGTACCGCTGCAGCGGGAAGGTAAATGGCGTTTCCGTGCGCTTCTCTGGTTCGCCAGAAGCGGCTTAGTCATCCTGGCCACATGACCCGGAAGCTGTACACCCGCTCCCTCGGCCAATAAAGCGAGATGAGCGCCACAACCCCAGAGTCGGTCACGACTGGACCTAATGGTCAGGGGTCCCTTTACCTTTATGTGCAAACTGTACAAAGGTCATGGGCTGAGCTCTGCATGCATTGCAGCATTTTCAGGTCCCCTTCGCAAAGCAGTTGCCATCCCCGTGCCACTCCACAAAACTACATTTTGGGAATTGCAATATGTTGCTGAATGAAGAGCCATGTTTTATGGAGAGAGGAGAGGATCAAGAAAACCCTGGTCATGGTTTATTTTAATGAGTCTTCTCTTATGTATCACTAAGTTTGGATCCAACAAAATGTACCTGCTGTCTTACTGCTGCACCATCCAATTAGGAAGCAGGTGGCACTGTAGTCTAAACCGCTGAGCCTCTTGGGCTTGCAGATCAGAAGGGCAGCAGTTCAATTCCGCACAACAGGGTGAGCTCCCGTTGCTTTGTCCCAGCTTCTGCCAACCTAGCAGTTTGAAAGCATATCAGTGCAAGTAGATAAATAGGTTACCATGGCAGCAAGAAGGTAAATGGCAGTTTAGTCATGCTGGCCACATGACCCAGAATGCTGTATGTAGACAAACACTGACTTCCTCGGCCTGAAGTGAGATGAGCGCCATACCCCATAGTCGCCTTTGACTGGACTTAACCGTCCAGGGATCATTTACCTTTTACACCATCCAATGTTTCTTAAAAGCTTGTGTATTCCTGCAATATCCATAGGTTGCCTGTTTAGGTATTGGTACTACTGTTCTCTGCTGCCAGCACAAACATCATACTGCATTAAATAACTGATTTAAATAAGCTAAATATCCACAGTACTGCTACTTAGCATGTATATAGCATTTTAGTATATTCTGAGCTCTTCACATACTTAGCCAGCATTAGTTTAGCATGATGAGAAAGCCATGGTGAGCCACGAGGGGGAAATATATGATGCCACGTGATATTTTAAACTATTATTTATTTGGATCGAGAGAATATATTACTGATTTTTAGTATTAAAACTGAACATGAATTTTTAAAGACGATTTTGTTTTCTTTTGAAGGCTCAAACTCAAGATATTGTTCCCACGATAGGATTCAGTGTAGAAAAATTTAAGACATCTAGGTAAGACCCTTTTATTTCATTATGTTTATATTCTATATAATTATGTATTAGACAAGAGAATTGTCTTTCTAATAGGTTGCATTAACTATTAACATTTGATTTGGCATGGAGATGTAATTCTATATGTAGTCATTGTGACAAGCCTGTGGGGAAGGGATCACAAATTGCTAAGACAGATTTCTTGTAGAAAAGGTCTCATATTTAAGTGGTACTGTTGAAATTTTATGCCTTTCATATTAATGATTTTAAGTGTTGGAGAGTCTCTTTAACTAGATTTAAAAGAAAACATTGTCCAGGAGCCAAGCAGCTCCCAGGTTGAAGCTTGCCAAGCAGAATTGTTGACTTTTCTGTTTGAACAACATGCCCCATGCCATAATAAAATTGCTTCTGAAAGTTGCCTCAACTTCAAGAGTGCCTTGCATTATAGCAAGGGTGGGATACCTCTGGGCCCCATGCCTAATTAGTCCTGGTATCAGCATGTTTGCTTAGTGGTAAGTCTCACTGAGTTCACTCAAACAATTTACTTAGTCAGAAAATAAACAGTTGCACTAGTGGGAGCCAGCATGATTAGCCTTCCTAGTGCAATGAAGCTATACCCCACCAATCAGCTCTGGGAGGTTGGGAGAACCCCCAGAATAGAGTTTAGGGGGTAGAGAGAGTGGTCTCCTTAGTGCTATTTTGAATTCAACCGTTGGCTTAAGAATCAATAGTTACTTTTTTGTTTTTTAAGTATCCAGTTTTGATATTTAATTGAATATGATGTGTTGGCATACAAGTTAATATGAAGTTTTCTGTTACCAAAAGCATATCAATAAGCAGTTCAATAACGAGTCAGAAGTGAGTGCTACTATGTTCAGTAGACTGGGTAATAATTGTACATAGCCATAAAAGCATTTCAGTTTTAATTTTATTTTATTTTTGTTTATAGTTTGTCATTCACTGTGTTTGATATGTCGGGTCAAGGTAGATACAGAAATCTTTGGGAACACTACTACAAGTAAGTTCTTTTTTATTGTGAGACTGAAATTTGCAGTATTTGTACATATGTTGAAACTACAAGTCTCTCATCATTTCTGTATGAAATTTATGAAGGTGACTGGGAGTAACTGCAAAATATGATAATGATACTTCTGTTGTGACTTAAGATAATATTCATAGGATTGTTCTTAGCCGCCCTGAGCCCGGCTTCGGCTGGGGAGGGCGGGATGTAAATAAAATTTATTATTTATTGTTATTATTATATTAGGCTTGCAAAATAAAAAAAATGAATACTTATGCGTAATTAATTTTAAGTTAACTAGTGTTTACAGCAGCCTCATACCTTCCAGATTTTTTTACTACAATTCCTACCAGCTCCAGCCAACACAACCATAATGGGAATTGGAGTTCAAAACATCTGCAGGGCACTAGGTTCCATGTTGAAGTACTCTTGCAGCTCACTTGATATGAAAAGTTGGTCCGCCTTGCTTTAGAAGTACTATGTTTATAAATTTAAGCAAAGATTCATCTCTGTTTTGAAAATAGCTTGAGTTCCACCATATGGAACATAATGTTTTTTCTAAGAATCTAGAAGGAATATGCTGCTACCAGTTAGTACAGTAACACACAACACATTGAAGTAGGATTCTGTTAATTCATTTTGTTACTCAACATTTTAGGAAGCATCTAATTTGCTTCTTTGCTTTCTATGACACACAGAGATTGCCAGGCCATTATTTTTGTCATTGATAGCAATGACACACTAAGAATGGTTGTGGCCAAAGAAGAACTTGACACTCTCATGAATCATCCAGGTGAGAAGATCCTTTATCATTCACTCAGTTCTATTCCTACTATATGTCTTTGACATGAAAAACTATTTTCTTGGTAACTTTGTATTTGCATATAAAACCTCCTTGTTTTTCTGTCCAGTAGATAACTAGAATAAAGATTTCAGTATATTTTCTGTTAATAGGAGTATCACAAGTATAATTCAAGATAAAATTAATTTAATATAAGAATGCCAGAACAAATTTCAGAAATAAGAGATTAATTGAACTTGCATAAATTTTAAGCTCTGAATTTGTCCCCTAAACTTAATGTGCTGTAACAGCTTGTGGGCAATTCAGTAAAAGATTTTACTACATTGGTTTCTGACAATTTGCACCAACAAGGCAAATACCTTCAGGTTGGGCCTGAGACACATCCCTGCAGCTCTCTTCACACATAAGAAGGGACTGCAAATATGCATCTCTGGCACAATCCTGAGCTTGCGTGACTCCTCAGCTAATCCCATTATGTCTGTTTGGACACCACCTTTGTTGGAAGCTGCCCAGAGTGGCTGCGGAAACCCAGCCAGATGGGCGGGGTACAAATAAATTATTATTATTATTATTATTATTATGTAAGGGAAAGCCTACATCCATCCATCCATCCATTCTGGAATCCCAGTCATGCATGGTTCCAAAAATTCATGGAAAACCTTTGCACGTAGAAATCTACACATGCAAAGTTTTTCCTCCTGAGAAGTCATGCAAACTTCGTGAGGAGGCGAAGTATAGCTTATGCTATACTTACTGTGAGAGAAAACAGTAGCTTTGTTTTTTAGAGGAGAAATTGATTCATGTATAGAAATATAATGAATGTAATGTTCCCTTTGTATATTAATTTGAAAAATATAGAGGGAAAACTACTGTTGGGCTGCATAACTTGTGTAGATATCAGCAGTGTGTTATTGAGCCTCCCATAAATGTTTTTCACAAATCATAAATTGTTATGTTACATGGGATGGGGTCCATTGTAGTTGCTGAAATAATTCACTTTGATGTAACTGAACATTGAAATTGGGCGGGGGAATAATCTAACAACTGTATAATTCAGGAGTAGCGACAGATCTGTATTTTCAAAGCTTAGATTAAAAACTACGCTGGAGATAGGATTTGGCTTTTATATTAAAAACTACGCTGGAGATAGGATTTGGCTTTTATATTAAAAATAGATGCCTTCAGCAACAGCTGTAAGTAACAGAATACTGCCATATATATGGTTGTATTTCTATTCCATAATATAGTTATTTTACATCTATGGAAGTAACTTCTCTGATGTTAGTAGACTTAATAAAAACCATGAAGTAAGATTGATGTTGATGAAATTGTTACTGATTGTATAGAATATTTATGATATATTGTACCTTGTACTGTATATCGACTGCAAAGCTATAAACTAGATTTTAGGTTTTTTTCTTGTCAAATAATTTTCCTGATTCTGTATTATTGATTGGAATATCTTCACTAATTTGTCTTCAAGTGCAACTTTAACCATGATCAGATCTCAGCCCCAGAATCTTTTTTCAGAACAAGAATTGAATCCTCGCCTGTGTGAAGTAATACTACTATTACTACACTAAGTGTCTCTTCTTATGTGCCTTTTCCTCTCTAATGAGCAGTTGCAGCTACACACATCCTGAGAGCTCAGTAAAACTGACTAGCAGGGCAGATGACATGGCTCCCAGGCAGGCTCAGCATCTCTTTGTTTTTAAAAATAATTCCCTGCTTTTAGTGCTTGCTAGATATAATCCACAACAAGCTTATTTTGGTCAGTTCATATATCTTGTTACATTCTTGCTGCATACAAATGTGCCACAATCTCATAGGAGATTTTGAAACCCTGTATCATATCTACAGCTTCTGTGGTTAAGTTTGAAAGAAGAGCTTCTTAATGAAACACTTACTTAAAAACAGTAAGGATATGACAGTGCATAGGGACTTAGCTTAATTATAAACTTTGCAGCCTTAGACATATATCTTTGGGGATGGGTACTTTCGGAACTGTACTGAAACATGCACCAGAGATGCCATGGTCCAGTCTCTCTATCTTAGTAGGATAAAACCTTCAAAATATGGCATTAACAGGTGAGCAGTTTAGGCATATTGTCGCCTTGTAAAAATGTGTTTATATAAAATATGAATGGATTAACAAAACATTATGTTACTCCTAGATCTTAAACACCGACGAATACCAATTTTGTTCTTTGCAAACAAGATGGACCTCAGGTTTGCTGTGTCATCAGTAAAAGTATCTCAGTTATTGGCTTTGGAGAACATCAAAGACAAGCCATGGCATATCTGGTAAAATTGGCTTACTTTCATTTTGTACTAAAATTAGTTTTAAGTTACTAATGCTTATATTGAATGAAGAAAACTCTGTGATAACCAGTATACAAATACTGATTTTAAAAGCAAGCTGTAATCAGTGTCATGTTACACAGTTGTATAATGGTAATATCTATTTGTAGAAGATTGGTGTTTGAATTTGCAGGGTTGTTTTTTTAAGATAAACCAAGAAACTGACAGAATCTTATTAATCTCAGCATATTGGAATACCTCTGGAAAGCTACCAGTGTTAGCAAATCACAGCTTGCCATTTGCTTGAAGTAGAGCAACAATTGGTGGGATCAAGCTGTGTTTGCCCATCAGTGGAAAACACCCGCTGAAGCAATGATATTTCTCCTTCTTCACCTCCGCCTGCAGCCCTTATGCACCCCCCCCCCAAAAAAAACCTGTTCCAGAAGACTGTGGGCAATGACAAAGGCATAGATTGCTATTATTTGGAAAGTTATCTTTTCACTAACTTGTTGGTAAGTGTGCAACATTTCAGGTTACGTCATGCTTGTGCAGGATGAGAAACAGAGAAGTTGGTTTCCCCCCCACTCTGCTTCTGGAGGCTGAAACATGAGCATGGGGGCTGTCTTAAATTATTTGCAAAACCTCTGTTTGGAGAAGCTAATACTTCCTCTTTAAGTACAGGTAGTTGGTGGCAGCAGCAGTGGGGTGCGGGAGAGAAGTCCCCTAGCTACCCTGCTGCCATCCACTTACCTCTCCACTTGCCTGTTTAAAGGAGAAGCACAAGTTACTTCAAACAGTGCTTTTGCAAAAGGCTTTATTCCCCTACTCTCAGCTGATGAGTGAAGATTAAATCCTGCTGCTTTGGCTGAGCAATCCAATTCACTGGTGGGCACAGGGCACGCAGCCAAAGCAGGATTAAACCCTGTCCTCTTGTCCATAAGCTAATGTCACCAGTGGCATCAGCTAATCATCGGGTGGGTGTGGTTTGGGAAAAGTGGCCTTGTGCTCTAAATTGGACCTCCTAGTGGACGAAGATGGCCAATGGCCCAAAGGTTCCTTACCTCTGTAGTAAAGATTTTAGGGAAGAGGCAGATGAAATAGGAGGCAGAAGCAAGGGAGCCAAAGAGAAGAAGAGATCACGAGCCAGAGGAAAGAGAGAGGGGTCAATAATGACAGAAATATTTTAAGAAATGGAGCACTTACAGTTACTTCTCTACTGCTGCTACAGACTTGTAGTCTTATTTTCTCATATATTCCCATCGATTTGTGAGGATCTTGCTAATTCACTTAACTTTTTGTATTCTCTTCTGGACACTGCAAACACTGCTTCCACTTCGCAACACTTTCTCTAAGAAGCTGCTCAAACATCTGATCAGCGTTCTCTACTCTAAACAGAAGCTAATAAAGGAGGAACTCCTTGTATTGGACAACTCTATCAGGAACCACCAAGCTTGGCAAGAGTTCCAAAAGGAAAAACAAAACATTTACCACTCTCAACTGGAGCTACTGAAAAAACAGAACAGGCTCATCACAGCTATCTGCCAATCACCCATTCCCACCACCCTTCTGAGTAATACCCCTCCCCACCTTCTCACTATATAGAAGGATCTGGCAACTTCTGTTTCAGTGTATCTGAAGAAGTGTGCATGCACACGAAAGCTCATACCAAGAACTAACTTAGTTGGTCTTTAAGGTGCTACTGGAAGGAGAAAAAAAAATTTTTGCTTCCACTTTGTTAGGCATTCCTTATAGGGCAGGGAAACTGAACGTGATGGTGGGATGTTAGATTTTGTTTTATTGCAAATGGTTGAAAGAAAGAGGAAATTGAGGTTTGCTGCTTCAGGCAGCAGCTAAGCATCTCAGCATCTTTCATGTTGGTCTGTGCTATGTACTATCTTCATACACTAACAATAAATATACTTCTGTGGCTATGATTTGATCTTAACTAACTGTAGAAAATGTAATCACTTTTTTCATTAGTTTTTTTGTGCCATTAGAAAAAGTTTGTTCTTTTCTCATTTTAGTGCAAGTGATGCTCTTAAAGGAGAAGGTTTGCAAGAAGGTGTAGACTGGCTTCAAGGTACATTTCATCATGCTTCACATTACCAGCTTCCCTTTTCCATTCATTTTATAATCTTTTCTGTCATTTCATTTTGCTTTTCCCTCAATCTATTTTTGCTATCAGATCAGATTACACAGTGAGTATACTCATCAAACTTAGCTATATGGATCCCTGTGTGTTACCCTTTATATTTTTAGCAAAAATACCTCCCTTTAACTTCCCATTTAAATTAAGCAAATATATGGGCAGTATTGTTACTCCTAAATTAAGGCTAAGAAATAGTGCTTGTGGTCTGAGTACAATGCTATAAGCGTGGAATGTATGATTATTTTATTTATGTTTACAACAGAAAGCAAGTAGCATTATGATGTAGATTACAAAAAGCTAAAGCATATTTAGTAAAATATGGCAGCTTTTATGCTGTGCATACCAGAGAATTTTCAAAATGACTAGATGATTTCTAGTTCTAGAGATAATTGCATTTTCAAGTCTCATTCTTGCTGTCTGCTCTCGTTGACTGAATGAGTCTTGAGAAGTTTTATGCAGCATTCAAGCATCCCACATTATTATCCTCCACTATCCTTTGGTGTAAGTTATCATAATTAATGTTTAATATCGACCATTGTTTGGGCTTTAATAGTGATACTCTCTTCATTTAGGTTATTATAATAATAATAATTTTATTATTTAAATGCCGCCCATCTGACTGGGTTGCCCCATAACACATTATTTAGTAAATAAATTAATTTATATAATCAACATTTATGTTATTCCAATGGTCACTGTTTTGTTATAAATTTTTTATTGGTTTTTCAACACATATTAAAAGACAATACAACACAATACATAAACAAACAAACATATAAACACGTATAATTTCTTAACCTTTTTTTCCTTAAACCTTCTTTCAACGACTTCCCCATACCTCCCCTTTCTGCATCCCTGTTTTAAATCTTTCCAGCAACCCCTAATTTCAATTACTTATAGCACTTTCTTTAAATCTTTTTTTCTCATATCCAATTGTTTGTCACTGCAATTCTATTTTGCGTTACCCAAGACATTTTAACACTCATTAATTTTACAACAGTTCTTAAGATAAACTTTAAATTTCTTCCAATCTTCTTCCACCGTCTCTTTCCCTTGGTCACGGATTCTGCCAGTCATCTCAGCCAGTCCCATGTAGTCTATCACCTTGGTCTGCCATTCTTCCAGTGTGGGTAGCTCTTGTGTCTTCCAATACTTTGCTAAGAGTACTCTTGCTGCTGTTGTAGCATACATAAAAAACGTCCTATCTTTCCTTGACACCAATTGGCCTACCATGCCCAGGAGGAAGGCTTCTGGTTTCTTCACGAAAGTGCATTTAAGCACCTTTTTCATTTCATTATAAATCATTTCCCAGAAGACCTTGATCCTTGGGCACGTCCACCAAAGGTGGTAGAAAGTACCTTCAGTTTCCTTACATTTCCAACATTTATTATTGGGCGTATGATAAATTTTTGCAAGCTTGACTGGGGTCATGTACCACCTATAGATCATTTTCATAATGTTCTCTCTTAAGGCATTACATGCCGTAAACTTTATACCGGTAGTCCATAACTGTTCCCAGTCAGCAAACATAATGTCATGACCAATGTCTTGTGCCCATTTAATCATAGCTGATTTAACCGTCTCATCCTGTGTATTCCATTTCAACAGCAAGTTATACATTCTTGACAGATTCTTAGTATTGGGTTCCAATAGCTCTGTTTCTAATTTTGACCTCTCCACCTGGAAGCCAATTTTCCTGTCCAGTTTGAAAACTTCATTTATCTGGTAATAATGAAGCCAGTCTCTTACTTTGGACTTCAATTTCTCATAACTCTGCAATTTCACTTTTCCCTCCTCATGTTCTATAATTTCCCAATATTTTGGCCATTTGGATTCCATATTAAGTTTTTTCACTTCCTTAGCTTCCATTGGTGACAACCACCTAGGGGTTTTGTTTTCCAACAAATCTTTGTACCGAATCCAAACATTGTATAGTGCTTCCCTAACAATATGGTTTTTGAAACCTTGGTGGGTTTTAACCTTGTCATACCATATATATGCATGCCAGCCAAATCTGTTATTGAACCCTTCCAAATCCAAAATGTCTGTGTTTTCAAGAAGCAGCCAGCTTTTCAGCCAGCAAAAAGCCGCTGATTCATAATACAGCTTTAAGTCCGGCAGGGCAAACCCCCCTCTTTCTTTTGCATCAGTTAGTATCTTAAATTTTATTCTGGGCTTTTTGCCCTGCCAGACAAATCTAGATATATCTTTTTGCCACCTCTTGAAACAGTCCATTTTATCCAAAATCTGCAATGTTTGAAACAAAAACAACATTCTCGGCAAGACATTCATCTTAATAACAGCGATTCGGCCTAACAAGGAAAGTCTCAAATTTGACCATACTTCTAAATCTTTCTTAACTTCTGACCAACATTTCTCATAGTTATCTTTAAATAAATTCACATTCTTAGATGTCAAATTAATCCCCAGGTATTTCACCTTCTTTGCTACCATTAAACCAGTTTCACTCTGGAACTTCTCTCTTTCAGCAACTGTTAGGTTTTTATCCAATACTTTTGTTTTCTGTTTGTTCAACTTAAATCCTGCTACTTGACCAAATACTTGTATTAGCTCTAAAACTCTTCTCGTACTAGTGTCTGGCTCTTGTAAAGTTAATACTAGATCATCTGCAAACGCTCTCAATTTATATTGTTTAGCTCCGACCTGAATCCCTTTAACCAGCTGGTCCCCTCTGATCATGTTTAATAAAACCTCCAAGACAGATATAAAAAGTAATGGGGATATTGGGCACCCCTGTCGTGTCCCTTTTTCAATAGCAAATTCTTCTGTTACCACATTATTTACAATCAGTTTTGCTTTTTGTTCAGAATAAATTGCACCTATACCATTCTCAAAACCTTGGCCTACCCCCATCCCTCAATGGTCACTGTTTTGGAATGGAATATTCTTATAGGAAATTACTGGTTTATATAGTTAGAGTGGCAAACTCTTTTGCATGCTTTTTAGAAGCTTTGCTCTAAGCTTTGGCCTTCGTTGAGTACAGTGTTTTATTTAAAATACACCGCTAGATGTCAGCAGAGACTAAAAGATGAGAGGCAGAGAAGTGCCATTTATTATATTGGCTGTGTGAAGATCCATGTTTACACACTGTCCATAAGAACATTTCTATGAAGGAAGCGCAGGTTATAGTTCATATTTCAAGGCTCTATAAAATAGTTCAGAAGCCTTAATACTACAGTGGTACCTTGGGTTACAGACGCTTCAGGTTACAGACTCCACTAACCCAGAAATATTACTTCGGGTTAAGAACTTTGCTTCAGGATGAGAACAGAAATCGCGCAGCGGCGGCAGCAGGAGGCCCCATTAGCTAAAGTGGTACTTCAGGTTAAGAACAGTTTCTGGTTAAGAACGGACCTCCAGAACAAATTAAGTTCTTAACCCAAGGTACCACTGTACTAGAATTCTGTGGCTAATATAATTAAATAAAAACAGCATTTTAACATCAACTTTATTTGTTTTACCTAGATCAGATCCAGGCAATGAAGACATGAAAAACCAATGAGTTATGAAAATGTCATAAAGAGAATTTGTAGATGTACATGATGACCTCTTGAAGATGAAGACTTTTTATAGGTCTGTTTTCTTCTGTTGGCTTTTATAAAAGCCCAATAAAAATAATAATAAATATTTTTGTAACAAAATGTAGTAGCTCAAATGCACATTCATCATACTGAAGGAAAAAATACATGTGGTTTGATAGAATAATAAAATCATTGTATGTAGTCTAAAAATGCTGGTGGATTTTTGAGATAGGTGCTCAAGAGATCACATTTGACTGTCTGATTGTGCTCACCACAGTGTTTCATTCAAAAATATGCAGTGAGATGGACCTTTACCAGAATGTGAAAGTCTTCTCTTGCTTAGAAAACAGCTATTTAAATTTTACACACCGCACTTAAGTAAAAATTTGGTTGAATGTGCTTACTCCGAGCCTGCATGCAATCCTGTATTTTTATAAGCAGTTGTGGATGTTTATGAATAATATGTACTGTTGATATGTACTGGACTATATTGTGTTCTATAAGAAGTGAAACAATATTTTCATAAATAAAATACGTTACTAAATACCTACTGTGCTTTTAAGGTAATACGTTGAAAATCAGCCAAGAACTAAAATAGTCTGTTACACATATTAAATCAACTTTTTGTTTTATAAAACTTTGCAGTGTATTATTCATTTTTTGCTTGATTCCTTTAATGTTAATATTTCATTCATTAATACAATACATTATCTGTACATCTTGACTTTTACATTAAACTAGGCTAGACCAAAACCATCTATTTAGCACTATACAGTTGGTTCTGGATGAGCTTCCTACTATGAAAGGAGAAGGTTCTAGTTCCAGTCCTCTCTTCAAAACAGTCTAATGTACACATGATTTTGTGAACTTATTGAACTTCGCACATTTTAAAGGTACGTCAAACCTGTGGTTACTTTAGATTATGTCTGATCTCTTCAAGTGAGATAGTTTTGCCTGGATTCCTCACCCCCGTCCCAGATCCAGCCAGTGTTGAATCTGGTTTCTGAATCCACACCCAAAATAGTAATGCAGGTAACCAAATATATGTTGATATATAAATTGTGTTCCCTTCCTGTAGCTTATATATACTGGTATGATGCTTGATTAGCTACTGGACATGTTACAATTATGTCCTTCATTTTACCTGAACTATGTACCGTATTTTTTGCACCATAGGACGCACCGGACAATAGGACGCACCTTGTTTTAGAGGGGGGAGAACAAGAAAAAAAATTCTCCCCCTCTCTGCCCAGCGCCCCTTCAGCGAAGCAGCAGGAGGCGCTGCGCAGAGAGGCAGAGAATTTTTCCCCTCTTGTTTTCCCCCTCTAAAACAAGGTGCTGTTTAAGGTGCATTCAGTCGCCTTCAGGCGGCTACCTTGGAAGCCTGGAGAGCGAGAGGGGTCGGTGCGCACTGACCCCTCTCGCTCTCCAGGCTTCAGGTTCCTTTCGACCTGCTCTTTGGGGCTGGCAGCCCCAAAGAGCAGGTCAGGGAGCAGCGGAAAGGCGCGCAGCGGAGAGGCTGCTGCCATAGTCGCACGTCACCTCTCCAGCCGGGAGAGGGTCGCGGGGGGCTTCTTTAGCCCCGCGCGCACTCTCCCGGCTGGAGAGGTGGCGCGCGGCTAAAGAGGCTGCTGCAATAGCCGCATGTCACCTCTCCAGCTGGGAGCGGGTGAGCGGGGTTTCTTTAGCCCCGCGCGCGCTCTCCCGGCTGGAGAGGTGGCGCGCGGCTAAAGAAGCTGCTGCAATAGCCGCATGTCACCTCTCCAGCTGGGAGAGGGTGAGCGGGGCTTCTTTAGCCCCGCGCGCGCTCTCCCGGCTGCAGAGGTGGCGCGCGGCTAAAGAGGCTGCTGCAATAGTTGCGTGTCACCTCTCCAGCCGGGAGAGGGTCATGGGGGGCTTCTTTAGCCCCACACACGCTCTCCCGGCTGGAGAGGTGCCGCGCAGCTAAAGAGGCTCCTGCCATAGCCGCATGTCACCTCTTCAGCCGGGAGAGGGTCCCAGGGCTATGGCGTCTTCGCTTCATAGGACGCACACACATTTCCCCTTCATTTTTGAAGGGGAAAAAGTGTGTCCTATAGAGCGAAAAATACGGTATATTATTAAGTATTGTGTTTTCTATTTTGGGGTGAACAGAAGATGCAGTAGATGGAGGTATAATGGTAGATGGGGATCTAATGGTAGATCTTTATGCAGTATTTTTCAGTAGATTAACAAGGGTTTCTGGCCCCTTTGCAATCAAAAGAACTATAAAGTTCCTTTCTCTCCTTAAAATACACTGCTGAAATGAAATTAGGCTGCTGAAATGAAGAAAACCTGAGGTAACCAGGAGTGAAATTTGTGTGAATGTACTGAACTCGGTTCAGTTCTGATAATGAAAACATATCTCTAGGCTCAGAGGCCCTGTTTTTGAATTCTAATAGTATGTCTTCTGCACCTGGGTCTTGTTACAGATCTTGATGTTCTTCTAAAACACCAAATTAGATCTGACAAGCTTGAAGTCCGCTCAACCCTGCCATACACTAACATTTCACTAGTGCTTAATGCATAGTATGTTGAATTAAACTATCCAAATCACTCTCATTGCTGTGGTCTTCATTGCCCACCTTTAGCCTTGTAACTGCATTGGCACAGCTGCGCAGTAGTAAGATATAAACACTTTCTACCAATGCAACCCAACTTCTGAAAGCTGGGCAAGTGTAGTGTGGCAACTAGTTGCCCTGCATCGCAAGCTTATCTCATGTCATTGGGTCCAAGGATAAGTTTGTGGTGTTAAGTACTCTTTCTTTGTGGATAATAATATTAGTGCAATTTTAAAAAATAATGTATTTTCCTTACTGCATAGGAAAGATGTTCATAATAAAAGCTGTTCCTGCCTGCCTTCTCCAGCCAATAAGGCATTTGGTAACAGTTACAACTTAGTATATGCTTCTTAAACTCTCTTCTGATATGTGGAACAGAGTTCTGACCTTTGGGGGATACACAGAAATTGTGGGGAAAGTGGGCAACACATAGCAGAATGTTACTACAGAAGGCACTGTTCAGAGTCCTTGTAAACATGCATCACAACAAATAAACATGCATAAATACATACATAATTTAATTTGCATGCCACCTTTCCACAGTTCGACCGTACTCAGTGTGGCTTAAAACATGAAAAAAATACATAACTCCAATATAACAAAAGTAGTCATAAACAATAAATAAAACATTTAAAAATACAAAGCCAAACTAAACAATTTCCACATAAATCACAACAAAATCTAAAACAAAGATACAAAAAAACCCCAGCAACAACCACAACAAAAAAACCCAAACAGCATTCCAGCCCAAGAGTCTGTTCAGCAATCAGCCTCAGCTTTTGTGGCTTTCAATCACCCTCCCAGGCCAGGTGGAAAAGGTCTGCAAGGTGGGAAGCAGGTCTTCCAGGACTCACAGGCAAGGTGGTCCATATTTGAACACCAAAGGTAATTAACACAGAAGTATGTTGGCATGGAATTTTAACCTTATACGTAAGCTGAGTGAACAATTATGTTTAGACCAGAAAAATAAATAGGAATTTGCTATTTCTGTTTTGAAATGTGTTGCTGTGATTAGTTCAGTTATGAACCTTGCTTTCCAAAGGACAAAGAAGTCTGAGTCAATTAAACCTGTAGGCCATTTTGAAGCATTGTAAAACTCAGCCTGTCACAGTCTACCTGTCTTTAAAATGAAGGAAGTTTATCTTCTGAGAGCTACTACAGGCTGTGTTTCCATATCACTTTCCTAACTGCAAAGAGCAAAAGAAGGGGGGGGGGGTAAAGTAGATCTGTTGTACTAGGGAGACAGAATGTTCTAACTGTAGAATCCTAATGTAGTATGTGCTTTAATTTTGTCTGTTGAAACATAATTCTAGGTTGTGACAAAGCTGTCCTTTAGATGTATACACATTTACTAACTTTTCCTGTATAAAACCTGAAACCTTATATGTCATATATGGGTGAATATTTTCTTCTGTGCTATTGATCCAAAGCATGGTTTTCTGTCCCAGAGTGTGCTGGAGGCCTAATACAAAATCCTATGTTTTGCTGCTGGTGGTAACAGAGCATGGCTGAAGCTAAAATTGGGTTGCAATAAACTATTATTTATTTCAGAAAATTTATATACCACTTGATTGTAAACCACTTTAAGGGTTTAAAAACAACAGCAACAGACTATATACTATCATTATCTGCAGCACAGTCCTAAGTGTTTAACAGTAAGGCATCCTGATAAAATGAACCTGCACCCCCCCTTTTTTTGCCACTAACCCAGTTGGTGAGGAAGGGTAATTCTGAGGACATCCCTTCTCTCTCCGTAACTTTAGGGCTCCAGTGCATGCAGCATGTAGCTGGATTTGAAACCACATGAATAGCGAAGGGTGATATCCAGTGTTTGTCAAAGCAGACCCTATTAAGGAAATATGCATGGATGCTTGCTTCTGCATACTAGTACAGTGGTACCTCGGGTTACGTACGCTTCAGGTTACATACGCTTCAGGTTACAGACTCCGCTAACCCAGAAATAGTACCTTGGGTTAAGAACCTTGCTTCAGGATGAGAACAGAAATTGTGTGGCGGTGGCGCAGCGGCAGCGGGAGGCCCCATTAGCCAAAGTGGTGCTTCAGGTTAAGAACAGTTTCAGGTTAAAAACGGACCTCCAGAATGAATTAAGTAGGTAACCAGAGGTACCACTGTAACTAATTTGAATGAATAGCAGGAATTACTACTAAATAAATACATATTTGTAGCTTTTAATTAGAATAAAAGAGTTTTGCTATTCAGTTATAGCTTTCTCTGACTTTATATTTTATTTAAAATTAGACAAGTTAAAATTTATTTTCTCAGTAGTCTGTATTTTTAAACAAATTTTTCTTAGCTTTGAACAAGCAACTTAATAAAATGTTTAAAAGGGCTCATGTGAGATGAAATTTTTTAAATAAAAAAACAACAGCCAAGATTATTTAATTTCACCATCTGTTCAGACTGAAACCGCAATCAGCCAGGAGGTCTCCCATGTGTGCAAACCATTCTAGTCTGAATGGCTGCAGAAAATAACAGCATGTCAAGTAAGTTTCAGTGTTCCTTGTCATTTGAGAGAATGACTCTAGTGAAAACTGTAGCAAAATGAGCTGAGATACTTTAAAGGATAAGATACATCCTTACACTCTGGATTTAGCTCTGCTTTTACAGACTTACTGGCTGTCTTGGGCCATATGTTGTTACATCATATTCTCTGCACGTGGCAATTTAAGGCTTCATTACCATCTGCCTGATTTGCATGCATTTCCATGGTCCTTAATGTTGACAGCTGTGTTCAGAGGCCATTGCCACCTGCCACATGATAAATAACCTCGTATGTGGAAAATATGAATGGATAGTCAACAAATTTATATTGCCACATCTGCCTCTGTCATGGTCTTTTGATGACACAATAGGACAGAGGGGACACCACCTAAATAGGTCACTGTTTGCCCAGCCTAAATTTGTATTCCTAATACATATCCTAATGTTCATTCATTCATATACGTACATTTTTTAAAAAACCTACAGATTTTGGATGCAGAAATAGTCTAGCTGAGCTGGCCCAAATAATTAATCCATTTCTAATTAGTATTGGAATGGTGTCTTTTAGGAGGAAAGGCCACTCGTTCCAGACTTTTCAACTGGATTTGAAGTGAGCCCAGTTGTATAAAGAATGAGCTTTGATGTGGTTGGGGGTGATGAATAAATAGGGGTTACTCCAGAATAAGTACTTTGGACAAGAAAGGGAGTAAAAAAGGCCATGGTTAGGAGAACAATAATTTAATCCATGCTACATAGGACCATTGTACAATGTTCTGGGTCTAAAAGTTGAGAGAATGAATGTAGTGAGTATTATTTCGTAAGTCTACCAACTACTCCTTGGACCGCAAGAGCTTGAAGTCATCCTTGAATGTTCCTGCATCTTTTGTATTTAAATATACATTTGTCAAATCAAAGGCAGTATAAACTATTTTAGGTTGCAGCATGTACAGTTTCAGGACTACAGCTTTGAGCTCTGAGAGGAATTCCAAATTGTGCGTCTCAGGAGTTTAATGGGAGAAAGGCTAACACCTTCACACACTGATGAAATTTGGATCATGCTCTTTGTTTTCAGTCACTCAGTTGATGTTGTACTCCATGTATTTGGCTTGTTAAAAATATACCCTCTTCCTTTAAGTGTGATGAAAATAGTAATCATAGTTAAGTGTTGTCATTTATCTACTTACTTGAGAGTAAGCTCAATTGAACTCAATGGGACTTACTTCTGAGTATATATACTGTACAGCAGTACCTTGGGTTACAGACGCTTCAGCTTACAGACTCCGCTAACCCAGAAATAGTACCTCAGGTTAAGAACTTTGCTTCAGGACGAGAACAGAATTTGTGCGGCAGCGGCAGCGGGAGGCCCCATTAGCTAAAGTGGTACCTCAGGTTAAGAACAGTTTCAGGTTAAGAACGGACCTCCAGAACGAATTAAGTTCTTAACCCGAGGTACCACTGTATACAGGATTATACTGTAAAAAAAAAAAAGAATCCACAGGTCACTTTAGACATAATCACTTTATTTGTGAGTGTTTACAGACACTGTACTCAAAATTGGTGGACAACAAAGCATGGAAACAATAAAAAAATGCTGAATATTGACATGTACTTTTATACATATGTTGGGCTTTGAAAAGATGGACTCACAATAAAAGCAAAACTGCAATTACTAAACATTAGTGACCATTCCCAAAAGCCTGGGCAAAAAGCCATATTTTGCACTGGTGTGGGCACTAGCTGAATTTCAGGGAACAGGAATTTCCAAAGCCAGGGTGCCACCACAGAGAAGGCCCACAAGTCATTGCCAGATATGCAATTCCAAGTGGTAGGTAAGACACTTAAGTAGGGCCTATCTTAACTCACCAGCAGGATTGTATAAAGTACTGCTTAGAATTTGTAAAAGGAGTGCACCCCCTTTGAAGTGAGTTATGTATGCAAATTAAAAGCGAGTGTTGTGGTACCTCCATCAAATCATACACCTAACAGGATGAAGCCCCAGTGAACTTAATGGGACTGACTTCCAAGCAAGCCTGTGTGGCATAGTGGTTAGAGTGGTTAAAGTGCCGGACTAGGGCCTGGGAGACTAGGGTTAAAATCCCCTGGGGGCTGGGTGACCTTGGGCCAGTCACAATCTCTCAGCCTAAACTACCTCAAACTGTTGTTGAGATTAAATCAGAAGGGAGAGAACCATGTAGGTTGAGCTCCTTGAGCAAAAAAGGGGAATATAAATGCAATAATATAAATATAAAACCTGCGTAGGATCCAGGTGCATGTTTTGGCAGGTGTTTTCAAGGACGAGCAAGTTCACCAAAAACCTGTGCCAAAATGAAGTATTTTAAAGTGCCACAAGGCTCCTCCTCTTTTCTTGTCCTGCTTGCCTGCAAGGCAAGAGGTTTCAACAAGACTGGCCCTCTGTGAGGAAAAGTTGGGTGGTGTTTTTTTGTGGGTTGTTTTTTTTTAACATTTCTGTTTGGCGGCTGCACTGCAGAGATACTTGGGAGGTCGCCCCCTTTGCCCCCGAGCGGAATGCAAGTCACCTCCCCGTTCCCACTGCCGTCGAGAAACCCACGTGCCTCGTGGTAACCATTGTTTCCTGTGCTGAGGGGAGGCTGTAACTCGACCGACCTGAAGTTCTTGGCAGAAGCGAGAGAGGGAGGAGGCTGCAGCAGCAGCAGCACCGGGAACGTCCTGCCCAACCTCGGGCCGAGAGGAGCCCACGCTCCGGCTGCCTGGGGAGAGAGAGGGCGGGCCGTGGAAGAAGGGGCGTGCTCTGGAAGCGGCCATGGCTCCTCCTCGTGGGCCGGGCGGCCGAGGGAGCCGTGCAGCGTTTCCCGCCTCCACAGGGGGCAGAAATCAGTGGCTGGCTGCTGCTCGGCATACTTCCTTTTCCCCGCGTCCTGCCGCTGGAGGACCGGACTAGAAACTTGGGAAAGAGGGCTGCTGCTGCTGCTGCGAGCGCGGGAAGGGACCGAGGGGGGACAGCCGCCTCTCGCAGCCGCCAAAGCACAAGGAGGAAGAGGAGGAAGGAGAGGGCAGCAGCAGCCCTCCTCGTTTTCTGCCGGTGCCGGGGAAGATGTCCGGCGGGAGCAGCCGAAGGAGAAGCGGCTCCTCCTGGCACAGCAGCTTCTCCCGACTTTTCTCCAGGAGCCCGTCCAAGGAGCAGGAGGCAGCGGGCACAGCAGCAGCAGCAGCAGCTGCTCCTCCTCAGCAGCCGAGCGCACGCAGGTAGGGAAAGGGCGCGAGCAAGGCCGGCAGCTGCGGCTCGTCTCCTCCTTCCTCCCTTCCTTCCTTCTGGGCTCGGCTGAAGAAGTTGCTGCCCTTCGCCGGGCGGGTGGTTGCGGCTCGGGCGCCTCAGCCCCTTCTTCGAGGCGCCCCCCTTCGCGTTTCCCTCGTCCCCGGCCTTCCCCGCCGGTCCCAGGCTCTTCTCTGTCGCGGCGCCCCATCGCTGGGCGACAGGAGCAGCTGTCTTGCTGCTGGGACTGGCGGGGGGAAGCGCGGCTGTGGGCGAAGTGGCATTTCCTGGTGGTACAACACGGGCAGGACACTTCTTCGCCGCCTTTCTCCCCACCCCGCAAAAGAGTGTGTGCCGGGCGGGTTGAATGAGACTGGATTCCCCCCCTGGGTCACTCGAGTCCACTGCCTTGTTTCCTTTCGAGCTCTTTCTTTCCCTTTCTACTTTTCTAAAGAAATCAGAGTTGGACCCGATTTCGATTTCAAGCACTTTCTCATTTTGGAACAAAGCATTTGCCATGAGGCATTCTAGTCAGAAGGCGGTGACCTTAACGTGGCACTCCAGATGTCACTTGCAAAAAGTGAGTTCGTGGGGACTGACAGGGCAAGCAATGTCTTTCATATCAGTATATATATATTTTTTGTGAACTGCCTTTGGGTCGTGAGTTGTGATGGGCAGTATGTAAATATTCTAAAAAATTAAATCTATTACTCCAGCAGTTAATAATTACTGGCAAGCGCATCTCTGAGGTTGAGCAATCTGAAGTAGTTGATATTCCATATGGATGCCCTTAAAGTTCATTTCCTATAAAAGCAACTTCTCTCCTGCCAAGCAATTTTGACTGAAGAAGTACAGTATAGCTGCCATCCTAGACATGCTTTCCTGGGAATAAGCTCCCTTTAAAGCAGCAACTTGCATCCTGCTAAATATGCATGGGACTGTGCTGCTGCAACATAACACAACATTTAGTAAAGTAACATAATTTAGAATTTCTGTTAGGAATAACTTTTCTCACATACAGGAAATGCAGAGGTTCTCTGTAGAAACTAATTACTGTGCAATTATTTGTAATCACATTCCAGAGTCTGAGTTAACCTTGTCCTATTACAAACCTGACCAAGCCCACAAAATACTGTACCATGAAACTGCTTTACTTTAGCATACAGTAACCCCTCACTTCACATGCATTTGACTTGTGTCAATACACAGTCAGAGGTGGGCTGGTTGAAATTGTGCAAGCCAAGTCTCAAGGAAGGCAGAGGATTTTAAAGTTCTTTTTGAACCAGGTTGCCCAAGCAGACCAAGCAGTGCAAAAGGAGCTTTTAAGCTCTTTGCCTTTCTTGCTGGGAAAGGCCCACTTGGTACATTGGTGCTGAGTGCTCTCTTTCCCTTCACCCACTAGCCACAGGGCAACTGAAGAGGTTTGACTATATGTGATTTACATGGAACTGAACCTGCACATAAGATGAACTATATATTAGACCTCTCCACGTTGCTTCATCTGGTGAATAGGCAGCTGTATATCTTTAAATGAGGTTTTAAATGTTTATTCTGGATTTTAGCTAAACCATAATTAGAATCAAGTGTTTTTGTTGGTTAAAATGAAGGACTAATTCCTTCACAGAAATATATTTTTGTTTCTGGCTTTGGCCATTTATTGTACAGGAAGTTGTAAGCCATTTGGCATCTTGTCTTGGTTTTTGTTGAGCAATGAGTCCTGTTAAGGTATGACAAATAATAAGATGGAAGATTTCCTAGATTATTAAACAATGTAAACAAAAACATTGTTTGTTTAGGAAACATGCCACAGATTGGCTTGTAGTACTGGTGCTACTATAAGTTGGAAAAATTTCTCTTGTGTGTAAAATAGAAGAAGAATGTGGAGTAAACTTGTTCTGAATTGCACTGGACACATTTCTGCTTAAAATTATTTTTGAAACAAAGTATTTTGTAGACATTGGGAACACAGGCTATTGGTTGCATTCAAACTCTGGTTGCAGGTTATTTAGGGCTGCCATACATCTGGAATTCCCCGGACATAGCTGGAATAAATATGGCAGTCGGAAACAGGTAGAAATGTCAGAAATTTCCTTTAAAAAAAAAAAGCTCAACTACTTTTGTGTCCAGATTTTCACCCTAGTTTATTGCATGTGACTTATTCCCTTATATCCATCAAGTTCCTTGTGAATAGGATGCATGTCTATCTCAACTAAGTGTAAATCTCCCTGGTTTACTGATTACTATCTCCAGAAGCAAATAGTCTTGACACCTTGCTGGGCTCCTTCATGAGGAAGGACATAGTATAGCATGAATAAATGAATAAGAATAATAGTAATATCACTGCCGTGGTGGAGAGAGTTAAAGGCTTTAATTTATTTTCATTGACCAAATGCAGCCTACTATATGAATGTTTAAAGTGACACAGTATGAGTACTTAACTCCTCCCTACCACAGCATGTATATTAGATGAAAGTTTTAAGACAATATGTACAGTATTAATGAGCCCTTTACAGTCTTGTGAGACTGTCATTTGATTCAGATTGTGATAATAGATTTTCCACTGTATAGCAGGTTTGGATGTGGTAAAGAGATGTTATGTACTGTACATGAACTATGCGTTTATAGTTGTAGCATATGACTGATGTAGACTGATTATGTGGGCTTTATTTATAAATATTTCTAGGTGGCTTGCAACATAAAAATGCAAAAGCCATTAAGGCAACAGAAGATAAACACTACCAAGTATTTATGAGACAGTGCTGTCTTAAATTGTACGGTAAAACCATATAGGCATTTAATAACTGTCTTATTAGAATAAAGTTTATACTTTTGGATTCTAGTTAACTATTGTTGTCTAATAAACGTTTTCATTAATGGGTTATTCATTTAGGTTATAGTTACAGATAAATGCTCACCATAATCTCTTGCTATCTTTGACTCTCCCTCCCCTCCCCTCTATTGTCTATTTTTTATCATTAGCTTTTTGGGAATGGAACCTTCTTCTTTTTCACAGTTTGCTACATGCACTTAAATGGATGTGCTGTACAAAAAATTAACAGTGACCCACATCTATTGGCTGATATCCAACATTAATCTTAAGAGTGCATCCATTTATTCCAGCAGGTTTACTATGACTATAACTGAGTTGGATCTCACCCTTAGAGTAGAATAATTTAGTTACTGTGCATCAGATGGAATGCCCCCCCCAAACCGGATACAGTGGTACCTCAGTTGTTGAATGTAATCCATCCCAGAAGACCGTGAAAACCAAGGTGCAATGGGCAGTTGGCAAATTCCATTGCATTTACTTCCAGATTTTCAGTGTTCAAAAACCGAAACATTCGGCTTCCGAAGCATTCGACAACCGAGATACGACTGTATGAGCAAATCCCCCCCCCATGCTGCTAAACTACAATTCCCATCATTCTTGGTCCCTGGCCTTGCTTGCTGGGGCTGATGGGAGTTGTAGTTCAATCACATCTGGAGGGCTAAAAGTTTCCCACCCCCAATTTTAAAACACATTTCTTTAGCTCATGGTTGCAAGTAAAAGAACATAAATGTTGGCTTGTGTTTGGCTGAAGTTTAACTATATGGTTTAGAAAACTGACAACAGTGAATAGTGAAATGAAGTAGCAGTCCCATGGAGCTAGCACACTAAAGATCTTAGTGGTTGCTGCTGCTTTGCTGTGGAAAGATCTTGCAGCATATCAGCTGATGATCTTCACTGAGTGTTCCTGTTTGCTGGCTTCGTTGGAGACAGCTGGCTGAAGGACCTAGCAGTTGTGAGGCTGCTCGGCCTTCAGAGATCTCTCTGTCCAGCAGTTTTGTGACAAAGCCTCTATGCCTACTCTTTGCTGGAGAAGGCAAGCAGAATACTGTAGCAGAGAGGGCTTCTTACTCAGGAGAAGAGGGAGGAGTTCTTCTGACAACCTCCACCAAACATAACAACCCTTTTCTAGCTGTCCCAAAGCAAGCATGTGTATATTAGCCAACATTTTGGATGATACTCCTGGTAGCCTAATATTAGTACTATTAGACAATTCAGGGACTTGGTTTGGAGCAAATATGAGTTTGATTTAATATTCTGGGCAAGGTTAGAATGGTTCCTCTGGTAGAGATCTTCCAACGCCTAACC
The DNA here is from genome assembly GCF_964270895.1 of Podarcis filfolensis. NCBI lineage: Eukaryota > Metazoa > Chordata > Lepidosauria > Squamata > Lacertidae > Podarcis > Podarcis filfolensis. The sequence continues at coordinate 64,878,053 of NC_139607.1, read as the reverse complement.
CCTTCTTAAGATTGCTCTCATTTGTCTATTCAGTGTTGATGAACCAGGTTTGCAAAAGGTCACTTTCTGTAAATCACTCTGCACTTTTTAGGACAGACAATTTTGAATAAATATGATGCTTGATTTATACCCTTGAATTCTGGAGTTGAGTCTTGTACAGGGTAAGGAAGTACAACTGCAGAACTTTTCTGTGATCACTGGGAAATGAGTTCTAGCATCTTGTAGTACTGAAATAATTTAAAGAACTCTTTTTTATTTTGCAATGCCTGCTAGGATTTTCTTTTGCTATTACTGTATTTTATAGCTGAAATGAAATTGCTTCTTGACGTTTAAAATTGCTACTGCTTAGATTTCACCATAGACATCATTTTCAACATTATAAATATAACGGGCACTTTAAACATTTACATAATCCTGTTTTAAACTGCGGGATCTATGAGCATATGCAAACATGGGCCAGTATCATGCGGTCAATATTTTGTATGAAGTATTAAGGTCAATATTTTGTTTTCAAATACAAGATATTGCTGCTCCTTTCTTTGTGATGTAATTGTTTAAATTTAATCAAAATTCAATATTCTCAAATGTGTTGCTGCAAAGTAGCAGAAACATTACTTTTAATTTGAAAATCATGTTGGAATCTTCCTATGACCTATTTGTCTAATGTATAGTCTGTATTAATATTAGTTGCTATGCTTGACAGATGACAGTAGGGAAATCTCAGTGTAATCTGCCATAATCCTCATGCTCAATATTGACCTTGAGCTCTGTACAAAAATAAAACATTCTGATGTTCATATGCACTGCAGATTAAAAAATTTGCTTTGTGTAATATTGGTCAACAATATGTATTTTTAATGTAACAGTTAAAATTTGGTGAGAGTTTTTTGTGCAATTCAGAGCCTTTATGGGAAGATTCTGATGTTCTCAGTGGTTGTAATGTTTCTGTTTTTCCCTCTTTCAACAATCCTAGCATCAGTCAAGATTATTTTCATGTAATCTTGAAATATAGATTGTCTTGCATGGATTTAAATAATTATTTTGCACAATTAAAACTTCCTTGCAGTCATAAAAAATGGTCCAAATTGGTCAAGAAGAATATGCATTTTATTTTTGCATTCCAAATTGGAGCTCTAAATCAGAAATAGACCCATACTGTTTAGTTCCCAGGTTGTGAGCATTATGTGAAACAGAAACAGTTTCCTAGTTGCAGGCCCCTATGAAGGGGTGGCTCTTCCTCACCCTGTAGCCACCTTCCAGGCTGTTCTGGAAGGCCCTCCTGAAATTTTAAGATCTTTGAGGGGCTGCAGAGGAATCTGAGAAAACAGCATCACCCAACTTCCATTTGCAGATTAAAGGCCCAAAGCGAATAGGCCTGAAAAACAGCACCAAGCAGCTGATTGCTATAGTGAAACTCAGCAGCTTAGTTGCACAAATAGCTGGTTGCCTTAGCTGTTATCCTCAATATTAATAATTCTTTATCCTTTCAATATTCCTAGATTATTTGAACTTTTAAAATAAAATAAAGGCAGAGAACTCCAATATGCTCTCAGGAGGAATCTAAGGGAGAGCATGTGTGAATGTAGCTGAATTAGAGGCACTTTCTGTAGTAGCTCGTATGGCAATTGCATCCATAACTCCATGTATCCCTGAACTTCTCCCTGTATCCTTACTATCCTCTGTCAGCCCCACCACCACCACCATTGTGCTACTTAAATTAATGAGGGATACTGACACTAGTATTCTACTCAGTCCTAGCAGGGTTTAAATTCTATTGCTGTCAAGCATCATTCTTGGAATGACAACACCCTGCATAGTCTTTGAAAGTCCAACCCAGAACCCCTGTCTTCCAGTTTTACCCCTCCCATACTTACCCAACATACTTACCCAACTGCATTGTCAAAGCCAAGACATCTCTGTTCTCCTGCCAGCGCTCAGTTTCCTTCTAAGTTCCAAGCATTGCTGCCTAATACGGCAAACAAATGTTTGTATACATAATGTGGGTGGGGTGGTTCAGTAAAGGAAGAGAAGGGATGGGCTTTTTCTTTACACATTCAGAGGATTGTGGGGCAGAACAAAGGTAAGGAAATGCACTTGGACAGTTTTTGAAGATTTGTGTTCTCTTGTATATGGTTTGCACAGGCGATTTGATTTGATTTTCAGGTTATGTGATTGAACTGGGCTGCTTCAGCAGCTTGGAAATAAAGTCTATTATAACATCTTGTATGTTCTAATTTAATCTCACCTTCTTCTAAAACTAAGGCTCTGCATTAAGACTTTAATTATTTTCAAAGTTGGTTCATATTTCTTACAAATTCAGAATACAGTATTTCAGAATAACTAATTTGGCTCCTGCCATTTTAATGAAAATTATAAGCAAGGTATATAAACAGGAGATTGCCTGTAAATTTTTCCGCATCAGTCTTTGTGACCCTGGGTTCCAAAGAAGTTGGCTTTGAGGGGGGGCAGTGGGTGTTCCATTCCATTTTGTAAGAAGTTGAATTTTCATTTTCGCAATAGTATTAAGAGGACACTATCTTCTCGTTCTGTTATTGGGTGAATGCTTAAGGGAGTGCAGTCGTGTGGCCACTTTCAAAGGAGAATTGGAAGGTGGGAAGTGGTGCTCAGCCTTTCCTCTGCCTCCCTAATCTTCCCTGCAGTCCTCCCCTCTCCCCCAGGTCTTCATGTCCCAATATGAATTTATTTCCAATCTCAGAATTGGCTGGAGGAAACTGAAGAAAAACTACTGGAGGACGAGAGAGCAGGGGAGAATTGGCAGAATTGTAGGACAGCTTAAGCACTCGTTTCCCACCTGCCAATTCTTATCTGCAGATGCCATCTCACCTGTGCATTAGTATTAAATGTAGTAACATGTTTTCCCTCAAAAAAACTTATCTGAGCTAGATAGATTAGTTGGCATAAACAGGAGTTTTACTTGCAGTGCAAATAGCAGGTGTGGGAGGCCAGATCTAGATCTAGAGGGCAAATGGTTAAAAAAAAACCTCTACCATTAATCTGGATCAAACCCCCCCTCCCCCCATGTCTGTTTACTTTTTGGAAAGTATTCATGCCGTTGCTAATTGCAAGAATGGTGTCTTGTCTAAATTACCTAAGAGACAACTTCAAGTTAATTTTAAAGCGAATAATGTTTGAATAGGTCTAGAAGTAGTTTACAAGTGACTTTACAGAAAAGTAGTTGTTGTTGATGGTGCCCAATAAGAAACTGAGGGTGTGTACATTTATTTGTTTAGCTGTTTCTCTTGTAGTGTTGCTAATTTTGTTGTTCCTGCCATTGTGTGTTTGTTTTGTACAGTTTCTTATAAATGGATGGAATTTATGAAACCAGATTGCTTCTACAGTGTATTACATTAGCTGTCCTCTGGTTTTAACATTATAGAGTAGAGCTTTGTTAACCTCTAAGAAAGGCCATAATTCTTAATATCCTTTCTCATTTCAAAATACAGGAACACATTCTAGTGTTTGCAGAAACAGTGGATTGTAATTTTTTTCTGTATTGCAAGTGGGTCACAAAGGGTCTGTTTGGCAATAATTTGCCTGTTCTTCTAAATACAGTATACTATTGGCATCAACAGTTGTAGGCTTATTGTTTTACAGCTCTGGAAGGCAGCAACACTTAATGGGGAAAAGTACAGTTTGGGAATAACCAACCTAATCACCTTTTTTCCTACACAGAGATTTTTTGGATTTAAAACAGTTGGTTTACTTTTTGTGTAAGTCATCAACTAACAAGAGGCCTTGTACAAATAATGGCAAAAATCCAGCTTACAGTATTGTATGTACTTAAATCATAATTTATTTCATTGTGTTTTAAGTACACTTGACAGCTCTTGATTAACAGCCAGTGTAGATAACCTGACCACCCAGTTCTCAAAAACGTTCTTGAAAAGGAGAAACTGTGTTGGCACAAGTATTAGTTAATGAGCTATAAACCAGAGAAAAAAGCAGAAATTGTCATGTAGCCCAGGGTGAAATAGAGATACAATGCTGATTTTCCATTAATCCATCATGGGTATTAACTCCCTCCCCCTACGTGATGCTTTATATAAATCTTCGTATTTCCTTCTCATCTAAATATTCATTTAAGGTATTTCTGAAAAATAATGTTTTTTAGATTCTAAAACCACCCCATCTTTTTAAGTATTACTTATTAGAAATAAATAAAAAGCAGCTAACTTCAGTTTTGCTACATAAGATATACATTCACAGAAGAAAACCTTTTTTACTTACCATAACACTGCAGTCCTATGCATGGAGGTATGGTAAGTCCCAGTAAATAAAGTGGACTTGCTTCCGATTTAACTTGTGTCAGATTAGGCTGCAGTTGTATCTTTTTGATAATATCAGTAGCAGAATTATGTGTAAAGTTTTTATTAACTGAATTGCACTACACACACCACTTTTACTGTTGGCTTCTAAATCTTATGTTGGTGCATCCCTGTAACTTGTTCAAGCTCAGTCCTGTCCTAATTATTTATACTTGGGAAAAGCTAGCAGAGATAATGTCATTACACTGAGGGAAGAAAACCTATTGCATGTGTTTATAAGCAGACTAACTAGTCTTTGTATATTATATTTACATTTTATACATCTCAAAATAATTGTCTTATGGCATGCAAACTTTCCCCATTTATCTCCACTTTTCTCTGTGAAGTTAATTTGTGAATTCCATGTGTAATTTTTCATGTGACGATTATATATGTGGCTTTCACATATGTACAGCAGGTCTAGGTAAAGGTAAAGGGACCCCTGACCATTAGGTCTAGTGGTGGCCGACTCTGGGGTTGCGGTGCTCATCTTGCTTTATTGGCCAAGGGAGCCAAGGGTACAGCTTCCGGGTCATGTGGCCAGCATGACTAAGCCGCTTCTGGCGAACCAGAGCAGCGCACGGAAACGCCATTTACCTTCCCGCCGGAGTGGTACCTATTTATCTACTTGCACTTTGACATGCTTTCAAACTGCTAGCTTGGCAGGAGCAGGGACCGAGCAACGGGAGCTCACCCTGTTGCGGGGATTCGAACCGCCGACCTTCTGATTGGCAAGTCCTAGGCTCTGTGGTTTAACCCACAGCGCCACCCGCGTCCCATACAGCAGGTCTACATGCACTGAAAAGCAGTGACCAGTAACAGCTTTCCATGGGCACATACATGTAAGAAAAACCTGCATATAAAACATCTTCTCTGAGTGTGTAATTTCAGCCTGTTTGAGTCCTATGGTGCTTAGGTGTACTAAAACTAGCAAATATAGTAGTTAGAATGGGAAAGTATTTCTTTGTTGCAACCATACATATTCGAAATAAAGCAGCACTTACTCACAAAGAGCTAAATGGGTAATTAATTTAACGCATGAACAATGCAAAAATCCCTCTGAGTCAAAGAGAATTCTTGCTTGAAAGCTTTGCGTGGACAGGCGGAGTCCCCCCAACCCCAGGCGACCCCCTAGCGGAATAATGACTCGACAATGTGCTATGGGATTAAAATTGGCCACAACTTTATTAAGCTTCAGATTTAGGGAGACCTTGGCTCAGGTATTGGGCGTTTATCCTTCCCAGTCCCCAGCCGGGGATCTGGGAGACATCAGGGTTATCCAGAACGTGTGGGGATTGGGCTGGCTCTGGAGCCAACTGATGCTTCGCAGGTAAGATTCACCTTCTGTTGTGTGGGCAGGGCGGTCCCTCCCACTACCTGGCCGATCCCCTGGCAACGCCTCCCCAGGCGGGATTGGGCGATTGGCTGAGGTAGGCGGAGACCTCCAGGTATCCAGCCTGGGGAGGGCGAAGCCAGCCCGTACTACCAGGAACCGCACTGGGATCCAGGGGGCTGCACATGGCCATGCAAAAGGTGCCCCCCATTTGATGTGGGGAGCGGTCATTGTAGTCAGCTGGTTCAAACTTTTCTTTAACCCAGGAAGATACTGAATACATTCAGGAATGCTTCTGTGCAAACACCTTTACTCACTAAGTGACAGGACAACCACAGCAAACAGCAAACTTTTAATTTGCTTAACCCTGCAATCACGATAGGCATATAACAAACAATACCAGAAATACTAGAACTGATTCTTCATCCCACTGGCAATTAACCATGCATGTACATAATATAAAATTACCTTCTATAAGATGATAAAAGCACAGAAATATTATTCAGCTTCCTGGCAGAACAAGTTTCAGATTCCTCATAATACCTCTCCACTGAGTGACTCTACCCTTCTGTCTGAACCAACCCATTCATGGTGCTTACATTTTGAATAGACAAAATAAATATGAGGTTGAAGACCGGAACTGACAAAACAGTTCTGAGGCTATATTAAGTAACGGTTAAGAAATCAGAAGTGCTGCTATTTCAAGGAAGCCTTTCTAAAGAATAGGGAAAGTGTAGAAATTCAATTCAGTTTGCATTTAAAGGCAAAGCTACCCAGTTCACACTTTCCAAAACAGTATGTGAACCTCAACACACTCATAAATTGAAAGTCATGTTTTTCTGAATTTTGTGATGCTGATGCTGTTCTTCAGCCAAATAATGCATATGTATGCTTGAGTAAAGGGCACATAAAATTCACAATTAGTGAAAATAATGTACAAAAATGGTTGATAATGGGGATAATTGATTTAGAAAATGCTGTATATTAGGGGAAATTACTGTATTTTTCGCTCTTTAGGACGCATTTTTCCCCTCCAAAAATGAAGGGGAAATGTGTGCGCGTCCTATGGAGTGAATTTAGGCTTTTGCTGAAGCCTGGAGAGCGAGAGGGATCGGTGCGCACCGACCCCTCTCGCTCTCCGGGCTTCAGGAAGCTATCCGCATACATACAATAATGTGTATACTAGGAGAAAGTCACACTAAAATGCTGGTTACTTTTCATGAGGACTGGGGGGGGGCATAGCAGAGTGATGTGGATAACTGAACTTAAGATTGGAAAAATGAGAAATGGAGGGAAACCAAACTTGTCAGCTTCACCCATCCCTTCTGAAGAAACAGATTTAAGGAAGAATTTGAAAAGTGTAAATAGGGAAGCTATCCAGACAGAGTGAAACAGGAAAATAAAGTTAGGGATAGTGTGCCCAGTTTCGCCACTTGGGGCAAAGCAAGAATTTTTGTTCTGGCACTGTGGTCACGCACCCCACCAGCACCAGTCTGCAATAAAGCAAAAGGAGCTCATCTCTACTTCTATTGTTGGAACAGTTTCACATGAGCAAAAACTTTTTAAAATAGCTTAACTTCTCTCTCTCTTTTCCAGCTTTGAAACTGATCAAAATGAATGTACCAGTGTGGCATTTCAGAGAAAGCAGAGCACCCCTCTCCCAGAGCTGCTAAAGGTCAGATTTTTATTTGCTAATTTTAAAGGAGCCTTGATTGATTGATTGATTTGGTCTCTAAAGCCACAGTGGGTGCTGTGATTCTCCAATGCTTTGATTTTTCCGCTCTTCCATTGTCTCTCGAGACAGATGGATGCCAACAACAATTAAATAAGTATGGAGAAGGCAGAGGAAACTGAACATATGTATTTGTAAACATAAGTTATGATAAGTCATGGTTAATGACTTAATAGGGTCAAGAAACATGCTAGTGCAGAGATTGCCAAACTTCTTGGACCAATGGGCATATTTTGAATTTTGAGAAAGTGCTGTGATTGGCACTCAACAAATTGCTGCCACAGGGGCATGCCATCATACAAATTTATTGCTGCTTCACTCTGCTCTCTTATAGCCTCACGTTTGCCATGGGAAGTCACCTATGTCCTTCTAGTCCTGACTGTGAAGATCACACAACACTGTCTTCATATCCACCCATCCACCCCAATACTGTGGCTGTCTAATAATAACAGGGAGCATTCCCAAGTACCAGGAAAAAATATAGAAGGTGACCGCAGCACACTGATGCACACTGTCACACAGACACACACTCATAGAACACATACTGGCCACAGGCATTCCTCTTCCTCCTCCTCCTCCTCCTCCTCCTTCTTCTCTCTCTCTCTCTCTCTCTCTCTCTCTCTCTCTCTCTCTCTCTCACACACACACACACCCTCACACACACACCCTAATAAGCTGCACATATACACAGCCACACATTTATCTCTTCCCCTCTCACACCACATGTTCTTGAAGCCGTGGTTTGATCTTGGCTTGTTGATTGTGGTTTGTTGGGGGGGGGGGACACATTGGGATCGCTGTTAAGACATAACAAGCCAAAAATTTTATAATTGTTGCTCCTGCCAGCGAGAAACAATGCAGGAATTATTGGCTGGCATACTTTAGCACACTGAGCGATCCCAATAAGCCATTAAGCGTGACTTATTGTTATGTGCAAATGGGGTCAGAGAGTGCCGTTTAAAAATAAGCTTGTTTATACCAGAAACTGTTGCAGCATTGTGGAACAGCAAAAAGCTAACATTAAAAAACCTAGTATTTAGGAAAGAGGCCAGGTGGAAGCTGACTGACTGAGTACAGCGGTGCCTCACAAGACGAAATTAATTCGTTCTGCGAGTTTTTCATCTAGCGAATTTTTCGTCTTGCGAAGCACGAAATCCCATAGGAATGCATTGAAAATCAATTAATGCGTTCCTATGTTCAAAAAAAGTCCAAACAAAGCCAAATTTGGTACAACAAGAGTTTATTAACTGCTCTTTAAAGTCACACATACTGTAAAGAGCATTTCAAAAATTGAAGGAACAATAAATTAACTTTCTAAACATGACAGAAAAACATTTAAAAATCAACAAAGTGAACAGTACATTTTCTAAGACTCTGGGGGACCACTTGAAGAAGGTTCCTCTTCCACTCTTTGCTTCTTGCTGAAGAACCTGTCCATGGTCTGCTGCTTCATCCGCCTTTTCAGCACCTCCCTGAAAGGCGACATGACCCTCGTATCAAAAGTGTTCGCAAGGTCATGTACCACGTGCTTGTCAGGGTGGTGCCGCTGTGCAAAAGCCTGCACATCCTTCCACTTCCGGCAAATGTCCCTCAGTTCTTTGGAGGACAGCCGTTCCTCAGTTGCTTCCTCCTCTTCCAGCGAGGCCTGCTCCTGCGCAGCCTCTGCCTGCAGTTCGACCAGCTCCTGGGTGGTCAGCTCGTGGTCGTGCTCCTCCACCAGCTCGCTGACGTCCTCCTCTGTGACCTCCAGGCCCATGGTCCTCCCCAAGGCAACAATGTCCTGCACCACTGTTGACTCTGGTGCATCAGAGTCACTTGGTGCCACACAGTCCGGCCACAGGCTGCGCCAAGCGCAATTCAAATTTCTCTAGCTGATCCCGTTCCAGGCCGTGGTGATCATCTTCAAGCAGGTGACGATGTCGAAGTGGTCCTTCCAGAATTCCCGCAGGGTGATGGTGGTGCAATCAGTCACCTCGAAGCATCGCCTGAAAAGCTCCTTGGTGTAGAGTTTTTTGAAATTGGCGATGACCTGCTGATCCATCGGCTGGAGCAGTGGCGTGGTGTTAGGCAGCAGGAACATGATGCTGATGAAGCTGAACTCCTCCAACAAGTCCTCCTCAAGGCCTTTAGGATGAGCAGGAGCATTGTCCATCAGAAGCAAAGCCTTCAGCAGCAGGTCGTTGTCCAGCAGGTACTGTTTGACAGCAGGGCCAAAAGCAAGATTGACCCAGTCCACAAACAGCACACGTGTGACCCAAGCCTTGCTGTTGGATCGCCACATGACACTCAGCTGCTCCTTGTCGATCTTGTGTTTCTTGAAGGCCCGTGGGTTCGCCGAGTGGTACACCAGCAGGGGCTTGATCTTCAGGTCGCCGCTTGCGTTGGCACAGAAGAGCAGGGTCAGACGGTCCTTCATGGGCTTGTGGCCAGGCAACTTGGCCTCCTCCTGTGTGATGGGCATCCTCTTCCAAAACAGCCCGGTCTCGTTGCAGTTGAAGACCTGCTGTGGAACGTAGCCCTCCATCTTCACAGCCTCCAGGAACTCCGCTGCAAAGTCTTCAGCCGCAGCAACATCAGAACTGGCAGCCTCTCCATGCCTGACCACGCTGTGGATTCCAGATCTTGCCTTGAACCGGTCAAACCAACCTCTGCGTGCCTTGAAGACTTCTGGCTCGCCTGAGGTTCCTGGCTGTTCCCGGATGAGGTCTGCGTGCAAGGCCTTGGCCTTCTCACAAATGACGGCCTCAGTCACTGTGTCCCCTGCACGCTGCTTGTCTTCTAACCAGATGAGCAGCAACTTCTCGACCTCCTCCAGAACAGCTGGGCAGTTCTTCACGATCCTGGTGACTCCCTTGGCTGCATCAGTCGCAAGGATCTTCTCCCTCATCTTCAGGATGGTCCCGATGGTCGATGGATTCCTCCCATACTCCCTGGCGAGGTCTGTCACACGCATTCCACCGTCGTGCTTCCGGATGATCTCCTTCTTCATTTCCAGCATCACCTCCTCCTTCTTCCTCTCGCTGGCCTCTGCAGCAGCAGTCTTCTTGGGTCCCATGGCAGCACAGCTCCTACCTTCGCAAACTCAGGGGGAAAAAAGAATCAGAGCTTCAAACCAAAAAATTCAAAAGCACCCAGCCACCCACCACACAGAAATTCAAACCCAGAACCAAGTCCTTGAATTCCAAACACCCAACCCAAAATCCAAAAACCCCAAAAAAAGTTTTAAAAGTTTAACTTACCAAATGGCTGCAAAAGAAGTTTTGGAAAATCTTCAAAAATCAGCAAAGTCTTCTAAAACCTCAAATGGCTGCAAAAGAAGTTTTGGAAAAGCTTCAAAAATCACCAAAGTCTTCAAAAACCTCAACTGTTCCCCCAGCACCCACCCACCACACAGAAATTGCAAACCCCTCCCCAACTGTTCCCCCAGCCCCTCCCCAACTGTTGCAAACCCCTCCCCAACTGTTGCAAACCCCTCCCCAACTGTTCCCCCAGCCACCCACCGCACAGAAATTCAAATCCAGATTTTTTTTCAAAAAAAAACCAACATGGCCCAATGGTCACAGAAAATCATAAAAATGCAGAAAAACCCACACAAGCTCCCAGATTCTTGCAAACCCCTCCCCAACTGTTCCCCCAGCCAGCCACCACACAGAAATTCAAATCCAGAATTTTTTTTAAAAAAACAACATGGCCCAATGGTCACAAAAAATCATAAAAATTCAAAAAAAAACCCACACAAGCTCCCAGATTCTTGCAAACCCCTCCTCAACTGTTCCCCCAGCCAGCCACCACACAGAAATTCAAACCCAGAATTTTTTTTTTTAAAAAAGCAGAGTGGCCCAATGGTCACAAAAAATCATAAAAATGCAGAAAAAAACCACACAAGCTTCCAGTTTCTTGCAAACCCCTTCCCAACACCAAGTCCTTGAATTCCAAACACCCCAACCCAAAATCCAAAAACCCCCAAAAAAGTTTTAAAAGTTTAACTTACCAAATGGCTGCAAAAGAAGTTTTGGAAAATCTTCAAAAATCAGCAAAGTCTTCAAAAACCTCAAAAAAGGCTACCACACCGCGTGCTATTAGTTGCTCCTCGAAGTCAAGTCGCAACTGCACCTCTTCAAGCAATGCACCCTGGGTATTAACGGTTTTACGAAAAAGGAAACAAACTTGCAAGACGTTTTCGTCTTGCGAAGCAAGCCCATAGGGAAATTCGTCTTGCGAAGCACATCGAGAAACGAAAAACTCTTTCGTCTAGCGAGTTTTTCATCTTACGAGGCATTCGTCTTGCGGGGCACCACTGTAGAGGGACTTGAGTAGAAAATCCAGAAATGGATTAAAATGCCTCTGTATGTCCAAGGCCACGACTTACTTAGTTGCAGATATTAGGGACATTGAGATTAATAAATGGTAATTGCTTGACCCTTCAATTCACTCTGATAATTAAATTTAAATTAAATGTTAATATTGTCACAAGTTTTGCCAATATTCAAACTTGCATTGTTTTTCAGGCATAAATGTTCATTAATCAAATGGATGAAGTTTAAATTGCTTACCCTTAAATCACAGGATTTAACTAAATCGTGTTCAAAGCACATAAGGAATTAGGAATGGATGTGCCAACAGCCGTGCTGGTGCAGCTTTTCAATATTAGGATCAGAGGAACAATCAATTTGGAGTAGAGGAGTTGTGGGTGTGCTGATGTGCACAGCTGTGGTGCTACAAAACAGCATGCTAACCCAAACAGCATCTTACATGGAGCAGGTCCATCCTGCTGTTCTGCTTTATCAGTTTAAGTAACTCTATATGACACATTATTTGTTATGTTCCCAAGTATTGTTTGTGCTTATCTATATGGTTCATTGGAGGCTTAAGGGCCTTTAAGAATATATGTCATCCACAGTTCACAATACACCATGTATGCATCCATTTCTCATGTTGCTGTTTTATGTGATGCCATAATAATAATAATAATAATAATAATAATAATAATAATAATCATAAATTTTATTTATATCCTGCCCTCCCCAGCCGAAGCTGGGCTCAGGGCGGCTAACAACAATAAAACAGTACAACATTCTAAAATCATTTCATTATAAAATTAATTCAAATCAAATTGATGGCAACCATTGAGCTAGAAGTTCTGTGAGGATTGCCCTGGCCAAAGGCCTGGTGGAACAGCTCTGTCTTGCAGGCCCTGCAGAAAGATGTCAAGTCCCGCAGGGCCCTAGTCTCTTGTGACAGAGCGTTCCACCAGATTGGAGCCACAGCCGAGAAAGCCCTGGCTCTAGTTGAGGCCAGCCTAACCTCTCTGTGGCCTGGGACCTTCAGGATGTTTTTGTTTAAAGACCGTAAGTTCCTCCGTGGGCAGGTGACAGCAGTGCTTGTTCCTGGGTGAACGCCACTGGTACAAATAACTGGTTCCCCTAAAGTTCCAACTTTCCCTTGTGATGCTATTGCAAAAAAAAAAAAAAAACATAACTGGCTGAGGCTTTGTGCAGAGTTGATGGTGCTTGATTCTGAAAACTTCTTTTGGTAAGAGGCTATAAATATTTAGAAAATAATAACAACTCTTAGAAGTTTTGTAGCAGCTTGGGCGTGATACAAGATAATCACCAGGGGAAGGAAAACCATTATTCTCTCGTAATGTAAGTGGGGGCAGAAAAAATATATTAACCAACTAGGAAAATAGTGCATAATTGCAGATATTCTAAAAGCCTGAGGCAGATATTACTGAAGACCATATTCATGAATCTTCATTTTGCCATGCTACGCAGGAGTTACTGAAAACATAACAAAGCAATTATGATGCCCATATTTTTGTTTAAAAAAACTAGAGTCTTTGAAAATATTTTCAAACTGATTACTTTTACAGAGATTAAAGGTAATTGTTTACCTCTGATTTGAGGTTGAATATTCCCTCTTATATAACACCTTAGCTCAGGTATAAACATTTTATTTGTTGAAACCAAAGTCTTGTCTTGGTTATCTTACAACTTGACACTCCCCACTTAGCTATTTTTAAATAGCATCCAGTATGCTTGTTTCAGCTCTTATTTCTTCAAATAGAAACAGGTCTGAGATACAGCCATAATTTCTTTGTGAAAGAAAGCTGCTGAACAACATAAACCCATACACTTGTGCAAATATGCTGCTACTTACATGTTCATTCCAGAATGTACTGACCTCCTAAAGTGTTTCTTTTGCTAGAGTTCTGAAATGTGTGGTTTGGATGATTTTAAACGTAAGCATGATACCTGTCCACTACAGAGTAAAACGGATAAAGGATTATAATAAATAGGGTGTAGAAAGAAGATAGCTGCTAGTGCTGTTCTGTAACCAGTGTTGCACAATAGCTTCTACAAGAGTGTATGCGGTGTAATAATATCCGTTGATACTAAAAGGCTGTCTGATTTCCCACCACCACAAAAGCAGCCCTCGAGGCATCTTTTCCCTTAAGCCTGCTGTAAGGAAGTTAAGTTTCCACCACTGATGGAAGCAGAAAGGAGTCTTGTCAGTATGAGTCATATTACAGTGCATTAGCCAAATTGCTAGCATTAAAACAGTGTGTACTATACATGAATGCACTTCAGTGCACTTATAATACAGTCCGTGAGTTTAAATGGGCAGAGATTTGGACTTAGATATGAGAGTCCAAGGTTCAAATTCTTGTTCAGTCATAAAGCTGCCTGAGTCACCATCTCTCAGACTAATCTTCTTTGTTGCCAACCTCTCATAGGGTTGCTGCAAGGATAAACAATATAATTTAGTTTCTCTCTCATTGTTATTAATAAAATACCTCTTTCCTTACAGATTTCAGTCTGTGACAGCAAGAACCTCTCAACTGAAGAGCTGAGCAGATCCACCACTCAGGAGGAATTAAAGAAAGCTAATAGCCTTCCTAGTTTAGTTCATGAAGGCAAAAACGCCAGTAATGACAGACAGCCCAAAGAAGGATTTTTCCAGTATCTTGGGAGTTTGTTTGGTATTGCTCCAAAATCATCCTACAAAGAATCTGAGCATTCCAACCTTGGAGATGGATGCCACAGAACTGGCAAAGACTTTGCAAGTCCAGCTAGTCAAGGTGGACATGCAGACCACCCAAAACCAGAAATATTTGTTATTTCAACACCTGGAGGTGACCAGACAGCAGCAAGCAAAGAGGAACAGGCTAACTTTGTTAAAAGCACCAGTTCTGGCTCACAGGATTTACAGAAAGCACAGGAGCAATCCGCTGAAGCATCCAAGTAAGTTTTTTCATTTGTCTCCGCACAACCTCAAGAGAAAGGTATGCTCAGTATTACAAAATGTTTTAAGATATCCTTGGGACATCCTTTTTCCATTTCTGAAAGATGCTTACAAGTGGCCACAATATTATAGAATGCTATGGTAATAATGAGTTTTAATGGGTTAGTAACCATAACTGGAATTTAAGGCACACCCTAGCTTCTCTTTTAAATTTTCCAATGAAAGTCACAAAATGATGTGATCCTGATTTGCATGATTGAATCCTGGCTTCATAAGCCACAAGGCAGAATTAAGAAATCAACTTCAAACCAAAGTTGACTTCTAAATTTTGCCTTGTTTGGAAACCATTGACTATAGTTACAGAGATATTGTGGTGGCAATCAATTTATCAAACTCCCCAAGGACTATCAAACATCTTTTGGCCAGACATTGGAGAGGCTATTATTCATCTTTTGGCCAGACATTTGGAGAGGATTGGCCAGACATGGCCAGCAGTAAATGAGTTGGTTGTAAGTTTACTATTACTATTACATTGTATTCTGATATTGTATGCTTTTAAAATAAAAACACAAATAATGGGTAGTTATAGTCTCCTGTGGATGTTCACCTGATGAGAGGACGGAAGCAGCAGCAGCAAAGGGATTGTGCGTTAGTGCACAAAGGTAATGCATATCAAGCCGATATTTGATTGTGTGAATGTGTCCAAGGAGTTGCTGGACTCCTAAGCATTCTTACCAGGGAGATAGCCTTACTGAATTCAACTGGACTTGCGGTACAATAATTAACTTGCTTACTTAAAGCTAGGTTTCTATTTTAGATCATGTAGATTATTCTACATAGGAAATATTGTTAAAAAAGTTTGCCTTTATTCTATTTTTTAAAGCAATAATATTGTAGCAACATCAGTGACAATGAAAAACCTAACCATATAAACATATAAGTATATAATGTGAAATATAAATATTTCCTAAAAACTAAACTAAAGTTTAGCTCAAGAAATTCTCGGGCAGATCAACCCAAAAGCCTGGGGAAGGAAGGTAAAGCAAGCCAATTGTATGCAAGTGCCATATTCAGAGCCCTGCAGAGGAATAGCGGGTGGAGATACATTTAACCTTTTTTCCTCCCTGGAGTTTCAGGGGTTTTTTTAATGAACCAGCTCTAGAACTGGTGTGTTGTGTGCCCCCCCCTACCATTTCAGGGAAGTGTTGGAACAGGAAGGACTATGGAGGTCCCCGTCTCCTGGGGCAGGCCTCTCTCTCCACTCCCAGATATTCTGTGTTCCCTCGGACCACAGGACTGTGCAATTTAATTGTAGAATATTTATGTTGTACTTACTTGTCAAATTGCATCCTTTCAAAACTATTTTTTTCATTAGGTTTTGCAGCTGCTCTTGAAATGAACAAGAAACCAATTCCTAAAGAGTATGAGAGGAACAGTTACTTAAATGGGTGGGATGGAAAAAATATATCTGTGAGGCCAAGGTCAAGGGGGATGAAAGAATCACCATTGTCTCCACCTTGTTTTATTTTGTTAATTATTGTAAAGTTTCAAGACTTTCAATGTTTCCTTCTGCTTTTGACTTGGTGACTAGTATTTTCCATACTTTGCTGCTTTCTAGACTTGGAGATTTTCCTGCAATGATTAAAAGAGGGGTTATTTCAGGGGAGAGGAATGAAAAGCCCAGAATGTTATAGGCAACCTATTTAACTTGGAGAATATCAAAACATTACATCAAAATTCCTGGGCATATTGGAGGTTGGAACCATCTCACTAGTATTTAGCCAATTTAAATAGTGTATAATATGCATAGATAGTGAGTAATTTAAATGAGGGATGCAAGGGGTGTTTGGCAAATGATGCAAATAGTATTCCTGAAATGTAGAAGTTCTTGAAAACCACTTTTGTTGTAGATAGAAAGCAACATTGAGATTGTGAGTTCTCAATTCTCTAATGGTTTGCCTTAAATGAAAGTCTTTTGCTTTTATAATCAAAACTTTGCCGAGAAAGTTTTGGCTAACTTTAGTGAAATTGGATCAGTGTTGTTTCTTTTCTGTTTAGTCCATCTCTTGAAAACATGATATTTATATCCTGCCGCACCCTGTGCAGCTAACTATAGTTAAAACATTAGGGAAGTACAGTTCTGATCATTTGAATAAACTTCTTAGAACACAAGTACTGATTGCATATAACTGCCAAGTACGAAAACTAGTTTGGCAAGCTCACCTGCCACATTAGTGTGTGATTTATGACTGGTTTTCATGCCATGTCGATGACTGCGTAGCCCAAGTTAGTCTTAATTTATTCCGAAAGTTCATGTAGCATTCCTGTCAGTGCTGTGACAGAAGGAAATGCTGTGCAAATGCAAATCAAACCCTTTCGCTGCATTATAACGAATGGAGAAAGTAGAGAGCGGTTAAGCAAAAAAAAAAAACAGATGAAAATTCTAATAGCCTGAACATTTCTAGTGTGTGAGAACAAGGGAGGGAAAGATGGAGCGTTAAGAGGAGTGACACAAGATGGGTTGCAGATGGAGGAGAAGAGAAAGAGAGCTGTCAGCATATGTGCGTGTGCTTTTTTATGGCACAAAACCAAAGTTAAGAGATGTGATTATATTTTTTCCCCAATTGTTTTTATTGATTTTCCAGAATTTTTAAAACAAACAAACAAACAAACATAAATCTTAACTGTACTTAATCCAATCTTCATAACATTGTTAAGTGACTTCCTCTAATCCCCCTGGCTGAGTTTCAGTGTATATCATTGTAACAGTTTTCCAAAACCAAATTTCTCATAAAATTAACTTAATCACTTAACATCATTCTTTCTTTTCATTTTAACTTTATTCTCTAACATCACATATTTAAATCCTAAGCCTATCTGGTATTTGCAAGTTTTTCCAATTAACTTACCTTAACATATTTAACTAAATAGTCTTTGAATTTCATCCATTCCTTCTGGTACTCCTCCTCCTTCTGGTTGCGGATTCTTCCAGTCAGGTCAGCTAGCTCCGAAAACTCCATCATCTTCATCTGCCATTCCTCCACTGTTGGGACTTCTTGTGTTTTCCATTTCTTAGCTAACAAAATTCTAGCTGCAGTTGTAGCATACAAAAACAATCTAACATCTTTCTTGGGCAATTCCAGACCTATTATTCCAAGAAGAAAGGCCTCTGGTTTCTTAGTAAATGTATATTTCAACATTTTTTTTCAATTCATTATAAATCTTCTCCCAGAAGTCTTTCACCTTGGGGCAGGTCCACCACATATGATAAAAGGTACCTTCTTTTTCTTTATATTTCCAGTATAGATTATCACTATTATATCTTTGCTAATTTTACAGGAGTTAAGTACCATCTATACAAAGAGATGCGGTTATAGTAGAGCTGTAGGCTATAAATTTTGAGACATGGGAAGATGTTTTATACTGAGTCGGGCCATTGTTTCATCTAGCTCAGTACTCACTGCACCAACTGGCAGATAACCACGATTTTTCTCAGTCACCAGAGCATGTGCTCTACCGCTGAGCACATGCCCCACCATTTCATTACCATGGTGCGGCGGGGGATGAGGGAGAGACTATAGCTTTTCTTTTATGCCGTTGTCACTCAGATGAAAGGCAAACGTGGCAATGCTTTTGTTTTAGTTAATATTGGAGTATGAGGAGGTTCTTGTTTTGTTTGTTTACGGAGCATTGGTGGTTCAGTGGTAGAATTCTCGCCTGCCACATGGGTGGTCCAGGTTCTTTTTCCGGCCAGTGCAACTTGCGCTTATCTGGAATAGCTCAGGTCTTAATCTCAGGGTTATGGGTTTGAGCCCCATGTTGGGCAAAAGACTCTTGCGTTGCAGGAGTTGGGCTAGATGATCCTCATGGTCCCTTGGAACTCTACAATCCTGTGATCCTATAAGTTTGTATCCTGTTTTTCAGTCCTCTAAGGATCCTTAATGCAACATGTTTCTGTCCCTGGAAAGGATCATTTAGAAAATGTCAGAAAACCTTTGGTCCTGGAGCTGATGAAAGTGAAGCTATTATGAACATAGGTGTTTGTAACAGGAGGTTTCAAATATTTATTTCTACTAGCTTTTCAAATTTATTGGCATATTGCACATAGTAACTATTATTATTATTATTATTATTATTATTATTATTATTATTATTATTATTATTATTAAATACCCTGCCCATCTGGCTGGGTTTCCCCAGCCTCTCTGGGCAGCTCACAGCATATATCACCAGGGATGGATGGCACAGCTGAAATAAAAGTTAGAAGGATAATCCTACACAAATATTATTGTAGTTTTTGTTTTGTTAGTCTTGATCAGTGGTTCCCAATTAAGGGTCCAGGGACCCTCGGGGTCTGTGGAACACACCCAGGGGGTCCACAGCCCCATCCCTTACCTCCTCTCAAACTAATTTTTTGTCACTTTTGTATGGTAATAACACAAATTTTATGGTCTGTGTTTTTTGTAGTATACCTAAAATCATTTGCTTATTAGGGGCTACCCCACATTTTGTTCAAAAAAATGCTTTGCAGAGGTAACTACCATAGAGTTATCAAAATTTTCAAAAGAAGGGGGTCCGTGGCTTGGCTTTTGAAAAATAGGGGGTCCTCAGTAATTAGCTAATTGGGAAGCACTGGTCTAGATATTCGGTAGTCAGTGGCACATCTCTTTAACACCTATGCCCTTGAAGTGCCCCCTGCCCCCACAACAGAACTAGAAAATCCAGCTACTGTGTGAACCTTTGCATTCTGAGGTTAATTTTGTAACCCCAGTTGGAAAAGACTCTGTTTTCCAGGCTGTGAGCCAAGGAAGGTGGAATTCATGAGTTCAGCTTGCAGTACATTGCAGGCGACAGATGACAACATATCCCTTGAGCAAACCCAGCCAGTTGATTCATTGAAGCAGTCACCCCTGACAAATGTTTGACACTTTTTATTAGCTGTTGTTAGTCCAATGACGTATTGTTTGAAAAACTGGACAGTAGCGAAAGTGTTTTGCAGAACACTTCTTAGAACATAATTCTTGAAAGATGAGTATATGTGATGGGATACTTGCGAAGCAAGTTTAGTACCATTTAATTATCTGAATGTTTAAAGAAGTAAAAATGTTTCCAGTCAAATGCTATCGTTCCCATTTGTTATAAATGGGAAATGTAAATATTTAAACATTGCTCTAAACATGACATGTATCTTGTAATAACTCCTTTCTTAGAGGAACTTCAGGTGTTGTTATATGTTGCAAGGATCCGGAAATATAAATGGCTTGTGTACTGCTTTGCAATGTACCGTATTGGCCTGAATATATGCCACACCCAAATATAAGCCACACCTTTAAAATTCATGGGGGGGGGGGAGAAAAAAAGCCAATACCTCAATATAAACTGCTCCCTTAAAATTCTGCAGGCACTCACACCCATTCTGTTTTACCGTATGTCTGTTTCAGCAGCGATATTGTAAGAGTCAATTTTTGTAAGGTCACGAATTTAAGTCATACTTTAACTTTTCATGGTCGGAATTTGGGGGAAAGTGAGGCTTATATTCAGGCCAATACGGTATGTATGTAATGATATGAAGTGGAACGTGTAATATCTGTTCCTCTGAAACTCTGTGTTGTGGTGTGGGTGTTCTACCAGCAAAAACAACAGTTCTGTGCACATTTCTACCAGAAATATACAGGGGCTCCATTTGAAACATTAGAAAAGGGTGAGAAAATAGCAAGTGTGATCGGCTTGCACTTCCTGTAATAACTTAAGTATAAAGAATAGGAAGTGTGAGCCAATCACACTTCCTGTTCCCTGTGCGTATAATAACAATCAAAGCTGCTCTCTTATAGTACTGATTGATAAGCCAAATGTGAAATTAAAATGTCTTGCACATCCTAATGAAAGGCATGAATCGCTAGAGATAAGAGGACTGGTATAAGATTAAAAGTTCAGTTTTTGTATTTTATGCTTGCTTTCCACAATTAAGTTTAGAGGTTAACTTTAACCAAGAGTCAGAGTCATCAAAATGCCAGCATTATGAAACATCAGCCACTAAACGATCTTGTATAATGTTATTCTTATTCCGTCTGAACCATTTGCTACAAAGGAAATCTTGATAAGGTTTCTTCTCTAAATGTTATCTATCAGTAGCCATTCTATCTGGTTGCTGCAGGGGAAGAGATAGGAGAGCAGGGTCTTTTCCATGGCTTGGCTGAAATACTAATCCAGAAATTTCTATTTCTGTGGGCGCTAATTGAGTTTTTTAAAAAACTCATTGTGTGATCTTAAACACCATCACTTGGAAGAAAATCCTATTGGTTTCAGTAAAACTTGCTTTCAGGTATTTTATATTTTGTGTATACTGCTTAAAATATTTTGATAATTAAGCAGTATATAATTCCTGTTAAATAAAATTAAAATATGAAAAATCCATAAATAGGTTAAGAAAGACCTCTGAACTATTTTCTTACTTAAAGCCCAAGCCTTTAAGAAAAACAAAGAGCAACAGCAATTCATAGATCACTGTGAATGCCTGTAAAACAAGCAATAATTTAATTAGGTTATGCGTTACATCAGCCCTTGAATTCTTCAATAAATTAAAATTATATTTATATTTAGGCAATTTTCTAAATGCCTGAATATAAAATATAACTGGAGAAGGACCAGCCAGCGAAATAGTAAGAGAAGCTGTGGACTTTCTCTCCTAAAATCAAGCTGGATAAGTATTGGTCACAAGGGGTTTAGCTATGACAAATCCTGCCTCTCTGTCATAGATTATTTGGCACCTCCTCTTCTTCAGCTGCTCTCTATCAGCAGCCATGCCAGTTGACGTACAGCAGAGGGAGAGATGAAACAGCATGGCCCACTCCGTCAACTGGAAGAGAATAGCAGCCATTTAGCTCCTGCTCTCCCTGAACTCTAGCTATTCAAGCTGATGTTTATGAGAATTGTAAAAAATGCAAAACTGCTGCTTGAGTCTCCTTGTTTTCTTCTACCCTCCCCATCCCTTTTTCCTTTTGGAACATGTCTTAAAAATAAAAACAAGACAGGTTTACAATATGCATACAACTGCTTAGTAAATTTTAGATGCTATAAAACAAGACTGTGATTAGCTACAGAAAGTCACAAAGCCCATATCTTCTGTTGTAAATAAAAATATGCCCTTTTCCCTTATGGGGTATCCAAGAGCCCATATAGAGTCCTTACATAGGTTCCCTATTGGTAGGAGAAAATAACAGAGGCCAACCAGAGAATATTGAGAAGCAAAGCAGCTAGTAAGCTTGATCTTTATTGATCTGTTGCAACAGGGTGCTCCCCTCACATGCAGGAAAGGAGGAGGACCCAGAAAAATGCTGTGCAAGGGTTTATAAAGACTTTTGAAATTCCCATCCTGTAGATCAAGACCACCCCCCAGAAACATCATACATACATCACGTGAGGGGTGTAACCTAAGACCACCCCTCAGATACATCACAGAAAAGGTGGTCTTAAAACAGAAATTTCAATATTGTTTTTCTCTTATCCTTGTTTATTTCCTGTCTGGCAGGTTACTTGATTGGATTTCCTGAGGAGCCTGGCCAGTCTTTTGTAATGATAAGGCTCACACCCTTATTCAAACACAGACATACCCTTAAGACAGGATTTGTGAAGGAAGAGACAATGGGGAGGCTTTTCCATTTTGACCTTGCAGAGAAAACATTTGGTCAGTTTAGGAATCAAAATGGTTCCAGGTTGGTCTTTCTGTGCTTATCTATGTATGTGCGGTTATGAACATTACTATATATCTAAGACCATAAAATTCCTATCACACTTCCAATGTATAAGGCTCATTAATTGAACTTTTAACCA
Source organism: Podarcis filfolensis (assembly GCF_964270895.1). Classification (NCBI taxonomy): domain Eukaryota; kingdom Metazoa; phylum Chordata; class Lepidosauria; order Squamata; family Lacertidae; genus Podarcis; species Podarcis filfolensis. Next base: position 64,855,588 of record NC_139607.1, on the reverse strand, counting down.
CCTCTTTTACAACATACAATTTATCTGCGATCTCATTGTACACATATGCACCTTGATCCAGTTAGGCGAATGAGGAAGTACGTGCGCCAACAGGTAGTGCATGCCTGTTCTTTTCCCTGATCCAGCACTGAAAGTTGTACATGCAGAGCCATTCCTAAAAAGCTAAAATCCCCAAGCAGTTGTTATGGCAGAGAACTGTAGGGCAGAATCCACCCAAATCCTGCTTCACCTTCTCCACCAAATAGTAATGATTGGCAAGACATTTCTTTTCTTTTCTTTTCAAGCCTCTGTGCCTGCTAGGTTGAGTCTTAATCTCAAATCTTCAATGGGCACAAGACATTGGTCACAACATTATGTTTGCTGACTGGGAACAGTTATGGACCACCGGCATAAAGTTCACGGCATGTAATGCCTTGAGAGAGAACATCATGAAAATGATTTATAGGTGGTACATGACCCCAGTCAAGCTTGCAAAAATTTATCATATGCCCAGTAATAAATGCTGGAAATGTAAGGAAACTGAAGGTACTTTCTACCACCTTTGGTGGACGTGCCCAAGGATTAAGGTATTCTGGGAAATGATTTATAATGAAATGAAAAAGGTGCTTAAATGCACGTTCGTGAAGAAACCAGAAGCCTTTCTCCTGGGCATGGCAGGTCAATTGGTGTCAAGGAAAGATAGGACGTTTTTTATGTACGCTACAACAGCAGCAAGAGTACTGTTAGCAAAGTATTGGAAGACACAAGAACTACCCACACTGGAAGAATGGCAGACCAAGGTAATAGACTACATGGGACTGGCGGAGATGACCGGCAGAATCCGAGACCAAGGGAAAGAGACGGTGGAAGAAGATTGGAAGAAATTTAAAATCTATCTTAAGAACTGTTGTAAAATTAATGAATGCTAAAATGTCTTGGGTAATGTAAAATAGAATTGCAGCGATTAACAATTGGATATGAGAAATAAGATCTAAGGAAAGTGTTATATTGAAATTAGGGGATGCTGAAAAGATTGATAACAGGGATGCAGAAAGGGGAGGTATGGGGAAGTCGCTGAAAGAAGGTTTAAGAAAAGAAAGGTTAAGAAAGTATACGTGTTTATATGTTTGTATGTCTATGTATTGTGTTGTATTGTTTTGTATTATGTGTGGAAAAACCAATAAAAAATTTATTAAAAAAAAAAAGAAACTTAATCTCAAATCTTCAGCATGTTTTTATGTCATGTGGTGTTTACTCACAGAAATGAAGATCTGTATAGCTGTATTTCACAGTAATAGGCTGTGATCCAGGAAAATGTATAATGCATGTGGAAACACGTTTTCACACATGGAAGAGCTATTTTCCTCATGCATGTGGTTTGCCCAATGAAAATCAAACAGTTTCCACATGCACAAGCCATTTGTGTTCTAATTGTCTACTTGTTCTCCTTTGTTCCTCATACCCAGTTGTATACAACTTATGCACCCTTATAGAGATATTTAAGTAGTTTATTTTGTGCACGTAGTTTCCTGGGTCATGTGCTATATTTACAGATAATCTAGTACAGTAGTTTGAAAGTTCGGTTCTGAAGGTTTCTTGTTAATTTAACTATGTCTTTATTTTTTACTCTTTTTTTGAAGGCATAGCATCTTATTCTATTTATATCAAACTATATCTTTTGTTGACTTAGGTAATAAATACATTGTAAGTGAACAGTATATATTCAATAAACTCTATGACTCAGAGCATTTATTACTGGCTTTTTGGCTACACCTATTCTTTAGTACAATTTTAAAGGTCATTCAACAATAACTGGATGTAGGTTGCTATGAAATATTCAACAATGGTGCATGGTTGTTCTGTTGTGAAGCATCTGAGTCAGACAATGTAGGCAGAGCTTTCTTCACGACCAGGATTTTCTTTCCCACGTTGCATTGTTGACTGCATCATTCAGGGCTGCCATGGCATAGCTTTGGCTATGAATTGTGCTAGATGCTCATTTCCCCCTATAAGCTAATTTGCTCCTTCCCTGCTCGAGCTAAATAGAATTTGTCAATCTGAATTTTAAATTCTATAATTCCCTTTCTTGGTAGCTCAGAACAATTGTACTTTTATGAAAATAGATAATATATTTACAGAGTATGTTGAGCTGATTAAGTTTATGTGATACTTTGCAGGTTGGTGGTGGCCATGCCAGCATATCCAGTTTAAAATTTAATATGGTTCTTTTTTGCTTTTTCATGTGCACATACGTGCAGCTACATTCTTCCTTATCTCCATGTGTAGTCTTCTCTATTCCGGGCACTTTGAACAGCAGCTGCTGCTGGAAATGGAAAGGAGAGAGGCAGTCCTTACTTCTTGTGGGTCATTCACCTCCTCTAGTCCTTCACCCAATCCTCTTCAGACGGGCTTTTTTCTATAAATTAATGTCTCTAGTCTACGATTACTCTGCTACAGTAGAAGGCTGTAATTTGGTATATCTGCTGGCAGTATTGGTGATTAAGCAAACGACTAAATGAGGATGGATGCTTCTCTGTACCTCACTGTAAGAAGTGCTGAGTAGTAAACAAGTATAAAGAAACTTTGCACTCCATGGTTTGGCCCTTGTCAATACCAATGGAGAATTATGCTTTGCTTTCTAGGAATCTCAGCAATTTAAGTGCATTGATTTAATGTAAACGGAATGAAAAATGAGTCTAGAATAAACTTTCTGGTCATGGCATTGCAATTGCAGATATTTTTCGTGTACCTTAAAATAATAGTAGAATATTGGTTATGAATTGAATCATGAATGCAAAAATCTCTGGGAACAATAATAAAAACAAAAGGCTCAATATCTTTTTTTTAAAAAACCATGCCATTTTATAAATAATAATCTCTTTCAAACGTTAGCCTTTTCGTATTGGTGCTGTGGCAAAATCTTGGCCATAGAAGACTTAAATGTCTGGAGCAGCTCTGAAGTGGATAGACAGATGGTGCTGTTGGAATATATAATCTGCTCCCCCCCCCCCCCCGGAGACTAAGAATGGCACCCGAATAATGTACCGATAATCTGTCCCTGCTGCATTTGTATTTCACCAATTAGAATTAACTGGGCTTTTAAACTGTATGCTCAAGAAGAATTTCATATTTGCTTCATATCCCCTTGGCCTTATAACACATGTTTAGTCTTATAAAATTCATTTTTTTGCTTGAGAGTGAGAGATTAAAAGGCTTTAATTCATGTATAAAATGACATTAGCCCCACAGATAACCTCTAAAGATTACATCCAGATGGCAAGTATGCATAGCAGAAAAGCACCAGTTTCTCTGTAGCCTTCATAGAGCTGCTGATTCATATGACACTTCTAACATGCCACATGGGGCTCGTGATGAGGTTTGACTTTGTTCTGAAGTGGCCATCTGATTGCTTCAGGCACAGCCAAATTGTAGTTTAATTTGCAGTTCTTCTGCTCTTGAGTTTACAGTGATATGGTGAGCCATGCCACAGTCTGGTCACAATTTGTAGTCCTCAAACGAATCCAACATTCACTCCAATTGCAGTAACACTCACTCTCTTTTACATGTGGCATCATTTCTCTCAGTTTCACATCTAGTTGGATCTCAGTTCAAAGACACTTGCTTATCACCCAGTAACTTACTGATGGCTTGCATGTATACAATTAGCACCAATGATTAAATACTATAGACAGGGCTTTTGTATCACCTCATACAATAATTTTAAATAGAGTCTGTTTTTCCACGAACAAGTCATTGAATGATACGCTGACATGACAAGATGCTGTGTAGCATATATGTATGTGTGAATCAGTCCTGAGTTAAATGGTAAAGGAAACAGGCCTTACTTACAGATACACAGTCATCATATACTTTTAATTAAAATTTTCAGTGGATCATAAATGCACATGAACACAACAGACTGTATCTGACATTTGACCAAGTCCAAGTATTCCACTTAACTCCAGGAAGAAAGACTCAGAACTGTATCTGAGCTCTAATGGTAGACCATTACTGTAAATCACTACATGAATCGGGGGGGGGGGGACCTGAGGCCCTCCAAGTATTGTTGGACTCCAGCTCCCATCAGCCCCAGCCAGTATGGCCAATAGTCAGGAATGTTGGAGGTTGTAGTCCAACTTCCAGAGAGCCACAGGTGCCCCAGCCCTGACAAGCAATTAGGGTAACATGGACGTTTTCAGAAAGAGACAGACAAATGGTACTTTTGAGGATTCTGTTGATCATTTTATAATCTGAAACAATGTAAAGTGGATAAAATGAACTACTTTCATTTGCAAACCTCATCCAAGGGTGCAGATCACCAGAGTTAGGACACAATTATTTGACAAAAATAGCTTTACATACATGTTTCTGCCAGGGGTTAGACATGATGACCCACAAAGCCTTCTCCTCAGTGGTACTATGAGTCAATAGCTATTTAAAAATCTCCACTAATTACACCTGTAATGGCATACCTAGATATTATACATTTGAGTATTTAGGTGGGTGGTGGTGGGAAATAACTATTAATCATGAGGGCTATAATTCCTTCAGTATCAGAGGCAATACCAGTTGCAAGGGGCCATAAGTGGGAGAGAGCTATTGAACGTTTGTCCTGTTTGTGGGTTTCCCATAAGCATCTGGTTGGCCCCTGTGAGAACAGGGCGCTGGCCTAGGTCTGATCCAGCAAGACTCTTCTAAAGTAGAAACATTGCTTTACATTTTTGAAATAAAAGAGACCAGTGCCTATTGTACTAATCTCTCTGTGTCTGTTTAAAATTTCATTTTATACAGCTGAGTATGCCTAGGAGCTTTTGCTAATGTTCCAATAATGATATTTCTTCTGTTCCAGGAAAACAGAATGTGAACTGGGTGCACCTGCAGTTACTTATGCAACATATCGAGGTTCTGCAAGAATTAAGCAATTGCTTAAGAAACAAGCGGAATTGGAGCAAGAAAAACAAACCTCAACCAGCATTAATAGCACTACAGCCAAAAACAAAGAAAATAGGACTGTAAGCCTTCCAGACTCAGAAACTACTACAACAAAGACAGAATCTTCATTGAAAACGAACTCGGGACCTAAGACTAACGATGACACAAAGGATTCACAAGCAAACGTATTTTTGGCAGAAATGGATTTGGGGGGAAATTCTCTGGATGTCTTGGGCAATTGTGAGCACAAAGAACTGAAGAACAAAATTACCTCGTTGACAGAAATGGAAACAATCAAAAATTGCATTGAGGAACTGGTTTCTGTGAAACATACAGCAGTTTCCAGCACACCAGAACTTAATAGGAACCTTCTGTTGGAGCCAACACTGTTGCAAAAGAAAGCCAATTTCAGTTGCCAGAATAGAGATGCTGTTAGTATGAGTTCAGAAAATAACAGATTGCTTGAAAATAGGGAGGAGGTGTTAGGGGAAATACAAATGGAGATTCAGTCAATCAATGCTACCACTGTTGGCTTTCAAAAAGGAATGCAGTTTTGCGCTTTTTCTAACACAGAAACAAAAGAGACAGTGCAAGAGGAGTTTTTTTCACACCCCAAAGTAGACGTAGGTGATAATGAGCAACAGTTGCTAGAAAACAAAGGTCCCTGCAATAGTTGGACTGAGGATCAATTCAAACTAAAAGCAGAGAACCAAACATTGCATTTGAATAGTATTCTAGGTAGGGGACAGGCAGTTAGCAGGGTAGAAAGTGAAACTGAAGAATCACACCAAAAAGTGACAGAGCAGAAGGAGAAAAACATGCAGATCATTTCACCAGATGAGCACTTACCTCTCCACGAACAAAAAGTTGGAGAAGAATTGCAGTTGGTGTTGCAGGATACAAATTGCAAAAAAAGTGATATATCAGCAGGAGTCGGTATGCTTGCTTCAGTCCAATCCAAAGAAATGGTTCAAAACATAGATATATTTGGCAAAAGCGATCTAAAGTGTGAAGAGGCCACTGAGTCTGTGGTACTTACAGATGTACAAAACAATCATAACTTCCCCATGACATCTGAGAATGGAACTAATAATTTTACCAATGATAATTTGTATGCGCCTGTGACACAATTTGACCATGTTAGAATGACAGGTGCTTCTCCTAACGCAACTGAGGTAAACCATGCCAACACATCTTTGTTAGCTGCTGAATATGAAAATGTGGTGTCTCGGGTGGCATCAGCTGCCTTAGAAACAGGTGATACCAGCACTGAGGAGGCTGTGGGCACTATGGATGGTGCCCCTCTTATCCTTAAGGCTAAAGATGACAACTGCCATATTTCTGAGAATGTTGAGGATGAAACTCTGATCGAAGCATTGGCTGGTTTACATAGTCCTCTTCCTCTCGCTGAAGACAAAACCAAGCCCATCAAATTAGAGAACTCAGAACTTAAAAGCAACACAGGCACTACTACAGTGGCCAAACCTATTCCATCACTTCTTAAAACTGCAGAAGTTGTGATATCTGCACAAAAAAATGATCCATTAGTTGATGAAATAAAAAATCAAACTGAAGCAAAAATGGCTTATGAAACTGAAGAGGACATCTCAATAGGTCTACCTCCTGTTGTGAAATCAGAAGAAAATAGTTATTTATCATTTCCTTCTTCTCCGTTATGTGTCTTGGTCGGTAACTCTTTCATCTCTGGAGATAGCAAAATCATTTTGGACGATGTGTCTAAACCTGTCCTTAATTCTGAAGATCACAGTTTGTTGGGGGCTTTGTGTTCTTTGGCTGATAAACAGGATTGCACTAACCAGTCTCTAAGTGATTCTGCGGGGACTATCAATGGTAAAATATGTTGTTCTGCCTCTACATGTGAAAATAACCAAGTTATCTCAAAGTCAGAGAACTGTGGACCTGGGAGCCTTCTTATTGCTGCTGAATCTGGGTGTGCAGGTCAAGTTCCTGGTACTTTTCTGGAATCTGAAAGCATTCCTGAAACTAAGATTACCTTTGACACTGCTGAAATTGCTGATAGTAGAAGTGATATTTTACTGCGCTCTGAAGAAATGAAGGATATGTCTGCCTCTTGCTTGCTAGACTCTAGATCTAACCTGGCAAAAGAGGATCTTCCTGTTTCTACATTTGAAAATTTATATACTTTCAAGCCTGTGTCACCCATTACTTGTTTTAAAGATAGCTCAAAGCTTAGTTCTCCTGCCTGTGAAACATCAGATTTTGTTTTAGACAAGAATCATTCTCTTCCTATTGATTCTGAAGAAAAGAAGGGCAAGGTTTCACCTAAATATAAACCAAATAGTCTACACTCTAAATCAGTGTCAGAAGCAGAGTACCCAGTCCCATTCTTGTCCCCAGTTGTCTGTGATGTGGAAGCTACAGAACCTGTAAAGATTGTACTAGGAATGTCTTTCACTACACAGCAGAGAAAAGAGGAGCAAAGAACTTCAGGCCAGCTAAATCTTCACTACCTTGCTGCTGCTGCTGCTGCTGCTGCTGCTGCTACTGCTAATTCAAACACCTTTGAAATGGGTGATCAAGCAATTACAACTTTGTTTACAGAATCAAGCAGCCAGTTTTCCGAAGAAGCACTGAATGATGTTGAAACAGGAAGGCAAGTACAAATTAAATCCCAAGACTTAACTGTTTTGCTCAAAAAGGCTGATGAAATAGTTGATGCAGTTCTGCGTTTAGCCATAGAAGAAATAAGATCAAAGCAAGCAGCTGGCGTCTGCCAGACTAATGACATTAAGGACAATTTATTAGGGCTCAGCCTTCAAAAAGATCAGAAAAATAGAAAAACGCTGTCAGAATCAAAAGAAATGCAGTCAAGGAATTCATCATTAAAGCATTTTAATGAGGGTTGTATCAGAAAGCTTTCTGAAGTTAAAGCAAAAGACACACTTGGCACAAATATTAAAGATGAAAAAATACCATTTGACATTACAGATAAAATTGACCTACATAGTTCAATAGCACTAAAAGCAAAAGAAATAATTGATGATGTTATTAATGCAGCCATACGAAAAGTGACATATAATCAGCATGAGGACCATCTGAGCAATGGCATTCTTCAAAATTCAGCCCTTAAGTCCAACACTGAAGCATCAAAGAAGCTTACTACTGATACTGAATTAACAGCTAAACTTCCCAAAATAACTAAAGATCCTTTAAATTTAAGTCCAATATATGGAACTTCAGTATGCAATATAATCAGTGAAGGTAAAGTAGCAAACTCCTCAGCATCTTTGTATATTAATATTAAAGACGACCACAAAGAAATAACAGGTGGAGAACAGAAAAATGAAAATGACTGGTCTGATCCCACAGCTACAATAGAATGCAGCCCTCCTATAGTCAATGGCAAAAACAGTAAACATGCCAATTGCACTATGTGCATGACAGATGCCGGTGAGGAAACAAAGTGGACAATTGATGATGAATCTGAATATTCCTCATATTCAATAAATGAAGATACTGTAATGGATGAAGTGCATTTGCCACCATTTGGACCTTTAGATTCACTTGGAAATAATCTAGGGGAGAATCTGCCTGAATATGTTTTTAAAGAGGGTGACTCTGCAGAAGTTGTAAGAGAGGAACCATGTGAAAAATATTATGAAATAGAAAGTGAAAAGGTCTGTGGTAAAATGACGAAAGCTTACACAGTGCCACAGAATGCTTATAAATTTGGCACCCAGTTCAGTATGTCTGAACGGCCTGTAATGAACAGCTCAGCAAAGATTGGCTTGAACTCAGATTTTTCCATTAAGGAAGAAACAGTCGTTGAGACAGGTTTAACAGTGCTCAAGGAATATTATCTGGATGTTGATGATGATTGTGGAAATGAAGAGAAATCCCCCAAGTTATTTGCTTCTTCACCACCAGAAGAGTTGGACAGCAGTTCTTTCACCATTTTGTATGAAGGTGCTCTTCAAGATGAAAGTTATTTATTTTCAACAGAAGAACCAGATCATCCCTTATCATCCCTTCCTGACCAATCCCTGGATAATAATCAACATTTTCTTATGTGTGAAACTGTAAAAGGCAAACTTGAGTCTGTCCACCCTTGTGAACAAAGCAACCAATTAAACAATCTTTCTTCAGAAGCATTCGTGACAGTGGAAGCAAAGCGATTCAGTGTTTACCCTTTCTCTTTGTCTCCTATATATGAAGATGACAGTTCTCAAGAGGACTTGCTATCCGCTGATGGCTCACCAGAAGGTAATCCTATTGAAAGAGCCAACCAGTCCTTGTCAGTCTTATCACTTCTTCAGTCAGTGTCTGAACGGTTAAGATCTAGCAGCGAGTGTAATGAAGAAGAGGAAGAGAATATTTGTGAAGAAAACAAACTAGAGGATGAAAAAGAAGCATATCTTTCCAGTCAGGGGCCAAACAGCTCATGTACAGCAGTCCCAGAAAACATTCATGAGAGGAGATACTCACATTTTCTTTCTAAGGAGGCACTTAACGCAGAAGAGACCTTATCTTTAAGTTCAATGCCTTCAGCTCAGCTTTTACAAAAATCTGATCGTGACATAAGTTCTTCTTCAAAGAGTATATACTATGAAAGTCTGCAGAGTTCAAGAACTTATTCTAGCGAGAAGGGAACTCGATTTAGGAGTGTTTTGGTGCCAAAGGACCAGCAGCCTGAAAGAAGTGGCTTGCAAAAACCGGCAGCTTTTCAAGTGGTAAGGTGCTTTTCATTAATTTTATATGTGTAACGAAACTATTAAATGAGCATAGTGGGGTGGGGTTGTAGGTGTACATACACACATACATTTAGAGTATCCTATTACATGTATTTGTATGAGCGTGTTCTGTTACTGTTGAGGTTATGTTCACGTAATAATTAAGCCGAGGCAATAGGCATAAACACCAATCTTTGGGATAAACACATTGTGGAGAGAGAGGATTTCTTATATTCATGGGCTATTGTCTGGGGGCAGTTTACAGACATAGTGTGGAAAATTACATTCTTTCAGTTCACCCAGTGTAGAGGGGAATCACAGTACACTAGCCAGGTGAAAAGAAAGATGATGAATTTCACTTAGCAGAAATGCGAAGTAGAGCACTCATCTCTTTCTTGCCTGTTCTTCCCCAGCAAGGTGAGGTAGGGTGAGGGAAGGAAACTTCATGCATGAATCTTAAAATAAGGGTAAGAATATATTGGCACATATGTTTATGTTTCCATGTGTGCTGCACCAAAGACTATAAGGACCCCTCATCTTCTATTGAATAATATGAGGAAAGTGTTTTGTATTAACATAAAGAGCCACACAAGTCAGGAATCATAGACTTACTAATGTTTAATCAACATTAGCTCCAGACACCTTTATGACCATTTTTAATGATGTCTCAAAAGTTCATTCTTTCTTAGGGCATCACCCATGTTTGTGCTGAAAGCTTTACGATCAGGTTTTTATTTGATATACCAATCTTATATTTTCAAACACTTGTAATAAGTTTCCACTCAAGCTTGTCAGTACTGATTTTCACCACTAATGAAAAATATTACTATTTAATTTAACAGAAAATGCACAGACAGTTGCTCCACATCCACCTACTGGATACTAGCAGTTGGACTTGATGACCCTTGTAACATATGGGTATCCAGTGCAGATGTTTTAGCAGAGCATTCTCACGCCATCAATTATTTGCCCTCTTCAGCAGTCTGCTGCATTGTGCAGTAGCTGTAGCATCTGGACCAGAGCGCATTGCAGTATCAAGGCTATCAGTGATTACAGTGGCTGGGCTATTCTGTATTCCAGATACAGGCATAGCTGGCATATCGTATAAACCTGGTAAAAGGCACTCTAATCTACAGAGGACACTTTTGCCTCTAAGGACAAAGCTGTACCCTAAGCTATGTACCTGCTCCTTCAGAGGGAGTGCAAGCCCATATGGAACAGGCAGTTGTCGTATCTTACAAACACAGGAGCCACCTACCCCCAGAGGCTTTACCTTCCCAGGAGTCAAACTCATCCAGTCTAATCTTGCATTCTTCCGCTGGCTAGCACAGCCACACACCTGATTAAATGCTGTGGAGAAATAGATCTGTGTGTCATCCATAGATGTAACCCCAGAGAGCAAGTCCAAGGAGGCCAAGGAACATGTTCCTAAATCTACTCTCTGGAGTCGATTGCACAGTTATGAATAGAACCAATGTAACATAGGGCCTCTGATACTTATCCAGGAAGATACAATGGTCAATACAGTGGTACCTCTGGTTACGAACCTAATTTGTTTGGAAGGTCTGTTCTTAAGCTGAAACCATTCTTATCCTGAGGCGCGCTTTCGCTAATGGCGCCTCCCGCTTACATCCTGGGGCAAAGTTCGCAACCAGGAGCAACTACTTCCAGGTTAGCGGAGCTCGTAACCCGAAGCTTGCATAACCAGAAGCGTTCACAACCAGAGGTACCACTGTAGTATCAAAAGCCACTGAGAGTAAGAGCAACAGGGTCACACTCACCCTGACCCTCTCTCTATAAACGTAATCCTTGAGTCAGCCAAGGGCGATTAACTTCTAAAACCAGGCCTGAGCCCAATTGACGTGGGTCCAGATAATCTGTGTCATCTAGGACCACTTGCAGTTGCTCTGCCACTGTCCTCAGCACTACCTAACCCTGAAAAAGGGTATTTGTAACTGGCCAGTAGTTATTACACACCATTAGAGTCCTGCAGCATTTGGAAGCCATGAGGATAGCTATCCCTAACTTAAAGTCATACTGCTTAAAATATCTATTGTTGGTTCATTATAGCACTTAAATAATTATTTCCTCATTTCACTTTCAGTGTCCTGTTGGCAGGGAAGGACTCAAATGCAATCAAAGACCAGGGAAAGTGAGTATGACTTTTCACCGTATAAGCAAGTATGAGATATTGTCTGTTTTGCCATGTACATTTGAGTGAAGCAATGGAAAGTAGATAGATAGATTAGGTAGGGAGGTAGTTAGGTAGACAGATTCTGCATTTTCCTTGGATGTAATTAAGATGATTGGCTGCTAGATTCTATTTTTTCCTTGAATGTAGTTGTTGGCTAGAGCAAACAACTAATAAAAACTTCGATTAGTTAATTTAATATGAAAAGTATAATCCAACTTTCACTGATTTTGCTCCATTTAAACCAGTGATAATATACTAGTGTAATTGATTTGTAGATGACCTGTTTGATTTTTTGATTTGGTTTAGACTGCAGTCCTATATACTTTGAAGCAAGTCCCATGACGTAAACATGACAAAGACCTTAAAGCCTTTATAAAGCTAAACACAACAAGCAGAATATTTGTTATATATGGGAAACTGAATTTGCTAGTGTTTCCTTAACACCATCACATGTCATTTCAGATGGTTATTTGTGATGTTCACGACAACACAATTGAAATTTACCATGATGTGTTAGATGCTACAGCCTGGGTTTTTTCAAAAGAAGCACTGATCAGAGTTGTCAGAGGATGGTAAGGAACATGCACTTTATGGGTGAAGTGGCTGTTATTTATGTACCTGATTTTAGTGAAGCTAAATCAGGTTCCTGAAGTGTGCAAAAGTTAACATATATTGTAGTTAATTGTCATCCTATGATGAAATTAATATTTTAATGAACACTTGCTGTTTTTCCATTGTTTGAATAATTACAGTTTTGTGGATTTGATAGAGAAATAAATAAAAATACAAATTTATCAGTTAAGGCAGGGATAGTCAACCTGTGGCCCTCCATATATTGTTGATTTCCAGCTCCCACACACCAGCCACATGCCTATAGTCAGGGATAATGGGAGTTACAGTCCAGCAATATTTGGAGGGCTGCAAGTTTCCCTAATTTAAGGGAATGTTCAGTTTTGAATGCTCAGTTTTTGAAAAATGTTAACCTGAAATTTAAAAATATGTCTTATCTGAACTGTATAAAATACTGTTACATTTCTATTGCAAAGAAGAAAAAGTAAACAAGTGTATGCTAAGTTATAGAACATCATATTTGAAGCATGTGAATATATTCAGGAATTTTGAAAAAAAAATTGTAGTGGGTTCATGTGCAGGAAAATGGTTTAAGGTACAGTAGACACTCGGGTTGCGAAAGTGATCTGTGTGGGAGGCACGTTCGCAACCCACAGCGCCGAGTCTGCGCATGCACGGGTTGCAATTCGGTGCTCATGCGCAAAGTGTGATTTAGTGCTTCTGCGCATGCACCAAAACCCGGAAGTAGCCCGTTCTGGTACTTCCAGGTTCAGTGTGGTGCACAACCCAAAAATGCGCAACCTGAAGCATCTGTAACCCGAAGTATGACTGTATCCAGGTACACCTTTGAAACATAATAAAAGAAATAGTATACTGAATAACAAGTGTTGGAAGCGTCATAAAGAAGTGTGTATTTATTTCCATTATTGATGATTTTGTAAGTTTACTAAGCAATAGAAATGATTACTTGTAATACACCCAGATTGGTTCCTCTATTTTATTTTATTTTTACTTTTACTAAAAAAAATGTTTGTCTGGCTCCACCCACTGCAGGGATGTGGGCTCTGAAAGCTTTCCACTGAAGTAATGTGGCCCACAGTCTGAAAAAAGTTCCCAACCCATCTTACATGATTATAGCTACAAGACTATATCATCCTAAGCTTTGGAAAACAGTATCTGTTCTTAATATTGCTGAATATGAAGCTGAATTGTATTGATACACATAATGATGAAATTAACCAAGTACATTAGACTAAAAAATCAACAACACAAACAAAATTTTTATTGGCTTATGCCAAAGTAAGGCATATATTCCAAAGTTATAAATCATATAAATATTATTTAAAAGTTATAAACTATAAAAGAAGGGCCATAGCTCAGTGATAGAGTATATGCTTTGCATGCAAGAAGTTCCAGATTAAATCCTAGGAATAACCTGTCTGTAACCCTGGGTTGCTGCTGCCAATAAACAATACTCTGTGAATAATAATACTTAGTAAATAATATTGAATTAGAAAGACAAGTGGTCCAATTCAATATTAGGCAACTTCCTGTGTTCTTTCCATTTGTAAAACTGAATTTGTGATACTGAATGTGCTATTTTATACTAACAATGAAATTGAAATTAAAAAGAAAGACATACTTGTATAATTCCTTTACATAACATCATTGCATTGAGAGTTCTTAGTGGAGTTAGTTGTTAAAAAACAGAGCATTAAATGCTTCCCCGTATTATCACTTTGTTAAACAGTAGTTGTTTGGGGACTGGGGAGGATCCACATCTTCCCCTAAAGTAGTGTTTCTTTGGTAAAGAAAGCTCCTGGAAAAAATATGACTTGGAGTGCTACATGAAACTCATGAGCATTATGGAAACATCTCGGATATTTCCTGTGGCATCAGTAATGACAAGCAATCCCACTCCAGGGCCGTGCACCATTTGGAAACTTTTAATGTTGAATGTTTCCCCTGCATTTTATCAGACTTTGGAGACTGTGTCTATTTATAGACGTCCACCCCTCATGATGACAAGCACTTTGCTAATGTATATTACTTGCAAACCATGTTATAAATAGTTTGTACCATCTCCAGAAGGATTTCTAATTGCACAAATTTCAGATGACAATTTATAAAGCTCAGTTTATAAAGTAGCCTCCGAGACGGGTAGTGGTTGGCAGGACTTTGCTCACCTACCTCCCCAACAGAGTGTTGCTGCTGGATCCTAAGAGGGGGAGAGGGGAGTCGCAGGGATGCAATGTAAGGTTCCTGCCAGTGCATCTACACCGCACAGAGCTTCCCCTGTCTCACCCTTCCCCCTCTCAGGAACTGGCAGACACACTCAGCGTTGGGAAGGCTGGTGAGTCACCCTGCTCTGCCTGTGCCACCCTGCTGACCACTGTTGCTCTCTCTGTGTGTGTGTTTCAGCATACAGTCATACCTTGGTTTTTGAACAGCTTAGTTATTGAACGTTTTGGCTCCTGAACGCCGCAAACCCAGAAGTGACTGTTTTGGTTTGCGAACTATTTTTGGAAGTTGAATGTCCAACGGGGCTTCCTGCAGCCAATCAGAAGCCACGCTTTGGTTTCCAAACATTTTGGAAGTCGAACGGGCTGCCGGAACGGATTCCGTTTGACTTCCAAGGTACAACTGTATATGGTAAAGAAATAGTACAATTTGTAATAAAATTAACCATGGCTTCTTACTAATATTGGTGCTATGTTAGCTACCTCTTGGTAGCATGTTTACAGTGTGGTGCTTATTTTATTAATATAGCTGGATTATGTATGAGAAACCAGGATTCCTGGGTGAGAAATATGCTATAGAAGAAGGAGAGGAGATGCTGCATGATCTATTGAATCCTCACATTGAAAAACATCAAAAGAACTTCAGAGTTGGTTCAATCAGACAAGTAGTGAAGGTGAGTGCTGATTGTGAGAAACGGATTCTACTGGCAATGACAGTAGAGTCCATTTCACTCCTCTTCTCCCGTCCACCATCTGTTAATTCCTTTATTTTGGTGTAGGTCACATCCACACCATGCGCTTAAAGTCATGGCTTTCCACCAAAGAATACTGGGGGATGTAGTTTGTTTTAAGGAGGGTGAGAGTTGTTAGGAGACTCCCCACAGAGCAACAGGTCCCAGCACCCTTAACAAAACTACAGTTCCCAGAATTCTTTGGGGGAAGCCATGACTGTTAGCATGTTCTGAATGTATGGTGCAGATGGCATCCCTTTTAGAGAAGACCCAGAACTTCAGATACCTTTCTCAATCTTTCTTAATGCTGCCCCTCAGACTCCCCTTTCCATATTGCCCATGTTAGGCATCTGCGAATGCAGTTGCTTTCGTGAAAGTTGGTATTTTATAGTGCTTATTCTCAGCACAGTCATATCCAACAGCTCTTTAAAAAATAACCTGGATGTAGCTCAGGGCACTGAAGCAACAATGGTGCCCCACCATTGTCAGTACTCCTCTCTGCTGTGTACCATTCTTAACCTCCTGTTTGAAGCCCTTTTCATGGAACCATGTTTTATGGGATGTAAATAAATACAGTCAAGGGATGCACAGCTCATACAGTCATGTTTGTTTTTGTTATCTGATGTGTTCTGCAGGATTGCAGTGTTCCTGAGATTGAACTTTACCCACAAGATAGCACAGATCATGTTCCTGTCTGCATCCAGAGTGCAGTTGCTAATTTAGAAGAACTGGAAGTCAAACCACATACTCTTTTTGTGAAAGCAGGAGTGTGAGTGCAGGTTCCATTATATATACATCAGTTTGTGAACCTATAAAAACATGTAAAATGTCAGCAATCAACAGTTGCTGGCTGTTTCTAAGGCGAAACGAAGAAACAAAATAATGGGTTGTTTCAGAAAGCAGCAGTAATTTCCAATTTATAGCATAGGTTATTATTTTGCTTATACTCTCTAGGGGAAAAAACCCTCATAAATTTAGATTACTTTTTAATTTAACAGGGGCTTGCACCCAAACAGGCATTGTCCTGTTTTCAAAATAAATGCTTTTCCAAAGACAATTTCTGTTGCCATCAGTGTAAAATAAACAGATATGGCTAAAATTAATTCTGTTTGCAAAATTTTTCCTGTATTCAGTACAACTATGGCTGCATCAAATCTTCATATAGAATACAATGTGCCACAATATTCAACTAAGCACTCCAAAATGTTCTTCCCATCATTTCTTTGCATTTGTTTTTTTTTTTTAACTTAGTCATTGCCCCTCTTGATAGCTGCCACTGCATCATTTTTCTTTTAAAATGAACATTTTCTAGCAGGAATCACTTTTCCAGCACATATCCACATATCAAATTGGAATTGGCACCACTATTATTTTACAAAGTCAGTTCAGAATGCAGGCAATGGGTTTTGGGAAGGAGGAAGTGCTGCGGAAACGTTTGGCTCTGTTTGCGGCCTGCCTCCAAATCACTGAAAGAGGACATATTTGCAAGTCACCTCCACTTTCAGCTCAGCCTTAAATACAACTGTTATGTTGTCTAAAGCCATTGCTTTCATTATTATTTTTAATATGCTATTTTGTAAATGCTATTGCTTTATTATTGTTACCCTTAAAAGTAGAACAAATAAAATCTGCCTTGGAATCTTTAGAAGGAGACAACTGGCTTTTGGATTCCATCAAAATTCTCTGCTCTCTTTTTCAGCTATTTGAATTTCTGTCTCAGCACTTCAAGCCTAACTATACACAGAATCATGGGACTAATACAGTGGTACCTCGGTTTTCGAACGTAATCTGTTCCGGAAGACCATTCAAGTTCCGAAATGTTAGAAAACCGAAAACTCAAAATGGAAGCCTCAAAACGGAAATCTTAATATGGAAAACTCAAAACAGAAGCCGCATTTCCTGTTCGACTTCCAAGGCGCGTTCAAAAACCGAAGCATTTATTTCCAGGTTTTCGGTGTTCGAGTTCCAAAACGTTTGTCAGTGGAGATGTTCGAAAACCGAGGTACCACTGTATATTTCTAAATGGTCAACTATTTACAGCAATTATGCTGTTGAGTGGGTTCCTCATGGAGAAGAGACAATTTAAAGGCAATATGATAGCCATCTTAAAATATATGAAGGGCTATCACATAAATGATGGAATGATGAAGGAGCTTTGTTTTCTGTTGCTGCAGGAGACCAGACCTTAAGCAATGGGTTCAACTAGTAAGAAAAACCATTCATGCTAAGCTATTAGGATGGGGAATCCTGATGGTATGAGCAGTTTGACCATGGAACAGACTGTTCCAGGAAGAAGTTTTTAAGCAGAGGCTGGATGGGAACCTTTATGGGATTCTGTACTAGTGAACTTCCTGCATTGGAAGGGAGTTAGACTGGATGGCATTTAGAGTCCCTTCCAGCTCTCTCATTATGTAATTATTTTCTGATGCTAGTAGTCAAAATAGAGCATTGGGCATTATCCAATGTGTTCCAGGGGCAATACACCTCCTGAATACTGAATTAAGCAACAGTACGAGTGTTGTTTTCCTTCATGCTTTTCTTATGGGCTTCCCAGAGGCATCTGACTAGCTGTTGCTGGAGACAGAATGCTGGGCTAGACAATTCTGCTGGATCAGATCAAAGGTTCATTTTTATTAATTAAACTGCACATGAATCAGCACTGTTGATTACTTTAATTGGGTTAATCAGCCACTTTCTCCTCACTCTAATAGATGGCTTGCCTATTCAGACATTAATTACAAAGGAGAGGTGATGGTTTTGGAAGAAAACCACAGCCCATGTGAAATTTCAGCAGCTGATGTAAAATCTCTTCATCCGTTGAAAATGGTGAGGCAGTAATAGTTTTTCAACCGATTATACACCAATCCATCCTCTTCTGCAACAATCGTGCATCTAAATCAGAATCTATTCCATGTCTGAGCACCCACATTGACTGAGATGAGCCAGGGCACAGATCTGATTCAGTACACCATCTTCTGAGTCTTGAAATAAGCAAAGAATTAGCCTTTTGGTCAATAATTTCTCTAGATTAGACTTGACATAAGGCATTCTGTTTGCCTGGTGCTCCTAAAATGATCAGAACTAGATTAGAATAGACTTATAAAGTATTTATTCAGATTAATCATTTTAAAAGAAAATAAGATTCTAGTACCTAGTAGTTACTGCAAAAATCTGCACTATAAAGGATCATAATAGCCTATGTTTGCCTTTATTGGATGTGATGATAGGTGGTGTGGGATATAATCTGTTCTTAACATTCCCACGAAGTTTCCAAAAATGAAATTGCTGTTGTATGAATGAAATTAGATACGTATAAAGTTGGTTTTGGATTCATAGAAATCTAACTCTTTATATGCCCTATGAACATTTTTGCCACTGTCAGCAGCCATCTCCCCTCACAACCTGCCAAAGATAGGAGTCCCTTTTGCAGGAAGTAAAGATGTTCAGGCCATGTGAATACTGTCTTTCTTCATATCCGCATGTTGAAGAATTCCTAGTTCTTCTGGAACAATCAAGCACTCATAAATGTGTTTGTTATATATTTGTTTGTCAATATTTAGTTCCCTTTTAAAAGGCATGTTGATGATATCAACCGTGAGAGGAATAAAAAAGGTTTTATCCACTTTGAGCATGGATAAGCTCTAATTAATATTCTTTTATTTGTTTGTTTATATAAAGGGATTATATACCATCCTTCAGCAAATTTTGAGGGCGGTTTGCAATAGCACTTATTCATATTTGCATAGAACTAATGGAACTGAAACATGCATTCGGATTTTACATACCTGATCATTTGTTATTTTGTTTTACACTATAGGGTGGCCTGAAGGTTCAGATGCCTACAAACATTAAGGTAATTATGGATCCTGGCAACAGTAAACTAATCTGTTTTTAAAGGCCTTCAAGATCATAGAATCCTAGAACTGAAGGGATGTCACTTATACCTAACTTTGCTATTCCCTTCTTAGAACTATGGGGTTGAATCTAGAGGTGCTCTCCCATTCCACTCAGGATGGAAATTGGTACCTTCCTGCTCTTTACTGAAAATAACTCCCAACTAGGAATGGCTGAATCTGCCAATTTTGATTTCTCTCAGTTTTCCAGTCTTAAGTACAGTTCTCTGCTTTTCCACATCATTTTTTTTAGAAGTCCACCAGCATTTTGGGGTGGTGACAGATGTGACAGTGAGCTAGCAGAGGCTCCCAGTTGAGATAGGTTCAGGGAGATGATTTTTGCCATTTTCTTCCTTTCCCTCTGCAGTTCCTGCACCATCTTCCACCCGATTCTAGAGGGACCCAAAATTTCATAAAGCACAGGAAGCAACCAGGGAGAGGGGGGGAATGGCAAAAAGTGTATTCCTCCAGTATGCACAAAATTCTTTTTTTCCTTCCAGTAGCACCTTAAAGACCAACCAAGTTAGTTCTTGGTATGAGCTTTCGTGTGCATGCACACTTCTTCAGATGCACACGAAAGCTCATACCAAGAACTAACTTAGTTTGTCTTTAAGGTGCTACTGGAAGGAAAAAAATTTTTTTGTTTTGACTATGGCAGACCAACACGGCTACCTATCTGTAACTGGCACAAAATTCTGTTCTTGAGATCTCTGGATGAAAGCCATAGAGTTGGAACAGATCACTAATCATTCAGTTTGATCCCTGGTCCAGCTATTCATACACAAGTTCAACTCAGATTAATTCATGCCGCTTCATATCATTGTGTTCCATAACGGAACACATACAGAGCAGATGTACCACAATTAAGGTACCTGGGGTGAAAAAAGCATCAAATGATTGAAACTGGATAAGTAAGGATAATTTCATAGACTATACAGAACATAGACCTGGATATCAGAAATTTATTTTAAAGGCTCGACTATTTCACATTCTGCAGATGATAATATATGGGACCCCATACTTTGGAGGATGGCATAAAGAGCTTTCTGAAAATACTGATTGTTTTCCAAACCTTTTTGAAAATGCTGATGATTTCCAGGGAATTGGATCAATACGTGTCATAGGTGGAATGTAAGTACAATTTAGTTTCCTTTTTAAAATTTCGTTGCAAAGGTTCTCTGCGGCCTACCTGAGGCTCCAAAGTCCCTTATCTGATCTGTTATTCTGTGAGCATAGGAAATCCTAACTCACCCAATTAACCCTGTGCCTTGAAACTCATCACAGTAAACATTAACAAATTCATTTTCCATTGAAATTGATGTCGCCACCCACTTTGTCATGTGTGTCATTTTATTTAGAACATTTGGTGAACTATCTTTTAAAAAATTACAATCCATAGGTGTTTACAACCATGTTTACATTAAAACTGTTTAACTTTATAAATAAGAATATGATTAAAACGGTGGATAATAAACCATTTGGTACCTCTACATAACAAGAGAAAACGCCTGGGTAAATAAAAAATGTAGATGACCTCACTGGATTACCACAGCCAAAAAAGCTCTTTCCACAATTATCATCTAACTCACTTCAGCTCAGAAAGCAGGGGAACCTGGAGAAGCATCTTTGAGGGGATTTTAGTGGCAGGCCTTTAGGTCTTCAAGGACCAAGTAATATAGTGCTTTATAGGTAAGTACCAGCACTTCAAATTGTGATTGGAAATGGATCAGTAGGCCCTGACCTGTCCACTGGCAAACATTGAATCCCACCCTTAGTATTAGAAGTACAACATATGCCATTCCTGAATGAATGGGAACAAGCAATCTGGCATGTGATATTCATGTACAAAGTAGTAAGTATGGAATGGTAAACTAAATATGAAAAAAATGCATAGAAAGGTTGGTATAAATTAATTGAATATTAGAATGTAAAACTTAGTATAAAATATAAGGAAAGTGGTTTTAGAAGTAACATAAGAAGAAATTGATGAATGAAAGCTGACGTATTTCTTGTTATAATTATGATTTTCCTTTTCTTTTCACCTGGATACCCTCTGATATTCTTTAAACAGGAGCTTTTTGTTACATTATGCATTATGCATTAATACATAGATCATTTTGCATACCAATGTTATTTCTCAGAATTATTTTTTTTTTAAAGAAAAAGCTGAAGCCACTATATCTGTTGGAACATGGTATTTTGTATGTATGGATATCAAAGTTGAATACTTAATGACTGTTGATATATTTGTAGCTCACTTATAACTATTATACTGGTTTTTTCCTTGTGTGTTGCAGATGGGTTGCCTATGAGAAAGAACGATATAAAGGCCAGCAATACTTGTTAGAGGAAGGAGAATTTGAAGACTGGAAATCTTGGGGTGGAGCGAGCAGCGTCCTGCTGTCTTTCAGATTTTTGCAAGCTGTAAGTACTTCTTCTGGTCCTCAAGGCTATTTCCTTCTTCAACTCACCCCCACTCACCCCCTTTCATTGGCATTGTAGATGAAGGCATACAGATGAATACATACAGATACATTATTTTTATAGTTGAATGGGCTTTTGTGCTCGGGAGGGTTGGTTGTGATAATTATAGTTAGTTAAGTGATAATTATTTATTCTAGAGTAAATCTTCCACATCCCTTGTAGAAAATCTGTTTCCATTTAACAGTTCTGCAGGTATCTTAACTATAGATTTTTCTGAGACCCAACGGTCACTAAAATGATTTGGGGTGTAATTGTATTCTCATATCTACTCCTCCAACATGAGAGAAAGCTGTAATGTAAGAGAGTTGTTTGTGTTGTTTGTGTTCTACATAACTGTTTTTGGAGACAGTTTGACATACCAATTATTCTTGCAAAGCATGAAAATAGACAAGTTCCTAGGCCGAACCTGACTCAGATGTTTGAGTTAAGCACCTATGTGGCAGGGTTGTTGATAACAGTTCTTTTTCTGTAATGTTAAATGAGGCTGCAATCCGATCAATACTCATTTGGACCTAGATCCGTAACATCTAGTGTACAACTGGCAGGTAAGTAGCTCTGGAATGGTGCCATAATTTTTCTTTTCTAACCACAGTCTTGAAATTGTGACTGCTGAATTCAAGCAAAGGGAGAGGAACCCCATGAATAATAAAGTTCATTGGTCTCTAGCAGGGGCAAAATTGTTGCAGATATTCAAACACTCATCTTTCACATACTGTATAACTGATTTCATTTAAGAACGAAGCAAACTTGCAATTGGCTGCAGAACTTTTACATAAAGACTGTAAAAGAATGTTAGCGATGTCAAAGAAAAACCAAACACACAAGCTGTATGTTAAGAAACAGCACTGTTAACATTTCATTGCTCAGGAACAATAATTGCATTTACTACTATTTACCCTGCTTAGGGAAATACATGTTAGCTTTGGATAGGGCCATTGTGATGATGAACAGAAATATATGGAGGTGGAACTTGTTCAAGGAAATTCCGCAGGTCAAGAGTTGTGTGGCAGCTGTCCAGATAACCTGATGAAAGATTCTTCTTTCTTTCAAAACAAAGTCAGCTCTAAATGTATATGTAATATCTGAAGAATTTATTAAATAACAGCTTTATGTTGTTTAAAGAAGGGGGAAAGAGGATGTTGTATCTAATGCTCCCTAATTTTTGGTTTGAAATTCCAGGACTTCATGGAGTCTGCAATAACGCTTTTTGAAACGGATGAGGAAAATGGCAAGTCGTTGGACATTGCCAATCAAGAAGTTCCTGATTTGGAAATGGCTGGATTTGGCTCACTCACAAGATCAGTTAATGTGAAGAATGGAGTGTAAGTTCTTTTTCAAATCTTTGTGTAGTAAGAAATAATTACCGTATTTTTTGCTCTATAAGATGCACCTGACCATAAGACACACCTAGTTTTAGAGGAGGAGAACAAGAAAAAAAATATTCTCTCCCTCTCTGCACAGCGCCCCTTCAGAGAAGCGGCAGGAGAAA
The DNA here is from genome assembly GCF_964270895.1 of Podarcis filfolensis. Lineage (NCBI taxonomy): Eukaryota > Metazoa > Chordata > Lepidosauria > Squamata > Lacertidae > Podarcis > Podarcis filfolensis. Next base: position 64,832,364 of record NC_139607.1, on the reverse strand, counting down.
CAGATCCCCTTCTGTTTCTTCTCCCGCTTCGCTGAACAGGCGCTGCACAGAGAGGGAAAGCTGCGCAGCGCCTCTCCAGCGAAGCGAAGCCAGGAGAGCAAGAGGGATTGGTGCGCACCGATCCCTCTTGCTCTCCTGGCTTCAGCGAAAGCAACGCGAAGCCTCCGGAGTGCAGCGTTGCTTTCGCTGAAGCCATGGAGCCTACATTCGCTCCATAAGACACACACACACACATTTCCCCTTACTTTTTAGGAGGGGGAAAGGGCGTCTTATAGAGCGAAAAATACGGAAACTTGCTTGCATTCCAAATCTTTCTTTTTTCCTCTTCATTTAGTTCTCATTCTCTGCTTAACCTATAAAGTTACCTATAAGTGATATCAATGGCTACTAGCCACAATGTCTATGTTTTGCCTCCACTGTATGCCAGTTACTGGGAGAATGTTGCTATGCTCAGGTCCTGCTTTCAGGCTTCCCTTATCTGACTGGCCACTGTGAAAACAGGATGCTGAACTACATGGGCCACTGGCCTGATCCAACAGACTCTTCTTCCGTTCTTGTGATATATGATTGCAAATAGAAAGAACTTTTTGGCTTCACCCATAATTAAAACTGGCTAACAGAAATGATGTCTTTTCCTTTGGCTTTATAGGCTTAACTGGGAAAAGCTGTCTAGTGTCAGATAACAGTGAACCACAACACATAAATTTTAAATGCTTGTTTTAAATTCATATTTGATGAACAAATGAAGAATGGACAATTATTTTAGAGCAGTATATGAATTACTAGTATATCTGAGTAGCTGTCTCATGAATTTGAACCTCAGAAATTCTCTTGTTTGTCACATCTAGATGGGTTGCCTATCAGCAGAAGCACTTCTGTGGAGAACAATATATATTGGAGAAAGGAAAATATAAATGTTTTTTTGACTGGGGAGGATCTAGTGAAACTATTATGTCAATTCGTCCAATTAAGTTGGTGAGTTATCACATTTGGTGGGAAATGGTGTATCATTCGCTAAAAATACTTTATTGTAATAATCCATTAACCAATGAGACAAATATTTTAAAGCTCTCGTATAACAATGTAATAGTGAATTCCATCTACCACACACAGAACTCACACTTCTTGTGGTTTTGAAATTTATTTACAATTTTCCTATCATACTTTGATTTTTGTTGTAGTTGCAGGTCGTTCTGAGGTGGAATCAAATTTAAGTAGTGTCAAGATGTGCTATCATGAGGATATTTTTAAGAGAAGAATAGTTTGTTTGGGCCAAAGGTCTTAATAAAATTTATGTTTCCTTCCCCCCAAAAGTGTGCAGTCAATCCATAAGTTGTGTTTGTGGGGGGGATTCAGTGTGCATACTCTGCAGCAAGGGCATATAAAGCCAACCTTGTGGTAAAATCTTCTGCTACTGACTTACAGAAAATCCGTATTTTATTGGTCACACGCACACACACACACACACACACACACACACACACAGTTTGAATAAGAAGCTTTCCCAAGTACCTGCAGCTTATCTCCTTACAGAGGAGGAAATTAGAACAGAATATGCCATGTACATATTAAGCGTATCTATGAATCTCATTTCATTTTTGCAAGTAGAAAATGAAGTTGAGCCTCCATGATGAATCAACAGTTTCTCAATAATATACTCATATACTCAATGATATACTCATATTTCTATTTTATATATTTATGCTTTTTGTAGGAGCCACTAGGAAATCATGAACCCAAACACTGGGTAAGTTCTTGTGAAATCACAATTATTAGCACCATTAATTTGTGGGATATTGGGGTTAGATCAAGATTTACCCTTTTGTGAATGGATGTTGCCCTCTGGAGGAAGCAGGTGTGGCTTTGAAGCCCCCCAGCACCACCTCCCGTGTATTCTTGGATAATTCCCCTCCCACTGAGAGCAGCTTTTCAGTAGTTAAGCTAAATAGACTATGTTTCAAAGGAAGGAAACTCATATTTAAATATTACACAGACACACATAATAGTGAGTTAAAACTAAACATGAATGGTAATTCCTAATATAAAACTAATCCTGGGTTTATTTTTGCAAGCAATTTCCTCTTTCTTCTTTTTACTGGAGAGAACTCAACTATTGTCCACTATTTTTTAAATCCCTGGGAAAGCATAACCAGCTGGTTGATTTTCCAGTTTCTCTTGCTCTTTTGCCCCTAAGGGTTGGTGCCAAGTTTTTTTTATTATATTTTTTGCAAGTTAAGCAAGTTACATGCTTACATCCAAAAGTGTTGTGTTGTCTTGCTCTCTAGCAAGCTTACATAATGTTTTTTAGTTGTACTAATGAGTCCATTCTCAGTTGACTAGCATTTCCTAGTCTACCCTACTGGAGCACATCCTGTGATGGAAGCCTACCACATTTTGTCAACTTCCAGGCCTAACTGGATGGTGTATACTTTTGCTGCCCATTAGGCAGTGTACTAGAAAACTTCACTTTCTACCAAAATCTTGATTTAGGCTGCCTAACCTTAATTGCATTTAATTGGGGGAAATGATATTGCATACTGCGCAGCTGTATTCCATAAATACGAACATTGCTAATAGTTTTCATACAGGCAACTGTTGCATCAACAAGTACATACTTGTTATCAGCAATCTTAGCAGAAATATCGGATCAGTTACAAATCAGCCATAATGCTATAGGGAAAATCACATGTTTTAAATACAACTTTTTCTTTTTAAAACTTCAGAATGATAAAACACTGCTTCTCTGTGACAACTACTTAGCGTAATATACACATTTGTTTTGTAGTTTATGCATTTATGTGTTGAAAAATATATTTTTTTTAATAGCTTAAAGCTTTCAGCGGCACACATTTCAAGGGATCGTGTATAGATGTTACAAGAGAAGTTGCTGGTTTTGCATCATTTACACCTTGTTCTTTTAAGGTTCTTCGGGGATGGTGAGTTGATCTATTCACAATTTTTTAAAGCAGCTTGGAAAACAATTTCAATCTATTTACACCTTAAAAGAGAGAATTTTCAAGGCAGTTTACAAAAAAAAAATGAAGATAATGCTCTAATTATATTTGCTTATAAACTGTCTTGAAAATTATCCCTCTTTTAACCTGTTAACTTTTCAGCAAGGCATTATATAGTTGCTAAAGCCTACAGTCAGATTTGTGCCATGCTTAGAAATAGGCGCCTAATTTCATGACTGCTAGTATCAAACTTATGTTGTATGCATTTATTTTCTGTTTATATACCACCAAACTTTTGTGTTTAGTTGTAAGTCTAATGAATGAAATCAGTGTGTGTTGAAAAAATTGTCTTCTGTTGATACTTTATTTTGAGAAAAACATAATAACCTATTACGACAGCAGACCTTTTCTTGGATTTATCCTTCTAGTTGGTTGCTGCATTACCAGGGGGAAACTGCTGAGGATCAGTGTGTGCTGGAAGAAGACCTCTACCCTGACCTTACTTCCTGTGGTTGTCCAGCAGCTGCAGTCAAGTCCCTTAAGCCTCTTGAATATGTAAGATCTGTATTTAAAAGGTCTGTTTCATAGCCAGCCATACTCCAGGGAAGCCTATTAAATTCCCTGTAATTCAAATTCAGGGAAAATAGCATCTTGCAGAGAAATTGAAGAGTTGGGCTGCATATGCGCACAGATATTAGAGAGAAAAAATTAACTTACTGAATAGTACTTTGTTTGGCGTGGTGGCAAGGGGATACTTTTTTAAGGGCAAAGTCTAGTGCACAGGCAGGCATTGTTTGTGGTGAGTCCTACCAGGCCTCCTGCATTCTGCTGACAATGGTCCTGTCCCAGTTTCATGTCTCTGTCAGAAGAAAGTGGTAATATGGGTAATTGACAGAGGTTTCCCCTCTAATTTTATTTACATGCCAACTGCATGTTCAGGTGGCTCAGTTGTCCTGCGTTTGGAGCAGTAGCAGCAGTGCAGGCAGGAAGCAACCATCTAATGAAATATTTGTTTGGATTTAAACAAATGATCTCCAACCTATAATTTGTGCCAGTGTAATTTCTGTGGGTTAAACCACAGAGCCTAGGAGTTGCTGATCAGTAGGTCAGCGGTTCGAATCCCCGCGACAGGGTGAGCTCCTGTTGCTCGGTCCCTGCTCCTGCCAATCTAGCAGTACGAAAGCACATCAAAGTGCAAGTAGATAAATAGGTACCGCTCCGGCGGGAAGGTAAACGGCGTTTCCGTGCGCTGCTCTGGTTCACCAGAAGCGGCTTAGTCATGCTGGCCACATGACCTGGAAGCTGTACGCCGGCTCCCTCGGCCAATAAAGCGAGATGAGTGCCGCAACCCCAGAGTCGGCCACAACTGGACCTAATGGTCAGAGGTCCCTTTACCTTTTTAATTTGTTGAAAGGTTGCCAGGTCCGCCCCCCCCCACTCCAATTTCTGACAGAAAAAAAGTTCTGCAGCTTACCAAGCAATCCGTAATAGCAAGAACAGGATTAGCATATGATACAGCAATAGCTACACTGTGTGGTGCTGCAAGATTCTTGTGACTGACACCATAATCCTAATTTATGTCTAATCAGTCAATCCTGCTGAATTCAGTGGGGCTTACTCTTCGGTCATTGGGGTTAGGAGTGCAGCCTTGTTTAATGGGGAAAGGATGTGTTAACTGGTGACAAATGCAAAGTGGGTAGCAGCAAATATATACCAGGTTTATTATTTCCCTGCCATGCTCACAGGCAATGATATATGTTACCTGACTCGAGCAGTTTCTAAACCTTCAGGTTAGGGCATAACTGAAGTTTTTACAGGTTAAATTGCCCGTAGTATGTCTTAATTGCCTCAAGTAGACTAACTTTAGTACCATGTGTATTGCTAATCTTCATAGCTCTTTGTTGCACTAAGAACAAACTGGGAAACTGGTCCCCTTTGTGTTCAGCATTGTACTAGATTAGTTTTACTGTCCCTGAGTGTTTAAAAAAATGTTTTGAAATAGCTTTATAGCTTTCACCAATGAATAGGCTAATTATTCTCATCTTATCGCCTGCCTATTCATGATTGTCCCTTCTCTTTGAGAGAGGGAGGGAGGGAGGGAGGGAGAGAGAGAGAGAGAGAGAGAGAGAGAGAGAGAGAGAGAGAGAGAAGGAGGAGGAGGAGGAGGAGAATGATAACATTTAAAGAATCAGTGTCTCATTTGGTCCATTCCTTCTATGTTTCAGTGTGCAACTATATTGTCTTTTGGCTGTTTTGCAATGTCATTTGGTCCTTATTACTGCTAGAATCCAGTTAATTTGAAATTTGCTGAAATTTGTTAAAATTTTAAGAGAGACTAGCATTCTTAAACCAGTGTGTTGTGTCCTCAAGGGACTCTGTGGCAGGAAATTATGACCTCTGTACAAGGAGGAACTTCCCCTGGTTTCATTTACAAACAACATGCAGTTTTAGCAGTATCATGCACTTGCTGTTCTAGAAAGCTGCTTTTAGTAACAATGTTAGCTGTTGATCTGAAAACTCAAGAATGCAGTAATGGGCGGACATTATTTACTTCAGTGCACAATTGTTTTGAGCCTGTACTTTATACATTGCTTATTTTTGTGTTGCGCTTGTTTTTAATTGCCGAAATGGCTTCTTTGCACGTGTCTACTGCAAAAATACTTCATTTTGGCTAGAGAAAACAAAAATGGTTCTTAAGCATCTCAGTCCATGCCCAGTTCAGCTGAAGTATTTTAGGCAATTAGGTATCATCCAATGTAACTGGAATGTAGTTTCCATTTTTTATGGCATTGCTGACTTAGAAGACATTTTAAGAGTACAGTGAGTGGTACCTTGGAAGTTGAACAGAATCCATTCCAGAAGTCCGTTCAACTTCCAAAATGTTCAGAAACCAAGACATGGCTTCCGATTGGCTGCAGGAAGCTCCTGCAGCCAATCAGAAGCTGCGTCGGATGTTCAGGTTCCAAAGAATGTTCTAAAACTGGAACAATCACTTCCGGTTTTTGATTGTTCAAGAGCCAGAACGTTTGACTCCCAAGGCATTTGAAAACCAAGGTACGACTGTAATGTTGCTCATCCCATATGAAGAGTCCAGTTGGAGCAGTCCGAAGGCTTCTCTAGTACAGCATCCTATTCCCACAGTGGTCAAGAGAAGCCCATAACCAGGGCTTCAATCCAATAGCCCTCTCCCATTCATGATCCCCAGCAACTAGTATTCAGAAGTATACTTAGCCCATCCCTGATGGCTGTTTGTTTATTTTATGAAGTGCTGATTAATTGATTATGCTTATCAGTACAACCAGCTTTTATTTGGTTTGTGCTGCCAACATAATCTAAGGTCACTTCACTTTTTTTAGTTGTTTTAGTTGGATTTTTAATTTATTTTCAATCTGGCTAGGATTGAAAGTAAACACAAAATGATTCAACAAAAGATATGTGATATTAAGCTTACATATTCATAATTACTAGAAGCTGCCACATTAACAACTGTTGATATAGCTCTGACAATTTCTCAGTCCTTAATATAGTTGCACTGGGAAAAAATAAAAGGAGAGTTTGAGGAAGACTGTATGGTCCAACTCTATAATTCTTTGATTCTATGAAAGTCTGTCATGTAGGTCAGAGTTAAATAGAATGTTATCTGTGGAACTGTCAGCTGAGCAGAAAATAATGGCCAGAGCTGCTCTTGTGCCTTTGGCAGAAGTATAATGAGCAGGGTTTAGCAGCAGCTTTTCATGGGATAGAATTGATTATTGTTGTTGTTGTTTAGTCGTGTCCGACTCTTTGTGACCCATGGACCAGAGCACGCCAGGCACTCCTGTCTTCCACTGCCTCCCGCAGTTTGGTCAAACTCATGTTGGTAGCTTCGAGAACACTGTCCTCTGTCGTCCCCTTCTCCTTGTGCCCTCCATCTTTCCCAACATCAGAGTCTTTTCCAGGGAGTCTTCTCTTCTCATGAGGTGGCCAAAGTATTGGAGCCTCAGCTTCAGAATCTGTCCGAGTGAGCACTCAAGCCTGGTACCTCCTAATGCGTGCTAATCAATTAGGAGTTGAAAGTGCAGAAACAATGGCCAGTTTAAAAATTGCCAACCCTAGTTGTTTGACAATTCCATTCATGATGTTCAGTGGGGGTTACTCCTAGGTAGGTGTGCCTAGGACTGTTCCACAATCTCTGTTGTTGCTGACAATGTTGTTGTTCATCCAAGTTTACCATCAATTTTGAAAACTGATCCTCTAGGCCAGGCTTCCTCAACCTCAGCCCTCCAGATGTTTTTGGCCTACAACTCCCATGATCCCTAGCTAGCAGGACCAGTGGTCAGGGATGATGGGAATTCTAGTCTCAAAACATCTGGAGGGCCCAAAGTTGAGGAGGCCTTCTCTAGGCTGTGCCATTGTTTGGCTATCTTCTACTTTCAGATTTTTCAAATCCTTTTTCTCTGCTAGCCTTAAAATGATCTAGCAGTCATGGACACAGTTTGAATAAGTTGAAGATGTTCATGTTTTGAGCTCTAGTGGGGGTTCAGGGGCTCTGCCACTATGGAATTCCTGACTGTGTTCATGTAAACCATGGGGTGGGTGGAAGCTACCGCTGGCAGCACCCAGCATATTCCCCCCCCCCAAAAAAACACCAGTGTTTCAGAGGCCAGGGAAGGGATAGAACTGGACCAACCAAGGATGTGCTGTATCCTAAGCTTGTCCAGCTTCTTGCAGGAAGCCAAATCTGGGCTTCTCTGCTGTACTAGTCTGGACCTGGCATAGCAAAAAGGTGGTTTCCCCACCTGCCCCCTCCCCTTCTTAAGCCCTGGCCATCATGACTTGTGGGGCCCCAAATGCAGTTGTTCTGCCACTCTATTAAGCCTCGCTGCTGGCTTCTAACAGTTTGCAATGTTCCTTAACTTGATTTGTTCAGAAGCCAAATGTGCAGTGATACCTGTCCCTGGAGGGAGTTGTCAACTTGCAAGTAGAGACACTAGCGAAATGGGGAACTACCTTCACAGCGACATTTGCTGTGCAGATGTTACCAGCTTTTCTCTTTTCTGTAGGTTTTTGCCGAGCCTTTGATCAGCCTTTTCGCTTTGGAGAACTGCGAAGGCAGAGAGCTGCACGTGCAAGAAGCAGTCAGTTCAATTCTGAATAAGAATCTTCATTTTCTTACCCAGTCTGTGTGGGTGAAAAGTGGACTGTAAGTATCACTTTATTCTACAGAGTAGAAGTCCTAACATTGCACAAGCAGGATGGCACTGTTGAGCGTCATCTAGTATTTCCATAAGAAGGAACTGCATGGAATTCTGTATTGATCCCAAGTGCTTTTTGGGGATACACACACAGTAAATGTGCATATATGTATACTTCAAGTAGTGAAATGTTTAGTCTTGCAGCACTTTATTTTGTAATGGCAGAAGTGAAGATCAGAGGAATTATTTGCTAACATGTTTCAAGCAGGACAGAACAAGCAAAAAATGCAAGAATAAATGGCTGTCTTAGATAAAAGCATTTAACTTGCAAAACAGGAAACACACAGCCAGCCTTCTTTTAGAATAGGTAGAGGAGAAAAATGAAAACCTGCTATATAATAAATTTCAGGTTTTCAACAACTATGACGCAATGTCTGTTGTAAAATAAACGTCGCTCTTTAAACAACATAAGGCAATATTCTGCCTTGAAAATACCCTTAGAAGTTACAAGTATAGGCTACAATGCCACATTACTCATCCAAGGTATTTTTAAATGATGGAAAGGGGGAGTGTTCCATGAAGAAGAAAGCAAAAGTCTGCTGAGCATATGCTAGGCTGCAACAACTAAGAGAGATTATCACTTAGAATTCTGGGGGAATATTTTCTTTAGGATTGAATTAGAACTGAAATTAAGGTTGATTTGAATTTCTACTGCCCATTCCCTTTTCCTTCCCCTATGATAGGGAGACATGTTAGAAAGATCTCTGGGGAAATGCCAACTTGCTGCCCAGAGCTGTTAAAATAACCAGAATCCTATCTGAATGGGAGGGTGATACTCCTTTGTGAACATCTGACGTGGTAGTTTGGTCTCTGTTTCATTATAGTTGAAGTTGGCAAAGGCTGTTTGCTGTCTTTCCTCACATAGGCTAATCAGATGTTTGGGTCCAATCTTGTACATGTCTATTTGTAAGTAGGCTTCCCTAAGATGTGCATAGATTTGAAGCCTTAATGGCTTACAACTCAACATCTAGTATAATGCAATCATGCGAAGCATGAGTATATTTTCAGTTAAAAACACTTTACTGCATATTTTTGTCTAGTTGAAATTTTACCGCATTAACATAGTTAATTCATATTCTATTTTGAACTAGATGGATAGCATATGAAGGATGCAGTTTCTTAGGGAAGCAACTTCTCCTTGAACCCAGCAAGATTTCGAACTGGACTCAGTTTAGTGGCTGGAAAGTAATTGGCTCCCTTCGTCCTGTAAAGCAGGTACCAGTTACAAAGTCTGTTTCTTCTCGCAGAATACATGCATCTTTTTAAAATGTTGATCCCACATTCGGCAAAGGTAGGAAGTTCTTTTCTGCTGAATGGAACCTAAACCATGTCCAATTCTAATATTCATTTAGTTGTGGAAGTACATTACCATTTTTATGCATGCAGTATGCAAACAGAGGTTGTATGTTTACATCAGAAGGAAAAATGTATTTGTGCAGATTTATAACAGAGATACATACCTGTCCCTGAAGTGTGTAGTAATTATTCTTTTCTGTTTCAGCCAGCAGTTTACTTCAGAATAAAGAACCGATCCCTAGACAAATACCTGACAGTTGCTGGGAATCTAATGGATGCAAGAGCTGCATCATTATGTCTTTCCCCATTAAATGGCAAGACTACTCAGATCTGGCGCTACTGTTCTGGACTTCTCAAGTCCAAGGTACTTTGCTAGCAGCTGAAACGGCAATGTCATCATCCTCAATTCTGTCTGTTTATAAAGCCCGGCCATTTCTTCTTCTGTGCAAGTAGGAACCAGGGTAATGTGATGGGCAGTGGAAACACTTTAGGTGCTTAGGAATGCTAGCTAACCCTTCCTGCCTTTTCCCTCTCACAAGTCCATAGCTTGCTTCTTCAACAGCCCAGGTTCCAAATTCAAGTTTCCATTGCATCCACAAATTAATGTTTCTAATTCATATGAATAAGGCTTTGAAACTGCAAACTTTTCAGGGTGAAATGAGGTAATGTATTTTAAAAGCAAACAGCACACTGTGTCACAAAAATAAGGGTTGGTTTTTTTTAATAGCAGCCTTCATGGGAGAACAATTATTTTGACTTCTGTATCATTTTCAAGTTCAAATGCATTAGCTCTGCATGTGATACATTTCCTTGCATGAATGTCTCCCTGGGAGAAGAACCTCTCTAAAAGGTTACTTTAGTGTGTGTTTTATCATTGGAGTGTGCTAATTTGTACCAGACTTCTCAGACCACCTTTATCATGCATCTGTAAAAAACAAAACTGAGTAAGGAAAACCATGCCTTCTAGCAAGCACACTACTAAAGATGCAATTGCTACATTTTGCTTTATGGTTAGGCCAAACCTGCCGTAATCCCCTCCTTTTTTAAAAGTTTCCTTCTTGGCAATTGTCCTCAGTTACGTATGTTGAATTTGATAGCACTGAGATAACTGTCTCCGTTTGTTCAACGCTTAGAATCTGCTCCAGGTCCTGGGCACCATTTAATTCCAATTGCCTTAATACAACTAGTCACAGATAGACCTGTGTCTGTAGAACAGGGATGGGGAACCAGATGATTTCCAGATGTTGCTGGAGACCCATGTTCCTCTGCCCCAGTCAACATGATGGGCGTTAGGAGTCCAGCAACATCTGGAGGACCACAGGTTCCCAACCCCTGCTATAGAGCATACGCATGCCTAACAATGAACTTTGGCCTGTTGCACCAGTCCTTTTTTACTCTTCATACTATGCTTTAAATTGTCTAGTAAAAACAGTGATACCCTGTACTCCGTGAATCAGTTGTTTACTTGGGTGGTATGATGGATCCAGCCTTCTTGTTGCTGGAGACTATATTCCTGCTACTGTACTTATCTGTAGGGCATATCTCCATTAGAAATATGTAAATATTAGAGCCCACCAAGGCAATGAACAAATTCTTTCCCCCAATTTATCTAGGTTAATGATGCTTGCCTTGATGTCATTGGAGGCAGAGATGTTCCTGGAGCTAAAGTGGCATTGTGGGTAGAGCATGGGAAGGCAAGACAGAAGTGGCTGCTCAACAAAGATGGGACCATCAGCTCATACCTCAGTGACCAACTGGTTCTCGATATCAAAGGTAGACTTTAGCTATTGTTTTATATGCCCTTTTAACTTGGTACAAAAATACAAGGCTTCACACAATTGTCTCCTCACTCCCCTTTTAAGGCTCTTAAACTAGATTTAGGTCATGTGAAGCTTTCCCTAAATAATTGTCAAGCTTACCTGGAATAACTTAGAAAGTGCACATAGTGAGCTCTTCTGCACACTGAGGTCACGAATGCATGGCAATATCCTTAGTTCTTTTCACAACTGAAGTCAAAAGGCTTCATCGTCAAAACCACATTGGATACTCGAATCATGAAAATCATGCCTCCTAGGAAGTATTTCACCAGAAGTAATTATTTAGCTTTAAGCTTAGTAATGCTTGAAGTTCCTTGGTCCGCTTTCTGAATAGGCTGGCCCTTGTCAGTATCAGACTTGATTGTCGAAATAATGTTTATAATTGTCCAACTTAAGAGCAGGGTAGAACTACGCAATGAAAGTTTTTGTAGGGGATCATGACAAAAATCCAAAGAGGTGAAAGCACTTCAAGTTAAAGGGTATGTGCCAGAGATAGTGACACCATGTATAGGTGTTTATCCACTGATGCTAGAAGCCTATAAGCCAGAACAAGCAAGCTGTAGTGCTTGGTTTTAAAGGAAAGCATAGTGGAATGGAGAGAACCAGTGGCACACTATCTCTGGGTACAAACGCTATAGGAAAGCCAGGGGAGGGTTAACTGGACGTGGTGTCACTGTGAAAATAAGATGCTGGGCTAGATTAGATGGGCCTTTGGTCTGATCCAGCAGGACTCTTTGTTTTTTGTCTTGCCAGTAACAATGGAATCTAAAAGAATATTACTTTGCTATGCTAGCAGTTTCCATAAGCATGCAGTGAAACCAAATCAAAGATTCATGTGTTTATAAACAATGATAATACACACTAATTTCTTTGTGTATCCAAGATTGAATTTGGATAATCCATTTAGCTACAATGATCATATTTTGCTTAGCTTTTTTGGGGGGGTAGGGGGAATACTCTGCAGTGCTGCCTTATAGAGCCAAACTTGGCCCTCCAGCTGTTTTGGGACTACAACCCCCATCATCCCTAGCTAACAGGACCAGGGTTCAGGGATGATGGGAATTGTAGTCCCAAAACAGCAGGAGGCGAAGTTTGGCCATCCCTGTTATAAAGTATGCCATTTCTGCCTGACTTTGAGGTCAAATTTTTCATGTCTGTCAGTATTTGCATTCCAAATTGCCATGCATATATTAGGATCTCAGCTTAAGAATACAATTACCGGCACTTAATAACAGGGCCAGGGCGTCAACAGAGTCTGGACAGACCCAGGCGTCACTGCAGCTTTAATACAACCACTTGTTCGCAGAATCATAAAGAAAACCTTTATAGATAGCAGCTCTTTGCACACTGGAAAGTTATCCTACATAAGCTAGAAAAACAAAAAAAATATAAGGCAAAAAAAAATATTGCCTGAAATACACTGTGCAGGACTAATTAATTCTGGGTCACGTGTATATATTGTCACCATCTTGCTTCCAGTTTAGCTTGAAAGAGGGTTTTCTAATGGAAACAATTTTGAAAATAGTTTTTAGGTGTTAACATTTTACAAGTACTGCACATTTAGTGCAATGGAAAAAATAGGCTTATAAATAATCAATAATGAATTGACGTGAACTACTGACCTTCTCAAATGTCTCTTATTTTAGGAGGATATTATTATGACAGGAGCCACATTGTTGTAAACCAGCTCGACACCAGCAAATGCACACAGATATGGGACTTCGAAATATTGTGAGTGTGTCTCACTCCACTATAAAGGCATTTTAAACTCTGAACAAATGTGGGATGAAAACACTGTTGAACAAACTACTGAAGTCACACAGCACTGGAGCGTGTTATAGAATGTGCCTGACTCTGCTAGCCAGGGAATCCAAAACTGTCACATGTTTTAAGTGGCAATGGAATGCTGAACCTTATATTGTCTTCTTTACCCTTGTGAACAGATATATTACATAAGAGCAATGGCAAATTCAGCAGAGTCCTATTAAGCAATAATGCTACAGTGGTGATTATGCAAACATTCTCTACTTGCTAATTATGTGGGTTTTTTACCCCCTTTTCCTTATCATGTGAGAGCTAAAAAACAACAAAACTTTGAGCTGAAATGCATCTCCTACAGTTTTAAGCTACAAGTAGAAGCTTTTTGATTATTGCACTGTTTCCTCATATCTAGATAGATATATCTCACTTTTGAAAAATTGAGTGTTTTGCCTCAGGTAAGTTTCATCATTGTAACTCAAAATGGCGATAAAACAAATGCTTTGAGAACTGTATATGAAAAGACAGCTTATTTAATGTTAAGCTTAGTGCTAATTCTCCATTCTCAATAGTATTTTATTGTAGAGGAGAATTTATGTAAGAGATCTAGTGACTAGTTTAAACTATTCACTAGCAGCTTGGTAATGCACAGAGCATTGCCACAGAGAAATATTGGCAATGATTCAGATTTTGTATAGAAAACTTTCTGCTGTTGTTCCAGTCTACCTACTGTAGCCACAATTCCAGCCAGTTAAAAATCAATGAGATTAAAAAGTGTTTTACTAGGGAGATTAAAGTATATGGTTGGTTTTTGCAGTGATTAACTTTGGCTGGATTGTGCCCTGGTTTTTTTCCCCTTCCACTTATGAGTTATTGAAATCAGAACGCCAAAAGTGTTTGATAAACTTAACATAGCTCTAAGCCTTAGCGTAGTTCATCCACTAGAGAACAAGTCAACACCACGCATTCAGCTGTTTTCTGGAAAGTTGCACCAGCACTATTTGTACCACTTTACATATGCAATTGTTGTGTGTTTTTTTTAAAAAAAAACCCTTTCCAAAAATACGGAAAACCTAAGTGTAAAAGGATATGATAATTCCAGTTGAAGATAAATTCAGACTTGGGCATCTGCTTCTGCCTATCCTGCAAGAACCTTTCCACTTTCATCTTTGCTCTTAGTTTTAAACTCAAACTTAAATTGGAACTGTGCAAAACAATGTCTGAGTTTAAAACTAAATTTGCAGTCTAATACAGTTGTTCACTCCAGTGTATCTGGAGCCCCTAGTAATTAAAATCCTTCTGACTGGCTGCTTTGGCAGGAAATGAGCCACAGGGACTGAATTTAGCAGAATTCTAACCACTTTTAAAGGGCTTGAGGTATGCAACCTCTTATGTTAATAAATGAAAATGGTGGCCACATGTTCAGGGCCTGTTTGCACATGTAGCTTTCCATGCAACTGTGTTATGCACCTGGAAGCTGGATCAGTTCGTTATTTCTGTGTACCTTAATGTATTTTTTTGGAAACAACTGAACATCAAGCTTGAATAGCTAAAACCAAACGGTGTAAGACTAGATTTCTCGTATTTGCTATATAGCTGCACAGTTAAGGAAAAAGTAAAAACTTGGGGGGGGGACCTCTATTTTTATAATGAAGATATGGCATTCTTAATATATTAACATCTACCTAAGGGCTTGAGCCACAAGTCTGCTGCATTGTGCCATCAACCATATGCATTCTGGAGACACAACAGACCTTGCCACATTTCCCGTCACTGGTTGCAGAAGCAGCAGAGGCACCCTGGGCTGCAAACTGTTACAGTAGCTCACACCAGTAACAGCAGCCTTGATTGGCTCTTGCACAACCTCTACCAGCAGTTCAGTCTTCGTATCCTAAAAAAACCTAGTTTTTCTAGAACCAAGGGAGCTATGCAAGGTGAAATGCTGCATATGTGTGTGTGCACTGCATCCTAATAAGCACTTTAGATTGTAAAATAAATAATACACCTACTTTTTCATTTTTACGTCACTAGGATCTTTAAATGTATTTTCATCTGAAGCACTTATTTAATAGATGGAATTTGTGTATGCTAAAATCAAACAATTCTGAAACTACATTTAATACTTTTTTAAAAAAGTGCTTTCAAGCCCATGTAAAATCCAGTCAACCTCAAATAAGATGCTCTCATTTGGTGTATCAGTGTTATGTTACTATGACTACAATAAAAACCCCACTTAGTGGGAGTAAGCCCGATTTAACAGAAATCTAAGTAAGCGTGAATGGAGTTGCACTCTTAAGCGCAGCAGACTTTCAGGATACAGTCGTACCTTGGAAGCCGAATGCCTTGCCAGTTGAATGTTTTGGCTCCTGAACGCCGCAAACCCGGAAGTGAGTGTTCCAGTTTGTGAACATGCTTTGAAAGCCGAACGTCTGACATGGCTTCCGATTGCATGCAGAAAGCTCCTGCAGCCAATCAGAAGCTGTGCCTTGGTTGCCGAACGGATTCCGTTTGGCTTCTAAGGTACGGCTGTATTTGCTCTAGTCCCACCATAGGCACAGCTCCCAAAAGTGAAGGACTTACAGACTGGTGCTTTGAAAGACCAGTAACTTTATTAGACATGGTGGTATTGGGGACCAAAACAGCTCTATTGCACCTGTGGGACTATTTCTATCCACAAGGCTTGTACCCACAGAGACACAATACTTGAGCTGTAGAGTTTAGAGGGTTATTCTGACTGGAATGTACGTGTGTATATTTAATGTATATAAAAGTGTTAAAGGATAGAAGGGGTGGGTTGCCTTTATCCTGTTCATGGTATATTTATCGCAAACTGCAATAATATTTTTTAAATGATGCAAGGGGAGAATTCCCCCCCCCTAAAAACCAGAATGCCAGTTATCACATTTTGTCCAAAAGTGACCTTATATATAGTGTATATAGTTGACATTTCTCTGTGCTATTGGATTAAAAATACTTCAAAATAGTATCAGCAGTTTTGTTTTCGTTACACGAGATGTATTGCTTTGTTTTCTGAATATCATTTCAAACCTTCATTATATAAAGGTAGCTTTAAGCTACCTTGTGGTGCCAAGCCATTACAAGGAAACTTGCCTGATAAATACAAGATCACAGTATTTAAGAAAAAACAGGGTCACCCTATATTGTAGAGGACAGCAGCAGACAAAAACAATAGGACAGACAATGCTTTGCATTTGGGGGTGAGGTGGACAGGAATGTGGTTAAGGCCTCCTGGGTTTTGTTCACAACCGTACAGAATTGTAAGGATGAAGGAGCATTAAAAATATATGCCCCCACATACTGATCTATGGGAGGTGCTGCCCAGATGTTATTAATTGATCAATGAAGCAAACTCAACCATGTGGTAGTTTTCCATCCAGTTGTTGCCCGGCTAGAAAGGAAGGCAAATGATAAAGTGTGCGAGAACCACAATTGTTTCAGTCTCTCGCCTCCCATGGTGCAAGCTCACACAGTAGGCAAATGTGAAAGACACAACCCACAGTGGATGCCTTAGCCTACCAAACAAGGAGGAAGCGGCACAGTAAGTAACAACGGTCCATTCTAACTTATTGTGATGCAATACTATTATCACATATTTATGTGTGTCTGGTTCTTCTCAATTTATACACCTTGAATAGTTACACCCAGGTAATTCTGTATCATTTGGCATGGGTAAATAGCTATAAATTGGCTTCTGCTCCTTTGTGCTTTTACTGTTGCTTTTTCATGCAACTAATTACATGATGCATCCTTTATGAGATGCAGTGCAGTAGGTTGGCTTTATCTGTACAACAAAGCACACTTTCACCCCAAAAGGGGCCAACACTTTTATGTTTGCAACCCATGGCACTATCCACAATTTGGGGTGTCACTGGCTTTCGTATAGCAAGACCAGGCCGCCTTACTTTAGGTGTACAGTGGTACCTCGGTTTAAGAACAGCCCTGTTTACGAACGACAGTCTAAGAACGGAAGCTGACCGGTGGGAGGCCTCGGTTTAAGAACGGACTTCTGGAACGGATTAAGTTCGTAAACCGAGGTACCACTGTACATATGTCACTGCTGAAACCAGGAAAAGCATGAACCATTCATTCCTACTTTGCACCAGGGATGCTGAACTTACAGCTCCCCACATCTCCCACTGCATTGGGAGTCCAACAACACCTTGAGGGCCACAGCTTCCCCATTTACCCTCCTGTGTGTTATTTTTATGTTCAACAAACCTAGTAGTACCCTTACTCACTACGCATACAAAAACTGTGTAAAAAGCCTTTGCCTGAGGTAACATTTTGCTGTTTCTGTGCAATGCCAGATTTAAGCACTTTTAACTTTGGCTGGCTGGTGCCTTAGGTCCCTTCTATTTTAATTTAAGGGCACACTTGATTCTCCCAGCAACATCTAAGAGACCTATGAGTACTTAACTTTGACTGGATCATGTCTCTAGACTACTTCAATGAGCAATTCACTCCACAATGATACCACCAAGTTCTCTTTTTCTGCATCTGAAGTCAGATTCAGTTCTTTAACACGGATAGTGTTACCGCTCCAAATTTGCTTCAACGCATCCATATGTGAGAGCGGAAATCGTAACCCATGAGTCTATAAAGAAAAAGAGTGTGTGTATTATTAGCCATACTGAACTAAACATTTGACACATTTCATGCTCACCAATATGAATAATATATCCTGGGCTAGTAGTTACTGCTGTTATACAGATGAACACAGTTATTATAAATCTATCAACACATGTTTCTATATTACATTGACTAGGCTAGCTAAATGCAACCTCCAGGCACACAGGCAGTATATGCTGAATATCTGTTACCACCTTCATACCACACCTGTGGGTATTTGGAGATCTGGCTGGTTACAATTGGGACAAAAAATGGAGTAAATGGGTCCTTGGTCTGACCCAGCAGCGTTCTCATATTGCCAACAAAATGTACACAGCTTTTAAAACAGACAAACACGAACAGCAGTCTGGCAAAAACTTAACGTACTGCTGACCAGCACCAGGTGTGGAGGGGGGCTAGAAGAGACAGATCTGAAAATAAGGAATTTCCACATGGACTTAATCAATGACTGACCTAACAAGCAGAATTAAAAACAAACCTCTGCTATTCCATCCTCATTCATATCCTCATCCCCCATCATATGGACTTCCCTCTTGTTCTTTAAAGAGTGATAGACAAAAACCATTTCTTTGTGAGACTCTTCCTAAAAAACGAGAGAGAAACAGAAAAGACATTGTAATTTATCAATCAACATCAAAGCACTTGCAAAATTCCTGCTCCATTTTACCATAACTTTATAAGCCTCACCTTTCTTATTTTTTAGCAGTAGTAATCAGGAAATTCCTTAGCTAAGGCCAGCACCTGGTTATATTTCAAAGGCTGTCTTTGAAACTCCTACAAAACACTAACACTTTCCCTTTACAAAACAGAACTGAATTGCTATGTCAGAGCAAATCCCAGTCACATGCTGTGGGATTCAAGCAGCCTAAAAATAACATACACCCAATTCCTCACTGAAAAGCAAGTCTCTACAAGCACTTCCTCTGTACTCACCAAAAGGTCTGGTTCCACTGTAATTACTGTGTAGTCTTTAAACCGTAACCTGATTGTACTGTCTATTTTTGGTAGTGCTCCACCTAGACAAGGAAGAATAGCAATATTAGTTCAGCGAAAGGAGCAGCAAGCTAGCCTGTGCTGCTTATATCTCTCTTGACTAAGAGCAGGTGCAGTTGGCTAATTCTTGTAAATATCTCCTTAGTTCAGTAAGCTTGTATGTACAGTATAACAGCTGAAGCAGAGTCATGGAAGATCACATGCTATTTTCCTAATTAGAAAAAAATGCCATCTATCACTGACGTAGCTGCTGCAGTATAATCTAGGTCCCTCTTAAGATGCTAATTGAAATATCAAAAGAAGGAAAGAAGGGAAGGGAATCTTCAGAAATGTAACATCTGTACAGGCTCTCTGAACGAATCCACACATTAAACTAATCTATGGCCCGGTTCCATATGTAATATATGTAAATAACTGGTTTACTGCTACATCTATGGAACAAACTGTCTTCCCAGTCCCCACACTTTACGAAAAGCACCCTCTGCAAACTTAAAATGTTACCTGGAGCCAGAGAGTCAAAGCTAGTCCCCAAGAAAGGAGGTAATCTGTTCATAATGAAGTCTTTTTTCATGTCGGATGACCTCAATTCTCTACCATTTTCCAGACGGTCTGCAAGGCATCTCAGGAAGCCACTTAATTGCTTGGATGAACCAGATAAATCCGCCTTCTAAAGAAAAAGACCAAAAAGAATTTATGCTAGTAGTTAGAAACACGATCCTAATTTACTTGAGAATGCAATCCAAAGATCTTTAGGCATTACAGATGTTGGCTCACAACCTTATTTTGGTCATTATAAGCTGTTTTAAACAGTTTTTAATATTGTGTTTTAATATTAATGTTGTGTTTTTATTGTTGCAACCCAGCCTGGGGCCTTAGGGTGAAGGGCAAGTAACAAATTGTAATCATCACTACCTACTGTGCTGGGACAGAATTGCAAAGGCAAGATTTTTGGAACAAACAAGTGTTCGTTTTAACTCTTCTTCCTGTAGCCAGTTAAGGGAAGGCAGCAGTGGCTAAGTTACATAGATTCAAATGCCACATTATAAAATCATAAAATTTGGTATCAATTTGGACTTGGTGTTCTTCTTTGAAAGCTACTGGGTCAAGCAACAGATTGCATCTTGAAGGCTAGCAATTAGCTCTCTTTATTACAAGACCCATAACAAAACTCTGCAGTTTTGCCTACACTTGCTGGGACTATTATAGGTGCCAGGGAGCAGCTTGTGCACTGTTTGGTTTAAAAAGCTTTCTGGCTTAGTTTTGCAAACAAATGTGACCGCACAGTAAAGAAGATCTGCTGCTAAGAAACAAGGCTGACCTCTTCCAACATTATGAAACTACTAGTGGAGATCATGGGAGTTACTCTGTGTTTAAAATGGTGGCTATGCACTTTTCCTCTGACAGCAAGCACACACTGCTCTTCATTTTCTTTAGCTCTACATCTTTACCATCAGTAACTGCCTTGGAATGCTCTTCCGAAAGTCAACATCCTCTTTCGCCGTATCCAAGACTAGTCCAGGAACCACGTCCAGCAAAAAATCTCTCCAAGAGCTGCCATACAAAGGGGAGGGAAACAAAGGCATTAATGCCAAGCCAGTTAATTCAGAGCAATGTTTCTTGCCGAGGATAAAGAGAAAGCAAAACTGGTTTTGAATGTCAAGGGCTCATCCAGCACATCCTGTTAACCCACATGGATTGAAACTGAGAAAGTTTAGCAAAAATACTATCGTGTGTACTCATATCCTAGGTGATCAGGAAATACAGTCTAATTCTTTCAGGGCATCCTAAGGAAGCATAGGTCATTGACAGGCTGCTAGCTACAAGCGCCTGAAAGATGCTCCACTCGCATTGCTTAGGATAGTGTATCACAGCCTCAGTGTGGTCTCCTGTACAGAAAAAGCAGGTAGGTGAGAAACAGCATGGAAAAGTCTAATGGATTAAATTGTCCACCTCAACAAAGGTAGGTAGGTAGGTAGGTAAAGGTAAAGGTACCCCTGCCCGTACAGGCCAGTCGTGTCCGACTCTAGGGTTGTGCGCCCATCTCACTTAAGAGGCCGGGGGCCAGCGCTGTCCGGAGACACTTCCGGGTCACGTGGCCAGCGTGACGAAGCTGCTCTGGCGAGCCAGCACGAGCACAGCACACAGAAACGCCGTTTACCTTCCCGCTATAAAGCGGTACCTATTTATCTACTTGCACTTAGGGGTGCTTTCGAACTGCTAGGTGGGCAGGAGCTGGGACCGAAAGACGGGAGCTCACCCCGCCGCGGGGATTCGAGGTAGGTAGGTAGGTGGGTAAATAAATAAATAAACAAACCATATTTTTCTGTCTATAAGGCACCCCCATGTATAAGACGCCCCTATTTTGGGGGACTCCGATTTAAGAAAATAGGGGGAGATGGCCCCCATGTATAAGACATACCCAAATTTTGGACTTTTTTGGGGGGGGGAACCTAGTCTTATACACGGAAAAATATGGCATTTATTATCCCACCCCTTTTCCCCTGGTGGCACTCACAGATAAAAATAAGAACTGCTAAAAACATAGAAAAATAATCCCTAAAATACAGTTAAATATTGACAGATTTAAAACTATATAACATCTGTTTAAAACATACCAATAATTACAATAAAAATAGCATGGGACCAGCCCTTTCATTAAAAGCAGTCAATTCCCCAAAGCCCAAAGGAGGTATTCACTTGCTGGGGGAAGGACAGTCTAGCTTCTCTAGGGAGGAGTTACAGTCTGGAAGCAGCCACCGAGTCTGTGACAAGTGTGCCTGTGAGGGTGGCAGGATTGAGAGAAGGGCCTCCCCAGGAAGATTCATATGAGGGAATCTGATACTTCAGATAGCTTGAACCTAAGCCATATTGGGCTTTATAGGTGATAACAAGCACTTTGAATTGTGTGCTGAAACAGACCAGTAGCCTGTGGAGCTGTTGTAACAAACGAGTTGCCTGCTCCCTATAACCAGTCCTGGTCAGCAATCTGGCTGTAGCTCTTTGAGCCAGTTGACGTTTCTGAGCACTTTTCAAAGGTGGCCCCCACATAGCATGTTAGAACATGATGTAACTAAGGCTGTGGCCAAATCAGACATCTTTTACGGAACAGGTGCAGCTGGTGCACCAGCTTTAACTGTGCAAATAAATGCACTCCTGGCCACCACAGAGACCTGAACATCCATATTCAGAGTTGAGTCCAAGAGAAAACCCTAACTGCAAACCTGTGTTTTGGGGGCAAGTGTTACCCCATCCAGCACAAGCTGAATCTCTGTTCCCTGTTCTGACTGACCAAGAGCACCTCTGTCTCCTCTGGGTTAGGTTTCAATTTGTTCACCCTCATCCAGTCCATTAATGAAGACAGACACCAGTTCAGAACCTAGAGAGCTTCTTTGGATTTAGGTGGAAAGGAGAAGTGACAAACACCTTAATCCAGGGAATGTGATCTGATCAAGCCAGTATTAATAGCTGGGTACCCCTCCCTGGGATGGGCCATTAATTATTATTATTAATTACCCACCCTTCACCCTAAGGTTCCAGGGCAGGTTACAACATCAAAACACATCATAACGTACCGACAATAGGTACGGCTGGCACGCCTATTTATGGCAAAACAAAGAAAAGGTACACAAAGGGTTTTCAAGTCATATTATTAGAGGGCCTCTATATGAAGTGTGGGAGAGAAATAAAAAACTCCTAGAATGGAAAACACCTTGGTGGTTATCACCAACTGATATTTTAATAATTAAAAAAGTAAATATGGAAGGAGTCAGGCTGACCTACGAAGACCTACTGATAAGATCAGAAAGTGGATGGAAGATGAGAACATATGAGGAGTTGAAAGATAAATTAACAAGCTGGTTACAATTCCATCAAATAAATGCAGCATGGATAGAAGATAAAAAAGTAGGGATGAACGAGAAGAAATCCAAATTTCAGATAGAAATAATTGAAGGTAAATCCAAATTATTATCTAAAATGTATAACATTTTATTAGAATGGGACACCAAAGATGAGGAAATAAAAGAGGTTATGACAAGATGGGCAATGGATCTGGGATATAATATAGAATATGATAAGTGGCTGAAATTATGGACTAATGGAATGAAATTCTCGGCATCTGTCACACTTAGGGAAAATTTAGAAAAGATGATGTATAGGTGGTACATCACACCGGCAAAGTTAGGGAAAATGTATAAAATAGGAAATAAGAACTGCTGGAAGTGTAAAATCAAAGAAGGTAATTTTTTCCATATGTGGTGGACATGCGACGAAATGAAGAAATATTGGGAACTTATCTATAATGAGTTAAAAAAAATATTTAAATATACATTTCCCAAAAGACCAGAGGCCTTCCTACTAGGTATAATTGGGGACTAAATCAAAAAAGAAGATAAGACATTATTCCAGTATGCCACAGCTGCCGCTAGAATATTAATTGCCCAAAATTGGAAAAATCCAAACACCCCAGCAATTAGAGATTGGCAAACAAAATTATTTGAATTTGTTGAACTAGCAAAAATGACACAAAAAATTAGAAACCAAAAAAATACAAAGTTCATTAACGACTGGAATAAATTTATGATATATATCGAAGGGAATTATAGAAACCTAAAAACTATAGCAGGTTCGATATAGATCTTATGATGTGTAAATCAGTAATAATTATTAGCTGCAGGAGAAAGAAATTATTTATACTAAGAAGCCTGAAATCGGGAGGGATGGAGGTCAATAGGTGTGTAGGGGACTGGTTTAAGCATTTGAAGATATGAAGATTTAAGTGTGAAGATAAAGAACTGTAATGGAATCTGATGTTATTCTTATGTTATGACTGGACATCCATTTACTTATTTTTTGTTTTTTTTTGTAATTGTTGATTTGTTTTTTCTTTTGGTTATTTAAGCGAAACTCAATAAAAAGAAATTAAAAAAACACACATCATAACTCAAGATTAAAAACAGTTTAAAACAACAAACAACTACAGAAATAAGTAGGGCCTTAAAAATATACATCTCAAGTGTCAAAAGGCAGGGTAAAGAGGTGTGTCTTAAACATTTGCTGGAAGTTATATAATGAAGGTGACAGGCACACCTCTGTAGGGAAGGAGTTCCTCAACTTTGGGGCTGCCAGAGAATGCTCTCTCCTGTCCTCTGTCCTTCTGAAGGAGGAGGAACTAGCCAGAGGGCTGCCTAGGAGTCTGTATCTAGCTAAAACGACCACAGAGTTGCAAATGCCACGGGCCTCCACAGAAGAAACAAAGAGTTTCGTGACAAGGCCAATTAGCACTGTGGCTATTCTATATAACATTCATGGTACCACAGCATGGAAATCTCTTCCTGAACATATTCAGTACAAACATGCTTTGAAGCGAAGTACCACGGGCTTCAAAAACCAGCTATTTTGTTGCTTCTGGTCCCAACTTAACTATAGTTCCATTTGCTGCTGAATCAGTCTTTGATTTTTTTTTTTTTAAATCACTTTGCTGCCTGAACACATAACTCCAGCTATGTTTACTACATGAACACAAAACCCCAGCATGAAACCCAGGATCTGACTTCATTATTCCCCTACTTCTTCACTGCCTCCCATTCTTGTCTCTAAATCCCTGCTTAATGTAGCAGAGATTCTTGTTCCAATTAAGGATTTTGCCTACTGGAAAGACATGAGGGATGATGGGAGTTGTAGTTCTGCAACATCTGGAGGACCAAAGGTTCCCCACCCCAGATCTTCTAAGCTAATGCTATTTCCCTTAAGAACAAAACAATGAATGCAACGAATGTTTTATGTTGCTTTATGTCAGTGGTGTCCAAACTTTTTTCAAAGAGGGCCAGATCTGATGAAGTGAAGTGCTGTGAGGGATGACTAAAGGGCCAACCAAAACTGTTGAGCTTTTTTTTTAAGGATTGAAGTTGTTGAGGGTTTTTTTTTAGGATTTTACCCCAGGAATTAAACTGCCACAGGGGGCAGGATTAAACCAACCAGCGGGCTGGATCACACCACCAAAACGGACTTTGGACATGCCTGCTTTATGTAAACTGGTTAGCTTGGGTTAATTAAGCGGTATAGAATATAAATCTTCTATAGCTAAAGCAAAATAAAAATAGCTTGAGAGATTCATTTAGTTGAAAGTCACTGACAAGAAAACTCATACTAGAATAATAAGACAGTGCTTACTTGTTCTGATAGGTGCTGATGGTCACATGAGTAGAATGCGATATCCCAGGAGGTGTGTCAGCTTGATGTATGGTTCCCCTTGGAAGATACAGCAGGTCTCCTGGCTGGAAGAAAATGCGGGCAGGACAGTTAAAAATAAATTATTTTGACAGTTTATTAAGGCTATGCTGCTGTGCTTGCAAAATAAAGAAAAATTACTCTCTCAATAACAAAAACACAAACAGCTGAATAGACAATTCTGTCATGTTACAGAATTTTCCCCATTTTCATGTAGAGCTGTACTGCACACATCCAAAATCCTATAGCTAAGCTACATGGACTATTAGAAACCTACTTTTTTATAAAAAAGAAAAAAAGGGAAAAAGTGAATAGTATTTAAATTGGCTTATTTAAATTGGTACTAGGTCAAGCAGCAGATAAAACACACTGCACAGCACTAAATAACAAATGCAGAAAGCTCCAGAAATGCAAAAAACAACAAAATACAATTAATTCAGACTAAACAGTAAGAACTATAAGACAGCAGCAAAGCAAAATGAAACAAAGCAATTGTGTCATTGATAGATATTAATCCTGGAAGTGTGTAAATTTACATGATGTTCACTGCAGTTTACTACAGACACATGAAGTATTGCCAGCTGATAGAAGCTCACACTACTACCCAAATTTAAATCAACTTCCAAAATGGGACTGCTAAATAACAACACCAGGGCACATCTGTGCCCTCTCATTCTCCTAACAGTGGAAAGGCTTGTATGAAGTGACGCTGGAAAATGTGACTGAAAGGAGAGGCATAGCGGAATAAGCCATGTCAAACAAGACAACCAATCTCTCTCTTTAAGACCTAGAGGGGACAGGCAACCTTATTCGCCAACAGCGAGCTATGTCAAGGTCTTAGACATTTTCTTCATCTATAGCTCAGGCACTCAGAGGTGTTTCTGACACGAATACCTTTAATATGAAGTCATGTGTTGGAGTCCCTATCTTCTCCTCGGGCTCAGTGTTGTATTCTTGAGCTAAATGTACAGTAGGCTTATAGAGTCGCCAGTGCTTCTTTCCTTCCAACTGTAGGATAAACACCTGCAAAGACCATAAGTCAGTAAGCATCAAAAAGCTTCACCATTCCTCAGACTTTCAGCTAAGTTCACTATGGAATAAACATTTGTTGCAAATGAGTTCTTTATTTAGAACAGAATACTTGTAAGTGTTAAAAGTAGTACAAGGTTTTATTTCAAACAGAATCCACATGTGATATGCGCATGCATCATCCATGTAATATTGTGGACGCATGTAATGACTTCCACAAAATTAATCACAAGACAGAGAAACTAGTATAACACTTCAATCTCCCAGGACATTCTATACAAGATGTCAAAGTAGCTGTCTTCTTACAAAAGAATTTCAGAAATAGACTGGAAAGAGAAGTTGCTGAATTGCAACTTATTACCAAACTTAAAACCATGGAGAGACCTGGTCTGAATAGAGACATTGGATTCTTATCTCATTATACATGATAAAGCTATTTTTGGCCATCTCACCCCTTGCTTTTTCCTGTAAGACCAATTGCAGTAGTTAACTGTTGTCACCAGGTTTACATCATCTATCAGACAATCATCCATTCCCACCACCCTTCTGAGTAATACCCCTCCCCACCTCTCACTATATATAAGGGTCCGGTGGCTTCTGTTTCAGTGTATCCGAAGTGTGCATACACACGAAAGCTCATACCAATAACTAACTTAGTTGGTCTCTTAAGGTGCTACTAGAAGGAATTTTTTTATTTTTATTTATTTTATTTTGTTTTGACTATGGCAGACCAACACAGCTACCTACCTGTAACTTTATTTTACTTTGTGAAACACTTGCAAACAAGAAACGTACTGGCCGTTGTGGGCCCTCTTACCTCAACATCATCGTAGTGTGGTGGCAGGCCTTGGGACCCTGGAGGGGTAATGTAAATGTTAGATCCAACCAATGAGCCGAAGTAGCATTCCAGCTTCTCCTGGATTCTCCAGAGCTCATCCTAAAAAGAAAAAGAAAAGAGGAAAGAGACAGAGAAATAGTTAACAATGCCAAGGCAACCTCCACTATTCTCCCATCATATTTACCCATTATATTTGCACTCTAATTGTTCCAAAAACATGTATCACTCTAAACAAGATGTCCACCTGACCTGCTTTATAAAAGGTCAGAATAAAAGAGTGCAACTTTCCCACATTGAAAGTGTGCCTGTTGCACACAGAGGCCTTCATACAGCTGTTGCATTATCTGAAAACATGTCAGCAAGCTAGGTGAGAAGTAGGCAGAAAACAGAAGTTCCAACACATGCTAAATTCAGTCTCCTTCCTTAGATCCAGTGTAAGTGGTTTCAAGATGCCTGCCAATGCAAACCTCAAACAGTGAGGTTCACTCAGAGGAGAAGATGGTGAAATGCAAACAGGGGACACAGAAAGGGCTGAACTCCTCAATGCCTTCTTTGCCTCAGTCTTCTCCGATAAAGAAAACAATGCCCGACCTGAAGAATTTGGAGCAAATGATTCAGCAGAGGAAACACAGCCCAGAATAACTAAGGAGATAGTACAAGAATACTTGGCTAGTCTAGATGTATTCAAGTCTCCAGGGCCAGATGAACTGCATCCAAGAGTATTAAAAGAACTGGCAGATGTGATCTCAGAACCACTGGCAGTCATCTTTGAGAATTCCTGGAGAACAGGCGAAGTCCCGGCAGACTGGAGGAGGGCAAATGTTGTCCCTATTTTCAAAAAGGGGAAAAGAGAGGACCCAAATAATTACCGCCCAGTCAGTCTGACATCAATACCAGGGAAGATTCTGGAGCAGATCATTAAGCAAACAGTCTGTGAGCACCTAGAAAGGAATGCTGTGATCACCAATAGTCAGCATGGATTTCTGAAAAATAAGTCATGTCAGACGAACCTGATCTCGTTTTTTGACAGAATTACAAGCCTGGTAGATGAAGGGAACACAGTGGATGTAGCCTACCTTGATTTCAGCAAGGCATTTGACAAGGTGCCCCATGATATTCTTGTAAAGAAGCTGGTAAAATGCGGTCTTGACTATGCTACCACTCAGTGGATTTGTAACTGGCTAACTGACCGAACCCAAAGGGTGCTCATCAATGGATCCTCTTCATCCTGGAGAAGAGTGACTAGTGGAGTGCCACAGGGTTCTGTCTTGGGCCCGGTCTTATTCAACATCTTTATCAACGACTTGGATGATGGACTCAAGGGCATCCTGATCAAATTTGCAGATGACACCAAACTGGGAGGGGTGGCTAACACCCCAGAGGACAGGATCACACTTCAAAACGACCTTGACAGATTAGAGAACTGGGCCAAAACAAACAAGATGAATTTTAACAGGGAGAAATGTAAAGTATTGCACTTGGGCAAAAAAAATGAGAGGCACAAATACAAGATGGGTGACACCTGGCTTGAGAGCACTACATGTGAAAAGGATCTAGGAGTCTTGGTTGACCACAAACTTGACATGAGCCAACAGTGTGACGCGGCAGCTAAAAAAGCCAATGCAATTCTGGGCTGCATCAATAGGAGTATAGCATCTAGATCAAGGGAAGTAATAGTGCCACTGTATTCTGCTCTGGTCAGACCTCACCTGGAGTACTGTGTCCAGTTCTGGGCACCACAGTTCAAGAAGGACATTGACAAACTGGAACGTGTCCAGAGGAGGGCAACCAAAATGGTCAAAGGCCTGGAAACGATGCCTTATGAGGAACGGCTAAGGGAGCTGGGCACGTTTAGCCTGGAGAAGAGGAGATTAAGGGGTGATATGATAGCCATGTTCAAATATATAAAAGGATGTCACAGAGAGGAGGGAGAAAGGTTGTTTTCTGCTGCTCCAGAGAAGCGGACACGGAGCAATGGATCCAAACTACAAGAAAGAAGATTCCACCTAAACATTAGGAAGAACTTCCTGACAGTAAGAGCTGTTCGACAGTGGAATTTGCTGCCAAGGAGTGTGGTGGAGTCTCCTTCTTTGGAGGTCTTTAAGCAGAGGCTTGACAACCATATGTCAGGAGTGCTCTGATGGTGTTTCCTGCTTGGCAGGGGGTTGGACTCGATGGCCCTTGTGGTCTCTTCCAACTCTATGATTCTATGATTCTATGATTCTAAGCCACTTATACGGGTAACAATATAAAACTAAATCCTGTTCTGCATAGTGTTGCTGGGCCATTCCTTCCAGCCAACCAAATCACTGCTCCTTTTTGCTTTCCCTTCAAATAAAGTTACTTTTATTGAAATGAAGCGAGTTGTGCAAGCCTATGTCTGCTTACTCAATGAAGCTTTTCCAACCACAGACATCCCCTGACTCTCCACTCCACTCTCCACTGTCAGGAAAGGCCTTGGATGTGTGGCATGGAAGACTATAGTATAGTGGGAGCAGGGAATCTGCAAAAATCAAGTAGAAGCAGCTTGCACAAGCTCAGGCACTAACACATTAACTGCAGTGTTTCCTTATAAATCTATTTGTTTAGTAACTTCATTATACAGATTTTTTTTAAGGGCTCATCGCTTCATTTCAAAAAATAGGCTACTGGGGTATGAAACACTGAGTTTATAGAATATTCTCATGCACTGTCTTAATTCCATAATACACAAATTGAATTTGAATAGCAAACAAAAAGTAATTCTTTGTACTCTATATGTATCTTGTTCCCGCTCATCATATGTTACACTTCTTTACCCAACAGCAATTATTATCATATAATTTACGTATCAGATAATCCAATGATGATATAAAACCAGTATTTCTAGTGTACAAATGAGAATGGTTCAGGGTGTCTTTTGAGTTAGCATCCTCAGGGGAATCCCTAAGTTTGCTGAAGCAAGAAGAGAGAAAAAATCCCTAGTGGTCTAATAAGCACAGACTAAAGAAGGAGTGCCTGGCGTGCTCTGGTCCATGGGGTCACGAAGAGTCGGACACGACTAAACAACAACAATGCTCAGGAGCTACAAAATGCTAGACAGATGTGTGTGTGTCAGAAAACCTGGGGCAGAGGAGGGGACAGAAATGGCACAGAATGCCCTGAAAGACTAGGCCAGTTAGACCACACTGCAACATTTTATTTTATTTTTGGTCCCACCTGTTATACTTTAATCATGATTCTGTAAGGGAATTCTCCTGAAAACAATCTGTAGTTCGTACTCAAAAGGAATACTACTTTCTAACTGGCATTCACTCACCTCTTCCAAAGGTGACTTTTCCCTCCTAAAGACTCAAAAGGACATCCTGAATCATTCATTCTTCTACACTAGAAATACTGGTTTTACATCATCATCGTAGTTCTTAAAGAGCCCATGTTTTCTGCAAGATTGGCACTCAGTGGTACCCCCTTTGAGTACAGAAAAATGAACCAAGTAAGTTTAAGCTTAAATTGTATCGTTTCCCCAATTTTCTAAAGTCAAGCCAATGTTAAAAGCAAACGTACCAGAGGATGTTTTAAGTAACAGAACTATCCAAAAGCAATATATTGTTATGCATTTGCTTGGGAATAGGCTGTTTACCAATTAGGACAGATATACAACAAACAATATAAAAACGGAGTAATTTATGGCTTCTCAGTCAGTTTAGCAGTGTCCCTGGACTCTTCAATCCAGGTTGGCAACAGCTGATTGTAAGAGAGGACAGGCTCATAGCAGCAGACTACTCCCTAAATTTCCAGAATCCCAGATTAAAACTCCAAAAGCAACCAACAACAACAGACACCTGATGGATCATACCTTAAATCTCTGGGGCTGGTGGAATTGTATTGTAGCCTTTTTCTGGTCAAAGTCTTTCTTCAGCTGTTCATAGCTGACTTTGCCATCTTTGTTAAAAATCTTTTTTTTCCCATTCATACTTCTGCAGACATTAATGTCCCTTCCATAGTACAAGCCCTCTTTGACCATGTCTTTCAGGTCAGTTAAGTGAAAAAGAGATTGGTAGTACAATGCCACAGAAGGCTCCTCTCTCTGAAGAAGCAATGGCTTCTGCTCCCAATACTCTCTGAAAAATTCATCTTGTTTGACAGGAGAGATCAAACTTTCAAATACGCTCTCTGGATGGTCACATTTCATAAGCCAAGGGCAGGTTGCTTCCACTTTTGCTTGTTTACATGGTAAACGTTGTTCCTTCTCTGTTGCAGCTCGTCTCCCTCCTTTCTTGGGCATGGTCCTGCATAAAGTAGCAAAAACATTAAGGGTGCCTCTAGAGCATCATTATTTTGCAGAAGAAATTCAACTTTAGCTTGATGCAATTAAAGTGGATTAAGGCACTGTTACCCTAGCGCAAGGTATCCACTTAAAAACAACAACAAAACAGACTTGTAGCAGTTAGGAAAGTGAGAGGAAAATGCACTGAAAAGTGTGGGGTGAATGAATGATTAACTGGAAGTGTAAACACCTTGGAAGTGAATCAGGATGAATGCACATTGTACAACTGTCCCATGAACAAATGCTCAAAAAGACCAGATATAATCTAACCTCCAAGTAAGCTTTGTGCAAGCAAATCAGGATAAATGATGAATAAACGGGGGGAGGAGCCCTATGTCTGAGGTAAGACCAAGTTCAATCACACTCCTATGCGTGCACAGAACTGCAGCCTGGGTAAGCCTGCTAAGGATTGGACCATCAAAAGGGGTGGCCATGTTTGCACCTATTAAATTGCTCAAGGTCTTTAAAACAAAGAGATTGTGAAGAGTGCCAAAAGGACCTTTTCAAACTGAGAGTGGTAAAATGGCAAATACAATTCAATTCAAACAATGTACAGTGATACACGTAAGACAAAAAAAACCCCTTAACTTCACATATACATTCATTAGGTCTGAACTGATGATGATAGCTCAATGAATCTACACCAAATATGTATATTTAAGGGCAAGTCAGTATCACCTTATTAAAATATGTCAAAATTATCTCATACTACATATATGAAAGTCAGCTAACTGGAAACTCTGTTCTTTTCCAGAGGCAAATACAGATTGAGAAGACACTGGGTGATGTACATGTACACATAGATTAGTCTTAACTGGTTTGCTTCTGCATGAGATATTCCCTTTAGCATTTTTTTCCTAATGCAGCTAACAGCTCCTCTTCTAGGTTTTCAAAACACAGGCTTTCTGGAAAAACTTAATCACATCTCAGCAGGGTCACCTCAGCTCATCAAGCCTCCATTATCAGATTGCATGCATGTTAGTTTTAAAATAAAGCTTTTAAAATTCTGCTCTGTTTTGAGTCCCAGAGATCCCATGACATTTTCTGTGACAATGGCAATTGCCTGATGTCCTCAATCCACCCTCCCATTCTCTCTGCTGGGAGAACACTTGCCTGCTTGTTAGCAGCTGGTTTCAGCTAGGGAGTAGCGTTAACAATGCCACAGAAACACATCATGGAAAGCATGTTGAGATTTTGGAGCTCAAAGATATTATGCACACATTACCATTGCACCATTTAGTAACCTATGTGGTCCCCTGGGCAGGCAAGGTAATTCATTAAACATTAGTTCATTTTCCGTTCCGCTACATCTTAAACTAAATATTTTAATGGGTACCACTTTATGTCCCCCTGCGTTTAAACCTACTTAAAAGCTGCAGGAAAATGGGGTTAACAGGAACAGACAGATGCAAATGTAAAATAGGGAGGGAGAAAGGAGACAGCAATAATGTTTCCTTGCAAATCTTTGAGGAGGCCCAATCAAAACATTAACAAGCTAAGGATGCGCATCACTACTGTGCAGTATTTGGAAATGAGCTATTTCAGAATAAGCAACACTCAGCCCTTTCCAAAAACAGCAGCATGTGATTCTTACCAATTTATACAGCACTTTTCATGTTCAAAGAACTTTATTAGTATATTTATTTGCCACCCTTATTCCATCCCAGAATTCAGTCTGTTTAGTCCAGTCCAAGCACTGATCAAGCCCAGGTCTACTTAGCTCCAATGAAGAGTATGCATTTTGTATACATCATTTCAGTAAACCTTGCAATTAAGATGTCTTGTTGCACCATATTGCAAATGGGTGAATGTACTTGCAGAAGACCACATAGCAGTCTCACTGCTGAGCTGACATTTGAACTGTGACACGGGATAGGTAACACATGTACCCCTATTTTCCACAGCATAGTCATAAATATCCAAGCAATGGTAGCTATCTCCACAGCGATTCAAATCAATTTGTTCATAACCAAGTAAGCAGAATAGTTTATTTAAGGGGAGTTGGGGAACTTACAGCACGTACCCCACGATTTTGTTGGATGTGCATTTTCCATAATACTTGACTACTGATGAGGCTGGCTGGAGCTGATGGGCATGAAGAAGGTAGGAACCTAGAGTATGCTGGTTCCAGCCAAAGCCCATGTACAGTAATCCACTACAGTGGTACCTCGGATTATAGACGCTTCAGGTTACATACTCCACTAACCCAGAAATAGTACCTCGGGTTAATAACTTTGCTTCATGATGAGAACAGAAATCGTGCAGCGGTGGCGCAGCAGCAGGAGGAGGCCCCATTAGCTAAAGTGGTGCTTCAGGTTAAGAACAGTTTCAGGTTAAGAACGGACCTCCAGAACAAATTAAGCTCTTAACCCGAGGTACCACTGTAGAGTCATACCTCATGTTACATTTGCTTCAGGTTGCGCGTTTTCAGGTTGCGTCCCGCGGCGACCCGGAAGTACCGGAAAGGGTTATTTCCGGGTTTCACCGCTTGCTCGTGCGCAGACACACAAAATGACGTTACGCACATGTGCAGAAGCGGCAAATCACGACCCGTGCACGTGCAGACGCGGGTTGCGTTCTTTTCAGGTTGTGAACGGGCCTCCGGAATGGATCCCGTTCACAACCAGAGGTACCACTGTATTCTGTTCTCTCAGTGGCCGACCAGATGCAGAGTCCGAGGGCAAGAGCGCTCTCCTTGTGTTAACTCCAGCAATATCTGGAGGCCTCAGGTTCCCCATCCCCAAATAAGGAGGGAAAGCGACTGCTCTGTGGAGGAGGCCCACCTCCTTCCACACAGCAGACCCTCTTGTTCTCATGCCCCGCAGAAAACCTCCTCCCCTCGCCTTAAAAAACCCAAAGGTTTTCCCAACTGCATCCTTTTCTCTTAGCGGCACAAGGGAACTTGCCCACAAGAGCAGCGGCAAATTGGCAGCGTATTCGAGCCCCTCGCGCCAATATCCACGTGCACCGGCAGCATTCCTAACTGGATCCCAGCAGAAAGTCGAAGGGACGTGCATTTCAATCACCCTCCTTGGAATTCATGCAAAAGCTTAGGCTAGGCTTCCAAAACGGGAATTTTCAAAGAAATGAAGCAGCGGCGGCTACCAAAGATAAGCAAAGAGCCGGCCGAGAATCACGCGGCGCGGCAGGAGCTGCTCTTCTTAATGGTAGCGGGTGGGGGGGGGGTGTTGTAGATTTGCAGCACATCGGGAAACGGCCATAAAGATACCCAGTGCTGACGGTGCATTAGCAGCGGCGACTAGGTGCAAGTTACCACGTTGCTGTGGGGTTAGGCTGCTGGATTGGGCGTGCTGCCCAGGAAGAGCATGGCCGGCCTCGCCTCACACTGCAATAGAAGACGGAGAAGCAGGGAGCGGAGCCATTTCTGTGGCGGAGGGTGGGGAGACCCGCAGGTGCTCTTCGGGCAGCCGCCCCTCGCTTTATACCGACCTGCTTAGGCGCGCGGAGAGTGACACGTGCGTTGCAGCGTGAGCAGAAGCTGCCCCTCTGCGCGCTTCCTGTGCGGGAGGAGGGAGAGTCGCCTTCCTTCCCTTCTCCTCCCTCCCACCCGCCTGCCTCTCTCCTATCGCGGGAGACTTGTTGCTTTTTGCCCGCCTCCCAAACAGCAAGGCGGAGCGGTTGCGGAAATAAGCGCTTTCTTGTGGTGGCGGCGTTAGGAAGTGTTCCTTTGTGCCGGTTTAGCCGCCGTGCGGACGCGCAGGGAAAGCGCAGCCTTCACACTGCACCCCCTTTAGGCTCAGGGGTGTGAGCGCGCGCGCTCTCTCTCTGCACCGGTTGTATTTCTGCCACAAAGGAACGAGCTATGCGAAGGGGAGACGCTCGTAATGAGATTTTTAAAGGCTGTGGGCGGGGTAGGAGAGAAGAGCGCCTTAGCTCCCTTTTGTTTTTTTCGTCCCTCACGCACGCCTACGCCTGTTGTACGCACCTGAGATAATACACACTTATCACTGCGAAAAGGGCGTTGCAGGAGCATCAGGCAAAGGCTAAAACTGCACAAAAAGAAGCCACAGCAATTAAGTTGTATAATGCGATGATAACTCTGTGCTGTTATTAAAAGTGTCGCTTTCGGCATAACAAGGAGACAGTTTGGAGTTTCGCAAAAGAAAACGGGGGCGTAGCCAGGACTTTGGGGGGGCAGTGATTGGTCAGTTAAGTATTTCTATTGTTTTACTGCCCCCCCACGCCCATGGAAAATAATCCTGCACGCCACCCCAGTTTCTGGGAATGAGGCACAGCTGAGACTGGTGTGTGATAAATGGTTAATATTCTCACTATAAGGGTAGTTGCTGGAAGTGTAAAAAATAAATTCACAACTGGTGAGATTCTAGGCAAGCACCCTTTTCTAAACAGGGAGCTCAGTTCCTCCTACCATCAGGAAAAATGCACACTCCAGAGAATGCCTTCTTTTTTAAAAGAAAATCTTTATTTTAACCGACTACTTGCATATATTTTTATATTTTTATCAACAGATATTTCCATACTGCACATTGAATTGCAAAATTATAAAACATTAATCAGAAGTGCAAACCTACAAACCATTTTCCCTAGAGTAGTTCCATTACAATGAATGGGAGTGCTCCTGCGGGTGTGATACAGTGACTGCAACAAAGCGTTCATCCACACTTCATTTTATTGTTACCCTGCAACATTATGCCATGTTTCTAGGCACAGCTCTCAACTTTCCAGGTCTGTGTTTGTGTGTGTATGGTGTGTTTCCTTTGTCCCAGTGCTTTACCCAGCAAGGCGTGCGTTTTACTGCTGAATAGGAGCAAATGTCAATTGGGTTTTCCATGGAAAGCCTGGACCTGGACCTAGAAAGCACGGAGCAAAGGTATGGATGGGTGAGCCCAAAGAATAGGAAAGTTGCAATTAATTTGGTTAAACTTAATAGCAGTTCTATTCTGATATATATTATATGATTAATACCTTATATGGGATCTTTGACTTGGCTCAGAAGCAAGAAAGAGAAAAAATTCCGGCATGGTTTTCAAAGAGATGTCAAGGAGATAAGAGGTTCACAAGAACTTAAATGTAAAAAACCATAGAATCTTCCACTTTACATCTGGGGTTCACATGTTTTGTAAAATTTCTCCCTACTTAGCGACAGGTGCTTGCAGCCTCCTTATGACCTTTTTAAGGGCCAGTATTTATTCTTTGAGGAAATTGATCCAGTTTGTAGCATAATGGGAGAGTTCCTCAGTTAACTAATCAAACACGACAGGACACATATTCATGTATAATTTCCTGGATGTGCCCCCACCCTTTGAAAAAAACACTTGAGATAATTGGAATGGAAAAATAATCAGAGGAAGAAGGGTTAAATAGCCCCTATATAACTATGCCTGCCATTTTTCACTTAAACTTGCAGTCTCCCTAGATTGCTTTGGTCCAGAAGAGAATACATGCAATGTGTAGTTTTGAGTGCAGTCCTATGTATACCTATATGGAATAATGTCCCAATGAAAGAATTGGAGCTAATTTTGGAGTAAACATGCATTGGACTGGACTGTAAAGCTACTGCTGGCTGCCACCATATTTTTTACAGATATGGCAGTGACTGAAATTACTTGGCCTTAATTAAATTGAGCAGAATAGCATTTATAGTAGTTACTATTTCAGAGATTTCTACCATAGTTTCCTGTTGTGAGCCTTCAATTAAAACTGATTATCTGTGGTTATTCCACTACGTGCACCTTCCAATGACTGGATAGAATGCCAGCTGCTATTATAACAACTCAGGCAGTCTATGGTTAGGTTCTCCAGCACCAGGTCTAATTTTGCTCCTAGTCAGCTTCCAAAGTCAGCTCCTAGTCAGCTTCAATCATCCAAGAATGAAGGCTACTGAGCTTTATATTTTTTTAAGTAAGCAAGAAGCAATGTGAAGAGTGAAATCATTCAGAGAAAGATCCTAGTGCTGAGTGTATAACACTAGTCTGGATCATAGGTGGGAGTGGTGGGCAACGTTGGCAGAGGAGGGAAGATTTAGGTGTTGTATGGTGTAGGTCTAGCCACTCTTGGCAGCTTTAAAATAGTTCTGTAAGCTAGAGGGCTGCGTTGTGGGAAGCTGCATAACTACCAATCCTGTGCATCACACAGCAGAAATAGGTATTTTACACTGCTGTCATACAAACTAGCTTTAAACCACCTATAATCATTTAGGAATAATAGCCCAGAGTGCATAACAAACTCAGAGCCATTGGGACTTCCATTTTAGATAATAGATTTTGCAAGCAGGGAGAAAAACCTGTTATTTGGGTACCAGAATCTCTTGTTCAAACTCTAAAGCATCTCTGCTTACACAGATCATGGCATGTGTATTTTACTATGCATTTCTGGTGTGCTCATATGAAAAATATATCAGTTATAATCATTCATATATACAAACCCCAGTAAAAAAAGTTGAATACAATATATACAGTAGGAAATATAACCCTGGAGTATGTGTCAATGGCATGATTGTTCTGCAAAATAATCCTGCCCACATTCCCTTTCAAGGATCTCTTCCTCTTGATGCGAGCTGCATCTAGAGTGGGGGTGGTGGGTGCCTGCCCTCGTGTTGAACTTTCTTCAGAAGCGACTGAAAAGGTGGTCAGGTCAATGTCAGTGGTGTCTGTGTCGTGATAGCAGCCATCAAAGGCCATTGCTTGCACTGCATCAATATTATACAATCCAGCAGCCTAGGAAAAAAGGAACAATTACTGGTTAAATAAAATGACTGAAGAACAAGTGATTCTTCTTTTTAATCCCGCATACAGGAAACAGTTTTAACAGAAGGCTATCAGCAACAAGGATGTTTTCACAAGTGACACCAATGAGTGCTTTGTTGTCTTTGGAATATTGTAACATGCTCTACATGCGGCTGCCTTTGAAGAGTGGAAACTTGAACTGCTTCAGAATGCTGCAACTGGACTTACAACAGTTTCACTGGCCCAGTCCATTTTGAAGCATAACTGAAAGTTCTAGCTATGATCTACACTGTCCAGCACAACTTGAGACCAGATTACCTGAAAGACTGTATTCTCCAATATGAGGCTGTCAAGATTTTAAGTTTCTCGGGAGAGGCCCTTCCTTTTATCTGCTTACATCCGAGGGACATTTGGTGGGAAAGAGGTAGTCTTCTTGGTAACTGCTCTTAGCCTCTGGAATTCCTTGCCAAGTGAGACCTCTAATGATCTTCCATCAGCAGTCAATTACATTTTTATTTAAATAGGTCCATAAGCTGAACTGATGTTTTTAACTTGTGGTTTTTATTGACTGTAATGATGTTCTTCCTGCCTTGGTTTTATATATTTTTCTAAGTATTTTAATTTTATTTAGAAATATGTATTTATACATTTATAAATATATTTATTATAATATTTTCTTTTACTTTTGTTGTTAGCCGACCTTAGCACCATCTGGCTGAAGGCTAGACTACAGAAGTTAACAAAGAAAAGAGTTTAACTGTAATACTGGAGTTTGAGAAGCAGGCAATCCTTGGTTAAGGCTTGGTGAAATAATGGAGTTCTAGAACACAATGCAAGAACAGACTCCATTTTAACAGGCTTCCCAAATGCCTAAGGACTGTGAAACACAAATCACAGCACAGACATCACAAGCAATAGTGTTTTCTGTGACTAGAACACAAGCAAGTGTATACCTTTCCT
Source organism: Podarcis filfolensis (assembly GCF_964270895.1). Taxonomy (NCBI): domain Eukaryota; kingdom Metazoa; phylum Chordata; class Lepidosauria; order Squamata; family Lacertidae; genus Podarcis; species Podarcis filfolensis. Next base: position 64,793,594 of record NC_139607.1, on the reverse strand, counting down.
CTCTTTTTCAGCTGTTTTCTTTCTTCCACTGTTGTGAGATAATTTACAGCTGCATATTCAATGACAGACAGGAAGACAAAGAGAAAGCTGATCCATAAGTATACATCCACGGCTTTGATATAAGACACCTGAGGCATTGAGGCACTTACTCCTGTGATTATGGTTGACATTGTCAGCACAGTAGTTATACCTGCCAGGAGAGAGAGAAAAGATGAAGGGACAGCATCAATAAGGTCTTGCATTTTGCAAAAATATGCACAGTAATAATGTGTTTACAAATGGTTGGTGCCCCCTAACTTCCTTCCTCTATCAGCACATGACATATATAAATATCAACTGACAAATAATTGAATTGAGTCCCCAGGATTTGTGGTGGTGGTACCAGATTTCAACCCACGTACAAGGCTCAGTGGCAACACAAGGTTAGTGAGGACAATGTCTTTCCCAAGCCTTTAAGTGCTCTTTTACAGAAAACATTAGAGTTGCACCTATCTTTCCCCTTGAAAGATGTTTCCAAGCTCCATTTTTCTCAGAGGAGCAACATGCAGAGTCAAGGAAGCCTCATATTTCCAGTGTAGAAGGGCCAGGTTTTCAGCCAAGCTGCAAATCCCAGGCAAATACGATGTCAAGACTATTCTGGCTTTCATTTTCTTATAAGTCCTCTTGTCACCTTTTAGAACAAAATATCCCTTCTCTTTGAAGGAATCTTACTGCTACCTGATAAAACTCAACATGGATTTTCTTTACTACCTATTTAATATAATTACTGTTAGTTTTCCACATTTATTCTTTCCTGTGTATCTCCTAACTGTATTTGTTATGCTTTTGTTTTATAATAATAAAATATTAATTTTAAAGAAGTTATTTTTCTACTTTAAAAGCATAGTTCTTTAATGGATATTTTAACAAACTCTGTATGTTTGGGGTTTTTTTTAACCTATGGCCCTCAAGGGTATCCCTTAAGTAAGAAGCAAGACACCACAAATTCAGTTTCTTGGAATACTGCTCAGTTAGTTAGAATGAGTAATGAGAAATCAACCATTCCCTTTTAAATCTCTAGCAATTAAATATGGCCTGATTCTAGGTGAAGATATGGTGAAACAGTGGTTCTCAGAACAGGGTATTAATACCCATTAAAGAACATGCTTTTCAACATTAGCCACATTGATCCTTGAAGGGGCGGCAGGGGAGAAAGGGGTTAAGTAGCATGGTTCCTATGTAGTGATGAATAATTTAAGTAGAAAACATATATTATTTGTTAGGTTCATAAAATGTATCCTTTTATATTAGGTCTTTCTTTTAAAAAATTAAAAGGACTGCTGATTTTCATATGTTCTAGGGAGATGTCCACCAAATGATGTACCTGTGAGGGTTAACCCTTCCCCTGCATCATTTTTCTCAATGACAATCCCTCTAAGCTTTTTGACCCACAAGGGAAGATGCTATATGAGCAGCTTCCCTTCCAGGGCAGATGGTAGCTCCAGGGTGATTACTTTTGTGGAGAAATAGTACAGGAAGAGATGGTTAACCCCCCACTTCACAGTCCAGGTTCATGTCCCCCTCCCACCAGTTGCTTTTTAAAATAATTAATGATATGCAAATATGATCACACATTTAATGTATTGACTAGTTTGCCTCATAACGTAAGGTTTTGTAAGCATCTGAAACCATGTTGCCCAGATTAATTACCTGACTCTCGGTTAACCACCCACAGTTTCAGATACAGTGGTACCTCGGGTTAAGAACTTAATTTGTTCCGGAGGTCCATTCTTAACCTGAAACTGTTCTTAACCTGAGGTACCACTTTACTAATGGGGCCTCCCACTGCTGCCATGCCGCCGCCACATGATTTCTGTTCTCATCCTGAAGCAAAGTTCTTAACCCGAGGTACTATTTCTGGGTTAGCGGAGTCTGTAACCTGAAGCATCTGTAACCCGAGGTACCACTGTAGTAGAAAGTTGTTCGCTTCCAGACATGTAGTCTTTACCGTACTTTTCCGTGTATTAGACAAGGGTTTTTTAATCCAAAATAGTGTTTAAAAACTGGGCTCGTCTAATACAAAGGCAGTACATTAGGGGACCAGGTGATTGGTTGCAGCCATGAGCTGCAGCTTGTAAGTGGCGTTTTGGTGTGTGATTTTTGGCTGCGCCAAGGGCTGCCTTGGATTGGCTGCTCCTGCGTTAATTGGGCGGAAGTTTGGTTGCTGCATCAAGGGCTGCCTTGGATTGGCTGCCATCGCGGCAATTGTGTGTTCAGTTCCCGGCTTGTGTTTGCAAACAGGCAGACGTTTGTCAGATTCTGTGACGCGAGCAATTCTGAGCTCTTGTCTTTGGGGTTAGTTATTTTCTGCATTTCCCCCCAAAAAACTGCGCAATCCTTCCCAAAAGCAATCCCCCCCAAAAGCTTAGCAACTCTGGTAATATAGCCATCTCCCCCCATTTTCTTAAATTATAGTCCCCCAAAATAGGGGTCATCTTATACATGGGGGCATCTTATAGATGGAAAAGTACGGTATACCATAGAATCATAGAATCATAGAGTTGGAAGAGACCACAAGGGCCATCGAGTCCAACCCCCTGCCAAGCAGGAAACACCATCAGAGCACTCCTGACATATGGTTGTCAAGCCTCTGCTTAAAGACCTCCAAAGAAGGAGACTCCACCACACTCCTTGGCAGCAAATTCCACTGTCGAACAGCTCTTACTCAAATACCAGATTTGGCCAGTTGAGAGGCTTTCTGTTTCAGCTGCCATCAGGGCTGATGCTGCACGTTGCTCTTCCCTTCTGCCACCAAGGCTTCAGATTTAGAGCTCACACAGACTCAGCTCACCAACCATGAGGTTCCTAGTTGCTGCCACTTGACAGTATGTACTGACATGCATGTGAGCACAAACATTGGTACATTGTACCACCTCACATACATAGAAAATGCCTGCAACTTGTACATAGTACAAAGTACATAGTAAAAAACATTTTCTACCACTTTGTCACTTATGACTAAGCTAATAAGTATGGGTTTATTGCCCAGGTCAGCCATTTCTTTCACGCAAAGGAAAAGTGAAATCTCCCTCCAGGACAGATGATTTCACAAGAAATGCTGAGTTGAGTTAATTAACTCTCCAGACAGTTCCCCGCCTACCTTTCCTCTCACACTGCTGCATCTCACAGCTCTTTATGATTAATGAACAACTTGGGGTATAGCAAAACTAGGCAAAGCACACTTAAATTCCTTCTACCAGAAATGAAATAAGTGTTAGATAATGTAGGAAGAGTAAGATAATGATTATATACTTCTGTGAACTACCTATAAAGCCAACACGAGCCAATTGCTACAACGTATTTTCCATCATACCCTAAATATATTCATATGAGAGCTTACCTAGTGATACCCTTGCAGGAACAGCTCTTCGGTCGATCCAAAATGAGACCCATGACAGCATCACCATCAGCATAGATGGGAAATAGGATTGTAGTACAAAAAAGAAAATATGTCTCCTCAGGGCAAAGTTTATGAAGAGTCTGTTGTACCAGCCTGTTGAAATATGTAAATATATTCCTTAACATCCACATTCTGTTCTCCCTCCACTGAACTGTGACTTATTAATATGCATACATTTACCACCTCCTTTACCTATTTAAATAGTGTTATAGGTGGGTCCTTTCGAAACCTGTGATTCTGTGTATGTGGGGTAGAATCTATAACCAGTTCCTTTGTTAAAGTAATGGCTTTGGAAGATCAAAAACACCACTAATTGATGGGAATTTAAAAAATGCTATACAAGTACAGGCTAACAACAGAATTGCAGTTACAGTAATCCACCAGGAATTTGACTAATCATGTCTTGCATGATTAGTACTACCATTATGAAAATGCTTCAGGGATATTTCATAATAATAAATTCTCAGGTTATATTTGTTCTTGTTTCTTCATTGGCTTCACTTTTTTGCTGTTAAACCAAGCATCTGACTACTGAATCAACAGCACTGCACAGGAGACAGTGCCATCTAGTGAATCATTGCATAATTCTGCAGGAACAGCACACATGCTGTTAAAGGAAGAAAAACATAGCTTCAAAAATAAAAGCCTCCTTTTATAATAAAAATCACATTGCATTATATTGTAGTAGAAATTCTACTCTAATAATCCTACTTGGCAGAGCAATCTGAATCTGTATCTGCAGCCCCACTGCTCATGCTAGCTGGGGTGGAAAGCAGAGGCAGGCAAAAGTTGGCTCCAGGTGCCACCAACCTGCAGCTGGCATAGCAATTATACCTGAATTAAGCTCTGTGCTGTCAAATGATTGCAGTGGAGCTGGCTCAGGATCCAACAGACCATAGGTTGGCTCAGTCCCTCCCTGTCCAACTTTCGATGGGCTACCAGCCACAGGAAGCCTGTTGCAGTATTTCCACTGACTGTGTTTTTGGTTAGTGGAACAGGGAGCTCCACACCAGCAGAGTGATGCTTGATTCTGGACTGTTCTGGGCTGGGCAGAGAGAGCTCTCAAGTCCCATCCAAACCTTTGCTCAGTAGCTTGGGAGTTTGGATTGTGCTCTAAAGTCTAAAGTATAAGTCTCCCATATATTTTCAACTTGGAAAAGTTAAGTGAGATTTTAAAATATGCAATCATATTGGCTAACTTTAATGGCAAATATAGTGCAGTTCTGTACATGTCTGTTCAGAAGTAGTATGCCCCATGGAGTTCAATGGGCCTGACTTCCAATAAGTAGGTATAGGATTGCAGCCTAAATCACTGTCTATTCTACTTTTGATCATTCAGATCACAAGCATTGTTACTTGATTTTCTATTTTGAACTTTTCGAGGGGGGGGGGGTTACACTATCAATATTAAGTCAAAGCTGTTCCTCTATTACTGCAGCCAATAAAGCAAAAGTACTGTACAATTAAATTAGTTGTATCTAAAAGTTTGAGGAAATTGTTCTGTGTATAAAATATTTTATACTGATCTACCACAATTTACTGGCAGGTAGTCAAGGATTTTTAAACTAAGTAGAAGTTGGATTGTGGTTCTTCACTTTCTTAATCCCTATGAGTTAATTGGCTGTGTGAACAATGAGCTGGGGTATACACTGGTCCTGAACTTGTGTAAAGCTTATACACCACCAGGTTATAAAGCATGACATCCAGACAGGCTTGTGCTCTAGCATATCTTCATATAGAAATTTAACACTAAAAAGTGTATGTTTTAGAGTCAAGCCGGATGTGACACCATTCTTACAATAAGTAATTGCATGAATTCCTTTTAAAAAATAAATTTCAGATGCAGGGAGTTGATCTGGAATGCGAACCTGCTGTGAGGGGTAGAGAGCTTTAGCCCTCCACTCCCTTACAGAGGACCTGGTCTGAATAGGGCCCTCTACACAATGATATTTGCACTGAGAATAAAGCTCTAGCCTTGGCCCTTCTTCAACCCAACAGAAATGTTGGCTTTCTTCATCCTAAGTTTCAGAAAGTTGTTGCTTACAGAAGAGCGCATATAAAGAACAGGAATATCCCACCCTGCCTGAATATAAGAAAGTAATATATCCAGAATAATATGTATATTATGATTACACCAGGTTAGCACAGGGAGAATTAAAAGCCTACCTATTCACTGCAGCATAAAAACAAAATTAGAATGGCCTGGATACAAAGAAATATGCAATTGGTTCTGTATGCCCCAAAAATATTTGGCCTACCATTCTACTCACAGGTCCCTGGGAGCAAGCTCCACTGAATATAGTTCTTTCTAAGCAAACATGCATAGGATTGTATTGTTAGACTTGTGTTTTTCAAACATAAGTGCCCTCTCTTCCAGCTGCACTGCAAATCCCATTTGAAATGGGGTAATTCCACAATCAGTTTGCAATATGCAATGGGGTTCTGCTGTTCATTGACCTGAAGCATGAACGTAATAACACTTTCAATTCTAGCCTTTGTATATAAAGTTCTAAAATTTGTGAGGCAATTAATTTCAGACTAACATACTTCTTAATGCTCCTTTCTCCTATGTAATTTATTGTGATACAGAGGCATTAAAATTCCAATTATTTTCAGTTCCTTTTACAGTTCTCTTCTAATTTTCTATACAGACCATGCACAGTGGGGGTAGATGAAACAAAATCGAAATTCAGTATGAATCGTGAAATGGCTCTAGGTCTCTTAGATATACATATATATATATATATATATATATATATATATATATATGCATGTGTCACATAGAAAAATTAATAGGAAAATCAAAATATAGATACATGCACTGTGGATGTGGAAAAGAATCTTTTGAACTGGTTTCCTTCGTAACAACCATTCCACTGACTGCTATTCTTTGCTAAGATCAAAAGGAATTTAGATAGAACAAGAAAATCTATTACTGTCTGTCAGGCGCTATACCTGTACTGCTGTAGAATGCTAGCCCACTAGAAGCACTGAATTCTTCAATGAAGAACTGGGAAAGGGAAATGTGCTCATCTGTGCTAAGAGATTCATTGCCGTGCTTCCAATACAGCATCAAGTCTTCTTCATTGTAGGCATCTGTGGGAAAATAAATAAATAAACTTAACAGACTATCACTTGCCTGTGTCTTTTTCCTCTTGATTTACACCTTAACTCACATTATATTACCTAGATTTTATTTGAAAACACCAGACTCTGAACAGGAAGACAGCTTGGCTGCTTGCTTGATTCATTCCTTTCATATGAAGCCCATAACAGTGGGCAAGGTAAGCAAGGGGAGGGGATTATAACTAATTTGATTTTCAATTGTCTACAGCATGGGTAGGCAAACAAAGGCCCGGGGGCCGGATGCGGCCCAATCGCCTTCTAAATCCGGCCCATGGATGATTCCGGAATCAGCATGTTTTTAAATGAGTAGAATGTGTCTTTTTATTTATTTATTTGTGGGGCCTGCCTGGTGGTTTTACATGAGTATAATGTGTGCTTTTATTTAAAATGCATCTCTGGGTTATTTGTGGGGCATAGGAATTCATTCATCCCCCCCCAAAAAAATATAGTCCGCCCCCCCCCAGAGGTCTGAGGGACAGTGGACCAGCCCCCTGCCGAAAAGGTTTGCTGACCCCTGGTCTACAGTAAGCCCACCGCATCTCAAGGCAATCTGTTTCACCACTGAACAGCTCTTACTATTAGGAAGTTTTCCCTAACGTTTACCTGAAATCTCCATCCCTGCAATTTCCACCCATTGGTTCTAGTTCCTCTCTCTGCAGCAACAAAGAACAAGTCTGCGCCATCTTCTGTATGGCAGATAAACTTGCCTGTTGCTATCAAACTCCTGTTAATCTTATCTTCTCCCAGTTATGCCTATTGGGCTCTTTCAACTGCTCCTCATAAGACATGGTTTCCTGACCCTTTACTATCCTTATCACCCTCCCTTGAACGTTTCACTGTCACAGGATGGTTCTTTTTAACTTAAGAAACTTGGGGGAGTAATAGGGTAAGGCTTGCTCATGCTTTAACATGGCCTGGTGTGCCACCTCTGATGACCAGGAAAAGGATGTCATGGGAGAGAGGGATGCTACGGCACGACAGATTCTGACTTTGTCCTCTAGAAACCTTTGTGTTTCATTAAAATCGCCATTCATCACCTTCCTCTTCTATGCTACCACAGTCCTCAGACAGACCACAGCCATTTACTACATAGCAAATAAGGTATACAAAATTATACCTAAGCAAAACCAAACATATGAAATGACAGAGGTTTCCAATATAGTTCCCTCTTTGCTTATGGAGGGGGAGTGTTCTGTCTCCTTTTATAAATATTCATTGCTTTTTACTAATGTAGTTCCCAAGAAGAGTATTTGAAGACCCCCAAGTCCTTGAGACGCCATATGCCTTTAAAATACAGTATAGGTAAGGTACTTCTAATAATTCCTATTTAAAAACACACACATGTAGAACATACAATACCATAGCTGAGCCAGACTTACAGCTTTCCAGTTCTAGAGAGCAGTTCTGAGTGTCAAGTGGGAACCTACTGAAGTCCATGAAGCACATGGCAGAAACTGTTATTCTGTCAGAAAAGCAATAAAGCAAAACAAAGGGATAGGCTTTAGTGTTCATATCAACAATTTCATTATGTATAAGAGCCTTAAGGTCAATGAATGAGGGATTCCAATTGGGGGTCTTAAGTTTTTATTTTTGGCTCAATATTTTTGCCTTATCATTTTAGTATCTAGAGAAGTAAAAATTATGGAAATTCATGGAGGAGCACAATTTCCCCATCTGTTGCAAGCCTTTTGGCAGCAATGGCCAATTCCCCTTCAACAAAAGGAGCTGGTGGGGTGGATCTGGCTCCAGGGATGCATGCTAGAGGAGCTTGTGTCCTCAGAACTCAAGTCCCCTGCCTCCCTTCATTATAGTTTCCCTCCCACACTGGCAGAGGGTTAACATCTGTGCCCTGGAACATCTGTGCTGCCAGGAACATTCTCAGGCAATATGAAGGGACCACACTTGTACAACTCTCACCACTTGGGGTTGAAGTGAGCAGTAGTTATCACTCCTCATTATACTTCTGTAGAGTTGGGGATCTATAGGTAGAAACACTCTCCTACCTTAATCTCTGTTCCTCTCCCCAGTTTCCCACTCTCTTTGGAAACAGAAATAGTTCTACGTACAATAAGCCTGCAACTTATGCAGGGGTTACATTCCGGGGATTGTGTCTAAAGCCAAAATTGCATGGTAGTCAAAACCTACTGGGTTCAGTGGTGGGTGGGATTGCCAAAGTCATTTTTTCTCAGAACCCTTTCCACATGTAAAGCAGAATGCACACAAGTTAAATGCATGTAAATTGCAGGCTTACTGTACATTTGTCTATGTACATCATTTTAGTAGTCTTAATCTTTTCATCACCTGAGCATCCCAAACTGCAGTTGTGGTGGAATAATTCACTGAATTGGACCGTATATCTGGTGCTTAATTTACATTATCCAATTTTCATACTAGACAGAATGGGTTTCCATTTGGTGCTGTCTTCAGGCTGGGCAGTCTTACCGAATGAGCAGAGTGAAAACAGGAGAAAAGTATCTGGGACTACAGCCTGAAATTAAAATCCGCTGAACAGACATGCAAGCCCTCACAAGAGCCAGGCAAGTTGTTCATGCAAATACCAAGCCTAACCAAGAAGCCATTTTTAATCCTTCCCAGCATAAGGAAGCCAATGGCTTCCTTGGGTGTACAAAGCCTGGAGCCCAAGAGGACTTAATTACCAGGTAACCTTCTGGGTTATCGGACCAATTACATTCAAACTTAGGTGAAATATATTGCTTTCTTATATCACATAGCATCATCATTATCCTGCTTTGCATTTATATAGTGCTTGGGAGTGTTCAAAACACATTATCTCAGTAACATTTACAATAATCCTGTATAGTAAATTAGTATTATTATCCCTAATCTGCAGGGTGGGAGGGTCTGAGGTGAGATTTGAACCACATGGCTTCCAGATGATATACTTAGCAGACATTAATCAGCCTTCCCAAACTGGTGTGTTTGAGATGTTTTGGATTTCAACATATGTAACCATTGGCCATGCTGGCTAGGATTGATAGGAGTTGTAGTCCAAAACACCTGGAGAGCACCAGCTTGGATAATACTGCACAATATGTCTTATGAAATAAAAATATAATAAAAATACATTGCAATAATGCAATAATAAATAATTACATAACCATTGAAAATAGCAGCAGAACATGGCAACTAATAACTCAGCAGAGCAGAACAAGCAATTTAATACTCAACAGTTTAAAAGGGGGGGGGGAACCTGGGGGAAATTATTTTTTTTAATTCCCTGCTTTTGAAATGACATCAAAGTGAGCACCATGCAAGCTTTCCTGGTGAGGGTATTCCATAGACAGGGGCTCTTCCTGATTGCCACCACTTTAGCTCAGAGGGCAGAGGCAGCTGAAGAGCCTCTGTGACTGGATGGACTAAAGTGGGAGAAGACAGGAATAGCAGAAATGGTACAACAAAACCTGAGCCACCCAGGTTTCTGAACCTGTGGCCATGAAGCTGAAACTCAGCACACAGCTGATGACCAAACTATGCCATGGGCTCTAAGTGCCATGTGAATAAACCTTCAATGCCTATAATTTCTGCAAGGATCACAATGAGCTACCACAGAGGTAGTCAACCCTGTGTGCTCCAGATGCTGCTGGACTGCAGCTCCCATCAGTCCCAGTCATCATGGCAAATAGGGAAGATGCCAGTTATAGTCTAGCAACATCTGGGGGGCAACACACTGACTATCCCTGAGCTAGTGTATCTTCTCACCTTTATGTTTGTTTCCTGCGACTGGAAGATAAGGAGAGCATTGTGCTTACCGTAAGCTAAAGAGCACATTTCCATCTGGATAGACACGTAACATAACGTTCTCCATAGTTGTGTCATGGATGAAAGATCTTTTGGAGTGGACAAAAAATATATCAGGTACCCAGATCTTTTTTATTAGTCTTCCATCAAAAGTCATGCTTTTGTTTCTGGTACTAGGAAATGACAGCCTCTCATCTTTCCAGTAATGTCTGAGGTATAAAGTCATTGTGAAGTCCTTTATATAAAGAAAATAAAGAGGAAAATATAAACAATAAACCACCTTGTATGTAGTGTGCCATAACACTGCTTTCATTGGCTATTTCCCAAGATTCTAAAGGCAGGAACAGGGGAAGGAGGATGAGGAAGGAAGAAAAAGGAGGGGACTCATGTCCCCTCCTTTTGAGTAAATGCCATGTGGGAGGAAGGTCTCTGTGTGTGGGACAGTTTAATTCTCTGATGGTGAGAGGGGTGGGAAGAGAAGGAAGGAATTGGGGCAGAGGCATGTGGAATTGAGTGGGTGGTAGCATTTGGAGGAATGATGGGAAATATGGAAGGTAGGGAGGAAGGTAGATGTGTATGCATGTGTGCAACAGTTTTAGGGCTCTGGTGACAGTGGGCAAGAAAACTTGAGAGAATGAGAAGTAATTGGTAAGGGGATAGACTGTGTGCAAAGGAGGGTTGCACAAAAGAGGGGTCAAGTCAGAAAAGGGAGTGCAAAGTGAGGCTGCAGAACAAAAGAGAGAAAGAGCTTCAAAAATAAGGTTGGGAAGGTGAGTAGTTTTAGTAGTTGCATGGGATGGGAAGAGGAAACTCCAGTGGGGTATCACTTGGGGATGGATTGGCAAGCAAAGTGAGCAAGGGTACATCAATATTTGAAGAGCAAAGTTTGCTTTCTAAAATCTGTGTCTTTTGACATCTGATTTCTAGTCATTTTTGTCAAACTTCTGGATACTAGTACTGCTGTAGAGAAATAATGAAAAGCTTACCATGTCAACTTCTGAAATGCTGTCAATACTCTCCACTTGCACATCAATGCCCACTGGTATTGGTGACCCTTGAACATAACAAAGAGAATAAATGTGATGATCAGAGAGTTTAACAGAACCTTCAAAAAGAAATAAAAGAGAAGTACCAACCATGAAATGGATGTATGTGGATTTAAAAAAAAAACTGCTTTAAATAATTAAAAATAAGTATGCACCTTGTGAAACCCTCTTACAGCAAGATTGTCATCAAAGACCAAACTAGAAGGTATGTACAAACACATATATTTCTTTTGTTAACGAAAACCTGCTCAGAGAGTGGTGGTTCTAAAAGCCATTCAGAAAAGTTTAACCACTTAGTTTAATAAGGTTTCGGCTTTGCTTCAGATTTCTCCATTGTTTCAGAGTAAATATGGTCTTCTACAATCCACAAATCAAAACTGTGAATTTTCTCTCTCAAAACCTGAAAACAGGGGAGGGAGTCATAGATTTTTCTTCTGCAGGATGCAGAAAGAAGCACTTAAGAGTGTTGCTGGATCAGACCAAAGACCTGTCCAGTCCAGCCTTCTGTTCCCATTGTAGCAAACCAGATGTCTATGGGAAACCCCAAAGCAGAACATGAGTGCTATAGCCTGCTTCCACTTAGGCTCCCCAGCAAATTGGTATTTAAAGTCATGAGGCTTCTGGTCCTGAAAATAGCATCTATAATGTCTAGCAGCCTTATTTACCATAAATTTGTTCAGTCCTCTTTAACAGCCATTTAAGCTGGTGGCTATCACCACAATTCGTTGCTGTGAATTACAGAAGTTGTGCAATGAGCTGTGACTGTGAAGAAATAGCATAATTTCATGGGTCCTGTCTTTCCTCCCATTCAGCTTCACTGCAGGACCTCAGATTCTAATGTTATTATGAGAAGTGAAAAACAAAACAAAAACCCTTCTTTTTCTTCACGCCATACATAATTTTATAAATTTCTTCATTTCCCCTCTTACTTGCCTTCTTTTCCTAACTAAAAAGTCCAAATGTTGTCACCTTTCCTTCTAGGGGAATTGCTACAACCCTCTGAGCATTTTGGTTGCATTTTTTAATGAAAACGCTAAACATAAAATTGTTTACTGCATCAGTTTCTGTCCTTACAGGATATCTTTAAAAATCATCAAATGGCTGTGCGGGGTTCAGGATGCCACAATAGTTGTGTTTATGCAAGTAAACCATCATTTCGCTTCTGCAGCTACTGCCAGCTAATGGGATCAAGATAGCATGTTCCCCATGTCAAATTTTAGAATGTAAACTCCTCAGGGCAGGAACCCGCCCTCTTGCACTCCAGAAAGTGCCATGTGTGCTGATGGCACTCTATAAATAAACAGGCATTTCCTTGAACTTTGGCTTTTCATTTTTAAAAAATTCTAGGATATCAAGCCTGAATAAATGTGGAAAGACCAGGAAAGCTTTGCAATAGTAATTCATGTGTTGGTTACTTCCAAGACTAGATTACTGCAATGCACTCTATGTGGAGCTTCCCTCATGCTTGATCCAGAAGCTGCTGTTAGTACAAAATGCTGCAGCACAATTGCTGACAGGAGTGAGGCCTTGTCAGCATATAACACCTGTGCTCAGAGATCTACACTGGTTGCCGTTTTGCTACTGGGCCAAGTTCAATCTAGTACTATTAGTGTATAAAGCCCATAACAACTTGGAACCAGTTTATCTATGAGATCGCTGTACCCCACATGTGTCCACTCGACTGCCTAGATCAGCAGAATTGGCACCACTACATGCGCCACATAATACCCATTCCACATTTGTAAGGACTTGATTGTTTGGTGTGTCAGCACCTGCACTTTGAAACTCCCTACCTATGGAGATTGAGATGGCATCTTCACTGTATTCTTTTCAGCGCCTGCTAAAAACATTATTGTTCAGACATGTCTACCCAGATGCTTAGAAAGTTGAGGTAGTTTTAATCTGTTTTAGTATTTTAACTATTGTATGTTTTAAAGTATGGTTGTGAAGTTTCATTGATTTTATTTTATCTTTTTGTAAACTGCGTTGAGGTTTTGTGTATAAAGTTTTGCAGAAAATATATACAGAAAAAACACATGGGGGAGGAGAATTCAGCACAGTCTGACAATCAATCAATCAATCAATCTAATCTATCTATCTATCATTTATTTATCATTTACCTATCATTTGGAAGATTTGCTAGTGCTAGAAATTAAATACCAAGTAGTGTTTTATCCTTAGTTGTTTTCAATTTTTGAACCTTGGGGAAGAAGAAATAGAGTTAAACATACCATTCTCTTTTTAAATGACCTCTTTGGCCCAGGCTCAAGGAGTTTGCTGCATGAGAAAAAACAATTAACAAGTATGAAAAAGCAAATTTACTTACCTCCAAAGCCAGGTCTCATTGCAAAATCATGGTCCTCTATACGGAGAAGCTGCTCAGATTTCATGGGCCGTACTTTGGTGCTGTCAATTTTCCTCATCTTAATTTCTCGTTTGCTGCATTAACAACAGATAATTAAATGTATACCCCACTACATGTTGCCAGAGGTTTCTGAGGGTGTTCTATATAGGAGTTGCTGTTTTAATCAACAATTAAAACTGAGTATCACTAAAAGCAGAACAATTCAATCAGAGTGTACCATACTATAACCACAGAGCAATAGAATGATATAAACAGGTCAGTTTAAAATAACAACCTGCCTTGCCTTCCAAATGGCTGCTAGAACAATGAATTTCAAGAAGGTATGGGCAGAGCCAGTGAGGTGCTAATTTAGGTTTGCCATATCTTGAACAGAAAAAAAGAGGGCTGTACTGCTGCCAGCACGAGCCAGGAAAAGAGGTGTGTGAGGCTGCTGTCACTGCATCTCTTTCCTTGGTTTGGGCTGGCAGTGGCCACGGCGTGCAGAGCAGCCCAAGCCACCTGAGCTCAAAACCCACGCACTCCAAACCCGGAATTTTCCTTTAAAATGTAAAAACCCACCCAGATGGGCATGTTGGCCACCAAAATGTATAGCCAGGTTTTCCCAGACATACGACAACCCTAGCTGGGGAAAACCCATGTGATCCACCGCCCACATGGGGCTGTTGTTATTACAATGCTCAACTTCGAGAGGGGAAGGGCGGCAACCCTTATCTACTGATTTTAGAATACTGATAGGGCAAGATTTGGTTACAATTTGGGGGAGTCAAGCAACAGGTCTCTTAAGTTTTATTAATTTCACATATGCATACTTTTCTCAATAATTCACTGTCAAGTGTTTCAGATAGCAGCACAGGGGAGTGGCTCCTGTAGAAGTTGTATGTGTGTGTGCGTGAGAGAGAGAGAGAGAGAGAGAGAGAGGAAGAGAGAGAGGAAGAGGGAGGAAGGTCAAACAGGCAAACTACAGTGTGGTTCTTCCTTCTATGATGAGACTGTACAGTGTTGAAGAGGGACAGATTTCAGTAATTCAACTCCCTGCAGTGCCCCCCTCCAACCAAAAAATGTGGACCGAATTCCTATAAGTTGGATGCAGTATTCATCAATTTCATCCACTTCAAGGGATCATTCTGAACATTACTTCAACAGCATGGGAGACACTCCAGGGCAGTGTGCCTACTTCATACACTACTCTGGTAATGCCAGAAGCTCCAGACCATATGGGGCATGCCCACAAATTTGGCCGCTGCCAGTGCTGCCCCATCCTGCAGGTAACTCAGGCAAAGCTGCCTTGGGGAAAGTTGCATCTTCTCTGCTTGCACACAGCCCAAGACAGGAGGTTTTGAATGTGGTATTATATTACAGCTGTATATACAGGTTGATTGTGCATTAGGTTTATTTATTTATCCATTTTTCTCTGTTTGTTTGCCTTTAAGCATGACTGGCTATTATTGCCCTTTCTCTTTTTTTTATATAAGCTCCTTTCTGAAAGCACCTTTTGTCCATCAGGACCAGTGTTATCTATTCTGTCGGTGGTTGCTCAAGGTCTCAGGTGCATCAGAAGTACTCCTTTAATGGAATGCCAGAGCCAAGCCAGAGTTTCTTGCTGCCCTGGGCAAAATAAAATATACCCCCCTTGTTTCTTCCTGTATGCTAAGCAGTATAACGGCAGCACATTAAGGAAAGCAGCCTTGTTTTGTCACATTCATTTTTAACATCTGTGAATTCATCACCAATGGTGATAAGAAACCCCTTAGTCAAACCCATTGGAATGCATCCAATGTCATCTAGAGAATGGACAAAAAGTATTGGCAGTAGCTCTTTCCCCAGGACAATCAGGATTACTGAAACAGGCACCCTGAAATGCTGGCACTCAAGGCAGTTGCCTAGTTCACCTCTATAGTTAGGCCAATCATGGCAACAGACAGGTTTCTGGATCTTTCATACAATACAATATCAACTGGACATCAGTGTGTCTGGAAAAGCCCTTGGAAGAGCCTCTAAATTACTACCTCCGCTTTCCTGTCACTTGTGTATTTCCTAGCTTGTCCATATTTTCTGTTAATTTAACTGGAACTCAGTCACAGAGTCATTGCTAGAGGATTGTGCCCTTAGTGCATATCAGTTTGATCACTTGGATTCTATATCCCAAATCTCCGGTGCTAGCTATGTCACATGACAGCCTTTTAAAGTCACATGCTCAACCCCCCCCCAAAAAAAGGTCATTCCTGGTCACACGTAACTGAATGTTAATATAATGAGTACTTAGAAATTGATTTCTTTATTATGGCTCCAACTTACTCTGCAAATCCTGAATTAAGTGGAGCATTTGGCTTACGTAATCAGGACTGCTGTGGCTCTTTCAGAGGAAAATTGTGAATGATCTGAGAGCTTGAGTTCACCACTGGAAGTTCTAGGAAATATTGAGTAACCCATATATACACACAGATGTGTCATAAGCAGCAGGCAATGGGCTTCAGGGATGCCTCCATGTTGCCCTGCAGCCTTACTTTGAATTAACATTTTGGTTTTGTGTCTGAAACTAATATGATGGGCAGAGCAATCCTATAGGGGCAGGGAGATGGGGGGGGACTCCATGGTGAAGAAACTACCACTTCTTAATCCCTATCAAGTTAAAGATAGGGGCACCTTCTAACCTCAGATATTTAAAAAACCCTCTCATTGGTCCCATTGGTTTCTAAGGCTACTGTCCCCCCCCCCATTTTGATGCATGTGTCGGGAGAACAGGAGGGCGTTGGATCCTGCTGATCTAAGGCCTCCTATCCACCCCAACATGCCCTTTCTATTCTCATACCACAAATTGGAACACAGACAGTGAAAGAGAAATCTTGGCTGCGCTTTCTGCTGCTGCACTAAGGAAACCTCCAGAAACAACAGACTTCATCCGTCTGTGACCTCTGTGAACCAAGAGGGAGGTCTGCAACATCCAGCAGCCCCTCAGTTGCTCACTCAGGGAAGTTAGGATTGCTCCCTAAATAGGATCATGGAAAAATGCTGACTTCACTTATAACTGTATGAGTTAGCAGGAATACAGGAAGATGTCTTGCATCAGAAGAGGCTACTTGCTGAGTTAGCCCAGTATTATATACTTGGACTGATAACAGCACTTAAGGGTCTCAGGAGGAGATTGCTCTTGTCACCGGCTACCTAATAATTTTAACTGGGGGTGGCAGGGATTGAACTTTAGATCTTCTGCATGCAAAGCAGATATTCCTGTAACCCCCGAGTTAGAGTCTTCCACACAAAGCACTATAGCTAGCACTCTTCAAAAGGATGCCCTGGTCTCCCCACCTAGATGCTTTCCCTCCATAAATATCAGATTATCACACCTGTTCTAGGGTGGTCCCTAAATGTCAAAAAGTTTGCCTTATTTCAAAATATTCCAGCTCTGTGAAATAAGCATCACCAACTCCACAATATTCCATTGAACAAACACTAACTCCACTGCATTTCCAGAGCTTCCAAAGACTTTCATCTTGGCCAGTGGATAACTCTACTCCACAATGCATGCCTTTAGTTCGTTATTCGTAAAAGGTGTGGTGTCCCACATTATACCGTTTCAAGATGTTTTGTGCCAGATGTTTTCTGTATCTCATTTTAGATGACCAGGTATGCTGATGACAAAATGATGACAAAGGGTAGACACAGTTATAAGATCCTACACCAAATAATTATGGTGGGAAATATATCCCTAAATAAGACTACATAGGGTTTGTCCAGCTGTGCACCCCCTCATCTGATGCTATTTGCATTTTTTTTAATGTACACATTAAATGCAAAGATGCATTTGTCATCAGGTCTAGCTTGGTCCAAAGTTAAACCTGGTACTGGCCTGCCTTTTAACTTAGTATCTTCTCCACTGGTAAAAAATCCAAGATAACAGATTCATTTCACAAAATACATTAAATAGCAGTAACCTTTGGGTCTAGAACTAAACTCTTCACCTCAGGGATCAAGACAAACCCCTGAATTTTCATAAATACATCCATTATTATGTAATCTCTACTTGCATTTACCGTACTTAAAGATTTTCTTCCATTTCAGACAATGGGGGGGGGGACGGACGTCAAACTATACATGTCTAGTGCCACATGCATAAAGCCTCCCTCTATCAAACAATAAGGTGATTGTCTCCTCCCTCATTTCCCTCTCCCCAGGTGATCAGTATTTATCTGTTCTCCCACCTGCAGCAGGCTTTGGAAGCGGATGCTTGAGGAAGAGAAAAGGAAGCAAGCTATATATAACAACCTACTTCTGAAAATTGTCGACTCTCCCTAGATTGTGGTTTATGAGCACAATCTGTTGGAAACATCATTGAAAAGCTCTATATTTTGTTCTTCCTGCACAAAGCACACAGCTCCCAACCTGAATTATATTTCTTGTGACTAGGATTTGCTTTCATTTTCCTGGATACTGTGTTCTAAAACTGCAATGTACAGCAAAAGTCCAAGTTCAGGAATTCAACTAGAAACTGAATATAATATATTAACTAGCTTAAAGGCTGGGATTTAGAGATGCTGATAAAATAATTCCACGTATTATAACACAATTAACTATATTCCAAATGAAAGGCTCCTGTAACATGATTAAAATCAGATTTGAGACTGATTTTAAAAAATCCTAATTATATACTTCCTTTGTTTTTAGAAACAAATAGCTACTACCACTGACATTTAGGGAAACAAATGTAATACAAAAATTATATATAACACTGGCTTAGAACTAAATATGTCATACAGAAAAGAAATAAGCTTTTATAAACAATCACCTTAGCTTTTTAGCATTTTACATCTCTACTTTCCATTTCTGTATTTTTGCACCCAATAATTATTGTATAGTAAACATATAAATCACTATATGCTATATATAGTACCATGCACAATATACATATATGAAATGTAGAAAAGGAAATTTTACTAGCTTAGTTTATATGAATGCATTGTTCTGTTTCTGTTCCTCGATGCACACAAGAACAGTCCTTCCGATCAAACCAAGAGCAAGTCATCTTTGGGATGGCGGCAGACATACAGAGTGTACATAAACAGAACAGCAGCCATGATGCCCAGTGACCATTTTGCTCACCTGTTATGTCTTTTCATGAATGACCTTTGAGGATGGTGGTGGTGGTAATGATGATGATGATCACTGTGACTGATTAAAAGAGAAGTAGGCCATATACAGGTGAGAAGCAACAGTTTAATTGCAAGGATCATGTCTTCAAGTCACAGGAGTAAAACCGATTCAATCAGCCCACATTAGTAAGCTTTCATTCTCCAGTTATTAAGAAACAACATACGATGAAGAGGATGCAAATAATATGAGGCACTGCAATATAGGAGAGGCAAAATCATCCCAGTTTTCGTTCTCCTTCCTTATTCTTGAAATTTTATAAATCCTTAAAATCCACATCATACCACATCTTATGGTATTGCTATCCAGATGCTGCAGTTTTCCCTTTAGGACTCTATTAAGCAAAACAATATATTTAACTTATTCCCATTTCCATCCATTCTTTCGTTGTCTCTGGGTGTGTTCTTAGTCCAGTGTTTTAACACCCACTCACTGTACTCTTCAGTGGAGCTCTTGCACAGACAAAAGAGTGATGTCAAACATTTAATCCCTTTAATCCCACACAGCACCACAAGGAAAAAAAGAGCTTTCATTACCCTATGAAAATCTGTGATTAATGAGAAAAGATCAGAAAATTAAGCTTACTTACCGCATATGCAGAAAATCATTTTCAGCCCATCAATAAAAATGCTTAAATTGTGTAAGTAGCATAGATGGCAAAAATTATCTCTGGCTGCATTATAGGGTAACAAGCATTTGTCTCGACTGGGAAACTAGATGATGATGAAGTGTTTGGCAATTCATTGGAATCTTGGAGATATTAAGGTTTCTCCTTCTGAAAGTAAGTAAAGCAGAGCTGTTGGTTAGATCTAAGAATACACACATGCAAACACACACACTAGTGGTGAAATGTGTGTGGAAATGGTAATTATAGTCCACATCTGAGGACAAATTACAGTTTTCCTGATTAAGTGGTAATAAATTTATGAGAAATTTTGGGGAAGAAGCTGCTGCTTTCAGTTATGATGTACTTTAACCAAAGCATTTTTACAAGTTTTCATTTATTCAGTAAATCCCAACGTTTGCAGCCAGTCGCATCCTCTGACTCGTACAAATCAGAACTTAGAAGGAGCCAAAGCTCAATTATAGAGAACACACTGAACGTACAAGGTCCTCAGTGCAGTTCTTGGCATCTCTAGCATGGGCTGGCAGCAGGGCTGAGAAATACCCTCTTAATGAGATTTTGGAGAACCGCTACAGGTCAGAAGAAACAGTACTGGGTCAGAAGAGCCAATGACCTGACTAGACAGTTTCATGTTTTCAGCTGCATCTGCTGATGCAGTTCAACTGTACTACTTCCTTGTTCACCAAGGCTATTATTTGGTTTTGAAGACAGAGCTTGAAATTTTATTTAAGAACCCCGCTGGATTAGACCAAAGGCATCTAGTCCAGCACCCTGTTGTAATGGAGTCTATGAGCCATGTGGTTAGATGTTACACTTCCTAAACAGAAATGACCATCAAAAGCTTATAGAACCTTCCAGTCTACAAAACACTGTGCCTGTCTCAATTACTTCAAGGTATCCAAACTGGTTTGCTTTCTTTAGTGCATCCAGTGCTAGAATGGTAATGTATCCCTCAGCTAGGATGAACACATGTGCTCTGTTTGAAGGGCTATTTAAAGATATAGAACCATAAGAAGGGAGAGAAGGGACTTTGAAGTTGTCCATCAACTGCTAGCACTTGGACAGCAGACTGAGCAGGCATGCAGGTCATCTGATTACAGTCTTCCTCATTTTGGTGGCATGTATTATACTTCTTTTTAAACTACAGTGGTTAATTCTCAGTTTGGATCTATGCACAGAAATTAGCACATCCAACCCTCAGGCTGATTCTGTATAGTGTTCTCTTTTTCTAATCTGGGGAGAAAATGGTACCAGAGCAGGACATAATATCAATATAAATCGCCAAAGCAGGTTAATCTTTCTGCTGTAATGATTCCTAAGAGAAGGTTTTTTTGTGTTGACATATAAATGCAACTTAATGGACAATGATTATAATGAGTCAGCCATTGATCGTTCCCCCACTACTCAAATACAAAAATAAAATAAAATTGAACATCTGGCTTTGTGCTACCATTAAAATGTTTTCTTAACTTTATCCCTTCACTTTTCCCTCATGCAAAGCTCATAATGCTTAGCTTTTAAGGATATAACATATTCTGTGGCAGTCCTACAAATGGAAATTATTGACCAAAACATCCGCACGCCTGCGTGGGTGTGGGGGCTGAAACAAAGAATGAAATTAATTCCACAAATGCTTAGATGAATTTGTTGTTTTCTCTAGGATGTGTGGCAGGTGAACAATTTAACAGCAGACATATATGTAAATAACTATTCAAATGAGACAAATACTGAATTGTAGAGATGTGTTATAAGCACAGTCTTAATGTCTTACCAGCTCAGCTCTCGACAGCAAGTTTTTTCTCGATGGCTTGTCCAGATAAAAACAGTTAGTGAGCATTGGATTCAAATTATTTGCAGGAACTAGATTTTTTGGCCTGGATAGTCTGTTTGGCATTGAACATCTGTAACTATTTCCCAAATCTGGTTGGAAGCAGAAATTTGTGTTCTGGATTCCATTTCACACAATATGAGGGTTCCCCAGAATCTCATGATAGATGGTAACTGGAGAGTAATGGGCAGAATCCAATTTTCGTAGAACTGGTGATAGGCTTGTGCTTGCACAGAAGCATCTAGAACAGAGCTTTCCAAACGGTGTGTCGCAACACGTTAGTGTGTCAGCTGCAGTGTGTAGGTGTGTCGTGCAAATGCTTCCCATGCTTCTCCCAGGGCTGGAAAGGGGTTAGTAAAACTGAATTACTGTGTCACGAAACGGCGCATGTCTAAAAAGTGTGTTGCCAACATGAAAAGTTTGGAAAGCTCTGCTCCAGAAGCTAATGTGAACTAACTGTGATAGTGCAGGAGCTGAATCTTATGCCTACAAAGAATGCAAGTCAAATATAGCTATACCAATAATTCAGGAATAGATCAGCATACTCATATTCAACTAGCATTTGTTAGTTTATCTTAGACAAAGGCCAATAAGGAGAGAAGCCTGGTGTGGACACACACGAGGTTCCTCTCCCTCTTTCTTGAAGATAATTGAATTAATCGTTCCAGCATTATCTAATGAAGCTGAATGGTAGAGGATTCAGGACAGACTTCTTCACATAATACATGGTTATCGAATTTACTGCTACAAGATGTGGTGATGTCTACCAGCCTTAGACAGCTTTAGAAGAATATCTGACAAATTCATGGATGACTGCTAGTCATAATGGTTACATGCTACATTCAAGATCAAAGGCCTCTGAATATCAGTAGCTGGGAACAACAGGCCTTGTGTGCTGTTTGTGGGCTTCTCAAAGCCATTGACCAATGGCTTCAAGTTATAAGAAAGGAGATTCCAACTAAACATCTGACAGTAAGAGCTGTTCAACAGTGGAACTGTCTCCCTCAGGACAGTGGAATGGTCTCCCTCCTTCCTTGGAGGTTTTTAAGCAGAGGTTGGACGGCCATCTGTCATGCATGCTTTAGCTGAGTTTCATGCGTTGCAGGGGATTTGACTATATTTTTCTAGAAAGTTATGGGGCAAAATGTGTAGGTACTTTTTAAGTGATTTATGTAAAATGAAAGTGAGTGTGGTGTGGCTACCTTGCATATTTTTGCTGGTACTGAGGAACATGCCCTTTTGCTATTAGGCAGCAACAGCATCAGAAATCTGCTTGTAAAATCTGGTGCTTCCGGAACTCTCTGAAATTTGAAATGTGTGCACTTGTCCAAAAAGTTTTCACGCAACCCCTGGTCTATAATACATATCAGTCAGAAAATTTCATTTAGTTGTTTATATAATGCCATTTATGTACACAGCATGTTGCAAATAACAGTTTGATAGGTCCCTACAGACAAGCAGCATACAATTTTTTTAAAAGAAAGAAAGAAAGCAGAAGACCACTGTTTGGACAGATACATGAATTTTGGTACTTTGGATATCCTACCAATAATGAATTCATTTCCCAAGTTTGAATCCTCATTTTAAAAACAGCTTCCTCCATGCACACAAAAAATGAGTTATCAGCAGACCTGGAAGAAACCCCAAGTTGGCAGAAGTTAAAAAAAATCCTTACCAAAAAAACCCCCTTAATTTAGGGAGGGAGGACACCCCAAAACAGCCCAGTTAAAAATGAGCAAGCTTAGGGGTCAAGGGCAGGGAGTGGAGTTTCCTAGAAGAGGGTTTAGTCAGTTGGCTAGAACATTAACAGGAACACTCCCACTGCAACATTTGTTGAAAGCCTCACTAGTACCTTTGCAGTGCAAAATTAATAAAGTCACAAGTTTTTCAAGATGAGCAGAGGCATTTTTAATTCAGTTGGTGATGTTTCTAAAACTGTAAGACTGGGCTGTGACTTGCTCCGAGTTTCTCATATTCTTTGAAGTCATAGCAGCTGTGCATTTTCATATAATCAGATATTAGTGCTGAAGTAGGGGGAAATCACATGGGTTGAGCAAGTATTTTGTGAAGCTATTTTCCTTCTAAATCCAAGATGCTTCATCATTCTGCTTTAGCAAGTCCAATCACTGAATTAATTTCATCCCTAAATCCTCTCATTTACTTTCTGCACAAGGCAGCATACCAAGTAAACTGTTTTAAAACAAAGGTAATATTAGGGGGAGATGTAAATCTGATGGTGGCGTGTGAAACTCTACAGCAGCTTATACACCTTCCTGATTTGAGTCCGTAAGGCATTTTTTATTACTGTTAAATAAAAATGAATGGCTAAAGATGGACGGTGCTTGTGAACAGAACATGCCAGATGCAGCTGAAGCTGACAACATAATCTTAGTGTGTTACTAGGGAAACACAAAAATGTATTCCAAATGCCCTCCTCACCCTGCCTAGCTAGACAGTGAATTGAACTTCAGATACTTGTGAGCACACACAAAGACCCTGCTCCCTTTTATTCTGAATTCATTAATCTGCAATAACTACTATCCACCTATTTACAGTCACGTGGACAGCAGCATCAACAGAAATACACACTGAGAGATATTTTAAGAGGTGTTCAACTTTGGCATACTGGATTCCTTTCTGAGCCTCTTATATGCCTGTTTCATCATGGTTTGGTTTGGTCTGAGGAAGTACTGAAGGTTTAAAAAACAGCTTGAGAATTAAAAGCTATTTCTTTTATAGGAAAACTTGCAATGAAGTAGCGAAATAAAAGAATTTTAGACTAAGGGGACATATTGTTTTCTTGTATTTTCTTGTTATTTAAGAATTATTTAAGTAGTCTAAAATCTCTCAGAGAGGGCAGACAGTGTTCAAAAAGTTGGAGGTAGGCTGCAGAACTAAGAGAAATTACAACAACCAAAGAATTTTTAAAGCTTACCTAAAGGTAAAGGTACCCTGACTATTAGATCCAGTCGTGGACGACTCTGGGGCTGCAGTGCTCATTTTGCTCCATAGGCTGAGGGAGCCAGTGTTTGTCCGCAGACAGCTTCCGGGTCATGTGGCCAGCATGACTAAGCCGCTTCTGGCAAACCAGAGCAGCACACGGAAATGCCGTTTACCTTCCCGCTGGAGCGGTACCTATTTATCTACTTGCACTTTGACCTGCTTTCAAACTGCTAGGTGGGCAGGAGCTGGGACCGAACAACGGGAGCCACCCCATCGCGGGGATTCAAACCACCAACCTTCTGATCGGCAAGCCCTACACAGAGCCAAATTTGTTCTGATTGAAAATTGCTTTGTAACAAAAATGGTAACCTGAGTAATGTAGCCGGCTCCTTGTATCTATCTAGATTTTAGCTGAATAGATGCAATTTTGACTGGACACACAGGCAACATTACAATATGATAACATTGTGTGCCTGATAGATGCTAGCACGGAAAAGCTTAATGAAAGAAGCTTTCCCAGAGGACTGCCAAAAACAACAGCTGATTCCTGATACTAAAGGCGGGGACACACACAAGAAAACATACTACAACAGATTACAAATTACATATACTGTTGTTCAGTAATCCTCTTCTGTGTAGAGTAGGAATGTCTTATTCAATGCATGCAACAAGAAGACCCTACCAGCAGAATACTGATATGCAAAAAACACAGGAGCTGATCCACAGCACTGTCTTCCATATCTGGAAACGTGATTTGTATTTCCAGGGAGTAATAAAGGGATCTCATGCAGATTAGCAGAGCAAACCTGCAGATTTGTCTCTGAAAGCATTAGGAATTCTTAGTAGTCATGGAATAAGAGGATAGGTGTTCCTAAATATTAGTAATGGATTAAAAAACAAGAGACAGAAATAAACAGAAAAAGTAATACTAACAGTGGGGAGTAATTGTTGAGTTCCTGAAGGATCCAAATTCAGATAAACGGTCTGTTCTGGAATCAGGGTAAACAGTACCGTAGTCATGTTTTTATGAGGCCTATATTATCCAGGATAGCAATGTCCAGAAGACTGTGAAGAGTTCAAAAATCTCTCTCAAAACTGATTGACCAAGCGTGAGACCTCACCAACCACACGGCTACAAGCCCATGGGTCCTAATAGAAATGTGGGAGTGGGAAGCATCAGAAGAAGAGAATCAGTGGCTGGTAGAAAGGTGCTTATTCTCCCCCTATACCAAAGATGTCTCTGCTGTAAATCTCCACCCCCAGCTAGCTGCCAGTTTTGGATCCCAGCCATGGAAAAAGCTATTTAAAAACAAGCTCCAGAAAGCAATTTCAGGAGAGAATCATCAGGCAGGGGAAAGTTTATATTCTCCTAATCCACCTACCAATTCCCATTTGCACAGAGGGCTACCTGGACTAAGAATTAATTAACCAAAAATTATTATCATAAAGAGACATTAAAGAGCAGTAAGAGACAGAAAAAAGTATCCACTGCTGTTATCCTTGCTGTAGGGAAAAGCAGGCTAAGGACATGCAAGGAGCGGAAACTGCCAGGCCTCTGAATTTGGCTTTTAAGGCCGTTTGGGGCAAACCTCGCTTATATCATATGATGTCAGGTGGTTGGCTAATGGTGGGCTAATGCCACAGGTTCTCTCACCCCTGCTGTAAAAGATTAAGTTGTATGCTCAAGATGAAGGGGTCAGAGCGGCCCTTACTTACCATTTTGTACTTACTAAAATTGCTTAGCCTTAAGAGCGCTTCTTTGTCCTTTTCACACATGAGGGAAGTGGTTGCTGCTTCCTCAGGAGAATATAGGGTTTTCATATAGGGTTTTTATGGAGATTCAGCATCTCAAGGGGAAAACCTGTCTTTTATTCTGGATAGAAACTATTTAGGCCTACAGCCTCTCCACACAGCTAAACAGTCACTTTAAGCACCACCACAAGTTCTTCCCACACTCCCGTAGGAGGCAGTGGGGCTGCTCCTCCAAGCATTAATCCTCAAGTCACCAAAAGGACTGTTTCCACATTCTTTCACCTTACTAGGCCTCAGCACTGCTAACAGGCTTTTTAAAAAAAACACACTCAAAGGGGGCGGGGGATCCTGTTTGAGAATGAGAAATATTCAGGGGATTAATCCTTCTCCCATAAGCCAGTTCTGTCTCCTGTGTGGTGCCCATCTTTAAGTGGGGTGAGGTAGGACTTACCGTATTGCTTGATGAGCATTTTAGGAATATTGTATTGTGTGTCATTTTAAATTTGGCTTATCTGTTTGTATTTTGTTGTTTAATTATAGCACTTATTACTGAGCATTTGGACAGAATACAGCTTGCATGTTTTTCTATCTCCAAAGGTAAATGAACAAGAGAGAGGAACTGAACTACTGTATCTGTAGCCCCACCCCCACCCCCAGCAATATTCCTGGCAGTTTTTCAAACAGAGACTGCTTCCTTCAAGTTACAAGCACTCAGTTGGCCTCAACCAGAAGTCAGGCATTTAGTGTTGCTGGTCTTACGTACTTCCAGCAGATTCCTGCAGTGAAACATGCTTCCAGTGGAGATTCAGCAGGCATTCTTCTCTATGACTGTCAGGTGTCTCTTGAAGACTTTTTTATGGTGATAGGCATATATAGCTGTTCAAAAATCTTCTCGATTAGCTAGGCATTTGAATGATTTTGTGCTGTTTTTACATTTTATTGTTTACACCATCCTGGTTTTTTATGAGATTTATACTTTTATGAATAAAGCAGCCATCCCAGTATACCCAGTTGTGGTATACTGTGGTCCATTGTGTCTGTGTACCTGCTTACAACATGGGCAGTCCCCAGTACATGGTTTATCTTCATACCATTGCCAAACAGTCTTAGCAGCAACTTGTAGTATTCCAGAAACAAGCCTTGATGCAGCAACTAAGGATTTCAAGTGGCCCCCCACTAAGCAACTATATTGTATGAGTGGCCCTGTGATGAAGGGGTGGTTTTGAGTTTAATGAAATTCTTACTCTGACCCCTCTTCATACAACTGTATGCATGCCTCACAATCACAATTCGTGACTGTATATCAAAGGTGGGGATGGCAGCATGCTTTTCTTTGGGTAAGGACCAGTGGTGCAGTCCTGCTCTTCCTTAACCCTAGGTTATTTTATGTTGGACATTTCTGCAAATGCGCTATGAATAACAGAATCCAGGTAAGTAGCTTGTCCCTCAATTTACAAGATCTCATTAACAATGAATATTCCATGTTCTCTTGTTCTCTGCACCTTTTTCACACATTCACAGTAGCCTTCAGATGTTCTTAGAAGTGTACAGAAGCAGAGTAGGAAAAGGACTACTATCTGGCTTTACAGTCACTCCCTAAGCACCTGCCACCCTTTAATTTCAGCTTAGATCTCACAATGAGGATTTGGGTTGGAAACTTTCCATGAGTTTAAATTCCTGCGATGCCTGTCTTTTTGTCAGCAGATTGTGTCATTACATTTTGTGACTGATGACAGAAGAGGAAGCTAACTGTGTGCCTCTGATGAGCTGGAGAGAAGCCTGGCAGATGAAACCTGTTACTATTCAATATTTCTCCATGAGATCACAAGCTTCTGTTTTTGTTTTAGATTAGATCATCCAAACCCTGAAGCAGTTAAATTTAACAGTGATTAGTTGGGGAAAGTGTGTAAGGTTTAAACATGGCAAACTGCAGTCAATCTAAAATAGAAGTGAAAGCTTCCAAATTTATTGTGGCCACACCAGAGGAATGCAGAGTCCAATGTTGAGTTAAATGTTGACTGGGGTTTGTTCTTGTAGTGCTAGAACCAAAATTTTGTGTCAAACAATATGCCCAAGGGAGAGCATGATGGCCATCTCATTTCCATATATTTCAATACAATTGCCATTCAAGTATGCACAGCTAATAACACGAAGTCAAATTATGGCTCAGTGCAAATGAGCAAACATGTAGATTCCTGGAGTGAAGATCACAGGCAGCACGCCTCACTTGGTGTCACTGCTGTTGCGCTACCCAGAGCTAAGCCATGGCTTGGTTTAGACCCAAACCTGGGCTCATGGTTTGTCTCATTCCAGATGAACCGCAAGCTATAACCACAAGCTGTAACCAAGATTTGCTCTTGAGTTTACTGCTTGTGGTTTAGTTAAGACATAATACTAAGCCAAACCATGGGCTTAGACCTGGTAGTGCAGGAGTGGCAGGACCAGGAAAGGAGTGGTGCAATGGCAATTTTTGCTCTGGGAACCCACAAAATGCTTGTTTGCACCATGCCATGGCTTGGCTCAACGTAGCATGCAAAATGGGTCAAAGTTTGATACTCATTTGGATTTTAAATAGGGCTGCAAAGTTTACTTAGTAGATGTATTTTTAAAAATTATAGATTTAAAAGGTGTCACCTATTAAAGCAAAACTAACTAATCTGATGCTCCTGATTTAGTAAAAGTACTAACAAAACTGTAGATGGCAAACACCATCTTAAAAAAGGAATTTCCTATTCTCCCCTAGGAAGGAACACCTATTCTAAGATGGTGCCTGTTGTAAGATATCTAATCAAAGTAATAATAATAATTTATAATAATAATTTATTATTTATACCCCGCCCATCTGGCTGGGTTTCTCCAGCCACTCTGGGCGGCTTCCAACGAAAGATTAAAAATACATTAAAAGTATACTTCTTCAGAGCTACTTATTTTTTACCTGAACACTAATTGACTAAAATTGATATGATTCATCTACAGTGGTATCCAGGTTCTCAAATGCCTTGGTTCTCAAATGCCGAAAACCCAGAAGTGTTCCGGTTTTCAAACATTTTTTGGAAGTCGAACATCCGATGCGGCTGTCAGCTATTGTTTCCAGGGCACCTGCACCAATCAGAAGCTGCAACTCGGTTTTCAAACATTTTGGAAGTCAAACAGACTTCCGGAAGGGATTAAGTTTGGCACTTTTGTTTTTGCTATTTATTTTGTGTTTTTGTTTTGGGGGCTTTTTCAGTTAATTTGTTTTTATGACTGTGTGGAATTCAGTTCAGCTACTAATTGATCAATTGTACGACTGTGGAAATGGATAAAAGCCCCCCTTCCGCCCCGCCCCCCCATCCAAACAGTGACTATCATCAGTGCAGGTAAGAAAATAAATAAATTTTAATTATCTACAATGTGGTCTTATTTATTTTATAGCACAGTACATTGATTATTGCTTTCATTTTATGGATCAGTGGTCTGGTTAGATAGTAAAATTCATGTTAAATTGCTGTTTTAGGGTTTTTTTAAAAAAGTCTGGAACAGATTAATCCATTTTGCATTCCTTTCTATGGGGAAAGCGTGCCTTAGTTTTGGAACGCTTTGGTTTTGGAACGGACTTCTGGAATCGATTAAATTTGATAACCATGTACCACTGTATTACTATTAATCAGATGATAGCCCTTGTTATAAAATTTTAGCAACATCATAGTCAGAAAATGAAGTTTTTCTAAGATGATGAACAGAATTTGCTGTGGTAACTTGCTCTAAGATGTAGGATTTTAGGACAACTTTTTAGACTGAAAACTGCACAAATTAACGGTAGATGTACAGAACTAAGGTGGCTGGATAGTAACTCTTAGGTAATCTTCAGTAGTCTCCATTTCCAATAGCTACTATTCAGAAATAGGTAAATTTTGCAAAAACACTTAAGTGGTTTTAATTCAGAATTAGGTTGGAGGAAACCCAGCCAGATGGGTAGGGTATATTATTATTATTATTATTATTATTATTATTATTAATAATAATAACTGTCTCGTTCTTATCATCACCCACTGCCTTATTATTAGCATTAAGATACAGTACCATCAATGTAGCCCATTTTTTCCAACAGACTTTGATCCAGAAGGCTACATGGCTGGATCTGTGGACACAGTCAAGTATTGCAACAGCAGTCTTCTGTGCTGTATGACAAGCTGCTTTTTATCAGTTTCCAAAGCAATTCAGAAACTATATAGTCACACACTCCTAAAATGAAACATTTAACTTTAGCACATAAAATAAAAGTTCTGACTTAAATGTCTTTTAAGAAGGCAGAATAAGTTTCTAGTCAACTTACAAGTTATGTAAGTCTCCAAACCCCAATAGGATTTCTGTGGGGAAGGGTGGAAACTGAAATTTCTGTAGTCGGTAGAGAATGTGATGTGTTGATTTCCTCACATAGTGGTCAGAAAAAGACAAACACAAATGTAAAACAACCACATCTTTTAATAGAAAGCAACAAACATGCAAATAGCAGGTATAGAAATTTATTTGAACCAATGTTTTCACTATAAGGTAAGTTATTTTAAAACACTGATCCAAGCTCCCATGTTTGCAAGTTAAGGGAAAATATTGCACTTCGCATTTTCTAGCACCCCTCATACAATGCAAAACATTTTAAAAATATTTTGCTTATTTTACTTGCACACTTTTGCAAGTCATGCACACATTCATTCAAAATCAAAACGTTAGGTTACTCAAAAGCAAAACCTTAAAATTGCACTAAAGCTTTGTAAGGAAAAATATAATTCATGACTTATACAAATTTCATGACGTCTAGGTGCTTTCAGAGAAGAGCCAATTACTCTTCATCTTCGTTTTCATTCTCTTGGCCAGATCCTTCAGACCTGTCTCCTTCCAGCCGGTCTGTAAAATATGGGAGTGCTTGTTAAATAACTGAAGCAATTTGAAAGCCATTGTTCCAATTCAGAAAACAAAATGACATTTTGTTCAACCACTGTCCAGGGTCTAGTGATGAATGAAGTAGAAATGCTTAAGGTATACTGAACATATATACTCCCTTTTACAAATATGATGGAAACATGGTAGGGAAAAAAATATAAATAGCTGCTAAAAATCATGATTCAGATAATTTTACACTTGTGACCAAGTGAAGATGCCCAGGCATCAGGATGGTGCCTGATGTCTCCACCACCTGGGGATCCTTGGATCTTGCCTGTTTTCACACACTGACAACACATCCTTTAGAAGTCTATCCATGATATTTTATCTGCACAATCAGAACGAATTTCAGGAACCAAAAAGTCGTAATGAAAAATACAACTTTTGAGCCGTCTGGCCCCAAAATGGCAACTAGTTGAAATGAAACACCTCACATAAGAAATCTAGTCAAAAGTGATTTCTGGTCTGTGACCGTAATAAATCAATTCATTCAGTAAAAAAGTGTCTGTAGAATCTTCCTACCTGCTCTTATATGGTTCAAAGATGCCAACATCCTTAGCATAAAAGAAGCTGGAACAGTGATTGTGTTTCTGGTTTCTTCCAACATTAATTCATTTCGAGTTATAACCTAGGGTAGGGGTAAAGAGGAAGTGAAATAGTCACTGAGCAAGAATTTAACAGAGCAGATTTAGAAAATAAGGCTTGTTGTGTTTATTTATGTGCCACTATTATATGAGCATCTGACATAAACACTGTATCAGTATTTACCAAAGACTTCTCTTTACCCAATACATGTTTCACTGGTGCACACAACTCTTTACCAATTTGAGGCTATTCACGATCAGTTCACTTCTGTAACAGAATTTACTACGTTTCGAGCCATGTTGCATGTACCAT